>NW_017728886.1:27440189-27452586 GCF_001723895.1 Crocodylus porosus
CACACGTGCTCAGGAGAGAAAAGATAAATTCCGCTTGCAAACACAATTAGTTTGTCAGAAGCTGATTTGGGCATCAATGCCCCGCTCTGACCTTGTTTGCAAACAAATACATCCTTTTGTGTGGGCTGATGTCTGTGTGTCTGTGATTTCTGCGCGCCTCCAAGGAAACGAACCGCATTTGTGCAACCCCCAGATCATGCGGGCAGGCCTCCTCTGGACCCTCTCCATGTTGTCCACATCCCTCTTGCAGTGTGGTGCCCAGAACTGGACGCAGTACTCCAGCTGCGGCCTGACCAGTGCCACATAGAGGGGGAGAATCACCTCCTTGGCCCTGCTTGAGATGCATCTGTGGATGTAGGACAAGGTACTGTTAGCCCTACAGACTGTGATCTCACATTGTTGCCCCATGTTCATCTTGGAGTCAGTAATGACTCCAAGATCTCTTTCTGCCACCATGCTCTGGAGAAGGGAGTTTCCCAGCTTATAAATGTGCTGCTGGTTCCTACTGCCCAAGTGCAGCACCCTGCACTTGTCAGTATTGAAACCCATCCTGTTTTCGTTAGAGAGTGTTACTGCTTATTACCTTTTGCCTCATTCCTAAGTATGTGCACCTTCATATTAATGTTTATTTACCTTTTCCTTTCTATTTAGTTCACTGGCTTATGACCCTAATCCTTAGCATTTTCTATATAAAACTGGGTACTTCCCTTTTTGGCTTCCTGTGCCAGTTTCTGGGCTTGTGGGGTATGGTACAACATCAGGACTTCTCTAGGTCTGTTTTGTGAGGCCTGGTAGTGAGACTGATGAAACACAGCAGCATGCACTTCTCTTGTCAAGTACAGATCTTGGAACTCATCATGTTCTGACACTGGCAGTGAAGGTAAGAATTGCTCCCAGAAATAGGATTAAGCAAGACGTGCTTGCCCTTAGTGGATAAGCATAATGTAACAAAGCCCACCAAGACTACTGACATGAAGGAACATCCTTGTCAGAATAGTCAGAGATGCATTTTGGTTTGGTTTTTTCAGTTTTGCTTTTTTTTTGTTTTTAACTTGACTCTGTCTCTATAAATTATACTAAACTCGGGACATGTGCCAAGAACATCAAATCCTTGATGGTTCAAGCCCACACTCTAGTTCTTAATTCAAACTGCTAGGCCAACTTTTTAAGAGCACCAGGAGTTAAATCCGAAGTTTCAGCATCAACTTTGGCTCTTATGACACAACCAGCCATAGCACTTTTATTGGATTGAACATATGTGCCCTTCCTGAAAGCCTTAGGTTAAAACAACATGAGCTCATTAATGAAGTGAAAGCCAATTGAGTCCCCCCATACACACACCCACATTTTTTCCAGTAGCATGAGAAGAAGTCATTTGATTCAACCCAAAGTCCCCTTGTGCAAGGCCACTCAGCCTAAAGGGTGAGCAGTTGGGCTAGTTTCCTTTGTCATTCAGCAGTTAGGTTGAGGAAACTGGTCCTTTTTTAATTCTGTTCTTTCTTCTTGTCCCATATGCAGTATAATAGAATAAAAGGAAAATTGTGCACAAAGGGAAAAGAATATGGAAGATAAGACAGAAAGGGAGGGAAGATGGATTATGGGGAGGATCTATGTCAGGGGAGTGAGGCACTAACGGACACCTACTGGGTTCAGCTCTTTAGTTTTAATTTCTTACATTACACAAAGTAAGATACAGAGTTACCGGCAAACATTTAACTGTCACCCTTTTTTTTCCATTTGCACTAAGAGTTTTGGAAACATGTTATATTGCTACCATGGCACCTTTTCTTTCTTTTCTAGGACTGTGATATAAATTGTATCAATTATATTAATATTCTATTAACTCATCTCATGCCACAAGGTTGCAATATCCAGTGTGTAACAACAGTACTGGACCTTCTTCTTTATGAAGTGTTACGTGTTAGTGGACAGCAGAAAACAGTTAGGAGATCTGCAGATGATCACATCTTGGGTATATCCATCTCTCTCTGCTTCCATTTTTCTCAGCTGCAAAGGGAGGAGAGGGAGGTCCATAATGCATAGCCCCTTTAGGAAAGTGTTTTGCAATATCTGGATGAAAAGACTTACACATACAGTGCAAAGCAGCAGTAATTATATTCCTGTTCACTTCACATGCTGTGAATACACCCTAGCCAAAGTACACTCTAATATTGTAATACTTAGTTATTCATCTTCTATTGCACAACAACTTCACCTTTCTTTCATTTTGTATGTTGTTTGGATATATCAGATGATTGTGTTATGTGAATATTCTAGGTTCGTGTTTCAGGCTACTGCTTATTACTGAAGTGTTTGAGGGCCTCCCATCTAAATTTCCACCAAGAGCAAACTTTATTGTAAGCTTCACAAAACCTACAGCCTTTCTCTGTTCTCAGTGTCAAAATTGTGCCTGTGCTAGGTCTTCCGTTGAGTGGTCTTTTTCTGGGGAGGGGGTGGTTGGGACTGGTGAAGGGCTGGGAAATAAAGGGAATGTGGATGTTTGTACTGGGAGTAGCACTTCTGGGGGAAAGGCTGTCTCAAAAGGAAGGTTTTGCAATATTTCCCAAAGATAAGCAGACCTTGGTTTATATAGACATTTTAACTAGAAGTTTGAGGGGTTAGATGAGGTTAAAATTGGCAACCTAACAATTGAAGGGAAGCTGGGTGACAGTGATCATGAACTGATCACCTTCACCATCTGCCGTAAAGCCGGCAAGTCAGTCAGTTGTACAGAAGTCCTTGGGAGGAAAAACCTGCACCACATTTATAGGTTTGGTAGTGCTACGCTGGTGAGCACTACAGATGAAAGGAACTTGGGGGTCATGAGTGACCACAAGATGAACATGAACCTTCAGTGTGATGCTGCGGCTAGTAAAGTGACCAAAACGCTGGCTTGCATCCATAGATGCTTCTCAAGCAAATCCTGGGACGTCATTCTCCCGTTGTACTCGGGCTTGGTGAGGCCGCAGCTGGAGTACTGCATCCAGTTTTGGGCTCCACAATTCAAAAAGGATGTGGAGAAGCTTGAGAGGGTGCAGAGGAGCTTGATCAGAGGTCAGGAAAACAGACCTTACGATGACAGGCTCAGAGCCATGGGGCTATTCAGCCTGGGAAAGCACAGGCTCAGGGGTGATCTGGTGGCCACCTATCAGTTTATCAGGGGTGCTCATCAGGAGCTGGGGAATGACTGTTCACCAGAGCCCCCCAAGGGATGACAAGACCAAATGGTCACAAACTCCACTATGACCAGTTCAGGCTGGACATAAGGAAGAACTTCTTCACTGTCTGAGCCCCCAAGGTCCGGAACAGACTGCAACCTGAGGCAGTTCAGGCGCCCACTCTGAATGTCTTCAAAACACATTTGGATGCTTATCTTGCTGGGATCCTATGATCCCTGCTGACTTCCTGCCCCTGAGGCAGGGGACTGGACTCGATAATTCTCCGGGGTCCCTTCCAGCCCAAATGTCTATGAAGTCCATGAAATCTATAAAAATGGACCCTGATCCAAGGTACATCAGAGGAGCGGGGTGGGAGGGCTAGCAGGGTCTGCAGGGAGGTTGGTGGGGGCTAGGAGGGTTTGGCAGGATTGGGGAGGGCTAGCTGGGTCTGCGAGGGCAGGGGTTCAGGGGGGGTTAACCATTTTATTGTCTTCTTTGCCCAAACCCTCCCCTGTACCAACTGCTGTCCCCCCTTGCAAATCTTCACTATTCATATACTCTGCACTAGAAGGATGTCAGAAAAGATTACTTCTATTGACCTATTTATTCTCCAGCCTTATCCCCAAGTCCATGAATTCATCCTTGAATTTAACACATCTCCTTTCACTCATGTCATTTTTCCCACAGGGGTATCCAGATGGAAAGATGCATCTGCTAGGTCCAGCGGAAAGAAAATGGGTATAGAGCCACACAAGCAGGAGGAACAGAGTGAAAACAGGCCACGGTGGAGAGGAGCCTGACCAATTACCCAGAGAGAGCATGAAAATGAACCATCAGATTGAAAAACAGCAAATGAACCTGAATGATGACTTCATAGTAAGGAAGCCGGCCCAAATATCCAGTTAAAGAGAACAAGGCACTATGTGCCAGGAAAAAAGGATGCGATAATAAAGGCAAAGAACATGCTGAAAGACTTGGCATATCCAAACATTCACATGAGAAAAGTCTTCTGCTCACTCTACCTGCAGCCTTGGCTTCTGGTGCCCAGACAAATGTAAAAAAAGTTTAGGAGGAGGGAAGCAGAAGAGCTCAAAGGATCACAAAAGCAAATAAGTGTTTCTCCACAACATTCTCTAGCAGTCGGGATCAGGACTGTTGACTTCTGCTTCCGCCTCCTCTCCTCACACCTTTATGAAGGCACTTTAACTGACATAACGCCTGATACGTAAGACTGAAGACCATAGGCTATACCCTTAGCTGGTGAAAACTGGCATTGCTCCAGTGAAGGTAGTGCAGATATATCAGGTTGTAGTTGGGGCCCAAATGGAAAATTCAGTATTATGAAAGGCAACCCATGTTTGATGCTAAATGGGGGCTACACTGTGTTCACCCCTCATGCTGACCAGCTTCTCACAAACTTTGGGGTTTGTGACATCCCAGTGTAGAGTATAACTCCTGTGTTTCTGACATCCTTCCAGTGCAGAGTATATGAATAGTGAAGATTTGCAAAGGGGGGGACACACCAGTTGTATACAGGGGAGGGTTTAGGCAAAGACGACACTAAAATGGCTTCTGAGAGGGGAAAACTATTTGGATTAAATTATCTCTGGTGAGCGAGAGAGAATACCAGGGGTTTGGTTTGCCTTATGGGACACTACTGCTAGAGAGACCTGTCTGTTGGCTTTCTCCAGCACCACTGAACCTACAGGGGCTCTGAAGGCTGCAGGCTTGCTCGAGTTATTGAGGAGAATATTGGTTCAAACAAGTAGCATGGAAGGCCTTGGTTCTGCAATGAGGTATGCAGGGACACAGCCCAGTGCCATTTGAAATCCTGAGGCAGCCTGCCTTACATACCTCTCCTTGCAGGACCGGGCTCTTCGCCACCTCCCTGCTCTGCATTAACATGTGGCAGCTCTAGGGTAAGTTGTCACATTTCTAAAGTCTGACAAACTTGGCCCTTCCTAGCAGCTGTATGACGGCCCACAACAGGCACCATTAGAACAGATCATTTTCTGCTAAGGAAATGGGCCTTTTTTTCCCTCATTCCAACTCTGGGATTTTTCACCATGCACAGGAAACAAGTCTCACTGTGCTCTACTCCATCATTTACAGTGCCACGGGAACATTTGGATGGAGAAAGTGTT
The DNA here is from genome assembly GCF_001723895.1 of Crocodylus porosus. Taxonomy (NCBI): domain Eukaryota; kingdom Metazoa; phylum Chordata; order Crocodylia; family Crocodylidae; genus Crocodylus; species Crocodylus porosus. The sequence goes on from NW_017728886.1 coordinate 27,445,492, forward strand.
ACTGTGGCTTCTTGCAATGGTCGTATTTTCCCTCCTGATTAAAATGACATAATTTAAAAAGCACATGCGATTTGGCATTTTCATAAAGCATGCTCCCTTTCCTCCCGCTGGCATGGCCAGCTGGACTGGGCCTGGACACTGTGCCTGTGTCAGGGATTTATTTCATTTGTGTTGAAAGAAAGGGGCTGTTGGGAATCTGGAAACAAACTCCGTCAGGGTCCCACCTTAATCCTTAAAGCTACACAGCTGCTTTTGAGTTTCTTAGCACAGATATCTTTAAACAGACATGGTATGTAATGATTTCCCATCAACAAGCAGCAGTGATTGGCAGATAATCTCTTCACAGATAGTTTTCATTTCTGTAGCACATTTCTTCCAAAGGATCCCTTAAGCCCAGTACAAATGTCAGCCAAAATGGTCATTAATGCTAGCTATATGTTATTAAAGGGGCAGTTCCCTCTCAGTTCAGTGTGGGTGACTTCCCTATTCAGGAATGCACATGCTAGCACGGAGTCAAGTGAAGACAACGGTAAACATATTCACTGATTTTCTATAAAACATAAAATATACCTAATGCTACCAGGATACCCCACTGTTCTCATCACTGTATTAAATGTTGTTGGATCTCACCCAAGAAGAATTATAAAGTTGATTTGGCAATCACAGAAACTCCTCCACAATTTCTCAGCTCTTCAAATTCTCATAATTAAGGCTGGGGTTTTCGAAGAAGCCCAAAAGAGTTAAGCATTCACATTCCATTGACATTCAATTATTACTTGAACTACTATAGTGCCAAGAAACTCTAGTTATGACCCAGCATCCAGTTGAGCTAGGCTCTGTACCAACCAGGGCAATAGAAAGTCCTTGCTCTGAGTTTGCAATTCAACAAAATTTCCAAGTCATTTGCATTTAAAAGACTTGAGGCTCTCAAAAAATTCCACTCTAAAACCATAGTTATCTCAACATACTGTTTCTTTTGATATTAGCACATTGTGCCCAAAGTGTTCAGGTATGGAAACTCTAGGAGCTGAGCAGATCTGAGTTAATTAGAAACTCCTTTCCAATCCTGCCCTCTGCTAAGCAGTAAACTTGACATGAAACATTGGCACAAAGAACTGCATTCTTTGTGCAATTTGATAATGCTGGTTTTCCCTCCCCTGTCCAAAATGAATAAGAAGCAGAAGTAAGCCAGATATCACACATAAGCTCCAGAGGGCCTTCATTACTATGTAGTATTCCCCTGCTCCTGGCTTCACCTTAAGAACATGAAACAATCTCTGAGGTCTGTGGACAGGTCCATATCAAAAGTTAAAGCCAACCAGTGCTGCAAACATTGGAAATGTACATCATTTTTGGTGGAGATGACAAAAAGGAAGCAGCAGGGCATTGTATAGTCTCCCCCACATCCATCACCACTAACAGAATTTTAAAAAAGCCTTGACATGAATCCTCAGGAGAAAGCCAAATAGGTGTGATACTCTTGTTAAATCTGGAAAGCTATCCACTGGCTACAAAGTGACAGACTCTAGGAGAGCTTCTCAGCAAACCACTACAGAGAAGATTCTGTAGCTGTATGGCAAATGCTTGGAGGGCTCAGTCCAAAAATGCCTCATTTCAACCTCATCCGTAGTTTTACTAGATATATGCTGTATGTCTGCAGTACATTTTAAAAAGTTGTGTCCACAGTGGGTCTTGCCGTGCTGAAGGCAATGCAAGAATGGCTATATTAATAAGGCCTTCCTCCTCCTGTGAATCTTTATGGTTGATTCTTTATGTGCAAACTCAGCAGCAGTGGCTTTTATTTTCTGGTGGCCCCAGGCAAAGGCTGAGTTCTGGACCCTCCCCACCACTTAGCACGCTAGAATTGAACCACAGTGCACCTCCCTGGTGTATTTGCCCATCTTGCATTGCCCCTAAGGCCTTTCATGGCTTTGTGACTGTAGCCTTCTCCCTTTCTCTGCTCCATCTTGTCTGTTGATCTTATTGTGTCGGATCTTACAACAGGCTACGCTCTTCTAACCAGGGCTGAGCCTCCATCTGGGGAAGGCCTAACACTCCTTTTGGTGCTTTGAAGTAATTTCTTATCATTCTCAATGAAAAGTTATCAGGAGAATTTCCATTGCATCTGTCCAAAGTCAGAGGAACAACATGGGTCTGATTATCTGTGCAAATTTAAGACAAGGAAGACTAGTTATCCATTGTAAAGCTGCTATGGCATGGCAACCTCCTTGGACTATGAATTGGGATGGTGAGATCCCACACAGTGATCCATGGGAAATGGCTTTTGAGATTTTGCAAATGAATCCAATTTACAGAGAAGATGAGTTGAAAAACAGAACAGTTTATAGCCATGGATGGCAATCCAAGGGGATTTGGAAAGTCAAACAAACAGGAGCCGAGGCTTGGCTCTAGCACTGAAATAATAATCAATCTTTGCCTTTAACAACTGTCTCACAGCAAACAATACTAGTTGTGCTGCCAAGCGTGGCTAGTCAGTATATTTAGTTTCCACTTAGTTATACAGTGGAATTAACAAGCTTGGCTAATGTTTCACCTGTTCTGGGAACAATTGCTGGTATCCTATAGAAATGGTATCTCCACCTTTAAAATATACAGTAGTTAAATGACCACTGTACTGTGAGGAACAAATGCAGGCACATCAGCACAAGAGGCAGTTCTCACAACATCTGTGCCCAGCTCCTGCAGAGAGAGACTGCCCTCACTTACCCAAACTCTGCACATCCCTAGGACAGTTTTCAGTGGTGGAAGATAACAAAACAAGCAGCAATGGTCTCAAGCTGCAGCAAGGGAAGTTTAGGTTAGATATTAGGAAAAACTTGGTCATGGGGAAGATAGTAAAGCAGTGGAACAGGCTACCTAGAGAGGTTGGAATCTCTGTCCTTAGAGGTTTTTAAGATGCGGGTAGACAAAGCCTTCGTTGTGATGATCTAGCTGGGGATGGTCCTGCTTTGAGCAGGCGGTTGGACTGGATGGCCTTCTGAGGTCCCTTCTAACCCTAATTTTCTATGCTTCTATGGTTTCTATTAGCACATGGAAAAGACCAGAATCATGCAGCTGCCTTTGGCAACATTGGGATTCTAAGATAAAATCATTTGGACAGAAAAACAAAGGCACACTTTGTCAGAAAATGAGAAACGGTAATAAGTGGACAAAGAAGACTGACAGCTGGGGTGCAGGCCCCTGGGTGTCCCCCCAATGTAAACATGAAGAAAGAAGCTTGAAAAGTGCACCTTCACCTTTCTCAAAGCTCCCGGGGTCCCCACAGGGCAGCTCTGCTCTGCCAGCTTGAAGCAGCATTGCTGGGAGTCATCTGACCTCTGGTTCCACTCCTGACAGTCAAGCTAAATCTGTAATAAGAAAACAACCAAAATACATTTGTAGTTCCTTTGGCATCAATCAGCCCAACTTTAATCACAGACATCTAAACGTGCTGCCCAGGAAAGGTTAAAGAGTTACTTTACAGCATGGCTTTGGCAAAGGTGTTTTACAGTTATTTCAAGGCCCTGCAAAGTGAGCTACAAATTCAAATGTGAGTAAGAAAAAAGTTCTGGCTTGCAAATGAAGTCAATGCAAGGATAGGTCTGTTTCTGCTGGGTGTTTGCTTTGAGTAGAGCTCTGGTGAGAGCTGTTTTGAAAAAAGTAACTTTTGTTTACTAGGCAAACAGAGAGAAGGGGCTAATGGATATGAATATTCATGCACATGAGCCTACAAGGGGCTGATCAGCTTCATCTCTCCCTGAGGTTCAGAATTGGGCTTAAAAAGCTTTACTGGAATGGATATAAGGTACCCACTTTCTGCATGCAATTATCTTTCCTAACATCACCTGGACAGCACAGGTGAGGGTCTCCCCTGGCCAGACTATCGGTTTAACATCACAGAGCAGTTTTGCAATATGTATACTGAACTTTGAGCTCAGGGCTTCAGTAATGAAAAGGAACTGTACCGAGCCACTGTGCCACAAAGTCACTGCCCCATAGATTACTAATACCATTGCATTCATTTGTCCAAGTACAAAATCCTGGACTAGTGGGGTTAACAATAACATGTCAGAATAACCACAAGCCTTAAACTGCACACTGCAGCCAAATGCAAAAAACTGCCAAATGCGGCATTCCAATAAAATGCAAGTCTCACAGTCTGTAGCTGTAATAAAATAGCTGTTAACAATTCTGAAGCTCTTTTTCTTTAAGCTTGTAAAAGCTTTGAGGTCAGCTGGAAGTCAAGCTTCAGTGGAAGTGAAAAGGCCTGATCCAGGTTGGCTCCTCCTTTTCTGATTCACCAGTGTTTTTGGAGGCAGAATGTCTGACTTAAGATTCCTTCTTCCTGTTTCCATTTTTAAAATAGTGAGAACAGGAGTGGCACTTGTGAGTAGACAAGGGAAGAGAATTGTTGTTCCATGTCTAAGGGGCTTGGTAGCCAGAGGTTTTGACACTTCTAAATTACCAGTTCAAATTTGGCCTAGATCAGCAAAGATCAAAAGTAAATCCTATTAGACAGTCTATATGCAATGAGCTGATGGCTTCACGTTACTACTTGAAGGATAAGTATTGGCATATCAACTAGCGATGACTGTCTAGGCAAGTTAACTGTGCCTCAGTTTTTCTATTTGTAAAATAAGGGTAAGAACACATAATTACATTTCTAAAGTGTTTTGAAAACCATGAATGAAAAGAGCTATGCAAATTCAAACAAAAAATACTTTAGGATAAAACCAGGAAGGAACTATATTACATATAAACTAACTTAAAAGGACTTCTTTAGAGCAATGTCATTACAAATGGCCAGGTTGTATCTGGCTTTTTCCACAGGCCTTACAGGTATCCTGGCACAGCCTATCAGATTTTGTCACCACAAATTGAGGTAACACTGTGCTGAGATTCATATGGGAAAATGCATACGGGATAAGCACAGGCACAGAGGAAGTGAGCGAGTAAAGGGCAAAAAGGAGACATAAAGGGAAATCAAGATTGGGGCCCACATGCCACATTACCTCAAAGGTGCCTAACATCCCCTCTACATGTTATATATATTATGCAATTATCTGGTACTTGCACAATTAATTTAGACTGGCTACACATGCAAAAGAAGATCCAGACTGCTATAAAGTTAGAGCTGGAAAATGTGTAATAACTTTTTAGTCAGCTGACAGGTCTCAGGCATAGTCAGCTGCTAGGGCTCCCAGAATAGAGGCATGCGAAATGGGCCCTATTTGATTTGGATTTGGCCCAAATCAGGGACAGTGATTCGATTACTTGTTTCGGATCACTGTCCCCAATTCAATTCAGCCAAATCTGAATCTGAAGATTCGATGCTGATTCGGCGAATCAGCAATTTGGACATAGACACAGCTTTAAATGTTTTTTCTACAAAGCTCGAGGTACCAGGCATGGCTTGTGAACAATGCGATGCTGGGGTGGATGGAGTGTCTTACAGTAGCACGGGGAGCTCCCCGTGTGCTCAGTGGTGAACCCGAAAGTAGACTGGGACTACTTCTGGTCCACTTCCAGGTCTGCCGAGAAGCATGCAGAGCCGCACCCCCCCCCCGGCACCCCTCTGGCCCAGCAGTTGGCCACAGGGGTATCCCGGGTGACCCTCAGACCCAGGAGGCACCAGTTGCCAACCGGGGGGGGGTTGGGGTGCCCCCTGTGCACTCTCTGGCAGATCCAGAAGTGGACCAGAAGTACTTCTGGTCTACTTCCTGCTAAGCGTGCTGGGTAGCCCCCTGTGCTCCTGTGGGACATTCCATCCACCCCAGCATCGCAGCATTCACAAGCTGCCTGCTACCTAGAGATAATGTAGAAAAAACATTTAGAGCTATGTCTACAAGAAGTCCTTTTTTAAATACATAGAAGTCCTTTTTTAAATACATAGGGGGCAAAAAGAAGGTTCCAGGTAATGTGGGGCCCCTGCAAGACATGCTAGGAAATCTGGTCGTCACACCAGATGACAAAGCTAACCTATTTAATGACTCCTTTGCCTTCATTTTCCTGAGCAGGGACCAGATCAGCCCCTCCACTGGGCCCCCCTCAGGCCCAAGGGGAGGTGCACCTAGGCCAAGGGTCAGTGAGAATCTAGTCAGGGAACTTCTGGAGGGACTGGATGTATTTGAATCAGCTTGTCCTGACGATCTCCACCCTCGAGTACTGAGGGAATTAACTGAGGTCATTGCGGGATCCCTGGCACGGCTTTACGAGCACTCGTGGTGCTCTAGTGTGGTGCCAGAGGGCTGGAAGAGGGCCAATGTGGTTCCCATCTTCAAAAAAGGGAGGAAGAAGGACCCAGGAAACTATAGGCCAGTTAGTCTTACCTTGGTCCTGGGTAAGTTTTTTGAGAGAATTATCCTGGCACATGTCTACGAGGGGTCAGCAGGGCAGATTATGCTTCGGGGCAACCACCACGGGTTAATTAAGGGCAGATCTTGTCAGACCAACCTGGTGGTCTTCTATGACCGGGTCACCAAATCCTTAGATGGAGGGGTATCAGTGGACATAGTCTTTCTGGACTTTAGGAAGGCCTCTGACACTGTCTCTCACCCCGTTAACATTCAGAAACTGGGGGACTGTGGTGTCAACACCAACACAGTCAAATGGGTCGCCAACTGGCTGGAGGGCCGCACCCAGACAGTGGTGGTGGATGGGTCATTTTCAACTTGGAGGGATGTGGGCAGTGAGGTCCCCCAGGGCTCGGTCCTTGGGCCCGCACTGTTCAACATCTTCATCAGTGACTTGGACAAGGGAGTAAAAAGCACTCTGTTCAAATTTGCTGATGACACTAAGATGTGGGGAGATGTGGGCATGCTAGGAGGGAGGAATAGGCTGCAATCGGACCTAGACAGGTTACAGGGGTGGGCGGATGAGAATAGGATGGGATTCAACACTGAGAAGTGCGAGGCGATGCACCTGGGCAGGAAGAACCAGCACCATATCTACAGGCTGGGGAACTCCCTTCTCATCAGTACAGAGGCCGAAAAGGATCTTGGAGTCATCATTGATGCCAAGATGAACATGGGCCGGCAGTATGGGGATGCAGTCAGGAAGGCCAACCGCACCCTGGCATGCATCCACAGATGCATC
>NW_017728886.1:27452965-27456280 GCF_001723895.1 Crocodylus porosus
TTGACCCCAGTACTCTTTCCTGCCATGGCAGGGGGTCAGACTTGATGATCTACTCAGGTCCCTTCTGACCCTACAAACTATGAAACTATGTCCACATTGCCGAATCTCTCTGAATCTATTCGTAGGGTTCTGATTCAATTCGGAGAGATTAAAGGGTCCTTTGATTCGATTCAGATTTGGAGATTCAGCCACCAAATCGAGCCAGATCTCCACTGAATTGAATCAGGGACTGAATCTTCACACACCCTATTCCAGACACAGGGGCACACCATGCACTGCTGCAGTTGGGAGTCCCACAGCTGCAAGACTCACAACCATGGGAGCTTGCTACTAGATGTCAATACAGGGGGAGCCCAAGATGGCAATCCTGGGATCCCCTTGCACTGGTAATAAGACATGATAGGATTTGATGCTGGATTCCACAATCATGCCATCTGCCATGCAAGTGTGGCATGGCAGGAGGCATGATTGTGTGGATCCACCATCAGATCCTATTGCACCTTTACCTGAACATCTAGAGGGGCCCTCGTCATACTTAAGTGTTTATGTGTGATCTTATTTCACCCTGCTTGAGTCCTAAATAAAAAGTGTTAATGCAAATCGAGGACAGACTATTGACTTTTTGCAAAAAGCAAGGATTTCTTAGGGTGATATCTTTTATTGGACCAACTGACTAGGTGGGATAAAGTTACTGAATGCAAGACATTTTTCTTCAGGTCTGAGCAGTGACAGCCAACGCAGCATTAGAGACTTGTCTATCTCTATCCCTACTATGCAGTTGATCCAAGAAAAGATATCACCCTGAGAAATCCTTGGCTCTTGCATAATTCCTGGACATCACAGCTACAGCATCACTTTAACACTCTCTGCTTCTTTTCACTTAGACTAAAGGCTGAGATAAAGACATATTACAAAAGGTGACATGATAATAGTTAGTAACATGGGATTTGAGCCTGATGGCCTTGTTACATGTTGCATTTTAAGCTGCTCAAATGTTGATCAGTGTTAGTGCTAGTTTGGGTTTGGTGGAGTCATACTGTAAGGCTAAAATTTTTCTCTCGCTGGCTCCCATCTATACAGTTGTGACTTACCACTAAAGGGCTGGTGAGCAGGGGCAGGACTAGGAGCCACTCCAGGGCTCATGAGTGGTCACTGCTTCTATCCCTGCTCTAGTTGAGGATATGTGAGAGATCAGTTGTGCGGGGGGGATTTGAAGCTGGAAGGTAGAGAGTTAATGGGGGTAGGTAGTGAAATGGGAGGTGGAAAGGAAATGAGGGTGGGGGAAGGATGGTGAAATGAAGCAAGTCAGCTGCTGAAGGAGAAAATAAAAATTGAAAAAAGAAATTAATTTTAAAAAGAGAGAGGAAGTAAATTAAAGAAGGTCTCATGTTTTAATAAATTGGGATTAGGGTGTGTGGGTGCTGGTTGTGCTTCCTGGGGTGGTTGGGAGATGGGAGTGGTGAGGGAAGGCACTTTTGGGGGAGCTACTGTCCCTGCCCCAGGAAGACCCAGCTCATGGGGACACAATTTTGTCCCCTACCTTGTTCTCTGCCCCACCTCCAGACTCTATTCCTGGACCCATCCATGCCCTGCAACCTGGGTAGCTGGCATGTGCCCTGCTGTTTTCTTGGGGTTACACACTGGGGAGTGGGAAGGTCACATCCCAGGGGGCAGGAGGGGGAGTTGGCTTGGTGCCATAACTGCTCCCTGAGCAATAGAGTTCAGGGTGCAGAAAGTTTGTTCACATAGGAGGTTGAGGGAGAGGACACTGAATCCCAAGATGCTGAAGGACTACAACCTGGGCAGCTCATTTGTAGGGAGTGACCACACATTAATGGAACACGAGCTGAGTAACATGGATCAGAGATAAACCTGCCCCAGAGTGGTGTAACTTAAAGCCTCCTAAAATGTGCTTAAAACCAGTTTCAAGTGTTAATGTATGGACAATTCAGGGGTTAAGAGTTCCAGGAGCCACCTAAAATTAATTTGTAACAAGGCCCTGAGTCATCTCTATTTCACCATTTGGCAAAAAGCAGCAAATTCTGTGAGTATATTTATCTAGTTAAGCACAAAACTATGGAGGAGAAGAGTGGTCAGTGCTTATAACAACAGACTTTGTAGCATAAACATGCATGTCCTCAGCCATTTCTCACAGCACATAAATTATTCTCAGATGTGTCAGGTGCTCCAAAGAGAAGGTGTTTGAACACAGGATCAAGCAGTATCACCAATCTAAACGAAAAAACCGTGATGCATTCTGCATATACTAAGGTACAACTGGGGCTAGAACTGGGCTTGTGTTTATTAACAGCAGCAACCAAAAAACCTATAAAAAAGAGTCTTCTTGCACTGATAGTAAATTATTACATTATTAGTTTTTACTATATTTTACAACTCAGAAGCTGCAAAAGGCTATTTCTTTCAGAAGGAAAAAGGGAATGAAAAAAGGACACAGACCTGCTGCAATTTTCCCCAGTGATTTAAAATCAAGAATCTGTTCCAGTACAATCCAGCAGTCTTCAAACCATGTGTCTTCCTAAAAGATTACTTTCCTTCTCAGTCTTATTTTACAGTAATTGAAGCTATTACTATCCAGGGGTGGATCTTCTCAGTGCACTGAGCAGGAAATTTTAGTTTCAGAATGACATGCAGAAGGAGAGCAAAGGAAGTCGGAATACTCTTCTTTCCGGAGTATTTTAAATACATTTATGTAGAAAGAAGCTCGGAGCAAGCAACCAGCATGACTGCACCCTATCACATACACACTGTTCTTACGTAACATTTTAAAGTCTGAATCTCAAAACAGCCCTCATAAAAAAAAGGAAATTAGATAACAATTATCTGTTTTTGTATGCTGCACTGAATTTTATGTTGTTCAACCTTTTAGAGAGAAAATAATTGTTAGTACCCAGTCCTGCAGTTCTTAGTAGATCTTTACATCAACAAAACTCTGAGTTCATTGAGCTACAGGACTGTAGTTAGACAGTTGTTAAGATATCAATGTAAAAGGATTTTCAAAGGTAGTTAATGGTATCTTAATCTAATGGAGAACCACAACAGTTCTTATAAATTATATGAAGGATAATACATCTAGGCAGCCAGGGTAGTGCTTTGTTTCCAATGCCACCCAGGTGTTGTATCTTGTTCAGAGCTGCCAGCTGTCCATACATTTACAGACAGACCATAAAAAGGGCTAAAAACACCTGTCCATAAAATTTGTAAAAAAAAAAAAAAAAAAAATTGAGCTGTCCATCAAAGACCAAGAAACCCTGAGCTAGATTGAAGCTCCATTATTTGAATGAGACTGGAGGCAAT
>NW_017728886.1:27456631-27469336 GCF_001723895.1 Crocodylus porosus
CTGACTTCCTGCCCTTTGGGCAGGGGGCTGGACTCGATGATCTCCCGAGGTCCCTTCCAGCCCTGATGTCTATGAAATCTATGAAATCTATGAAGACAGAGAGTGAGTGGTTCAGCCAGGACAGGGCTGTGGGGCTGGGAGGAGGGGAAGAGGCATTGGAGGAAGTTAAGCTAGTGGCGCTAAGGCTGAAGGGTGAAATGAAGAGGGAAGCACAGTGTGAGATCCCCTCAGAAGTGTCAGGGTTTGGGGGTAAGTAGGGAACCCCCAAGGTGGGGGAAGCATGGTGTAAAACCATTGCTGCAGTCAATTAAGACTGTGTTAAAAGTTGGTGTTAAACCACTACATATAAATCCAGACCTTGTTAATGGCATCCATGGCCTAGCAGAAGGGTTAGATTTACATTAAGTAAATGGTATCACTAAAAAAGTTTTTAAAAAAGTCCACAGATTATCAGTAAAGTTTTTTCTTGAGTTGACAACCCTAATCTTGTCATAACCTAGACTGTAAATGCTTTGGGGTAGGAGCTATCTAGAAAGTACAGTGGCCCTTGAACTGCCAGTATTACTCCCTGTGCAAGGTAGTTATGCCTTCTTACCCCCCCTTCCTTGACAGAAAACAGCTTGAATCTGATTCATCATAGATATAGCATCAGAAAGAGAGCTTTTAGTTAGTTTTAAATGACAGATTTCTTGGGCTAGATTGGTTATGAGTGGACTTCCATTTGTAAGAGAAACTGCTTCTCTCTGGTGACATTTTTCTCTAGGTCTCCCACTTTGTGTCACTGGACAGCAGGATACTGGGAAGAACCCAACCCTATAGCCTTTGGAAGTAGGCGGATACTATTTATTACTCCAGTATCTGAGAACCTGCACAGAGAAAAGTTAACAGAACAGTAAAAGGAGACAACTGTAACATAAAACTTGAAAAAAATGGGGAACAGTATTGGTTTTGCAACTGTATGGATAGAATAAATGCTAACTACTGCCTCAACTAGTACTACTTCATTACACTTATTTACTTGTCAGTTATCAGGACTGACACAAAGCACATCACCATTCAAATGCCATGTGACAAACTGAATGATTGACTCTCTTCTTTGAAAGAAGAAGTGTCAAGTGACTAACATAAAAGGTAAATAGAGGTGAATTCAGCCACAAGCAGGAGAGGCAGGTGAGAAAGGAGGAAAATAGGTAGGGATAGGAAGACAGAGGCAGAAGACAGACAGCCAAGAGACAACGATAAAGATCAGGAGCAACCAAGGGAGACAGACTGTCTACTTTTCCCCAGAATTTCACATCTCTGCATTACCTTTGTGTTGTTTTACTAAATCTTTAGCAAACTAGTGACACCTAGTGGGTGTTAGGATATTATTCATCTGCCTTAGAAAGAATACATTTAGGTTATTTGACAAGTAACAGCAAAACTGGAAAACACGTGTATACATCCTCAGACTCTTCGGGAAGAAACTCTTTCTAGTGTCTTGTACAATGGTAACAATGGCAGTTCAGTTATATGTAGGAGTTTCAAATTCTCGTAGTATACCACTGTTGCCCCACATCATTGATCTGCATAACGTTGCAGCAATAAAACTAAAAGGAGAATTTCACCTGTCATTCAGTAATGCATACAGCACATTCTGTCATTGTGCTGTAACATTTAGGAATGCTGACACTCAAATGAGCAGGCAAGGTTTGGCCTGCTTGTTCTCCAAAGCCAGTTACCTTTGTGTGGTGTGGTTCTGTTCCCTTACGCTTTTTACAAAAGGAACCTGGCCAGAATTTCACCAGCTGAGTCTGGAGTTCTCCAAATTCACAGAACCATTTGCAAGTTTATCATCTTTCCATGTGTCCAAAGAACAGCATGGATTTGGAGCAGAGGAACAATTACTTTCCTACCACCAGCAGAACTAACTAAGCTTCCCTGGTGAAAGCTTCTGCTGTGCTGGACTCTCTCCAGTACTATTAGTCTCTCATTTTATCGGTATCAAATTAGCCCAGCAAATTGAAACGATATCTAGCCACGTGATCTGCATGTCTGTAACCTCAGGAATAACCTCTCTCATTCAGCAGGCCATTACGTTTCCTCATTTTTTCCAAATAGCCTATTTTGTTTTTAAAAGCTTCCTTCGATCTGCTCTTCTCTCTCCGCCAGCTCCTGTTGGTTAATTTCACTTACTCAGCAGTTTGGTACAGTTCCTCCTGCCTAGGTGCTGAGTCCATCTAACAGCACCAGCTGGGCTCCAGTATTTGCAGAAGTAGAAGAACCAGCCAGTGAAAATTTCTAAAGCCAGGGAACTGGACAGCTTAGGGGACTCAATGGACCACAACATGTTTTACTGCTAGGTCACTGGCACAGCTCAGTGACAGCTGAAAGTCTGAAGGCTGCTCATTTTGCTTCTCGCTAATATGTGTCCTTGAACAGCTGCCGGGATCACTAGCTGTGTAACATGAGTGTAAAGTGAGCTGTTAGTAACTTGAGAAAGGGGAAGGGACTGGTCTAAAAAGTGAACACTGTCTCCAAAGATCATACAGTTCTGCATTTAAAAAGAGAGTCACTAAGGCAGGATATATTGAGTAGGGATTCTATATGAAATCCATAAAAAAATAAAGTGTTGACTTCCCAGTCGGAGCAACGGTCCCCGTGGCTGCTGTCGCCTGGCCACACAGTCTGAAGGGCAGCAGCCAAGATGGTGGCCACTCCCACCCACACCCATCACCACTGATTGGCTGAGAGTGCTGTCTGTCATGAGGCCCTGCCCCACTCTGCCAATCAGTAGCAAGGAGTGGGGCTGCATGACAGACAGCCCTCTTGGGCAATCAGTGGTGAAGGTGGGCCACATGATGGATATCCCTCTTGACTAACCAGTGTCAAGGGATGGGGCCACTGGGGCTCATCTGCCAATCAGAAGTGGGGGTGGGCATCATGGTAAGTCCATGAAAATGGTGGCTGGCTATGAAATCAGCCACCTGCCTCCTTGATTTTGGTAGGTCCCTGGTAATGAAGATCTGAGGAGACTCAGATGTGGGAATGAAAAGGAAAAGAACAAATCTTACAGATGCCGAGGAGGAATTGGCAGGTTGTAAATGGCCTGGTCGTACAATGTTAAAGTAAAATGTTGGCAGATTTGGTTGCCCAATGGCGCCAAAAAAACCCAACCCCCCCAAAAAAAACAACACAAAACAACCCAACAACAACTTTTCAGCGGTTTAAAAGAACCGTGTGCATTTTGTAATCTCCTGGTTTTAGGCTCTAACACTTACGGGCATATTCAGATAAAATTTAATTTTCCATTATGTTTGTAAGGACTTATTGAGCCTTTCACTCACCCAAAGGAAGCCCAAGTCTGTTTTGGAGAAAAAGGTTCACGAAATGAAACTTCACAGGAGAAAGGTCTGTCTGAAGATCCCAGATCTGTACGGAGTTTAAGATATAACAGAATAAATATCAGTCAATGTCACGTCACTTCTAGCTTTTTAAAGTTAGGAAACATTTAAGGATAATTTTGATCAATTAAAAAGACATACTTCCTCTGTCATCTCTCTCTGCTCTACTTCGTGTACTAGATCTAAAAAAATGTCCAGTGATTTTAAGGCACTGCAAACATACAACATTAAGCAAGTACAGGTGGTTAATCCTCAGGTAGAAATTCCCTCTTTTGAATAACAGAATGCTGGAGTGAACGAAGCTCTCCCAGATCCATGGGAACTTCTTTTGTAAGCTCCAAAGTCCCAGGATCTGAGAGCAATATTAATTTGGGTTCTTACTGTCCAAGAGCAAGTGAGTAACTCTTGGACATTCTGGACAGCTAAAATTTCCCTTCCCTTTACATCGTTTGGAGGGGCCTATCCAACACAAGTATTTTTTTCTGTAGTTAAATGCAGGCAATATGAGAGAGCAAACTGTCAGCAAACAAAATGGGAATATTTAAAAGAACCCACCTATTTAAGAAGGGCTTTGTAGGAAGGTGCTGGCTGTTGGTGCCAAACTGTCTGAGGCTGTTTGCATGTGTGGAACTCCAAGACATGTCTCTACCACAGAAGGACATACTGAAATCTCTGATGAACCTTGTATTGATGTTTTCCACTAGATGCTCAGGTTTTCACTGCTATGATCTGGATACCCTGGATCTGAGGACAAATTATTCCTGTAAGCTCTCCACCCACTTTCCTTCAATATTTTAAGTTAACTTATTGTCAGCAGCAAATCCATTTTGTTTAGCAGTGAAAACAAGAATATGTTGATTAATAAGTAAGCAATGAGCAATGTAAATGAAAAAATCCTTTACTGAGCAAGGAGTGAGAACTATCTAATGAATTCCTATTTTTATCTTCTAATACATTTTGAACTTGTTTCTTTGAAACCTGAATGCCCTCATGGACTTCCAAACATTATATATATATAGTGGCAATGTTAAATTGCAGAACCATGTGACAAAATTTATCACGCACTTTCCACCTTCAAGCCATTAGGATCTATACCAATAATCCATACACAATAATTTGAAATATCTGTTCCTGTTTATAAAGCGTTTCCCTGCCAAAGAAACACACCTACATGAATATAAGTGTTGAAACTCCACCTCCAGGCAAACTACATTGACCTTAAGGCCGACATGAGCAATATTCAATTATCACACCAGTGAATTAACTACAGCCTGATACCTTATGACCATAGAGAGCTAAAAACAGGAGTTTTATGCCAATGGAAAAAGATTTATAAACTTTCTACTGGGATATACAACACTAATCTCTAGCTGAGGGAGGTCTAAAGACACTGGAATTTAAAGTATCATTTTGGTCAATGAAAATACATATTTCCCTCCTTCTTCCAAAGCCTGTAGAGTTGGGTTCTTGATACTAACAGCAATACAGAATAGAAAGGACCTCCTGGATCACTGAGTCCAGTCTCTTGTATCACAGTTAACCATGTTGTGCAATCTCTTTCATAATATGATTGAGCTCCACCTTAAAAGCATCTGCAGGTTTGGATGCACGATGGATGCAACCACTACTATTGAAAAACCGTTGCAAAACCTCACCATTGACATGGCTGGAAACCTTCTTCTGATTTTCACCCTACATGAATTCATGGCCAACTTACATCCATGGCAGCTTTGTCCTTTAACTTAAACAGTTTTTTTCTCTCTAGCGTTAACCCCTCAGCGTATTTAGAGAAGGAATTACATCTCTTCTTCACTGTCACTTTACTAAACTAAATAAGCCGAGCTCTTTTAGTCTCTTCACATAAGATGGAGTTCCCTACATCATTTTCTCCCCCACTTAAATATAAACACAGGGAACCTTACCCAACTTCACAGTTTGTTAAAAATTATTTGCTATTTGATCTTCAGTTTCATGTGTTACTTCTTTCTAAATCCTGGAAAAGAGTTTATCTGGAATGGTGCCAGAGCCCAGGCACCATTCCAGTCACAGCAGCATCCTTCCCACTCAGCCACACCTGCTGCTTGCTCTCTGCCTCCTGGCCCCACATATCCCCTCTGTGGCAGCACAGAGGCAGGGACCCAGTGAGGGTCTAAAGCAGGGGTGGGCAAAATACAGCCCAAATGCAGCGTGCCAGGCAATTCTATCCAGCCCACACCACCCTGCCTCTGTAAGCCCTGGTCCTTACTGCCCCTCTGCAAGCCAGTGTGTCCCTGCAGGAGGTGGGGGTCTGCTTGCTAAGCAACCATCCTCCTCGCCTGGCCTGACCCACCCGAGTCAGGGGGCACTAGAGAAAAGAAGCCTTTACCTGGCCAAGGCTTTTGCTGGCCACCCCTTGACTGCTCCCACCCTCCCTGCCTGCCTGGGAATTCAGGTACGGGCGCCACCGAGCCAGGACCAGGGACTCCCAAAGGGGAAAGGGGTGGGACCATGGAGAGCCATGTGCTATGGGGCCGGGGGGGAGGGGAAGGCTGGTCCTCCACCCTGCCACCACCTAGAGGCAGGTACTGGGGTGGGAGCGCAGGGAGATGCACGCTATGGGGCCAGGTGGGGCTGGTCCCACTTGCTACCACCACATGCAGCTCCGGGGACTGGCACACTCCAGGGACTCTGAAGACGACCCCCCTGCACACTCTCCCCCAATACATCCAACCTCCCGCAGCCCCCACACACAGTCCCACCCAACCATACCCCCAAGCACACCCTCCCACACCCCATCATAACCCCACACACACCCACACCCTGCCACAGCTCCCACTCCAACCACATACCCACACCCTTCTACACTCACCACACCCACCCATCATATCCATGCCACACACACCTCACTCCCCAACCACCCCCCACATATACCCCCTTACCCCCCAACACAACATGCAAAAGTACAACTGTATTTTGAGCTGTTATGCAATCACCTCTAGATATACTATGCAAACACACATAAATCAGAACAAAAACATATTTTTAAATAAAATTAAAATAAGTTATAGTAGATGTTTGATTTTTTTTAGTATATATTATATTTTTGTGCTCTCAATATGGAAAGGACTAATTCTGGGGCAAAGGGAGGGACTTCCAGTGGCAGGGACAACGCATAGAGAGTGCAGGTGCACCTCCTGTGAAAAGGCACCACTGACAGTGTCAGCAGCACCTGCAGGCAGTCACCACTCGCCACCCCGCCACTGACACCACTGGTGGCATCTGAGGGAGCTCCAGGCCACTGTCACCGGCACAGCTGTGTCCCCACAACCACCGGAGGCACGCGCCATTCATGTCCAGTGGCAAAGTCAGGGGCCAGGACTTCTGGTCGCAAGATGGCAACCAGGGGGGTGGGGTACCCATTAAAGGGTACTCTTGCAGCCCTGGACAGCTCATCAAAACTCGTTAATCGGCACTCCAGCCAAAATAATTGACTGCTCCTGCCCTAAAGCTTTTCTATTACAATTTTTCTAACATATACAAAATATATAGCAGAATGGAAAAGGATTTTAATTAGAAAGATCTGAATAATTCATTCGTAGTCTCTCTGTTTTTATTTCTGTGCTTATTCAATGTTCTGCATTTTTCTGCACTTTTAAATTTCTGGGAAAAATCAGCAAGAAAAGTAAATAGCGACAAGCTGAAATAAATGGGTCCATTTCACTTTCTGATGCACTTGCTCATGCACAATACTGAAAGGAAATACTTTTATTACTTTCACTGAAATGATCAAACTGTTGTTCATTAGGCTGGGTAACATTTTCAGTATTCTATAGTGTCCCTATGAAAATTTGGAAGCCTACAATTATTTGATTGGGTATCCAGTGGAGTAAAACTTTGAAAACAAACACTTTCTAAATTAATTAAAGTGCTTTGAGCACTATCTTGCTGAGATTTTTTTTTCTTTCAAATCTAGGTCACTAGTTTACAGGAAAAAAAATTATCAACAGGAAAGCAGCAGAAACTACTGAACTGCATAGCTCAAAGTGGAAAATTATTTAATATCAGTGCTGCAAAGTGTTAAAAGCAGTATACTGTAAGTTTGTCCAATTTTCCAGGTTTAAAAACCCGAATGCATCTTTTCCATAAATTAAACTCATGTTTATACAAATAGAAACTCAATAACAAGCCTGCTCCTAAAAGAAAAGCCAGTGTAGGCAAGTAACAAAGGAAAAATAATTCTGTGTGCTGCATGTTCAGCACCCCAAGTGAAGATCTGTAAAGTGTTTGTTCTGTCTGTGTACTCTGCTCTCAAATAGATTTATTTTACATTCTGATCTGCATATGACCTTCTTATATCATTCTGTCTCCTGGAGTTCAGGACACTAGCTGCTGCCGTACTTCTGTCCACAGTGATGATCTAGAAAGTTGAACACAAGAATTTTACCTTTAAAAATCTACCTGTTCCTGTCTACCTTCAATTTGCTATGTATGCTCCCTCCCTGCTATTGTACTTCTTAAAAATAAACAATACTTTTTAAAGACAGGAGCTACTGGTAACATCAAACGGCAACAGGAGGCATAGCATGTGTCATACTCATAAGGCCCACCTACATATTACATGCATGGTGATATAAATGGCAAGTGTGCTACACGTGCACCTAATATGAGGTGCCATAAAATGGCAAACGAGCTATAAAAATCTTCTGCATACAACACAGAACATTTTTATGGATGTTTTATATGGTGACATAAATTGAATGTGTGGCATGTCAGAAGCTCTCCCAGCTGATTGTTCCACCATCAGTCACTAAGGCAGCCCCAGTTCTCCAAGGGGCTGCCTTGCAGGTTCCCCGCTAAGGAGTTCAACCCCCAGGCCTAAATGCTCCCACATGGGGATGAGGCTCCCAGAGGGGAAAACCAAAGGGCTTCCTCTGCCAGTGACCTTAAAGCCCATACCCAAGGTTTGAGTCTTTGGTGGGAACTTCAGCTCCCCATGCTGGAAACCTCTGATCCCCCCCGCCCATGCCTGGCAGTCCCACTGGAGCTGCCAGGTGTGGGATTTAAACTTCCTGGGTGTGGGACAGTTCCAGATCACACTCAGCTTCAGACACTTGGCTTTCAACTTGGTGGTGCCTGGGGAGCCCAGGATCATGATCCCAGGCCCCTCCTACACTGGCAGATAGGAAAGATATAATTTGGATTGATCCCTGATTCCATAATTGTGCCTTTGGTGATGGAAGTGTGACGTAGCAGTATGAATGTTGGGATCGGGTCAGATCCCATGGTACCTTTAAATGAATGCATGCTAGAGGCCTATAGCATACAGTAGGCCTACTAAGCATAGCTATGTGTGGTGTATAGTTATATGCTTATGTGTATGTTGGGCCTGTGCCTGAATTCTTGGTTGGTAGCATGGGGGAAAGTACAAATTGTTTTTTGACCCGTGCTTCTACCTATTCTCCGAGTCCTAATAGTTCTCCAAGGCCATTCCACAGTACTCTGGCCACTTATGTTCCTGCATGTTAACCTACTAACTCAAGGCATATGCACCAGAAGCTATTTGTCAGTTTGTATTCACCTAACTGGCATTTAACTCATCATATCCACATGGCCTCCTTTAGCCCTCTTCAAATTTCCCTAGAAGTGGCCTAACCATCAGGTTTAGAGCTAGCTTGTCAAAGGACTGCATTAGCATTGTGACCAAAATTGAGGTAACTATTACAAGGAGCATGATTTTGGGAGAGGCACCTGAAATTCACACGTAAACAAGACCATTTCACAGAGGCTGACAGGTGGGGATCAACAGGATGAGTGTACTGTGCAGGTAGCACAACCATCTCAACTGGGAAGAAACTGGGGAGAAACACAAACACACTGAAGGACAGGAGCAAAATTCAGAAGGAAATCCTGATAGACTGGAAAAGGAGCAAGAGTCAACAGGATGAAGTTCAGTGCTGACAAATGCAAGGTGCTACACCTAAGGAAAAACTATCAAAAACACAAACACAAAATGGGTGACATGAGGTCATCTAATCCAGCTTCCTGCTCAAGGCAGGATCACCCCCAACTAAATGATCTCAGCCAAGTATCTGTCTAACTTCCTTCTGAAAGTTTCCAAGGTTGGAGGTTCCACAGCTTCTTCTGGTAGCCTGTTCCAACGCTTGACCATTCTCACAGGCAGATCATTCCTCTTAAGCTCCAGCCTAAATTTCCACTGCTGCAGCTTGAAGCCATTGCTCCTAGTTCTGTCCCCTACAGCTACAGGAAAAGCCTATCTCTTTCCTCTCTACAATCACCCTTCAGGTATTTGAAGACTCTTATCCAGTCCCCACCAAGTCTTCTCCAGGCTAAATAACCTTTGCTCTTTCAGCTTTTCTTCTTACATCATCTCCCAGGCCCCTAATCATTTTTGTTGCTCTGCGCTGGACTCTTTCCAAACTGTTCACATCCTTTTTGAATGTGGGGCCCAAAATTGAACACAGTATTCAGTAATGTTCAGTACAGTACATCAGTAATGTTCAGCACTATTCAGTACACTAGTGCTGAATAGAGGGAAAGAATCACTTCCCTTGATTTGCAAGTGGTACTCTAATTAATACAACCCAAGATGCTTTGGGCTTTTTTTGCCACAAGAGCATATTGTCAGCTCCTATTCAGCTGATGGTCCACAATAACCCCCAGGTCCTTCTCTGTGGTACTGCAGCCCAGCCAATCTGTAGTTGTGCTTGGAACTATTGCATCCCAGGTGCAGGACTTTACACTTGCCCTTGTTGAATCTCATCTCATTGATGGAGGACCATTTCTACAGTCTATCCAGGTCATCCTGGATCATAGCCCTGCACCCTGGAGTGTATGCAATTCTACCCAACTTAATGTCATCAGCAAATTTGCTGCACGTATAAACAGCTGTACTAAAGGCAAGGTATGCTATATCCACTGCTCTCCCCTCATTCACAGAGCCCATCACTTTATCATTGAAGGACTGAGTAGGAATAAAGCTTTTTTTTTAGGATGGCCTGTGAATTTTTATCCCTTCTAGGGAGAGAAGGAAGTGAAGGAATACTGCAAACTACGTAAACTAGAAGTTTCCCTACCAAGTTTCATGTAGAGTTTGGGAAATCATCTAGTAGTGGGGAGCAATATTAGCCCCACTGGGATAAAAGGTTGCTGAACAATTAGCATTAACAAAACGAAGTGTTAAGCACTTGAAAAAAGCCCATGAGCCTAAGGCAACAGAGGAAGCTGCCACAGTAGCATAAAGATTTGAGGACCTTTGCAACTGTGCTGATCCCTTGTGCCCTTGATCAGAGGTAAAGAATAGGTAGGGCACACAAGCTTCTCTTATGGAAACCACCACCAAAAGTTTCCAACTTGAGTGTGGTGATTTTCTAGTTAGGCTAAGCAGTGGTTAAAATAAGAGAGAACAATTCTGACTGCTGCATGACCTAATGAGCAGGCCTCAGGGACTGCTGAATGACCTGACAAGAGATGTAAAAAATAAAAAACACAATAATAAGAAGAGAAGCTGATTCAAAAAGGGAGTGCTAGGAGTAAATAAAAAATGAATCTGGACAGGTGCAGAGATAAAAGAACCAAAGAATTTCTTTGTGCAAGCTTGACAAAGAAATACATGAAAATGAGCATCTTGGCCAAAGGACAGATAAACTAGCCCTGTCCCAGGCTAGTTTTTCCCAGTTTGTGATAGCAATGTCACACTTCTGAATGTTTGCCTTGAGGGTGTCCTTGAAGTGTTTCCTCTGGCCCCCACGGGTCCTTTGTCTTTGGCTGAGCTGAGAATATAGCAGTTGTTTTGGTGAACATATATCAGGTATGTGCACACCATGTCCTGTCCACCGCAGCTGATGCTGAATAATCAATGCTTCCATAGTGGTGGTGTTAGCATCCATGAGGATCCTGGCATTTGTGCAATAATCTTCCCATTTTATGCCAAGGATCTTCCAGATGTTATGCTGGTGAAGACATTCCAGGCTTTTCAGGTGGTCCCTGGAGGTCACCCAAGTTTCACAGCCAAAGAAAAGTTGGGATTACCACAGCCTTATATAATAGGAGCTGATGTTGTAATCATTGAACACATGATGATAGTCTTCTGAAGGCAGAGCTGGCACATTGGATCCTATACTGGATCTCCTTGCCAATGTTGGCTGCCAAAGTATGAAAAATGTTCAACTCCTCAACTTCTCCAATTTCTGTCCATCAATGAGGATCTTTGTTGGGGGAGTTAACTGGCCTGGAGCAGGCTGGTGAAGCACCTTTGTTTTTCCGAAGCTAAGAGTCAGTCCCAGGTACTGGTATGCTTGAGAGAAGCATATGCTTAATTTGGTAACAAGAAACAATGAAAAGCTACTGGCAGGAAATATTAGACATATGGCTTCTCCAAAATGACACTGTATGACCTATTTTAAAGGCTTCCAAAGTTGAAGCAATAGGTGTTAGAAGAGAAATCTAAATTAACCTCACAGCAATTACAACACAAAGTATCACCAAGATGTGCAAGACAGGATTTCTCTCTCATACTCCTTACAGAACCAAAACACAATAATATAAACTGTTCTGTCCCATCTCCTCCTGCCTTTAATCCAAATTTTTAAATATTTAACTTTTTCGCTGCCCCTTCCCAGCTTATCTAAACTTGATATACCATGAGAACAGTTCTTATACTCACACACTACGAAGGTAATTCATTTTTGAAGCAGGAAGCAAGTTACTGAAAAGGCAGACGTACATTTTAATCAGATAAGGGGAATAGAAAGCTAAGACATGCTAAAATTTATGGTCCTATTTCATGTGTGCACAGCTTATAGGATCTGCTGAAACAGTTCTAGTATTTGACATATCTAAATCTATCCTCTGGGACACAGCAGGAATCTGGTGTGTGGAATCAGTCAAGTTTGTTTACAAGACTGCTGGTGAAGCATTTTATATCCCAAATTTGCCAAGTACAGTGGATTCCTCTTATTAGAATCACTTTGGGAAATGGTGATTTGATTGTTAACCAGCTGAGTCCATTAAAAGGAGACCCATTTTTTTAAGCACACAGATACTCACTCCTGCCCCACAGCCCCCTGCCCCTGCTCATGCCTCTCACTCCCACCCCACAGTCCCCCAGCCCTGCTAGTGCCCCTCACCTCTTACCCACAGTCCCCTGGCCCCACGGCCCTGCTGGAGTGGGCCCTCAGCTGAAACCCGGGTCTGCAGCCCCCTTCGCCTGGTAGGAGGTGGTGGCTGCTGCAGCGGAGTGCAGCCTGGCTCCCCAGCTGCTGCTGCCCACTGCGGGCTGAGGCTCGGGGCTGGGACCAGCTCCCCACTGCATCGTGCGCTCCCA
>NW_017728886.1:27469701-27486796 GCF_001723895.1 Crocodylus porosus
AGTGCCCCCTGCCTGACCACCCTCCTCCTGCTCCCTCCCAGCCCCCTGCAAGGTGGAACTCTGCCAGCCTGCACAGGGCTCCTTCCAAAAGTGCAACATCCCTGGGCTTCGCCGGCAAAATGACTCCAAAAAACAAAAAATGTGATTCAAATATGAGGAAGTTTTACATGTAATAATATACAAATGGTTTTGGTTTTTCCATATGGATTCAAATAAGTGGCTGATTCTATTAACCAGTGATTCTATAAAGCATCTCATCTCCAATTAATAATGAGATTTTGAGAGAAAATAATTACATTTAAGGAAGCCTAAATCACCAAGATTTTGAAACTCATTTTTCAGAATGCATGTGCAGATATGTATCAACTTTTCTATTATCGAGTTTTGTTTATGGTAAATAATGACTTTTGAGTAAAACAATCTTGACATTTCGTTAGCAAATCCCTATTTGCCTGTAATGGTAGTGTTGATGTGGTGTTGTAGTTGTGATGGTCCAGGAAACATGTAGGAGGCAAGCATTTTTGTGGGTGATTTTTCTTTTTTTCTTTTTTTTAATAGGACCAACAGTATGGTTGGGAAGGATAATGACAAGCTTTTGGGTGTCAAGTACCTTTCTTCAGGTCTAAGAAAAAAGCAGTCCAGGTTATGCCAAATATCAGATACAACACACGCCTGTGTAAAACTCCACTTGCAAATAAAAACAGGATAAAAGAGAAATTAGCAGGTAGCTGACAGACGAGAGAAATGCAACACAGGATAACCTAAGGGGAAGAGCAAAACCATGCCTGTGGAGTGCTGAGAGATTGGTGGGGATCAGGTGGATTATAATGAGCCATAGTCAATGGCTGTGTTGAATTCCTGATTCTTAGTGTCAGTTAAGCTAATGAATGTTAGTTCCTAGGCTTTTTTTGTATGTTTCCTGTTACATGCTGCCAGTAATCTACTTGACTGATTAACAGGGATCTAGGTTTTCTGTTTGCCTCAGAAACATGCGGATTTTTTTCCTTTATAACAGAAAAATGCAGGAAACTGCAGGTTTCCCCATGCAGGCTGGCAGAGTTGCTACCTACAAGGGGCTGCTTGGGGCTGGGGGAAGCAGGATGCAGGGGCACCACGTGCATGTGCACGCACACACACGCATGTAGCAGTCAGGCATTGGGGTGGACGGCAACTCCCACAGCTCCCTGCAGATAAGAAGTCTATGGGGGTGGGAAGTGACCCGTGACAGGGCACAGGGGTACAGGCAATGCATCGGGGAGGCAGGAGTGGGGCACATGCACCCGGAGTGGGGTGTGGGGCTGCAGCCAGGCCTAACCACCTCCTCCACAGCCCAATGGGCAGGACCCGGCACAGGAGGGAGTGCTGCACTGCCATGGCCGCCAAGGTAAGATGCCCCCTGCCCACCTGGCAGCAGTAGGTGCACAACTCCATGCCACTGCTGCTGTGCCTCACCTTGGTGGCTATGGCAGTGTGGTGCTCCCTCCCACACTGGGTCCTGCCTCCTGGGCCATGGAGGTAGCTCCTGCCCAGAGTTGGTCCAACCTGGCTGCAGCCCCACATCCCTCTGGGGGTGCAAAAATCTGGAGGGGGCACATGTACCCCTACACTATTTGGCCTGTGCCCACAACCCTCTCCTTTCCACACACACCCATTCTTTTCCTCAGATACTAGGGGGCTGGGACCTGGGAGCAGCAGGTAGGGAGGGGACACTAGCAGGGCTGGAGGGGGCTGGGGGTTGAGAGTGAGGGACACTGGCAGGCCCAGGAGGCTGTGGGCTGGGAGTGAAGGGCACCGGCAGTGCTGGGGGGGCTGTGGCTTGAGAGTGAGGGCCAACGGCATGGAAGGGTCAGGGCACCAGTATGTCAGGGCTGCTCCGAGCCACAAAGCAGAGCTGGGGGGGGGGGAACCACAGCTGGACCCATGTCCTGGTGAGCAGGAGCTCTGATTTTCCATTATTTAAAAATAAATAAATAAATAAATAAATAAATCAAACACCAAAATATATAGGTATTTAGAATGTATTTTATTATAATGATTGAGGCACTGGTAGTCTTCCAAACTGCTTTAAAATTGTAAATGTATCAATAAAACATTGCATTCAACTGATACCTATATGTATGTTGTGATGTTTCATTTTAATCACAGGAAAACATGGATTTGGAGGGGAAGGGGGTAATCAGAGAATTTAGGATTTTTAGACAGAGAAACCTAGGATCCCTGCTGATTAACAATGCTTTCACCTCCTCTCTCTTTCACATCTTAGCTCCCCAAAACTAAAGTTGACATCCTCTTAATTAACTGCACAGTGTAATTACATATTCAATATAAAACTTTTATACATTACAAATTAAAGAATGCACCAGTGTGTGTAGTTAATGGGAAAACCATGTCCAAATCACAATTACTTTTACTTGGTATGCTACATAACGACCACAGCAACTATTTCAATACCATAACTAGTTTTTTCAACCTAGGGTTAGGCTTAATAAGGAAAAGAACGATTACCTTGTATTAATAGGAGATCTTGCCAGATGTAGTCACCTATGTGGACCCCACTTTGGAGCACAAGCTCCATCCTTATGAAACCAGAATCTTCTGACAAGCAGCATCTGTTGGGTTGCACCTGTGCTGAGCATGTCCTTATCGCTCTTTAACCCATGGCGCCAACTATTTCTCAGGTCCTCATAATTCAGAAAGTTAGATAATTCTGAAAGTGCAGGAATAGCCTGTAAGACCCACATGAATAGTATCTTGCAGAAATCATAGATAAGTAACCATTATGTTTTCCAAATGTGTAGCCATGTGGATAACATTCTAGATGGCAGCTGTGAAATCTCATCTGGAAGGTGCTTCATAACAGTTTTGACACCACTTTACCAAATCTGATTATGCAGCCAAGTCAAAGGCGTATTGTGACTGAAAATAAGATTGCTTCAAGATGTGTTACAAATTTCAAATACTGGGATGTTTCTGAATGGAGCAGACTATGTGTGGGCTGAATACCTATACAGCCACCTTTGAAAAGAGTATCAGGCTTCTGAGTCACTACACTCAGCAAAGTCCATTGGAAGGAACAAGCCATCTTTCAGAATGCCAAAGCACCAGGGCCCTTGAAGTGTCCAAACTTGTTGGGAGGAGGGGAAGGAGTGAGGGGAGGGAAGGGTTCTCCTACAGGAATGGAGTCATGGAGAAAAGACTGGGTGTTATTCAAATGAATGTCTAACTACTTTGAGAATAAATTTGCCATCAAAATCTTATCGCTGCCTTCCCTCTATGAACTGCTGAGTAAGGAAGGCCATATCAGTTCTGACCTTCTCATATACCAGCGATTGCATCTAATTGTATGGTGACAGGAAGTGATAAGGGACTGATTCAGAAAGATGCTCAGAGGCCCCACAAGGTTTGCAAGGGTAGCACTGAGATCCTGACATTGGAGTGGATTCTCTTGCAGTAACCACTTCAGAAATCAGAACACCCTGCAGGGTGATACACCCCCCCCCCAAAATAACTTTACAGAAAGATGGCATATCAAGGTAGCAATTCTAATGGAACTGAATGAGAGTCCAGTCTTAACACAAATATAGTGAAGGTTTTTTGGCACAGGGCCTTTAATGGGTCATGGTTGGGTTGGACTACTCTAACTGAAAAAAATTATTTTAGAGGAATACATTTTCTTCCATTAATTAACTGCCAAGTAGAAAGCTGCCTTGTACAGTTTGTCTGTAGCAATCAAACAATAATATCCAGACTGACACAGTTAAGTGAGGTCTAGATAAATATCTGACCTTTATCTACAATTTGCCTAGACAATATAGAAGTAGCAGTGGCAGCTGTACAGACATTTTGAAATGTTAGCTACATTTGTCATAACAAAAGTAGGATTTAAAGATGGTTCCCAATCATTGTTAAGTTTAGCTTTTGAGCCTCATATCAAGCCAACAGGTGGAGTGGCCAAAACCCACAGGACATGATTGTTTTTAAGAAAGATTTTGTTTTTTCAAGAGCAGGTACCAGAAAATCCATTCGTCTTTTGACACAACTGTTCTTGACTTTGAGGCTGAAGTGTAAAGGCCTAAGGGATGGAATACAGACCTGTATGTGAACCAAGCAAAGTTGCATCTTTAAATAGTAAACCTCTATCGTGTTTTGTACTTCCTCACAAATCGTGCCAATGCCAGAGGCTTGCAGCCATCAAAGTTTTGCATATGTGGTCATTAAGTCTAGCTAACCATATTGGTTGCATTCATGGCTGTATATAGTGGAGACGGATCTTCACGATGCAATCTTTTAACTTCACTCTGAAGCCTTATGAAAGCTTCTAAAGGTTGCAAAAGAAGCTGCCCACTGCCATGTAAGATGGTTACATTTTCTTTAAAAGGGCCTGAAAACTGCAATGCAGAAGCAGAGACACTAATGAGTAGTTGAATCTTTTCTTTAAGGGATGCTTTTGGTCAGCCTGTCTTGACATGGACAAGTACATGCAAAATGCTTCAACCACCTTTTTGAGGTACCAGCTGTTTTTGCTAAAAAGAGAAGATATCATTGTAGAAGTTAGCCGTAAGTGCTCGCCTAGATCCAAGATGCTCTCATGGATTGGTGGGTGAGAGCTATCCTAGCAGGAACAGACAGATGTAAAGTATCAAAAATGCTTTCTCTATGTTTCAAGCAAGGCAGACAAGGAACTCCTCAAATGCTTTAGTCATCCATCTCTTATTGCAGCTGAAGAGATGGTTTCATTCTGGGAGAATGAATTCCTGATAGGTAACAGATGTTCTTAAGGCTTGAGTGCCAAATACTAGTACCTGTTTCTCTTGATGTTTCTTTTCTCCAGACATTTGGTCATACAGGGGGAAGGTGCTAAAAAAAGAAAAGAAAATCACAAAATAGCTTTAAGCACATGAATGCTGTGAAGAAAAAAACACTCAGAAGATTGTTCAAAGGAAGCAAAATAGTACTTTACATTGCTAAAACTGTTTCAGGTGGTGTTAACCCAGACATTACCTTTTGTAGTGGATGTGCCTATTCTAAAAGGAATATCCCTAGTCAGAACTTGCAGGGAGGAAAGAAAACCCATCAATGGAGAAATCTTCCAAGGAGCTGGTAGAGAAAAGTGACTAGAAAGGTCAAAAACAGGGCATGTCGCCAATAGGAGAGATCTTGGTGTAGACAATAAGGGATTCCATTGGCCGGACCAACACTGAAGATGCTGACATCATTGTTAGTTGGCTACGAGACTTTTCTAGCTGTGGGCACAAAAAGGGATTTGCACTTGTCCAAAGCCACACCCAAGACTAAGCTTGCATCATCTTTCCATTATGTCAACAGGCTTAGTGTTTCTGAAAACTTCTGTCTTTTAAGGCAGGGAAGAGGGAGTACAGAGATCCAGGGCACTTTCAATATTTAGGCCTTTCTTCCCTTGGTGAGGAGGCAGCTCTGGCATTTGGAGCCACATCCTTGCTTGCCAGTGAAGAAAATCTAATTGGTGCTGATCTTGAGAAATTGCACATTGGCTGACAGAAGCACTAGCTCAAACAAATCAATTAGGAGCTGGATGAGTCACAGAAGTCTATGCTCTTCAGGGTTTGACACTCCATTCACAAATTGTTCCAATGGTAAAGATTAAGCATGCCCTTGACTGCCTTGTACTCATTGAGAATGACTGATATGTATGAACAAATCTAGCACATGGCTGCCTTGATGCAGGACAGACAACAACAGCAATCAAACTGCCAGAGGACAGACAGCTCAAGGACCTGAGTCTGCTGTTGTACAAACAGAGCCACCCAGCAAAAAGTTAGTTCTTGGAATAGGACCAATATATAAACCAGTTAAAAAATTAACCAAAAAGAATTAACCCCAACTACTATACTCCTTGGCAGTGCCTCTATGACAGTCTTCCAGTAAATACTGTAAGACAATCCAATTAAAGGATATATGGACTGAGTAATGCTCATTCTGGTTTTGCCATGGGAAAGTACTTGGGGACATTTTGACTTTTTTATCCTTTATCCCCTTGAACAGAAAGGCATGAGGATATACATGGTGTACTCTAGATTGCTATTCTGATCTTGTGTGTAAGGGTACTGGGGAGAGCACATCAGAGCATGTCAGATGAACTCTTCAGTCCCCCATAAAGCCATCTAATTTTTAGAAGCTGTAAGAAAAAACAGCTATTCTTAAAAGTGCATATTTCTTAAGCTTTATACTATAGTTTAACACATAGCTAGGTTTAGTATTAGGAGGCTACGTGCAAACTAAACATACAAATTTTAATATTTAACATTTCATATTAGTCATGGGATTCAACTAAAAGATGCTAGTTACATTTACCTAAACAGATAGTAGCTAAGTTTTCCCCAAAATAAAGAGAGATGTTTGGTATTAATACAGTGAAGGCAGCATTTTTCAAAGCTTAAGTTCAAGACATTCTACAATTCTAATCAAATGTATATTTAAAAGTATTAGTCCTCATGGAAACAAGAGACCGAAAGAATGCACCATTTCACATGGGTAGTTATGCACAGTTGGAATGTTAGGAAAAGGTTAACTGTTGACAGATTGTAGCTAACTATGCTTCTGTTGTTTAAGAAGAATACTGGATTACAGCCATCAGTCTAAGACAACAGTCTTGGAAGAGTCATGTAGAGTTAAGACTATGGCAAAATGATTGTAAATAAAGATGTACATATACCACACCCCATTTTAGATAGTCTGGAGAATACTGAATTTAACTTTTAATATGCAAAAATTATCAAGAGAAAAAAATGCCAGTCTCCTTGCATCCAAATGAAGTATAAGCATTGCTCTTACAGTAAATTGCAGCTATCTGTTCTTAGTATTTTAGTTTGAAGTGTTCAGAATCTAAACATTTTTTCAAATACCAGTGGGACGCAAAAATATTACAGTTCCACTGGCTAGAAAATTACTGTTGGCGAAATCTGCTGAAAATATTTGTAAGATTTGAGAACAGGTTAAACAAAATTAAGCAATCTCTCTGGTGTTGAAAGATAGGATTTTACTACTTGTGGGTGCTGTTTAATGATGTATGCATTAAAATGCATTAGTATTTTGAAGAAGAAAAGGATTTAGTATTCTTTTTGTAACTTCTGCAAAATACAAAAGCTTTGTGAATTTACACATTTCTGGCAGCCCCACATTAGCACCAAGCCATGACTATAGATTTATGCAAAGAAAAAGTCAAGTTTATTTTGTAGTAGCAATAGTTTCTTTTTTATTTTTAATATACTTTAGGAAACAATATACAAAGCTGAGCTTTTCCACCATTTTCAAACAGTGGGTTGCTCCAATTACACAAATTCAGCGTTTTGTGATGGTTAAAGAACAGCAGTCAGCACCAGACTTGAACAGTTAGCTACAACACAAACATCCTTCGAAATGAAATGTCATAATAGCAAGACAGGTAAACCAGGAATTAACATATGACAACTGTTGGGGAGGTGTCTTAATCATCCTTGTTGAATTTTATATTTCATTAAATATTTTATACACAATTTCCTCTTTACAAGTTTTAAACAAAACCTCCCTTAAGGAATTATTTCAATTCAGTACAAAAGTATTCAACAAGAATAGTTCTGATAAAGAATCCCCAAACAGACCAAATTTTAATGTATTGACCAAAGGAAATGAAAACCAGTGTTTTGTTTTAACATTTTTATTACAACAGATACAATTCACATCTGACTAGCTTTTTTTTTCCTCTTTCCCCTCCCACAACCATGTTAACATGTTCATTGGGCTATTTCCTTATATTTGAGCAAGTAATGTACTTTCAGCACACATGCCCAGCAGTACTACAAGTCCATTCTTACAGGGTGCAAATGGAAATACGTTTCAATAATTTATACAAACAAGTGGGTTATGCTCAATCACTGCAATTTTAAGCTACTGTACACAGGAATGAAAAGATTATAGAAAAAAGTGCCATAGCAACAGTGCCTTAAGAAAGGAGAAAATTAGAAGCATTAAAAAACTGATAAAATCAGATTTAGGATTTTAGGGGGAAAATGGAACACAGAAAATGAAAAACATTTCTCTGTAAAACAGAAATGGAGAAGCACTGCTCTTGATTCGGTGCAAGTGTGGAAACAGTTGTTTCATGATATTTGTACATTACCCAAATTGTTGCAGCCTTAGACACAAATCGCCTGGCGCTCGCATTGAATTTTAGGAAATGCAAGATTTCTGAATGAATGATAAATTAACTAAAAAAGAAAGCTAATTTTGCAGACAGGTTTACATGTAAAAGGCTAGGTATTTAGCCACCTCAGCATTGATTAGTTTTGGATGTCTAAGCTCTGATACACATGGCTTCCCATGGCTTCACTCTACAAAACATATTTACAACGTGAAGAATACATCTACAAGAAATCTACATTTCAAGGGTTTTACAAATCATCCTTGTATCTTTCCCCTGAATTGACTCCCTCCTGTCCCCTTCCCCATGTCATTTTTTTCTGCCCAGCTCAACGGTCCAAAGTCTACTCAAATGCAGCTCAAAAATGTTAAGACTGGGCAACCAGTTTTATAGTTCCTGTACTCAAAACCATGTGCAATTATTCACAACTTTTCACACCATGAAGGAATTCTGATTCTTTAGCTTTTCAAGTTCTTTAATTTGTTGTCTCAAAAATAGTATCCTGCAAGACCAAAAAAATTAAAATTAGTGTAAAGAGAATCATTACATTCAAAAACAATATTAATCTAAATCGTTAATATTTTAATAAAGGAATGCTCGAACTCCACCACAGTTTAGCTTGATGTTCATTTGACATTATCTGAAGTCTGGCAGACAATTAAATCTCACCACAAGAAAACCACCAAAGAATATAGTTGCATACATTTAGATAAAATTTTTGTTTTTAAGAAAAAGGATCAAATTGCTGGTTCTAATGATTGATATCTTCACATTAAGCTTAAGGATATGCATGAACTAAATTAAGGCTCAAGACCTAAGGGAACTCAAAAAGAACAGCTTCAGTACATGAATCCTGCAAAGAATTTTATCATATCTGCATATGGCGCACACCTCTCCTGGGGGTTGAGGTGTAAGTCTCATCTGCTTTTAATAAATTGTGTTCAGATACTTTCTTCTCCCTCAGACAGAGGAACGCCATGGCAACATATACACCTGAATCTGTCTTCTCTTGGGCACAAGAATACTGTTAGAAGCACCAGCCAGATTGCTCAACCTTTCTTTGTTGTTTCTCCCATGTTACGGGTCAACAAACTTGTATTTTCCCTTGGACAGAAGTTCAAACTGATATACTGGAAGAAGAGCTAGAGTTCTTTAGCACAACTGTAAAGGTGAGCTATACACTATCCCTATATATTAAATATATATAATGCTAAATTGGGATATAGATATAGACAGATTACTGCATGTATGTACGTGTGTGCCCCAGATCTGCACAGTGTGGGTGGGGTAGGCTACAGCTGCGGGGTGGAGCCGGAGCAAGAGCTGGTGCTGCACAGGGCTTTTCTTGCCGGGGCCTGGGCTCGGAGCAGGCTCCAGCAGTGCTAGGAAGAGGCTGCAGCTGCCCCAAATTTCGCTGCAACTCTGCTCCCAGCCCTCCGCTGCCAGCCGGCACAGCTCCAGCTTTTCCCAGTGCTTTGGTGGAGGTGGGGTGTTCAGCCAGGGCTGTGCCGTGTGGCAGTACAGGGCTGGGAGCGGAGCTGTGGTGAAATTCAGGGTGGCTGCAGCCTCTTTCCAGCACTGCCAGAGCCCACTCTGAGCCTAGCCTCTGGCAAGAAAAACCCCATGCAGTGCCAGCTCTGGCTCCAGCTCCACCCCACAGCTGCAGCCTGCTCCATGCCATGCAGACCTGGGGTCACATGTCCTCCTGTTCCTGCCCTCCCAGGGTGCAAACAGTGGTGGGAGCTGCCCCCACTCCCAAGCTGCACCTCCATCCTGCCCCCTCCCCTGGACAGCCCCTGCCCTTGCTCCCTCCCTCACTGCAGGGAGCCTTGATTTGCAACCCCCCACGCCCCTTCCCACCCCCCTCTCCTTCTCACTTACTAGCTGGAGGCAGCTCTCCATGCTGCTGGCTTTGCACACATGGTGTGCTGTGGCTGCATGCAGCACAGGCATTTATGGGCCAAATTACTGGCCCCATCGGGCTGATATCCGATATAGACAATTTTCTTTATATCAGTATCAATCCAATATCGAACCAATGCATCGATGCACCTCTAACACTTATATATAAAATATCCCAATCTAGTATTATAATTAATCCACAAATATGTGCAACTTATTCAAGCACTTCTGAACTAATACACATGCCATTGACAGAAGCAGATTACTCTGAAAAATATCTGTGTTCAGCAATGATGTGCAAAATTTTCTGTGAAAGTTTCATATTTTTCCAATGATATCTGGCCAAGGGGGAATTAATTTTTGGACTAATCCTTGTAGATACAGATCTAAATTCCCGCAGTAACTTAAGGACACACAACTTATGAGGAAGCAGATGTAGACTGCTATAATTCTACATTAAATACTAATGCTTATGTGTTGAAGGTTTAAATATATTTCCAGAGTTAGGGTGGAAATTATCCCTATAGTTATATTGAAGAAAAGTAGCATTTAGAAAAACATGGACACACTGATCTCTTTCCTCAAGAAAAATCCAGAAGTATTTTGCCAGGTCCCCATTTCTGCTTACAGTCGTCACTTCTGCCCAACCAACAGCCATTTCTATGGTAGAACACAACAACTATAACCAGCTCAGCTGTACAGACAGTTAATGAAAAATGCAGCACCCTCTGCAAAGTTTTTTTTTAGTCAAAATGAAATCATTCCAAGTGGAAGTTTAGAAGATACCTTATCCTAAGAAGACTTTTAATATCACAGTGCTTTCCGTACTATGCAAAAACTATCATCCAATACTAACTCAGAAGAAAAATAATCTACTAATTTTCCAGTATCTACTGGAGAAGCAAGAGTTTCTTGCAGGCCTTCCACCTAAATATTGACAAGAATCAGCCTCCTTAGCTTAGGACAGGGCCGTCCAACGTTAGTGGGCTGGGGGCCACAGGT
Source organism: Crocodylus porosus (assembly GCF_001723895.1). NCBI lineage: Eukaryota > Metazoa > Chordata > Crocodylia > Crocodylidae > Crocodylus > Crocodylus porosus. Next base: position 27,480,761 of record NW_017728886.1, read on the forward strand.
GGCATCCGTACTCCTTTGGGTAACTGCCAGTTGGACAGCACTGGCTTAAGAACTTTTTTGTTATATTTCCTATGTAATTTCCTGCAGTTTTAGACTTAATATTGTCAGAGTAAGAATCAAATGGGAACTGGAAGAACAGTTAATTCTGTTACCTTCTATAGTAGTAATTGCCAACCAGGGTGTCACAGTACCTTGGGGGGCCTTGAGACCTCTAGAGGACTGTGGGATTCCACAAAATGTTAGCACTGTTAGGTTTGCAAACATGATTCACATGATAAACCCAGGGATTTCAAATAGGAGTCTGCAGTGTTAGAAACATTCTGACCTATTGTGGTCTTTCTGAGTTCTTTGCAACACAAGATTTGCTCTATTATTTTTCTGCATTCAAAAAACAAGTGAAAACTAAGAACTGGCATTTTCTGAAGGGTACCCTGAGTCTAAATAGGTTGAAAACTACTGTCCTGTCCTGAAGCGAGCTTCACCCCTAAAGGAGTTAAATTTACTGTGATTTTGTTCTGACAAATGTTAACATTTACATTACAACTTAAGTTAGTATCATTAGATACAGATCTAATTAAGTTTTTCTAAAGTCCTAGCCAGCTCATATGGTTTCAACCCAACATCTTGTCTAGTCTCTTAAAAAAACCTTGCATATCTGGTCCTGTTCATAAGAAATTTTCTATATGGAACTGTATGGGTAGTACGCAAGATATACACTTGGAAGATAGCTTCTGTATCTGACACAGGTAAACATGCTAAAACTAACTGCCATCAAACCAAGCTTATTTAAAACAAGATGCAAGGGATAACATTAAGGATATGGTGAAGATAAATATCCAAACTCTTACCTTTGCTCACGCAAAGTTGCTTGAATTTCACATACTCGAACTAAAGATCTTAAATTTTTTAATTCAGTACAAATTTCTGACATATGAACACTTCCCATATTATGGGCTTCCTCACGTAATCTTGATGCCTGCAAGAGTTGAATACAAAATTAATTTGAAAGTTAGTCCTGTGTTTTTGGTCACTTCCTAAAAGAAACTGAACAGTCTGAGGAAATGTAAGACCTATTTCAGTCCAACTGAAGGATAATTCAGGAAAATTTTATATTCTGCACTATACTCCTCCCAAAAAATGCAACCATTTTGCACCTTGGCAAAGGGTCACTCGTTTTCAATTCAATTACAAAAAAATAGACAAGTGTATGAATTTAGAATTTAGTTTTATAAAGCATCTTAAATTCTCTAAAAAATGTATTTACAATCAAAGAAATACAGAACTGGAAGAATGTTCAAGAGATAAACTAGTTCAGTTCCTGTGTACTTAAAACCATCTCTTGATAGATATTTGTCTAACTTGTTCCTAAACACTTGAATGACAGGGATTCAACAAGCTCCTTAAGAACAGTTAAGCAATGAAACAGGTTCTTCATTATTTAGCTTTTTCCTAAAACAACTAAATCTTGCTTGCTGCCAATTAATACTTTTCCCACCTCTGGTGAAAACAAATAAGCTTATCACTGTTCTCTTTTTAACAATCTTTTAAACATTGGAAGACTTGCATATACGTGCTCTCTGCTCTAGACTAACCAACCCCAAAAATTCTTCCAATCTTTCTTCACAGGTCAGTTTTTCAAATTTTATTTTTGTTGCTTTTTTCCACTTCCTCCAAATATACCTGGTTTCCACAAGAAGGATAACCACAACTGAGGCCTGGCCTTACCAAGCAGAGCAAAATAATTACTCTGTCTTACATATAACATGCTATTAATTCATCCTGGAATAGCATTTATCTTTTCTGCAACAGCACCACATTAAACTCATCCAATTTATAATAACCTTTTCTGCAGTACTGCTGCCAAAGTATAGTATTTCCTCACATACCCCAAAATAAAACATGTGCCTTGTTTTGAGACGGTAGAAAAATAAAAAAAATCCCCCTGCTCACCACCTCCGCTTGCCCCATGTCAAGGCTGAAACCTGCTTGCATGGAGAGCCTCATCAGCCATCAGTCAGATAACTAATTTTAACTCACTCACTGCTGCTGCTAAACTGACAGCAGCTTTTAGCTGCTTAGCAAAACACTGCTGCCATTTTAGCAACAGTTGAGAGAAGATTAAAAAATGGGGCCAGGCCCTGCTGAATGCTGGCAGAAGAAATGCAGAGCCCTCACAAACCACTGATAGTGGCCTCATACAAAAATTCAGTTTCTCCTCAGCTGCTCTCCCAGGAGAAATTGTAAGTGTAGATATATTCAGGCTTTTTCTCCCTGGGTAAAAATGGCCACACACCAGGGGAAAAATAACCTGGAAAATCACTCCCCAAAAGTGTTGCTCCTAGGACACTGAATGTCTGCATATGCCACGTTCTCTTCTCTCAGAAGAGAACATAGTCCTCCAGCTTTTCCCTCTTCCCCCAGGGAGACACTGTTGCTTGTTGGACTCTTGCTAAAGAACACTTCCCTTTCACAATCCCCACATTGTACTACAGGGAAACACAGGCTGACCATGGGCAGTTTGGGTCAGCCAGTCAGGGCTGCCCTATGCACTATTGCAATCTGTTGCCAAGCACACTAAGGAAGCCTGCAGAGCATGCCTAAATGGGTCCACAGTGCTGCCCCTCCTCCCTGCAGATCTTGGGGCATGAGAAGGTGAAGAAGCAGGAACGTTTTCATTTTACTGTGCCTCCAAGCTTCTATTCCAGACAGAAAAACAGCTGTTCTGTTTAAGTCAAGCCCCCCAGTTATAGAGGGCTGATTTTGGGGGAAGATGTACTGAAGTCAAGTTGATGAAGAAAATTCCTCAGGTCTTTTTACTTTACCCTTTACCCTCTGTTAGTCCCTCTTCACCCCTCTAAGACTTCTCTTATCATTCTTATTTTTTTTAATTATAATTGGGAGGTGTTATGAAAAGGAAAGCAAAAACTATAAAAAAATATGGTCAGAAAAACAGGGTGGCAAACCTGAAGAAATAATCCAAAACAAATGTCTGAAATGAAAATCAAATACTTAAAACGGAGAAATACTGAATGAGCCTCTAGGGGTGATTGATCATAGATGGCAAACATCATACATGAATTTGTAATTTATAAAGGGGGCAGAAAAAAGGCATCTTGGACAACACATAAAGGAAGGCCACAACCAAGTATCAAGGAAATTTTACAATTTGAGAAATATTACTATTTCTGCCACCAGGAATTAATGGTGGAACTAAGTGTGGGGGAGTGGGAAATAGAAAGAGCTAGACAGACAGACACTGGCAAAAGGTTAAACCAGCTGGGTATATATAGCATGGTCAAACAAGACATGATAATCCCCTTCAAGAAATGCTAGGATATAGAAAGGCAGATCTGTTTAGAAATGGTACTGGAACCCATTGGCTGCTACACCAAATATCCTTTAATGACACTATGCAAATACAATTATACTTAAAGAATTGTAATGTCCGCGATTCCAAACTTCTTAAAACTCCTCCCTCATACTTCCCTTTAACACTGTCAGTATACTGATGAATTAAAACGCTACTTGATGCCTTGGGTATTTACAATTCTTAATATGTTCCGTTTTAGGCTTAAATCTCTTAAATTTCTAGGTTTACAAGTATATAAAGATTATGTCATCATCTGTAATATCTAACCTTCAAGTTACTAACATACAGTTTGACCATAAAACTGAGTGATTAGTCTTTAGTCTTAAAACATCCCTAGCTTTTTAAAGTTAAAAGAGTCTTAAATTAATATTACTTAAGAAATAAAAAAAGAGTACTCTTGTAACAATTCTACTGACTTTATTTTGTGCAATACCAACCATAACCATTTAGTACATTTCCAGTGTAGATTTACCACTACACCCAAGCAGCAAGAAAGCTGCGACCACTAAGGCCAATTAAGGAAGATTTGCACTCACATCACAGCAGGGCAAAGTAGCCAAGATAAAGTGGAGATTCCAGTTTTTAATTTACAATTGAGTATTTCTGAGGTTATATAATGGAGAATGGTACCACATGAAAGAAGAAGTTGGAGGGAAATGAGCGTGTAGCCCAGTATTTATTTATGGCAGTCAAGCTCAACTAATACAGTCTTGCCCTCAAAATTTCCTGGCAGCAATACTTCATTCAGTGCACGATGAAGACAAAATGACGCTATAATACGAAGCTTTTTACAATATTGATGCTTTCAGGTTCCTCTGCACCAGGAAATAGCCTGCAGTTCCTATCCTGTAATACTTCCCTGTGTATTCACTAAGATGCCACTCTAAAAGTTATGATGCTTTTACTTCCATTTAGAACCAAGAATTGTAAAAAGAGGGGGGTGGGGAATGACATTTCCACCAAATTTTTTAAATAAATCTCAAAAGGTACATTATTCAGGTCACTCATTATATGAACTGATTTGTCTGAACATGACAATCCATTTGCTGGTTGTAATTTGTATGTCCTGATTTCAAAGCACTATTGTAAAAAAAAGTGGAATCAAGATCATGGAAGAAAATGCAGGACACAGACTTGACCACATGTACGAATGTACTATGGAATTATGTATGAAAAAGGCTGCAGGGCCATATCTGTAGGATTAGAAAAGAAAAAAAGACAACACTTCTTTAAACAAGAGCTTACTGCACACCAGTGCCTTTGTAATTTGTGCACATGAGTCTGGATAGGCATTTTTATACACGTGGTAATAAAATAAAAAAAATACTGATAATGGGGCTTAACTGCAGAGGCTCTGCTGTCTTACGGCTATAGCTGAACATTCATGGTAATATTAAAATAGTTAAAAAGGGAGCATTAGAGAAAGATGACATTCAGATGGTGATTAGGTAAAATGTAATTGAAGGAGTATTCCATACATCATCCTTTACTCTAAAGCTCAAGACTACCGAGGTTTCTCATACAGTCTGGTTTTCCTTATTATAACTGCAATAATAACGTGGCCATGTGCAGACAGTTCCGACATTTTTCAAAACTGAAATACAAGATCCATACATGTGAGGCTCATCATTATCTAGCACTTGAAAATCACAGTATTCATAAGCAAGATCTGCACCTGTTTCTTAGACATTTTGTTTGAACAGTTAATTCACCAAACGATACTAATTTTACATTCAATATTTAAAACATTTTGGCTCAGACACAAAGCAATGAATACTTATGGTCTTGAACTAGACTTAGCACACAGACAGGGTAGTCTTAAATTTTCAACATAATCAGCATGTATACCTACCTGCTTTTCTGCATGATCTGCAGGCCAGCCTTGAACATGTTTTATAAGATTTTCATTGAAGTGTGCCGCTAGCGTAGGTGTTAATGAACATGTGGGGCGTACAGATGCATTCTGTGGTGCAGTTGTTGAATTTGATGCACTGGTGCCGGAGGTATGATTTGGACCTGGTGATGGACTTCTCTGACTACTAGAAGGAGAAAAAAAAAGATTAGAAAGACATGCGTTCTTAAAGGGTATGTAAACCTCAAAAGGAATCAGTAAACTCTCTAAGCAACTTCATAATATTCTGCCACAAGCTACATTACCAGAACATCTACATTCAGGCTATCACATTTCTGACCAATTCATCCTGTAACACTTTTCATCTTTGCCAAGTTCTGATAATTACATTACACCCCATAATAATTCCAGCTATAGAGGCTATTAGATTTGTTAGTCTATTCATCAGGACCTAAACTAAGGGAGTGTTATAGTGCAAGCTGATTTAGTTATGTGCCACCTCAAAGGTACCTATATTTCACTGCTCATTGGACTCTGTTATAGGCATGTTTTCTACCAATATATACATTTTATAGATTTCAGAGACATTTGGGCTGGAAGGGACCCCAAAGGATCAGAGTCCAGCCCCCTGCCCCAGGGGCAGGAAGTCAGCAGGGATTATAGGATCCCAGCAAGATAAGCATCCAAACGTGTCTTGAAGGCATTCAAAGTCAGTGCTTGAACAGCCTCCGGCGGTTCTATTCCAAACCTTGGGGACTCAGACAGTGAAGAAGTTCTTTCTTATGTCCAGCCTGAATCGGTTACAGTGGAGTTC
>NW_017728886.1:27489603-27491186 GCF_001723895.1 Crocodylus porosus
TAAACACATAGAAAATTATCTATAATGGAAACCTACTTCCAATGTTTAGAACAAGACTTCAGTGCTGACCTTCAGCATCAGCTGGAAAAAAAAAAAAAAAAAGGAACACATCTAGAAGTTGCAATAAATTGTTTGGTACTGAAGGGCTAGAAACTTCTGACTTGCTTTTGTTTCCTCTCAAAAAATATAGCTTGAGGTATTTTAAAGTTTTTAAGCTTTTCCTTCATGACAGCTTGAGGTTAAGACTGCCTAGAAAAAAGGCAAGGACCTGAAGATCCCCAAGCAGAAGAGCTGAAGAATCAGAGCTCAATAACAACACACAGTGTCAGAAGATGGTCTTCGCTGTGGCATCAGTTCTAAGAAGTCCCACAAATAGAGACCTCTCTCTTTCAAAAATCTGGAATGGCCCCATTCCCTTAGGCACCACAAAGATTTAAGGATGCTTCTCACAAGAGCATGATCTGAATCAACTGTCAAATACACACACACACCTTACTCGCCCCTTAAATTATGCACATACTGCTATCAGTGGTGGTGCTGAGTCTAGTCTGAGCTGTAAAAGCTGGCAATGATGGCTCTTAGCCTTGAAAAAACTCCACTGCCTTCTTTCCTGGAGATGATCTGATACCTTTGGGAGTCTCAAGGATTTGAAGACCTTGCCTCTACTTCAGATAGATTAAGACAAGGAAGGTCTTGATCCTGAATATGTCAGATACAAAATTCACAATGCAGAACACCACTCAGAAAAAATCTTCAGCTTGACTCCTCTGATGGAAGAGTGTCTCCAAAAGGAAAAACTTGTCCATAGATGCAAAATGACAAATATGCCCTACAGCTGTACAGGCTGAAAGTTCCCAGGTAAACCCTTAGACAAGGTATGAAAGTTAAAATCTTTTTCAGCAGTAAAGATAATCTCTTTTGTTCTTATTATCATTAAGGTACCAAAGCTGCATGAGAAAGAGGCCCTCAACTTACTAAACCCAGCTTACAAATGAAAGGTTTTCAACTAGCAATGGTCCTGCCTCAGTTCAACCTCAGAGGCTACAATACTACCACTGCACAATGCTGCTAACACCAAGACAAGAACCATACAATTCTAAAATTAACAGCTATTTATACGTAGGGTATAGCTTTCAGTTTTGTAACTGCAGACCAATAAAAAGGAAACCAAGCATATTTAGATCCTTAAAACTCTGAATTCCAGAATAATAGACCAGAAGCATGAATGTGCATGCATCATTTTTGCTTCTGTGAACTGTTTGGTGAAAGAGAATGCAACTCCTAAAACAAGGGAGGAATAACCTGCAGCATCCTTATAGGTTAGACAGTGCTACGCTGGTTAGCACTACAGCTGAAAGCGACTTGGGGGTCATGATTGACCACAAGTTGAATACGAGCCTTCAATGTGATGCTGCAGCCAGTAAAGCAAGCAAAACGCTGGCTTGCATCCACAGATGCTTCTCAAGCAAATCCCGGGACGTCATTCTTCCATTGTACTCGGCCTTGGTGAGGCCGCAGCTGGAGTACTGCATCCAGTTTTGGGCTCCACAATTCAAAAAGGATGTGGAGAAGCTTGAGAGAGT
>NW_017728886.1:27491197-27494080 GCF_001723895.1 Crocodylus porosus
CCGCAAGAACTACTTCACAGTTAGGGCAGCTAGGAGCTGGAACCAACTTCCAAGGGAAGTGGTGCTGGCTCCTACCCTGAGGGTCTTTAAGAAGAGGCTTGATGCCTACCTGGCTGGACTCAAATGAGTCCAGTTTTTTTCTCCTGCCCAGGTGGGGGATTGGACTTGAAGATCTACAAAGGTCCCTTCCGACCTGACTTCTATGATTCTATGAAACATTTCTGCCTCTAGCTCAGAGGCACGGCCATGCCTAGACTGAAGTTTTGCCTGGAAAACTCCTCAGGAGGCCAAAGTTCAGCCGTCTGCTCAGTCAGGATCATCCCTGACTAAGCCATCCCAGTCAAGTGTCTAACCTGCTCTTGGAAATTTCCAGGGACAGATTCCAACACTACTCTAGGTAGCCTGTTCCAGTGATTGACCACCCTCATAGTAGAGTCCAACCTACGTTTCTTCTCCTGCACCTTGAGGCCACTGCTCCTAATCCTGTCCCTTGCAGCCACAGAGGAAGGCTATCCTTTACCTCTGTAATTACCCTTCAGGTATCTGAAGACTTATCAAATCCAGCCCCATTCCCATCTTTTCCACACTAAATAATGGTTGATAGTAATACCCAGGTCCTTCTCTGAACTACTGCAGCCTGGCCACTGATCGCCCCATCTGCATTTGTGAGTGCAATTATTCCATCTGAAATACAGAACCTCACAGTTGTCCTGCTGACTCATCTAATTGGTTGCAGACCATTTTTCCAGTTTATCTAGGTTATTCTGGATCCTAGCCCTGTCCTCTGGAGTATCTACAACTTTACCCAACTTGGCATCATCTGCAAGTTTGCCAAGCATACACTCAATCCCCTCATCCAAATCATTAATGTCATAAATGTTTTCTTGCCTTCTGTTGTACTGATATAGCATATATGGTCTAGTTGGAAAGCATATTATACTGTATCTATTTATGTCACTTTTATCACTGTATACATTATGCTGTGCTGTCTATGGACATCTTTATAATTTTGGACATGATTTAGCCAAGGGACTGAAGTACACATACTTAAAGACAACTGCAACTCCCAGCCACAGACAAAAGAAGAGACAGTATTAGGTAGGACACTCAAGGCATTGCTAGCCTGTACTAGGGAAAATCAGCCCCTCTATAGCAAAAGCATCTAAGAGAAGTGGCCCATTAGCCAGAGGTACTTCAGATGCCTCTAGGAGAAGTTTCTGGAGGATTCTTTGACTCATCAGCAATTAGTACAATGCTGAAGGGGAGGCTGGCTGGGATATACTTAAGAGGCAGCATGATATGCTTTGCCTTTTATGTTCCCAAGCTGCTGAAATCAGCAGGAAGGCTGATCTCTCAAAACAATGGCAGGTTTCTCAGGAGGGCTAGGATGTAGCCAGATGATAGGGGAAGACACTTTACTTGTCTTTTTATTTCTGTCTTCAAACCTGTGGTCATTTTCCCTTGTGCAATTGTTTTGTTTCCTTACTAGTTGCCTGTGGAAAAAAGTGTGATCCCCAAGTAAGTAATATTTTGGGTTAGCCCTATCTAGGGAAAGGGAGATCTAAAATTTCTTTCACAACCCAAAGGGGAGGTCACTTAGAGTTGGCAGAGAATGCCTTGTTGCGCTAGTAAGGTCTGGTATAAGATGCCTGGAGCTGAAGCTTATGGGAATAAGGAGTTCTCAGGGTAAACTTTGGTCTGTTCCTTGGGATAAGCAAGGATACACCAGGGAGAAACTGAAGGCTCTGGGGATACTCCATGGATGGGTTTGTGATACTTTCCACATAGCTAAGTTTCTAGGTAAGCTCTTGCCATCTCCCTTCTCATGCACAGTATTTTTTCCTCTGTTTTGACAAATATAACCTTGCCCTGCCCATATCCAATAAGGAATGCTGCCGCAAAGATTTTTTTCTGGTGTTGCTTTTACCGTGTTACTCCTTTCCCTTAATTCTTCCCTTGACTTCTTTATCTCTATGGAATCAAAAATAAGTCCCCATCCCTTTCTGGCATCTCTCCTCCCTATCACCTTTCATTAAGTATCAAAAGGCTACTTCTGTCTCATCAGCTCTTGCTGCCTGCTTTCAGTGCTAACTTGTTAAAATTTCAAACTTTATTTTGCTATCTCCCTGGCTGGTCCTCCTGCCTGGAAGGCAATTCCCATAGATTTCTATACAACCACCTCATCATCCTCTTTCAAATTCCTTCTTAAAACTCACTTTTGCCATGGCGATTATAAAAACATGCATACCCTCATCCACAGTTAGGCTGCTAGTATATCAGTATTGCCAACTCCACCGTACCAAAAATGATGCAACAAACTCTTGATGTGGCATGTAAATCCTGAGATGCTATTTTTGGAGTGTATGTGTGGGGGGCTGTGGCTGTGTGTGGGGGGGTTGGAGCTGCATGTAGACTGTGTGTGGGGGGGTGAAGGGGAAGTGGAGGGGGGCAAGATTGATGCCCTCATGGTGAGGGAGGGAGTGGGGCAAGACCAGGGGCTGGGGTGAATGGGACCCCAAGGTGAGGGAAGGTTGTCCAGAGGTACACAGAGGAGGAAAGGGAACATGACTCCCTGCAGCTGCATGTACACCTGGGGAGACAGGGGTGGGGGGCATGTGCCCCCTGCAGGGCAGAGGTGGGCTGTCCACTGCAGGCTTGGGGCTCTGTGCCCTGCTGCCTTTGCCCTGGGAGCTCAGTTGTGCAATGACATTGCTACCTGTCAGGCAGGCAGGGGATATGGGGTGCACTGGTCGCACAATGTATTCCCCTGCCCACCCAGTGGCAGAAAGCACACTGTTGTCACACAGCTGAGCTCCTGGAGCAAAGGCAGCAGAGCAGATAGCCTTGCGGGGGCACATGCCCCCCATGCCCTGGGGGTGCACA
>NW_017728886.1:27494490-27497524 GCF_001723895.1 Crocodylus porosus
GCCCTGCAGGGGCAGAAACCACTTTTGCTGTGTATTGCACCATGAGATCCTGGTCCATAAAGACAGTTCTAATATTAAAATAGCTTTCTGGTAAACTACAAAAGACCATATGAAGCTAAAACACTGTTCATGTGGCCCAAAATCTCCATCGTGAGGATAACATGGCAAATATCTAATTCCCATGTGTTCTAAGGGCACAACAACTCTCACAATGGCTGCCTTGTGGTATAAAAGCTTCATGCCATCACGTTCTTTGCTACAGCAGCCTGATGTAGAGACATACCTTAAATCAATAACCTTCCATTCTTACATTCAGGTCTACCCTGAAAAATGACACTAATCTCCAGCCTTCAGTTTTCTAAACCTGATAACCATTGTTAATAACCTCATTGTGTCTATTTCAAATCCTCACACTCAATAACTTTTTAGCTTCCAGATATTTTTGTTAATGTATTCTGTTCACTATTCCTGTCTTCCCCAAATGCCACTTCTGTTATTCTACTCCTGTCATTTTTTCAGTCTCATGCCTAACAGTCCCTACTTTTAAAACTAACTTAAGAAATGTATCAAGCAGTCAAAAAACAAAGAAAAAAAGGCAGAAAGTTTTGTTTGCATTTCCCTGTAATGTCACAGTCTTCTTCCATGACTTAAATCTCTCACCACCAGTTATTTGAATCACTGTCCCAATTTGATTCGGAGATGCAGCTACAGACTATAATGGGGAATTATTAAAATACCTAGAACTGTAATTTTTTTTTACAGATTTGAATGAACACAGCAGGGATGGTAGCCCTTCTTGAAGGCATGAAGCTTGCCAAGTTTCAAGGAGACAGGTGCAGGGGCTTCTGTGAAAGTGCACCTCAAACTGTTGAAAGCAAAAAACTCGCATCACTTGCATGCGTTAAGCCTGAGTGGGATGAAAGCCGCATGGATGACAGCCCCTTGGGCAGGCACGAGGCCTGCCAGGTTTCAGGCAGAGGGGTGCAGGGTTTTCTGAAAGTGCATATCAAGGTTCTGATAGCAAATAAAAAAAGCAAATAGGTAAGGAGTGAGGAGGGTGGCACTCACTCCACCTGCACGTGGAGCTTGGGGAACTCCAGCATGGGAGGTACACCTTCAGGAACACCAGCTGTTCCACCAAACCAGGATCCAAGGAGGTGTGGCAGGGTGTCACTACATCTCCAGCAATGCTGAACCCCCTCTCGCTTGGAACACTGGTCGGTGGACAGGACAGGTGTTCCCAGGCGACCGGGGCCAGATCCTGCCACACTTGGCTGCAGGTTACCCAGCAGGCCAAAGGGTCACAGTACAGTGGCTCCATGTCCTCAGTGAGATGCATAGCCACTGAGGCCTCTGCACTACCTGCCTGATGGTGGGGTCTGGTGCCTCTGGACCCCAATTCTAAAGCCGTGCCCTTGACCCACACTGGCAGCGGCTGTGGTGGAGGAGATTGGCTCACAGTTGGAGTGCTGCCACAGGAAAGTGGATCCCTCTCTTCCACATCCTGTCGCCTTTGCCCTTCTGCCTCCATTCACCAACACCTTTGTCCAGTGATTGTGGGTTTTGCTGCTGCAGATGCTCCCCTTCACCCTTGGGTACATGCCCAGCAGCACCTGGACCATACTGGATCACAATGGATCCAGTCGTTTTTTATGCCCTCCTTCAGTTGCTTCACCGGTGCCTGCACTTCTGGTGACAGGTTGCCCCATATCCAGCCAGGAACACTGAGCCCCTGGAATTTCTCCATTTCATTCTCAAGCTCCTTCACTATGGGGATTCACCTGGCTAAGGAGGGCACTGCCAGTGCTGAGGCTCTTGGTGGCCTCATGGAATGGCTTGAGGACTACCAAGATCTGGAAGATGGTATCCCACTCTGCTTTGTTAAGGGGGCCACTGACCCCAGTCTCCCTGACCAAGGCCATCTCCCCACTACCTTGACCATATTGGCCCCGTTGTCAGTGACCATGAACCCACAGGTGAGCTCGCCCTGCCCAACAAGCCACCCCTGCACCATGCTGTTCATGGCCACCATGATCTCTGTTGCCATGTGGGACTGAGCCGTCAACTCCACTTGAAGGAGAGCCCACCAATGCCCTGACTGATTGCACCAGTGCCCCATGAGGGAAGAGGTAGGCATGATCTCTACCCCGGCTGCTCCAGATGTCCAAGGTGAAGCGCAAGGCTACCTGCGGACCTGCCTTCTGCAGCTCCTCCCTCAAGTACTCCCTGCATGCCTCATACAGGGAGGGCACCACCATCCTTATAAAAGGTGGCATGTGCAGGCACCTTGGCAAGATGAGGCCATGAGCGCCATGAACCACCTGAACCCTGGCCACTCAACTAAGGAGAAAGGCTGGCCATCCAGAGCAAGCATCTTCCTAATGCAACTTCGGAATGTGCCCCGCTTTGTCTCTGACTTTCTCTCACTGGTCCAGGGTGGCCTGCCTCTGCTTCTTGGGGACAAGGGCTTTGGGGGACTTCTTTTGGGGCATGCTCCCACTGGTGCCAGGCTGAGGAGGAACAAAGGCAAGGGGGTGCTGCCTCCCGAGATGCAGCAGCATCGCTGTGATGGTGAAGTGTTTCACCTCCTTGCCCTGGCTGATTCGCCTTCAACAGTGCTGGCTAGCATACCTGGTATCACCTGCCACACTACCCACCTGCTTCTGGATTGAGAGTGGGGATTCTGCCTTATTCCCCTACTCACCAGGCAGAGGCACAACAATAGGAGGAGCTGAGCCACCTACCCCCACAACCTCCTCCAATGTGCCTTCAAGAAAAGGAGACCTGCCTCTATGGGAACTTTGAGGGGTGTAGAGCACAAACTCAGATTCCCCGTCCTTCCCCAGAATTGCCTTCATGATGGCCCTCAGCTCCTCTGCTTCCAGATCCAGCTCCTCCTCTGGTACTGTGAGGCTCATGCTGGGATCTAGAATTGGAGTGGAGATAGTCATGCTGCTGCTTGTGAGAGTGGTGGTGGTACAGGTGCAGCACTGCTACCACACCTCCTTGCACCCACTAGCAGCAGAAGACTCAT
>NW_017728886.1:27498024-27500329 GCF_001723895.1 Crocodylus porosus
CCCCCCAACCTTTTCCATATATGGAAAATCACCCCAGCCCCCTCCCTCTTCTCAGCTCATTTGCTGCAAAGCCTTCCGAATCTCCCCAAATCTATTTGGAGGCTTCTGATTCGATTCAGATCTTTTAATGGGTCTCCTGATTCGATTCGGAGGTTCAGCTGACGAATCGGGCTGAATCTCCTCCAAACCGAACCAGCTACCAAAGCTTTGCATACCCCTAATAGACAGATATACATATAAGTAGAGAGAGAAATAAAAATAATCAATCAATCCCCATCCATGTTTATTAAAATTATAAGACTAACAACCTAGGTTGCAAAATGAATTACTAAACTGTTTAACCCAAGCAACTTAGTGGCATTTAGATTTTGAGGTTTCTCTAAAAATCACATTAAAGCACTTCTAAACAAGAAAGTCTCTTGTATTTGCAGAGAATCAGTGTATATTTATGGTGATATAGGCAAAGGCTGCATTTACTGTCTTGACAGAGCTGTAATTAGGTCTCACTGCTAGGATCGTGGTATTTCAAACATGCCAATTTTCTCCTCTCAACTTCTGTCCTGTCTGTCATGACTCCTGTTTAGTTTTATACAGATACAATGGGACACCTTAAACGTGAATAAAAAACAATGGTATGAGATCTCTAATATGCCATGCCAGCAGCAGGGGGAGCTGCTAATACAATAAAGTAACTTTCCAATTATTACACTCCCACTTACATCTTCCTAAATGCTAACTTTTACAAATATTTTGTACACTTGTCTAATCAAAATGGTTCAAAAAAAAGCAAAAATACCAGCCTGAAAATCTGGAAAGGGGGATGTTTTGACTATAAAGCTATCCAATCTAAAAACAACAGAAAATTCAAATACACTGCAAGACTGAACTAAAAGGTTACGAGGATTATAGTGAAAGTCCTGATGTAACTATCAAGCCTGTATAATTAACAGACGTCACAATTCATGAGCCACTTCAAAAAGTTCACTTAGAAAGTTTCTCACTATACTTAATATATGCACATAATCATTCAAAAAAGCATACCTACTAGGCGCATACACCCTCCCCCCCGCTCTGAAGTGCTTTCTTAAGCAGGTAACATGCACTATTAGTCATGCTTCAAGTTTGGTTCTTCCTTAGTTAATTAAAACCAAGCCAAAGACCAAGTCAAATAAAACATTACTTTAGCATTAACTTGGTGCAGAGCCTTCAACAACAGAAGTAACAGTGGGAAAAACCATTCAACTATAAAAAACAGATCTAACAGAAATGAGGGCCTGTCTTTTTGGGCCCCTCTACTACATGTGCCGGTAAAGATGCAACAGAATCTAATGCATGGTCCAACTGCACCTCCTGCCATGTAATGCATGCATGGCAGGAAGCACAATTGTAGGACTGCATTTTAGATCCCATCACGCCTCATCACTGGTGTATGGGAAACCAGGATTATGATCCTGAGCTCCCCCTGTACTGGCTCCCATGGCTGCAGGCCCCAGTTTCATAGTTGGTAGGGTCAGAAGGGACCCAAGCAGATCATCTAATTCAACCCCCTGCCATGGGCAGGAAAGGATGCTGGGGTCAAACGACGCCAGCTAGGGGGCTCTCTAGCTTCCTTCTGAAGACCCCAGGGTAGAGGGGAACACCACTTCCTTGGAAGTTGGTTCCAGATCCTAGCTGCTCTGACAGTGAAGTAGTGCCTCCTGATATCTAGCCTGAATCTACTCTCAGCCAATTTATGGCTGTTGTTCCTCGTGAGCCCCGGTAGTGCTCAAGGGAACAGGGACTCTCTCACTGCCTGCTGGTCCCCCTTGGCAAGTTTATAGGTGGCCACCAGATCCCTTCTCAGTCTTTTGTGGCCGCTGAACAGGTTCAGGTCCCATAGCCTTTCCTCGTAAGGCCTGCCCTACTGCCCCCTAATCATGCGAGTGGCCCTCCTCTGGACCCTCTCAATGCTGTCCACATCCCTCCTGAAGTATGGCACCCAGAACTGAACACAGTACTCCAACTGTGGCCTGACCAATGTCGCACAGAAGGGGAGGATCACCTCCTTGGCCCTGCTCCTGATGCATCTATGGATGAATGACAAAGTGTGGTTAGCCTTCCTGACTGTGTCCTCACACTGGCAGCCCATGTTCATCTTGGAATCAATAACGACTCCAAGATCCTTTCCTGCCTCTGCACTGACAAGAAGGGAGTTCTCCAGCCTGTAGGTATGGTGCTGGTTCTTCCTCCCCAGGTGCAGCATCTTGCACTTGTTCGTATTGAAGCCCATCCCATTCTCATTCACCCACCTCTGTAACCTGTCTAG
>NW_017728886.1:27501145-27503394 GCF_001723895.1 Crocodylus porosus
ATGTCCCTGTCCCTGCTCAGAAAAATGGAAGCAAAGAATCCACACCTCATGAGATGTGGGACTTGCAACAAGGAGGACACTACCACCATCTTGAGCTTTGTGTGGTGAAGGCTTGCAGGAGCACAACACTGCCCCCACTGCCAGCTCTGCAGCTAATGAGGCTCACAGCAGGGGGAGCACTGAGAACAATGCCACCACTGAGAGCCCTACCTACACATTCAATTAATGGCATGATTAGAACAAGCTACGAAGTTACTACACCTTTTTGTGGAATAAAACAAGAAATAAGCTATTAACTGGGTGAATGTGTAGCTGGGTCACAACTTCAGGCATGACTAACCAGTTAATCATGCCTCAAGTATAATATGTAGAGGGCACCTAAGAGTGAAATCACAGAAAATTAAGGTTGGAAGGGACCTCAGGAGGTCATCTAGTCCAACCCCCTGCTCAAAGCAGGAATATATCGTCCCATCCAAGACTGTCTAGCCAGGTCTTAAAAACCTCCAAGACTGGAGGGTCTACAACCTCTCCATTGCTTTACCACCCCCTTTGTGAGAAAGTTTTTCCTAATATCTAACCTTAATGTCCCTTGCTGCAACTTAAGACCATTGCTCCTTGTTCTGTCATTTGCTACCACAGAGAACAATCTATCTCCATCTTCTTTTGAACCTCCTTTCCCATGGTTGAAGGCTGCTACTAAATCCCCTCATAGTCTTCTTTTCTCCAGACTAAATAAGACCAGTTCCCTCAACCTCTACTCAGAAGTCAGACTGCCATGCCCCCTCACCATTTTTTCTATCCTCTACTGGACTCTCTCCAATTCATCCACATCCTTTCTGTAGTGGGGGCCCACAACTGAACACTGCTCCAGATGTAGCCTCACAGTGTTGAACAGAGGGGAATAATCATTTCCCCTCGACATGCTGGCAACGCTCCTACTAATGAAGGCCAATATGGCATTAGCTTTCTTCACAGGAAGGGCACACTGTTGGCCCATATTCAGCTTCTTGTCCACATAAGCCCCAGGTCTTTTTTTGCAGAGCTGCTGCTTAGCCAACTGGTCCTCAGCCCACGCTGGCATATAGGATTGTTTCATTCTAAGTGCAAGACTTTGCACTTATCCTTATTGAACCTCATGAGATTTCTTTTGGTCCAATCCTCCAATTTCTCTAGGTCTCTGTGAATCCCAGCCCTATCATCCAGCACGTCTGATCTTCAAAACTATCAAATCTTTGATACCAATTTGTTGCAAAAACAAATTGATACCTAGATAGCTTAATTAAGAAAAAATGCATCACCCAACTTGACAGGACTATTTCTGTTGGCCTGCTGTCTTAGAATTCAAGTTTCTTTACTGATACATGATTTAAGGCAAAATGAGTCCATTCTGAAAACAGTCCCCCCTGCTTATTTTTCCTGATTAAAAGAGAGAAAAAAATTCTTTCACAGTCTATTGCCTGGATTCAAGAAGTTATCTGAATTTTTTTCAGAATAAACCTGTATAATTTACTTGAGGAACAAGGCAGCATTGCATCAAAGCAGTGGTTATCAAATTTCCTCAAGTTACAGAACAACTTCTGCTACAGAGCCCCTATCCCTATCCTAAAGACCCACGTGGAGACAGGCAACCCAGCTCCACAAGAGTCACGCACTGCTTCCCAGACCACTGTGCCATTATCCCCAATCTCTTCGCAGAACTCCTGATAACTTTTCACAGGACCCCAGGATTCCACAGAACCCAGGTCAGAAACCTCTGCACTAAGGTACCAGTATGATGTGTGGGTGCTGGTAAATTCTTAGAGCCAGAGCCTATTGCTCTATGCATGCTACCACATCGAAGTAGACTACTCTGATTTCAGGAGGTAGCAAATGCAAAACAAGTGAAGCACAGCATGTCCCAGTACAGTGCTGCCCATAACTGAACAGTATGGACATCTGTGTTGACTACTACTGGACAGAAGCACTTCCAATGGTTAGAAGGAAACAGCTTTTATTAGAGACTCCCGAAACACAGGTTTACTTGATTTTACAAGCTTACTTTTGTAAGTAAGGTTGCACACAAAAATAGAACCGTTCCCCAATGTCCCTGCTGTGGCTCTGACACCATGGAGTGGGAGTGAACACCCAGCCCAGCTGACTTCCTGCCCCTTAGGCAGGGGGCTGGACCTGATGATCTTGCGAGGTCCCTTCCAGTTCTAATGTCTATGTAATCTATACGTTCAACTGATGAGCTTTCAAGAGAAAGATAA
>NW_017728886.1:27503494-27510736 GCF_001723895.1 Crocodylus porosus
GATGACAGGCTGAGAGCTACGGGACTTTTTAGCCTGGAAAAGCGCAGGCTCAGGGGTGATCTGATGGCCAACTATAAGTTTATCAGGGGTGACCACCAGGATCGGGGGAACGATTGTTCACCAGAGCGCCCCAAGGGATGACAAGGTCAAACGGTTATAAACTCCAGCAAGACCAGCTCAGGCTGAATGTACAGAAAGAATTTCTTTACTGTCCGAGCCCCCAAGGTCTGGAACAGTCTGCCACTGGAGGTGGTTCATGAACCTACACTGAACACCTTCAAGAGAAATTTGGATGTTTATTTTGCTGGGATCCTATGATGCCAGCTGACTTCCTGACCCTTGGACAGGGGGCTGGACTCGATCTTCCAAGGTCCCTTCCAGCCTTAAAGTCTACGAAATCTATTAAGGAACCCACGGAACCAAATGAAAAGGAGGAAAAATGTTTTAAAACATTAAATGCATTTTCCAGCAATAATTTAATCTTAACTATACCAAAAAACAGATTAACTGAACAGCATACAACGCAATACCCATTGTAACAATAAACCAAACAGAAATATTTCAACTTGCCTTGAGCGCTGAAGACTTCGAGGGGAGGCAGGCTCATGACCTGCCTGCTTATCAGCTATCACTGGCTGCTGAGGTGCTGACTGTGAAGCTGGTCCTTGCTTAACACCTGGAGTAGTAACCTGCAAAGTTCAAAACTTGGGTCAGATCTCCATACTAAATCCCAAATATATAAAAATGAAAATGTGGTACAATCAGGTGAGCACTCTTGACTCCACTGTCTTATCTGGCCTGTACTTTGAGTTGCATAGGGAATCAAAATAAATCCCATCTCTTTCTGGAAGCTTTATACTAACAATCATTTCATGCCAATCATACTCACATTTTTATATGAATAAAAATCATCTGTCATTTTGTTCAACCCCAAAAACGTCAGGTATTTTACACATCATCTTTCAGTTGTTACCAAGTTAAAAAAAAAAATTCAAACTGTCCATTTTCTCAATTAAAAATTAATCGTGTTTAATTTTAGGTCCTGCATTACTGTGCTATATTCTTCACTCTGAAGTTCACTGCACGTTAACAAACTACAGACTGTTTTTAGCTCTAGCTGTGCCTGCTTTGTCCTCAGAACTGGGCTGTGCACATACATCCCAGGCGGTTACACTGGTTTAAAAGGGGCCACCTCATCTACCCAGGTATGGACCATACACTAGTTAGGTGAATTTAAGTGTGAACTGTACAGAAGTTCAGGACAGTTAGATCAGTCTAAAAATGGCTGACTAAAGTTAACCCTACCTCCAAGGTACACTCAACTTAGATCAGTCTAAAAATGGCTAACCGTATCCAACTGTCCTGAATTTCAGTACAGTCCCTAGCACAACCCCAGGGCTGAGAAAGTTGTCAGCCCCAGCCCTGAGGCTATACTTTTCCTACACTTTCCCTGGCACTGGGCTACTTTTAATCTATCCCAACCATGCAGTTAGTCCAATAAAAGATACTGCCCCCCCCAAAAAACCCTTGCGTCTTGTATATATCAATTTGAACACAGTGGTTGATGTAAATGAAAGCTATTTTCCAATGATCTTTAAAGATGAGCCTCTGCATTTTTATCCTCATGAAATGAGAGCATCTGCATTGTGAACTACTGGAATCTTCTATAGATCACTGTCAACTGGGGACACTTTTCTTCCTCTCACATACTCTCCTGCTCCTGCCCCCACCCATTCCAGTGATTCCTTCAATTCCTTCAATTTATTTAGGAATGCCTAACCTAGAATGCTACAAAAATGAGAAAAGGTGGGTAGAGACTGCAAATGCATAGAAATTCATCTCAAAGAAAGAGAAATTCATTACTTCACAGTACTTCACAGAACCAAGACATGGATCTTAGTTCTACAAGCTGATGCTCAGGGGAACAAATTGCAGAAAAGGTACCCTCAATGAGAAATGCAACCTGTCAAATTCCAGAATGTACACATGCTCAGGTTTAAACTATCACCACTCAGATCTTGTTTGGACACCTTTTTGAGAAGTTGTCTGGTGATGAGCAGGATGCAGAAGTATATTTCCTTTAGGTTATGATGTTTCATATTTCACAGAAGAGTGGAAAGATGGAAAGCTCTTCTGGGCAGAAACTCCTTTTGTGGCAAGGTATACTGTGTGTCTGCTGTGAGATGCAAATTCACTCCAACAATGGCAAGAGCCTGGTGTTAGCATATCAGGTGGTAAAATGCTTCCTTTGTGTAAAACTCAGCATTTCAGGTGGTAAAATGTTTCTTTTTCTTGTAAAATTATGAACTTTCAATTTTCAATAGTGGCTAAAAGTGTATATCTTCCATGCATCAGGTATCCAGGTTGTAGCTGTATTGGTCTAGAGGCAAAAGGAATCAAAACTTGTGGAAGAGGCGATAACTTTTATTGGACCAATATACTTTTACATCCTACTTGCCACTGAGGTAAAGACTTTCAACCTTTCTCTGTGCCGAACTATTCCAAACAGGAGACTTTACCCTACCTTCAGCTCTCCTGTGAAATATGAATTTTCATTTCTACCTAGAAGAACTTTTACAATCTCTGCCCTCTCACTATACCTGAAAACCAGTATATTGTCTCCTATGCCTGATGAAGGGCAAGCGTGCCCAAAAGCTTGCAAATAAATAAAATAATTTGTCTGCAAATATCTAGTTGGTGTAATAAAAGATATCATCTCTTCTACAAGTTTTGATTCCTTTTGCCTCTAGTTCAATATGGCTACAGGTGTTCTTCCTTGCAAAATATTTCTCTCTTGCTCAGAAGATCTTCCAGGTTGACTGACACCTGGAAGATCTTCTGAGCAAGAGAGAAATTATTTTGCAAGGAAGAACACCTGTACCGTTTGCCCAGAATCACTCTTGCACATACTTCTGAAGAGTCAACTGAAAACTAGAAGGCTCATATCTTCGGTGGTGAGTTCTGGAAGAGGGCACCTTTAAACCATAAGGAGTCTGAAGCATCAACATTAAATCCAAGAGGAAAGGCAAGCTCAAACAGCTTATAGCTCATAGGGCAAGGTGCTAAACAGAGTCTGAAACCTAAGTGTGTGTTAAGACCCTAAGCCAAGGGCAGAGCCTAAACTGGCTTAAGACACAAAAGGGATCCAACATCGGATGGATCCACACGATGGTCTGTGACCTGCCAGTAGAGGGACTGACCAGGTCTGTTATATCCCCTAACAACAGAATGAAAGAAAACAAGGGAACAACATAAACCATGAATTCATTGCACCGTCAGCAATTAAAACAAACTTGGACAAATGGAGCAGCTCCCCTTTTGGCACCTATGAAATGCTCCACACTGGGAGCAAGGGAGGCAGTTAGTGATACTGATACAACACTTCAGAAGACCACACTATCAGTTGCTTTGATACTCACTGATGATATGCAATAGGACTCTGGAATCAAAATTAACAGAGTCTACCTGAAGCAAAAAACCACCCCCCCAAAAAACTGAGGAAAAAGAGCCTCTCTCAGTCCAGTTTGCTAAAAACCTGATTATATCAGCTTTGCCACTAAAGAACTATTGATTAATTATATTTGAGGACCTTATATTATTTTAAAACGAATCAAGGATTCAAGGAATGTATTTTTGCTTATATTTTACTACTGAATTCAACTATTTGATTCTTCAACAGCAGTTTAGGAGTTAGCAGGTTTTTTCCCTTCAAGCTTGGCAGTACCTAGATCCTAAAGGTATCAGGGCTCAATCTAAACACTGCAAAATCCAATAATAGACAGCAATGGGAAAGAGAAGTATAGCAAAAATTATGATTAGGCAAAAAAACAGAAGTCATCCTATACCCCCTGCTTAACCACTGCCAAGCATCTTTAAGTATCATAGGACAAAACCGTAGCAGGGATCTGAAGATTTTCTATTGGAGCTCCTTCCATACATAAAAGGTGGCCTCAGAAAACATGAAGCTGTGCAAAGGAAAAATGAACTAATGAGCAATAAAGTCAGTCATCACTAATAGAGTAGAGGCTGGAGTCATTAGCTCAACAGCATTCAAGAAATAAAATGTACAAGGCTGAATCTTACAGGTGATAAAGTTTGATGGTATGTAATGGGGCATCCATTGAAAAGATAAAGGGCAAATGGGTAACATTTTAAGAGTAAAAAGCAGAGCACTTTGACAACACTTGAAAAAATTTGAGATGGATAAGACAATATGTATCAAAGCCAGAAGAGAGGAGGTTGCAGTAGCAAGGATATGAAAAACTGAAGTATTTCACTGCTAATCTAATATCACCTCTTCCAGCTAGTCCTGTCCAGGGCCTCAAATTAATCAAATCAAGGACACAACCAGGAGTTTTGAATCAATTCCTCAATTCTACAATTACTATTAGCTCTAGTCAATTTAACACCCTCCCTCCTCTCTTGTTTTAACTCTTTTCAAGCAGGATGGATAAAAAAAATAAAAAATATCTAAAGTCCAATTTGTTTAAACCAACCAATTTAAAATTATGACAACTTTGTTATGGGCTAATTTTCCTTTAATCCAGTAAAATCATTTAAGTGATAGTTTCCCTGGCAGTATGTTTGCTGTTGTTTCAAAAAAAGGCAAACTACTGCCTTGGCACCCAGATTCTGAGTTACATGAATTCTTACATATAGTTTTCAACAGCAGTAACTAGAGGGTTTCTCTCCCTCCCCCCATTTCAATTACTTAGACTTGTTCAGTTCAATTACAAATTCAAAGTTGGAAAATCACCTCAGAAAAAACAAGCTTTCCTGCTTTTTCTTTTTCAAAACAAATGTTTTTAATCAGTTTCCTGCTTGCTGATTTAAATCCACTTTCCTTTGATTACAGAAAGTTTAGTCTATTAATATTTTGCAGTTATACTATAGCAATTCTTGCCTTTATAGTCTATAATAACATCTGGAATAAAAACAATGAGTTCCCAGCTGAATAGTGATCATTTAAGAAGTAACAACACATTACTATGAGCTACTCTGTATATTTATTGAGAATCATTTGCTTTTTGTTTTTGGTAAGCAAAGTACTCCGGCCCCCTTGGCACTGCATAATCAATTAAAACCAAACAAGCCAGATTCTATTCTACTGTATGCAAAGACTATTCCAATACTTATAGCTATGTAACGTACTAGTTCTTTCTGATGGTAAGTAGTAATGAAGATGCAAAGAAATTCCTGGATCAAGGGCTCATTTGACTTCTCCAATTTCATTTATTTCAAGCTTAACCACTTCTACCACTCTGAGTGTGCATTTACTTCAGATAAATTTGCACTGATAAAACTGCATTAATTCTTTTCAATAAAACAATGCAAAACATTGTGGTAAGTCACACGGGGGACATAGTGTCAACATTAAAGGTTTGCTCTGCTGTGACTACTTTGAGACAGTTAGCCTAAGCGAACATTTTCTTGATACAGATGAGCCTTAAAGGGAGTGACTATAGGATGGAGTAGTCTAGACCCAGGATACTTAGACTTTGGCATTATCATAACCAAGTTACAAAAAGCAAATTAGGTAATTACATGCTTTCTGTCAGTTGGTTAACATACAAAAGCAGGCGTCTCCGCAGCCCCACTGCTGATTACTATGAGAAATGCATCCTATGAAAGGAGATAAGACTGAACTGGAAAAGGCAGAGTGAAGAAAGGGGAACTGAGACTTCTGACCTATTTCCCTCCACACAAGAGATTCTCAGAGTAGCTTTCATAAAACCTCTGTAGTAAAAAGTTGTGTTTACTAAAAAATGGCTAGTGAATAGCTGCTTCAAAAAAGTATTTATCCATGTTTCTTTTTCTGTGCTACAGACCTGTTCACAGGACAAGGAATTTATAACTTGTGGGTATAACGTATCTGCAGTCTTTGAGGCCTTTTCTTGAATACTGCAAAGGAACTGGAAGTGGGATCCATTCCCATGAAGTTTTCTGAGTATATCTTAGAACTCATCTAAATTCAAGCTATTCCCTCCTGATGTAGCAGCAAGATGAACTTGAAGGATGGGCACTGTCCTGGTTGGGAGAAACAGATCTGTTTTGGTCTGCAGTCAAGAGATTGCTTTTTTTTTTTTTTTTTAATAATGTAAAGCAGGACTGCTCAACTGTTACAGGGCTATGCCCCACAGGTCACAGGCAGCCACACTGCACAAACTTGGGCTCACCCTCTGCTTCCTGCACCATGCTGCCTCACCCTGCTTTTTGAGTGGGTGCAGAAAGCAGAAACCAGAGGAAGGAGGGGGAGCCTAGAGACTCCAGCTACTGTTGCAACCAGAGTGATGGGGTGAGGAACAGGGAGGAGAGAAGAGTGGCTGGGCAGGAGCCCAAGAGCTGCAACTTAATCCCTCTTGGGCCACATGAGGCCAGGGAGCCACCAGCTGGACTGCCTTGGTGTATAGAGGAAGAACAGTTAAATCTTTCTTTTGTAGGATGCTGACAGAGGTAAATTTGCTGCTCAACAAGATTGCTACAGCTGAACTCAAGACTTTTTCCCCTCTGAAGGGAAGAGACATTCCTACAGAGTTGAGACCAGATAACCTTCGGTGCTATAAAAATCAAACATCTCCATGAAGGATTTCACAAATAGATTAATACATGGGTCAGTATTTATTTTATTCACTGAGAAAAGGATTCTGATAGTTTTACTACTTAAATATTTCTGAAAAAAAGAAGAAAAATGCCATCTTCCTGAAGTTCTGTGTATAGATAAGTAATTTAGATACAAGTAGTTTATCAGTCAGAAGACAAAAATAACACAGCCTTCAGTTTCCCCTACTGATAGATTTCCTTTTCCTATTTGGCGGGATTCTTTTAAGCAAACATATCTCCACAAGGACACTTCTCTTTGAGTAAAGTATAACCACAGAACGTACTCTAGAAAAGGAGAGCAATTTAACCCCCAGACTTTTCTAGTAGCATCTATATTCCCCCTGTATGTGTGCAGATAGCATCAGAAAACCCCTCAATGGGGATAAGGAGAAGCAAAGATAGCTCAGAATATGCTGGAATAGGGACATAATGGGTGGGTTTTGTAAAATTTCTCCCTCAAAATACTGAATGCTCAAGGCCTCCTCCTAAAGGGCAGGGGAACTCAAGTACCCAAGGTGAGTGGTCACTCCTTAAGGAGACGATACTCAGGGCCCAAGGGGTGACCATCCCAACAAAAAGCAAGGGGGGCAGGAGTGCCCGAAAGTCCCCCTGGCTCACCAAGGGCGTCCGGGAATCCCTGAT
>NW_017728886.1:27510836-27519352 GCF_001723895.1 Crocodylus porosus
GAAGGTTTAGATTAGACATCTGTAAGAACTACTTCACAGTTAGGGCGGCTAGGATCTGGAACCAACTTCCATGGGAAGTGGTGCTGGCTCCTACCCTGGGGGTCTTTAAGAGGAGGCTTGATGCCTACCTAGCTGAGATCATTTGAGCCCAGTTTTTTTTCTCCTGCCCTGGCAGGGGGTCGGACTTGAAGATCTATAAGGTCCCTTCCAACCCTACTTCTATGATAAATTGTATCTGGGAGTTTAATATGATTCTACATTGAGCAAAAAATCCTTTGATGGGGCCATTAAAATTAAAAGAATAAGTCAAGATTTTTTTTGATTCAGCAGTTGTACATAAACAGTGAAAGTAGCATACCTGTGGGAAGACCCTTCAAAGCTTGACCCCCAACCTTATCCATCTAAAACTGCAGATGTTACCTTGTTGCTCTGACAGAGGACACAAACTAGAAAGGAGGAGGCAGCTACAGAGGAAAATCCTAAATGATGCTTACAAGAACCAACTATTCGTGTTGTTCATACCATAATACAAGAACACCTTTTTACTTATAAAACAAACAAATCTGATTTAACTTGCATAATACAAGTTACACATGATTTTCTAATAAAATGCAGCCCTACTATGGAGAATGACAGGTAATAAAAACAGCTCAACCGCCAATCATCCTTTTACACTGAGAATGGTAAATTCTGCACTTTGTCTTTTTATACTTAGGATTCTATATGCAATTACACATCAAAAATACAAACCACTTCCAATTAATGTTTTCTTTCCTCCTTCAACTCATATGTTTGCACTATTCAGTCCCTTAACTTTTACCAGTCGCGCTGAAGTTACTAAGCTTCCTACCTTTTGCTGCGATGATACAGGGGGTGTACTCATCAAAGGTTTCAGAGGAACGGTGTTGGTTTGAGGCGTGCTAATTCGTGGAGATACATATGACCTTGGTGATGAGGCATCCGATGTTAAAGACATTGGAGACTGATTAGATGGCTGAGCTGTGGGAAAAAAAAAGTGATTTTATAGCATCTTCTCCCACCTAAGCATAAAAGGTACTATACAAGAAATAAAATGCAATATACTAAAAACAATAAAATACCACACTCAAAATACAAAGAGAACAAACCAACCTAACTTGAAGGAATGAACACATACGAAATGGTTGGGAGCAAGTAAACGGCAAGCAGAAAACACTAAAAAGGGAGGGGGGGTTGGGGGGGAGGTTGGTTTTTGTTTGTTTGTTTGTTCTTGGTTTGTTTGTTTGTTTTACCAGCAGCTGGAGTTGAGGCAGAAAACCTGATACATGTGGATACTGTATCTGGAGACTTTTTACCTTAGCAGTATCCAAAGGGCACACCATTATCCCACTCTTATTCATACCTTTGCTAAGCATATAAAAGCTAGTGTGCCTTTCCAACTCCTTAATTGCCATTTAGCCCCAGAATTCTATACTCCATAACCCCCAAAAGAAGAGCAGGCAGGCAGGGTACAGATATGCATATAGACAACACATCTCATAGAATTCTATTGATAAGTGTGCAAAGGCAGCCACCAGAAACACTTCCATGGACAGGTCTATATGCTTATGCTACAGCAGATATTCTAATAGTTAGCATAGAAGAATGGTCAAGCTCAAGCTCCTTGTTACACACAAGATAGAAAGTGTGGGTCACTTAGCCACATGAGAGCACAGAAGAGTCTTTTCTGTTGTGGATAATATCCCTTACTTGTCAGAACAGCTCTGTTTGATCTCCTAGAGCGGGGGGGCTCAAACCCCTATCCTACAGGCCAAGTCTGGCCTATGGAACATTCTGAGCTGGTCTGTGGGGCTATGCAAAAAAGTGCAGAAATTTGTTGGGGGCAGGCTGGCAGGCTCAATCCGGTCCAGGGCTGGGGCCACAGCCACAATATGGCATGTGGGACTAGGGCTCAATGAACACGCCAGATCAGGAGTTGGCCCAAATGCACACCTGACTAGACCCACAGACTAGATCCGGCCCAAAGACTCACCACAGACCACTTATATAGCCTGCAGGGCCAAAAGGTCCTGTCCTAGCTCTCCAAGCTGTCAAATGACAGGAATGAAGGTATGAATGAAAGCAGTATAGGTTGTAGCTGTATTGGCCTAAGGACATAGGCAGACGCGTTTTTTTGGGCAAATCTTATCTTTTATTAGACCAACTCAAATAGTTGGAAAAATTGTTCTTTGCAAAGAATTTTTCCCATCTATTTGAATTGGTCTGAATGAAACACGCTTTCTCTCTGTCCTGCATAAGAAGGTCTGGGGACCAAATACAAAGCCTTGGAGTCCCCTATGGACATCAGAATGTCCTGGTACTAAAACAGTCTTGGAGGTTTCCGGGACCATCCAGTCTCCCTTTACAGAGTACCCATGAAATGGCACACCAGAGGGTTCGCATGATAAATGAGGGCATCAAAATGGAAAGTCTATACAAACATCTCCTGTGAAGAAAAAGGACTAGCACTTCCTGTTGAATTTGTTTGGCACTACAGGCTGAACCCAGACTCTGGGGCTTCCCATGGGCTCAACAATCTGAGAGAAGTGATGTTAATTCCCACAACTGCCAGAGATGCTCATTTTCAGCACAGCTCCAGAACCCAAGGAGTTAACACTTCTTGCTCCCCACTCTCCCACACCCTACCCTTACCCACTGCCAAAGTCAGGTTATTCACCCTTGGCAACTAAGATCAGTAGCCAGGGGAAAAGGAGGACAAGCAGAAGCAGCAGTATGAGCTCCCTGAAACTCACACTCAAATTTCTGCTCTTGCAGCCACAGCCCATGGGAAGCCCTGTAGCCCAGATTTAGCCCATGAGCCAAATGAGTTTGATACCTCTGGTCTAAACCTTTTATCTCTGGCTTTCTTAATGGTCAAAAGGATCAGAAGATCGTTGATGAACTAGAAGGAGATTCTTGATTGTTGATGGTAACTAGAAGATAATGTCCAGAGCATCTACAATCTTCAAAAGTGTACTTAATGGGCTCTGAGTCTCAAACTTAGAGGAACTCAAGAAGTCCTACACAGTAGATCTCTTGCCAGTTTCTCTGAAGCCTGAAATGCAGGGTCTCCATGAAGAGCTAGTGTTGGAGGATACATACCTATCCAAATCTCCACTCTGTGTTCCCTTAAAAAAAAAAAAAAGCTCTCGTGTGCTCATCTGATGCAGGTTTGTCACTGGTCACAAGATACTCACAGTTTACATTCCAGAGAATATCCATAAACCCTTCAAAAATAATGAAAAGGAAAGAAGGAAACTACTAATCTTTCCATCTAAAAAGGATACAATATACAGAAGACAGCCAAAGAGAGGAAAGGATACCCCAGTGACCAGCACAGTGTAGTAACAGCAAAAATTAAAGGGAGACTAGCCCAAAAAGAACACTGCTTATAAGAATAATTCTTACATTATAGGTACTGCTAAGACAAAAAGGTGCTTGAGATACATGAGGACCGATCCACAGTGAGAGTGTGCATAACTATCATTTAAAGGAGAATACAGCTTTAAATGCCAGATTTTCATCAATGCTCAGAACATGAGAACAAGAGCTGCTGAACACTGAGTATTTTTGTAATATATTCATTCTGATCAAGGCCTTGTTCTGAAAGCATGGATTGAAAATGTGGGTGCTGACCACTTCTGATTTTTTGTAAATGTGAACAAATGAATGTGCCTCATTCAAAATCTTTATTTAAAAGTGCTGAATCTAATTAGAAGCATTTAAAACAACTTTAAGACTTTAGAACATTGCTTATTTCTACATGTGCTACAGATAGCACAGTGGTTCTCAACATTTTTAGACTCAAGACTTCCTTCTGACTACAAAAAAAAAAACTATACAGCCATTCTTCTGTTGTAAAGAACTCAAAGATCATAGCAGGTCAAAATGTTTTTGACAGCATTGATTTCTACTTGAAATCCCTGAATTTATCTTGAAAATCATTTGTAGGTGTTTGCACACTTACCAGTGCTAATGCTGTGTGGCACCCCACTGCAGCCTTAAAAGCTTGGTCAAGAATCACTGATACAGCACCCACACCTAACCTCACGTCACATCTCAAGCTCTACTGTATAAGCCATTGCTTCCCAAATTGCCTGGAAAAACAGAATTTGTCTTGTACCTGGAATATTTACCTAGATTAACTATATAACTCAGAAAGTCTGAGGGAAGGAAATAAATTCTGGAACAAAAGATCTCTTAGAAAATGCACGGTCAAATACTTACTTAATATGAGGTTTAAATGTTAAAAGCAACTCTAAATTAGGTGTCATTACTAATCCTAAAGGCAGCTGATAGTAAAGAAAAATACACTCCAGGCAAGCCTTAAATAGCAGAAACGGGCTGACACTCTGCCTTGTACACTAAATCAAGGATGTTCAACCTTTGGACCCTGGTGCCAGATCATCTGGCCTACAGGACTTCCCACCATCTATAGGGAGCTCTGCAGGCTAGATCTGGTGTGCAGGGCAGCTCAGGGCCCAATCCCAGCATGTGGGGGCTGGGCTGGGCTGGACCGGACCCCAGTCCCAACACACAGGAGGGTAGCACAAGGTTTGATCTGGACCCATGCTATTCATCTGGCCCACAGGGCCAAAACCACAAGCACCATTACACTATATCAATCTAAATTGTTGATTAGAAACATGCAATGCCTAAAAGCCTGGTGTCTCCAAAAAGGTGGCATTATACAATCAGTTATTAAGTCACAAAAGTGAAAACAAGGAACAGTTAAGACTTAATCTACTCTAATACATCAGCCTTGAGTTCCTTACATAAAGACTCTTTACCACATCCTTTGCTTGGAAAACTCCGCACTTCTAGCGCATCAGGCATCCTACATTAAAATGGTGTTACCCTCCCATTTCAACTGAAAGTTTAAGTTCTAGTGCTGTCATTCACCAATGACTTTTTTAAATTAAACTTTTAGAATGCAATTTTGCATAAGGACATGTAAGACTTTTAAATACCTTGCGTAGACAGCTGTGCAGCTTGAGAAATCAGGGAAGTAATATTGAAAGCAGATGGTCCAGCAGTGAGAATTTTATGGAGTATAGACTGCAGAGAGGCTTGTGTCACAGCTGCTGTAAGAACTGAAAAACAAGTATTGCTCTATGTAAAGCAAGACGTAGAAAGATTTTCAAGAGTGGATTTATGAGCCTAATATTTATGCACCTAAACAAGAGAACTGTTTCTCATTGCTGGCAATGTGGGTGCTCAACACTTTATTTTTCAAAATCCTACCTATATAGGATCTCTCTCTGCAGCTTAGTCCATAACATGCAATTCTTGTAAATACAAAACAAAAGGATTTAGTCATATTTTACAGTTACAATAATGCAATCAGAATAAAGCCTATTGCTTTTTTAACTTCAGAACCTTCCAGATGCACAATACATCTTATTCCTATTATAATGATAATTGACAGAGAATTTAATAAATTTTTTTCCATTCGGAAGATGGCCAGACATTAAAAACAAAAAAAATACGTGGAGAAAGAAAACAATTAGACTCATTTCTCCTTTAGAAAAAATTGAGAAAAGTTTAAAAAGTTGTTGGGATTCCCTATTTTGGAACTTTTTCATTTAAAAAAGAAAATCTGAGACCACTTTTTGTCTCACTGAACTGATTCTGTTTGCACAAATTTGGAGTTGCTACTTTTCTTACCAAAATGGGGTAGTAAGTAGTTTTGGAAAAATCTCAGAAAAGTTCTTACAAGATAGTAAAACAATTTTCTGCCTGGCTTTTATTATGACATCATGATGTAGACCAGGGGCAGGCAATTATTTCGGGTGGAGGGCTGCTTACTGAGTTTTGGCAAGCCATCGAGGGCCATATGACAGGTAGCCAGGGGATAAATATTCATTTTCTAAATTTTTTAGGGGCCCTGTGGGCCAGATAGAACGAATGGCCTGGTAGACCGCATTTTGCCCACCCCTGATGCAGATACTAATTATTCATTAGAAAGCATTTTCTTAAGTAAAAGCTGTTACATAAATTATGATTTAGATTAACGTAGACAAAATTTCTAGGAATGAATGGCCTGGTAGACCGCATTTTGCCCACCCCTGATGCAGATACTAATTATTCATTAGAAAGCATTTTCTTAAGTAAAAGCTATTACATAAATTATGATTTAGATTAACGTAGACAAAATTTCTAGGAACAACTTTAAAATTTGCATTTTTAACACTTTCCTCAAAGCTATTTCAAATCTGTTAAACCCCTTAACTCTGTATGGCATAAGTAGAAACAGTAGCATAAGCGCAATACTGTAGCTATGAAG
The DNA here is from genome assembly GCF_001723895.1 of Crocodylus porosus. Lineage (NCBI taxonomy): Eukaryota > Metazoa > Chordata > Crocodylia > Crocodylidae > Crocodylus > Crocodylus porosus. The sequence continues at coordinate 27,517,141 of NW_017728886.1, forward strand.
GTCTAGAAATTGTATGACAGGCATTTGGGGGAAGAGGGAAGACTTGAGGAAGAACATCTTTCATTCAAAAACTTGTCTCACTTCATCCCAGCAACACAGTTGCTTCAATAAGCAATACCTGCCTAAGAAACCCTTGCCTCTCTCATAAGTGCAAACTCCATTCTCCTACTTACACCTGGGATCAATTCAGAGCAAGGGCAAAAAAACCCAAACACATTCCTCTCTGCCACCAGAGGCTAGCAAACTCTCAACTGTATACGTTATCTGAAACTCAGAATGAGAAATTTCAAGCAGCATCTAAAACAATCAAGTTTGATATAAACCTACAGAAAATCCTAAACACTTCTCCAACCAAGTACAGGATCACTGATGGACTTAATCATGGATTCCATACACAAAGCGTTAACTGCTAATAAAGAATTCATAAAGTTAAGTTGCATATTAACTTTAAAAAAAAACGGGTATTATAATTTAGTCTAGGCAACACTGAAAAACCTGATCAATGGTTTGCAAGTTACTTTTCCAAATATTTTTACCATCTGAATGCTATTTATTCCCAATCTTCATCAGAATAAAAGCCATCTCCCAAGGGCCAACAAATACTCTAGAGCAGGCATTTGCAGCTTACAGCCCTAGTGGAGGGGGGCTTTCCCTACACCACGCCACAGGGCCAGCAGGGACAACTAGGACTCAACGCCCACCATCTCAGACCCATGTTAGGTCATTCTGGTCCCCACTGGAAAACACAACCAACCTGCACTCATTTCCTGTTACACTAAACAAAACTGGTAGTCAATGAGCTTTAAGGGTCAATGAAAAAAACAGCCTTAGTGAACACCCTACGTAATGAGTTATTACAACATAAGCACAAACTACAGAGGATTACGTATCAACAGAACCAGTTGGCACTGGTAACAGAAATAGGGCAAGATCCAGTACCACTCAGGTAACCCCAACTCTCCCTTCTGGCAGCTGATAAAAACTAAATACTTGTGTGCAGGAACAAACACCAACAGACTGAAGAAGTCTCAGATCCCATGAGACTGTTTATGTACACAAATATTTATTTAGCTTGATGATCTGCTAATTAGATAAAATGATCATTATATAGGCCGAGTTAAAAAAACTCTGAAAACTAAAACAGTAAGGCTAAGTTTACCCAGGTATTTTTTTTTCTTATTTTGTACTATTTTGTTTTGTCACCTCATTTCTAAAGGTTTTCAACAACATTTTTATGCCTTGTTATAAACAGAATTTGCAAAATAAAAAGTAAATTTTATTAATTATTTTTAGCATCCTTACCTTCATTTATTTTAGATATATCTACGCTAGAATTATTAAGCTGCAGAGTAGCTTGCAGAGCAGGTAGCAGCTGTCGAAGGAGATTTGGGTCCTGAAGTAACGGAGGAATTGGTGATTGTGGGACAGGTGAGACAGGGACTGTAGAAGTAGATGAAGTAGGTGCAGATGTTGGATTCAGTCCAGAAGCAGATGTAGAAGGAGTTGTGCAAGAATGGGATACAGATTTGTCCACTGATGTAGACTCTGAACAGAAGACAGACAGTAATTTACATTTTTCTTTTGCAACACAACTTTTGGTCACATTCTCACTAGCACAATATTCACATGAAATAGGTAACATTAATTTCTTGCCTATTTTCTCAAAAGAAGGTTAGTTTATATAAAAGATAATGGGCTTACACAAAGTAGTTTATTGCAGCTTATTATGAAAAAGGTACACATCTTATTTTGGAAACTTGCAATTTTTTCAAGCTTAACACACCTTAACATGATTGCACTTTACACTGATGTTCAGACTTCTTTATTAATACTGTACTCCATTTAAATGCATCGGCTTGAGCCTGAAAAAGGCTATGCACTTACTTGGAACATGCATTTATCTGAACTTAATGTACACAGTAAGCACGCAGTGCTGCCACTGATATTAGCAGCCCTTTAACTAGCTCCTATTATTTTCACAGCTTCTAACAGCAGCATTTTTACAGTTGCTTCCCCATTACTGTTTCTCTGCAGTTAACCAGCATATATTATGTTATAAAGCAAGCAGTGCAGGATACTATGAACTTAACCAACATGTTAATCAATGTTTGTTACTACGCAAGTAACTGATAACAAAATTGGGACTGGCATTGTGTTATGTAGTTATGCTAATTATATACACATCAGGTTTCACATAACCAGAGTATTTTAC
>NW_017728886.1:27520407-27530009 GCF_001723895.1 Crocodylus porosus
GTGGAGGGGGGCTTTCCCTACACCACGCCACAGGGCCAGCAGGGACAACTAGGACTCAACGCCCACCATCTCAGACCCATGTTAGGTCATTCTGGTCCCCACTGGAAAACACAACCAACCTGCACTCATTTCCTGTTACACTAAACAAAACTGGTAGTCAATGAGCTTTAAGGGTCAATGAAAAAAACAGCCTTAGTGAACACCCTACGTAATGAGTTATTACAACATAAGCACAAACTACAGAGGATTACGTATCAACAGAACCAGTTGGCACTGGTAACAGAAATAGGGCAAGATCCAGTACCACTCAGGTAACCCCAACTCTCCCTTCTGGCAGCTGATAAAAACTAAATACTTGTGTGCAGGAACAAACACCAACAGACTGAAGAAGTCTCAGATCCCATGAGACTGTTTGTGTACACAAATATTTATTTAGCTTGATGATCTGCTAATTAGATAAAATGATCATTATATAGGCCGAGTTAAAAAAACTCTGAAAACTAAAACAGTAAGGCTAAGTTTACCCAGGTATTTTTTTTTCTTATTTTGTACTATTTTGTTTTGTCACCTCATTTCTAAAGGTTTTCAACAACATTTTTATGCCTTGTTATAAACAGAATTTGCAAAATAAAAAGTAAATTTTATTAATTATTTTTAGCATCCTTACCTTCATTTATTTTAGATATATCTACGCTAGAATTATTAAGCTGCAGAGTAGCTTGCAGAGCAGGTAGCAGCTGTCGAAGGAGATTTGGGTCCTGAAGTAACGGAGGAATTGGTGATTGTGGGACAGGTGAGACAGGGACTGTAGAAGTAGATGAAGTAGGTGCAGATGTTGGATTCAGTCCAGAAGCAGATGTAGAAGGAGTTGTGCAAGAATGGGATACAGATTTGTCCACTGATGTAGACTCTGAACAGAAGACAGACAGTAATTTACATTTTTCTTTTGCAACACAACTTTTGGTCACATTCTCACTAGCACAATATTCACATGAAATAGGTAACATTAATTTCTTGCCTATTTTCTCAAAAGAAGGTTAGTTTATATAAAAGATAATGGGCTTACACAAAGTAGTTTATTGCAGCTTATTATGAAAAAGGTACACATCTTATTTTGGAAACTTGCAATTTTTTCAAGCTTAACACACCTTAACATGATTGCACTTTACACTGATGTTCAGACTTCTTTATTAATACTGTACTCCATTTAAATGCATCGGCTTGAGCCTGAAAAAGGCTATGCACTTACTTGGAACATGCATTTATCTGAACTTAATGTACACAGTAAGCACGCAGTGCTGCCACTGATATTAGCAGCCCTTTAACTAGCTCCTATTATTTTCACAGCTTCTAACAGCAGCATTTTTACAGTTGCTTCCCCATTACTGTTTCTCTGCAGTTAACCAGCATATATTATGTTATAAAGCAAGCAGTGCAGGATACTATGAACTTAACCAACATGTTAATCAATGTTTGTTACTACGCAAGTAACTGATAACAAAATTGGGACTGGCATTGTGTTATGTAGTTATGCTAATTATATACACATCAGGTTTCACATAACCAGAGTATTTTACACAGAGATCCATACTGAAAGTTGACAAAGATGCACCTGAAACAGAGTTTCTCTCATGGAAGTTTGTTTTTTTTTCTTGTTGCCATAAAAATAAACTAAAATTTTCCTTGGAATTTTTCTTTCATTAAGTACATACTCCAAGTGCACCATACATTTGCCAATGACTGCTTTTTAAGTATAAATAATTAAAGTGTTCTTAAGAATTCCATGGATTTTACAAACAGGAGGAACTGTCAAAGTTGAGGTATAAAAAAGAATAGCAAGCAGTTACAAAACAGAAAGAAAGTCTGCCAAAATGGGATCCAATCAAGTTCAAATAGTGTGGCAACCTGTCACTGGCAGTGTGCAGTTAAGAATTCATATTCATAGAAGAGGTTTCTTCTGATATCTGAAAGAGCTTAGTTTATACCCTGAAGCATAAAGGGATTATATCTTTTATTTTTCTAAGACCACTTTAATAAAGTGTTGATGCTAATTATCCATCTACATCTGCTTCTTTCTGGAATCCAATTCAAGTCCTACATTTAATTGCATCTTATGGCAAATAATTCCACAGAATGTGCATTCCATAAAAAAGTGCTTTAAGTCTTAAATTTGACTTCTACTTTATAAAAATATACTTTAATTCTTGTATTATGAGAATAGGTCATTGGCACATTTCCATTAGAAGTGCACCAATATATCAGTACATATTGGATCAGCACCAATAAAAGGAAAATTGACATTATCAGCAATCATCATGTTTTGGCTAGTGTAGCTGGATAACGTCACCAATAAATCCTGCATGCATGAATGTAGCCACAGCATCTACCCGCATGCAGCCAGGCACCTTGGAGAGCAGCATCTGGCCGGTAAGTCTGTGGGGGGAAGGGAGAGACAGATGGAGGGAGAAAAGAGTGGGAGGAAGTGGAACTGGGACAGGCATTGTGTGAAGTGGAGCCACAGGCAGCTCCCTGCCACTGGGTGGGGTGGCTATAACCCCCTCATAGACCTACCTCCCAGTGCCGCAGCCACCTGCCCTGCCCCTAGCGCAGTCCCAGCCCTTGGTTTGGTTTGTCCATTTTGGGTTTGTTTTTTGTTTTTTGGGGGGTTTTTTTAAACTACACTTTGTAACAAAATTCCAAAATCTTCAGAACATACTTGCTTCAACAAAACTTTCAGTTGAAATGTCTTCTGAGTCCAGTATATTGGGAGAGGAGTGAAGAGACAAATGTATACCTTCCAGAACAGTGACTCAACTAATTAAGATTCAAGACACCACTTGAAAAAGGCTCTTGCACTTTCCTTCTTTTTGACTATGGAAAAACAACAGACTAATTCTTTTGTTGCAAAGAACACAGGCCACAACAGATCAGAATGTTTTTGATGCTGTGGATTCCTATGTGAAATACCTAGGTTTATCTTGTAAGTCATGTGTAGGTTTTTATTATGTTACCCTGGTTAAGAATCACTGCTCCACAGTGCCCAAGAACTTCATGGTTAGGGCATTTACTTTGTAGGCAAAAGTTCTAGACTCTAATCACCGCTTCAGATCAGGCCAGGGAAAGAATCTGAACCTGGGTTTCCCATACTTTACTTGGATACTTGCCCAAACTACTGCCTCTTCAGTAAAGGTAGGAGTACCTCCACCTTGGGGTGTTTTTTTGGCAAAGAACCTGAACAGTTTGGTTTTTCTTCCAATACAGAGCAACTAAACACCAATGATTTTCATAAAAACATCGTTCTTATTTTCTAACAATCCCCAAAGTCATAGTTTCTTGAGGTCAAGTTTGACTGTATTTGAGGAACCAACTAAATTTAAATTGTTTCTTAAAATCTAACTATTAATCAACTTAATCACTCAAACCCTTAAGTTCATTAATAGAATTAGATTGATTTATTTATTTTATAAACAGTGATATTCTAAACTACTATAATGTGATCAATTTTATAGGCCTATCTTTGGACAATTTGGGGGCTTTTCTGTCTTGTTTTTAACTGCAACTTAAATTAAGAAAGTCTAGTAGAACAGATCTGCCTTTATGCAGCCAAGCAGAATAAAAACAATTCATACTAACATGTCATGCAAGACCCCTCCCAGACATCTCTGACAGGTATAATAGCACCATTCAACAATGAATAATTCAATTTTGATTACTAACCCTGTATATTCCTAATCATGGCATTCAGAAGTATTCTAACAGCAGCATACTAAGACCCATGGAAAGAATGATTTTACTGAGTTAACAGAAGAATACCGACAGACTTAAAAAAGGAAGTTTGAGCTAACGGTAAACATTTTGGGGAAAGAATTATTGTCATCTTTGTATAGGACCTAGCACAAGTGTCCTTGTCACCGCTTTTGAGGCATTTCAGCAAAACAGCTCACCTAGAAACCCTGGTTATAACAACATCTGAACACCAGAAAAGACTTTCATATCCATTTCCCAATTTTATCTGTTAAAGACCTTTAATTCCTACATGCAAGATATCTACAGAAGTACTTTTCCAAGAAAGACATTACCAGAAAAGACTTCAACAAATTTCACAGGTACTACAAGGGAGGAAGAACAAAAACTGGACAGACAGAAGACAACAGAATAGTCACAGGAATATTACACAGCTGCTCAATGATGTCATGTCTTAAATGAAAGAAATTAATAAATTACCAGCTAAGTAATAAGTCATTATCACAGATTTTATGTATAGTTTATATACAATATAAGCTATTGCATATAGACTATATAGTCTATATGCAATAGAATTATTTCTTCTTCCAATTCTATGTACACATTTTTTACAATCACAGCATTCAAAAGTAAATACATCTAGGAGGTACATGTGCAAAATAAAAATCCCACTTTAGTAAACACACCAAAAATGTTACATTTAATTAAAACTTTAAATACTGTACAAAGAAAGTAGTCTAATATTCCTTGCTTTTGTCTAGCATATAACTGGAATGGACATACGCATACAATTCCCCCAACACTTGGAGATTCTCATATAAAAGAATGCCAGATTCAAGAAAAACACAGTGACTCAATTGCCAGGACTGGGTTTCAAGCAATGCTTATATTTTAAAGGACTTGGTTGTCTTCACTCAACAGTTAACTTGAGTTACTATCACAGCAAAACATTTAATAGAGTGATTTGATAAGCAGATTAGTAGCCGATTAGTTGCTCTAACTACAGCTGCTGAATCCCTGCTGCACTATCAGCTCAAATCAGCAACACTAACTCAACTCAGACCCTAACAGGCTAATTAGCTTAAAACATCCAGCTAAATAAAGTTAGGTTTTTGTATGCAAACAGGAACCTGGTTAGGAACAAAACTTTTGGTTTACATCTCAAGCTAGCAATGCAGTGAAGACAAACCTTATATTTAATTCTGTATGTTCCTAAAACACTTCAAAGTTTTGCAGTGCAAGCATACAAATTACTGAATTCCACAAAACCTAAACAGATATTCTAGCTCCTTTGCGCTCACTTGGAATAAACATATCTATGCAATTACACCAAATAAAAGCCAACTTAGATATTTAATATGAAATGGATGTCAAATCACCCATTACCTGACTGGCAATACAAACACAAAGTTAAACACAGCTACATATGAAAATGTAGTATTCCATCTTGGTGTAAAAGCTAGAAACATGCATTTTAAAAATCAGCCAAAGAAAAAATAGTTTAAACAAATTTTAGATACATTTCTGGCGATTCACATTTGTAGGTTTTGAGAATGCCCATGTACCCCTATGCTTATGATTATTACAATCTGATTACATGCTCACATTCAGTAATATGCAATACCTACTGTCAATGGTCAGCACTCTGCCCTCGCATTCATGCTGGACTATGCATTGCAAAAGGCTGATATGCTACATGTATAGTGAGAAGTAGCAGGATTACTCCCAAATCAAAGTTAAACAGAATATTCCCTACGCAAATATAAACTACAAATAGACTTTTAAAGCAAGTAGTGAGAACAACTAATATTTCCTTTACTACAGTGTATCTGACAGTTGAATCCGAGTCTTTGACAAGATCATGCAACAAATCTTCAAGTTAATTTTACGTGACTTTGCTCAAACTAAATATTTTTTTACTGCTTTTCTTTAAAAATCACTCCATCCCGTTTTGCAGACTTTTACATTATTTAACGTTCTTCCTCTACAAGTCAAAGACGGACTTACAACTAAAGCACTTTCCAAATGTGGAGATCCAAAAAAATATTCCCAATAAAACAAATCCTGTAACTATTTCTAATTCAGTTTTGATGTCCTCTAAAATATTTACAAGACATAATAATTATGATATTGTAAAAAATATTTACCCTAAATTCATTTAGGATGGTATGCAAATTACCCCATTTGTAAGTAACAACTATCTTAAACTCATGATAAAACCTTTACTCCACGCAGACACTTCTTAGATCAGTTTTCTGCCCTGATTTTTAATATAATTTTTAAAAAACTGCTTGGTTTTTCATCTCTTCTTTGACCTGCTGCTGTACTGTGAAGTAAATGGATAACTTTATTATGGTCTTGACAGTAGGGAGAGTATATTTAAAGGTTAGTTACCAGTCTTCTAGACCTCTACTGGGATTTAAAATTGTAATTACTACATAAAGTCCTCTAAATATATTGGAGAGGCATGTCAACACTCGTAGAATAAACCAAATTTGAGGGGCAAGTACTTAATAGTGTTCCTAATATAAAAATGATTCGATTTGCTGAAAAAATGATCACACAGTGTCTCCACACTGAGGTAACTTAGTTTCATCATAAAAAAAGCACACCAAAGTGCTGCAAAAGCATGACCTTCTGAGGGGTGGGGGAGAAAAACCCCAACAGGTCAGATATAAACTCTTTTAAAATACATACAACTATTTAATTAACAATGCATTCAAATCTGAACTATAGACTTGAGCAATAAACAAAAACTGCAGTGTGATCCTCATGTTAAAGAACACAATTATTCTTAAAACATATTGACAAATTAAACAACAAGCTATGAGGACTGTCATAAAGACTCAGATGAGACTTGGTTAACATGGTGAATTTACTGAGGCATACCAACTTACAGAGGAGCCCTGCTAAGCTCTTGATTGCCAACTGTAGTTCAAGCACAATTAAATGCAAGGTTTTTCAACTTCCTTAAACAAGATTCTGTTGCTATCCCTTGAGTGCTCTCTCCCAAAAGAGCTTTCTATCACTTACTGAGTGAACAACTGGAACCAAAAGCTGAATTGCATTGCCCATTACAGCAACTACTGAGTTATATGTAAATGTGTTTAAACATCTGTAGCCTTCTCGACCTTTCAGATGTGCATTATTTACTTATTAGATTTCCTCTCCAATCACACTTCCACTGAGATACTATCTTTGCACTGGATTTTTGACTATGACAGTCAAACTATGTGCATGAACAAAAAATCCATTTTCAGAGCTTATTTTTCAGATGTTTTTAAAAAGAAAATGTAAGGATCAACCACTCTTCTTTCAGAGACAGTTTGAAATGGTTTTCCTTAGAAAAATGTGGAGAAACAAAAAGCTAGTGTACCTTATGGGCCATACATTATTAAACAACTAGAAAAAAAAAAGTTTGCTCCAAGTTAACATATTTAATGAATAAAAAGTACTGCATGACATGAAAAACTAGGTGTGAATAAAAAACATTTGAATATCAAATGAGAAAAGAAGAACTGGACTGACAAAATTATATTATATTAAAAAAACAAAAATGGAGAGTTACTTTATGCTACTAGCATAAAGAGAACTTCTGAGGAATATGAAAACCAGTAGTGGAACAGAGCCTTACTGCCTTTAAAAATGCTAGTAGGAATCTGACTACTGACTATGCCTATGAAATTTACGTGATCTGTATTACACACTAGTGTTCGAGCAATGAGGGCATGTATCAGAGTGCACTAATCACAACAGAAACCTGGTAAAACTTATGAATGGGTCTAGGAACTGCAGTGAAGGGAACCATCCATATCACTCTCGGGATGCCTTTCCAAGTCAGGGTTTAAACACCAGAGATCTCTAAAGAACTTAGTATTTTATTACTTCTCCTCAGACTTGCACCGTCTGAGGACAGAGGATTTCACTGATCAAAATAAACAGCATGGAAACTGTCCTTTCAAAATGCTCCCGATAACAATTTTCCTGGCTTATCCTATGAGTCACTAGTCATCCAGGGGCTTCCACCACAAACAAAAACTTGTCCTAACCCTCAAACCACTCCACAAGTCAACCCTTACCAATTCTCTTAACCTTCTAGAAGATTGACTTGTCTTTGCCCTAACAATGCAAGATTTTTGCTGCCTCATTTCTCTCAATCACCCTGGGTGAAGAAAAAATTCCCCAGTTCAGGAACAAAATCCACAAAACAAAGCGACTTCCCTCTCAAACTCACTTCTTCTGTGATACTTACAGAAAACTGCCACCAAAAATGGTTAGGCAGGTGGCTATTTGTGATTACTACCACCAATTAAGAACTGCACAGTTATAACAGCCAGTTATCATTTGCCATCCCATGTTCTCCCTGGGACAGACCAGCACAATGAGGTTTTAACCCAGTACAGTCTGTGAATGATACCAAAACAAAATCTTTCAAAACAGAAACTGAGAAACACTCAGTATAAGAAACTGGTTGTAAATAAACTGGTCAAGCACTGCTTTAACACTGTGACAACAGGGATTATCATCCATGCTCAGATTCTCTTAAACACTCAGCACAATTTCTTTTGCTTTGTTGTCAGATAAGGTTACGGAATAACTCATTCCAAGCACTGATACTGACAATACAAAAATAAAACGTGAAGATTAAACATCAGTTCCAAGAACATCAAATCTGAACATTTTGAAAAGCCTGCAATGCCCTCTCAAGCATAGCTTTTCCAAACTGCTGTGGGAGGAAGGTAATTTACAGAGAGAGAAACTGCAAATACCAGCCAAAGAAGAACGTGCATTAGTGCCTGTAACCAGGAATGTAATAGCTGAGTGCTCCGGCAGGCAGAAAGTATTTCAAATAAGGAAGCACTGGACAGTCCAACTGCCACTGACCAACTGCTAAACTGTCAGTGTCAACTTCACAACCCACATGACGACATTCTTTTAGCAGCTTATCACATTTTAACAACATTTTAAAACAAATCAATGTGTCAGAAGTAGCAGTACTATCTGGGGTAGCATTTTACAGATTGACACGCTGTTATAATAACATTCATTTAATAGCTAAATTAGTAATGGGAAAATAAGTGATGTCCTACAGATAAAGCAGCCAAAAAGTAGGAAAAGCAACCCCACACTTTACCTGCATCAAGCACTCACAGTGAGCACAAACAGAAGCAGCAGATTCTGACTGGACCACTCAAATCAAAGGGCAGAGGTCAAAGAGATCCCCGGGAACTCGCCACTACTGCAAGCCATTGAGAGGGCAGAAGGCTACTGCTAACAGCTGAGCTATAGGTTAGCCAAGGATTTTATTCAATCTCCTTGTGGGACTATAACATACCCCTGCAGCAAAAGAGACTGAGCTGAAAAAGTGTTTTGTTTTGTTTTTTTTAACCTATTATGCCATAACACACACTATGAATATACCTTTGCTACTAAAACAGTAATACAAACTTACATGCTGGCATACACCCACCACCACCAGCACACTGACTGGATGTAAAAGTTAATTTAGACCAGACCCATCACATATTATTGTCATTAAATATAGCTATTTTGGCAAGAAGTACTGGCAAAATAGCTTTACTTTTTTGAAAAAGGTGGCAGGTGCAGCAAGAAGAGTATATAGATCAGGAACCAAAACACTGCTCTGCTTTACTAGAGTAAAACATGCTATCAAGCTATTTTCATATTTTCAAAGAGCATTTAAAACAGCTTAAATTGAATTTAAGACAAAACTAGGCATTTAGATTTATATGCTGCCTTTAATCCAAAGTACTTTACAAACTGCAAACATATAGTACTAGGTATCTATCTGTTAGGGTTGTGCAAAGCTTCAGTCACTGATTTGATTCAGAGGAGAT
>NW_017728886.1:27530254-27535588 GCF_001723895.1 Crocodylus porosus
GGGGTAGCGGGCTACGCGCTCAGTAGTGGACCTAGAAGTGGACCAGAAGTACTTCCAGGCCCATCACCAAGAGCACAGGGGACCCCCACCATGCTCCCATGGAATGATCCATCCGCCCCACCGCCTCAGCGTTCATAAGCCATGCCTGGTACCTCGAGGTACACAGAAAAAAAACAAAACACATAAAGCTGTCCGTGGTCGAATCACTGATTCTCTAAATCAGCATCGAATCTTCAGATTCAGATTTGGCCAAATTGAATCAGAACAGTGATCCAAATCAGGACAGTGATCTGAATCAGGAAATCGAATCACTGCCTCCCAAATCAGGCCGAATCTGAATCAAATACTGGCCGCTTCACGCGTCCCTACTATCTGTCTGCAAGGGACAGTAACAGGCAAACAATCAGCACGTATTACATTAGGGAACTACAAATGTATGGATCCTTAGCCCAAAATGTTTCATGAGGGGGAAGGGAGAGAAATCAAACAATTACAGAAGAAAAGACAAGAACATTATACAGATCTTTCGAAAGAACGTTGGAACACAATAAACTGTATGTACTCTATTACCTCAAAAGTTTAAACACTCAACTATTTAGCCATTATCCACTGTAGTATTTCAAGGCTGAGAGTTAAATCAGTAAACTAATCCTGTTTTCCTATTCTCCTGAAAATAGCTATTTCTAAAATTTTAAAATGTTTTCTTCAGAGACATTCTGACCCACAGTCTATTGAAGTTCAGGGGTGGTCATTTTTTGCTCACACAATTGTATCATATAAAAAAAGATTTTATCAAGTAAGTTAATTAACAGTTAGATGCTAATAAGAGTAATAATATTTACTAAATTTCATCCTCATGGATTAAAGAAGAAATTATATGGGAGTACAGATTGACATGACAGGCTTGAGTGATTACTTTTACAGAATTATTTATCAACTATTACAGCAAGTTACCTTAGCTTATGTGGATTTTAAATAAGATCTAAATACAGGTATCAACAACACGCAAGTCTCTTCACTAATAATGTACAATATATTTAAGTAACAAGTCTCAAAAGAATACAAGATGGAAGATCATAAAGTGTTTTTACCTTTTAGAATTCTGACTAAGTTAAAAGAGTGGGAAATCATTTGCCTGGTGAACTTAATTATGTTAGGAACATAAATGGGTCCTGTGGCCACTTTCTTTTTATAGCATCTTTTCTCCTCAAAAACTTTCGTTAACATTTTGGCTCCATCCCGTTTTTCTACAATAGGTTTATTTTATGCAAGTCACCATTTATTCTGCATATTACTGAAAACTGTTTTATACTATATCATTTTTATTTGATGATTAGCTGTACTGCTTATACACTAGTAACTGAGACAATTTAGTTTATTGGAAAGCAGGAAGGTATCTTCAAAGAGTAGAGAAATACTAGTCCTGAACCTGTTTGGTATTACTTACAGGTCTGCACTCTCCTCATCAACTAAAGCAGTTACAAACATCCCCAGCAAAACCATTTCTAGAAAGATTTAAGAATCTTTCATAGTACTTAAAGCATGCTTCCTACAAGAAACTTTAGATTACTTTCAATAAGTACAGGTCAACAGACTAATTTCCCCAAAGCACTTCCCTGAAATCATTTCATCTTGCACAGAGCCACATTCTGTGAACCATTTCCTCCTATGCTGAGCTGAAATACTGTATGGTCATTAGTACCAAGTATCCCTATTCTCGCATTTTCCAGTAGTTCCTCCTCCCTGTAAGTAAATCCAATTATAAAGCCAATTTGTTTTTTCAAAAATCTTAAAACCAGGCCTAGTCAAGAGAATGGAGTCCCATTCCTTGCTTGGTGCATCTAAGCTGTTTCTGGAATGCAAATAATACATACTTAACTTGTAACTGTTTTAATATTGAAGAAGCAGTGTATAATTATGCACTGGACAAAATTTAAGAATGTCTGTATGATCAAACAAAAGCAACAGCTCAGTTGCTTTCCTTAAATATCACAATCAAGTCCCTACGTAGAATTATAGGCAGCTGCAATAGTTTGTTTGTCACCAGAATCCCACAGAGTCACAGTAGCTGATAGAAACACATGGGTCCTAGTTGGCTTTGAAACATAAAAGGCTATGGCTATGTTAAAAACCACCATAACTGAAAAGTAACGAAAAAGGGATTTTAGGCACTTTACCAGAGGTAATTTGAAGTAAAGAGTTTGTACACTAAGCATATGAATTGTCTAAATGCCAGCCAGAGTTATCAGACCAACAGATTGCAAGGAACACAGGTTGAATAAAAGCAACTACTGTACCCCCCGCCCCCCATAACATGACTGAAATAACTGTTTCAAAACACAAAATCAACAGGACGGACTCCCATAAGTTCTAAAAATCACACACTATTTGAATCACAAACTCCAATCAAGGGAGGAATGCAAGTTCAACACATCACTGAGTAGGGTAAAAAGTTTTAAATGACATACCTTTTCTCTCTGTTTTCTGTGAAGGGATGGAAGATGTGGGTGTAGGCAGTTTTGATAAAGTAGATGCTCCATTGGCATCAAAGGATTTCTTTGGCTGTTGATCAGGTTGTAGAGAAAATGGACTAGGAGGAACAGTGCTTGGGGTAGCAGTTGGATGAACCACTGGTTTGATAGGATGTTGTACTGGAGTAGAACTACTGTGAGTCTCTGCTCGTGGCAGTCTGTAGTCTCTGTCATTGTGTCTGCTCGTTTGAGACAAAATATTCTGTGGGAGCATACTACTTGTGTCACTGGAATGCTTGTCTTCCACTTTTGTTCAGGATTCACAAAGTAATATTGCAATAAGAAAAAAAGATTTAAGTTAGAAACTTGTCCAATAAAGTGACTATGATAATTCAGCAACATACCAATAATTACAGTTGATTGAACCTTATGCAAGTTTTATAAATCAACTACTAGCACTATGACTAAGAACACATTAGAAGACAAAATATAATTTCTCAGTGACAAAATGAACCCTCCAACATCGGAGGAACTTGGGTTGCTCTCAAGTTCCAATTAAGTTTGTGTTTAGGGACAGACCACACTATAGCGAATGCTCTGGCTTATGGGTTGACAACCTACAACCCCCAAGACAGACCAGTCCAGGAAGGCACAGCTGAACAGGTGACATGCAGCTGAGCTGAGCCACCTGCTCTCTCCAATCTCTTCTCCACAGCTCCCTTAGGTGTGCTCTGGCCTGCGTTTACTGTGGCTACAGAGGAGCCAGGTATTTCTAGCAATGAAACACAGGCAGCTTGAGCACTACAAAAGGTGAAGATTAGTGGCCTGTGGTGGTAAAACGCTGTCAACCCGTTCTAGTTTAAGATGTTTTTCAAAAGGTTCCTAATAATATCCAGACCAAAATGTAGTATTTGCACATGCTATATTCAGTCTGAGGGACTGAAGTCAACAGTTCCAATAAAAAATGTTTATATTATACAGTTGTCTTCTATGCACTATGTTTGCCTCGTGTTTGGCTTTTAATACAAACAAATTTTGATTTTGTTTCCACAAAACCAAGAGGGGATGAAAGGCCAATCTCAAGACACGTGGCTAATGGCATACAAAATGTAATAGATTATTTAACATGTGATGCAATGCATGCCATTACACAGTTGTGACTTTGTGGTACTGTAGAGCATGACTGGCATACACAGAATGCTTTTTTCCTAATTTCTGGTTTCTCATCTTCCATGCAGCCCCTACCATTAACAATGTAGCAAACTGGCTGGAAAGTCATAAAAAGAAACATTGACCGAAATATTCTATTTCTACAAAGATTCTTCCTGAAACACGCATATCCTTAATTCAGTATGCTGGTCATCTCTATAAAAATAAGTCAGTGAGAACAGTAAAGGCCTTTTCTAAACTGCTGATTTTTCAAACAGTGAGAAATAATAAGTGAATGAAGCAAACTGCTAGGGTATTTTTAATTCTTCCAAGTACTGTAGAAGTGTTCATGCCAATTAAATGTATATGCACAAGCAAACTTGCAATACCACTAGGTAAAGAAAGATTAGCACTAGATCATAAAGCCAATTCATCTAACATCACACTCTACAAAAATTCAAACAAAAACGTATCAATCCCAGAAGTATGTCAACCATGTCTGAAGATAACGTGAATTAAAAAAAATATATATTTTAAAAGTATAGTACAGGACCCTGTGAAGGCTGCAAGTTATTTATAACTCCAAGGGTGAAATCAAGGTTTAAAGGAATCTCCCAGTCCCCCGTCTTTAATCTGAGACCATCACATATAGACAGTTCTCTCAGTGGTTATCTTGACGGATACAAGAAGCTGGATAAGAAAGATTTTTTTAACTGTTACAGAAAACATTTTATTCAAGCTATGGGGAAAATACTGCACACTTATTGGCAGGCAATTAAAGATGATTGCCAAAATGGAACAGTAATATGATATAAAAGAATAAGCAAGTGCACCAACTTATACAGTACTATGATGAGGCAGCAAGATTTTTGGGAGATGTCTGTAGCTGAGTTTTCAGCAAGATGGATCTGAGCCACTTTGCCCCTCTGCTATAAAATGTGCAGATAGGGCAAAAGGATCGCTCTCAATTTGGCAAAGAAAAATACGAAGGAAGTAAATAGTGTTCACAAAGCAAGAATATTTTACTGTAGAAAAACCACATACTTCCACCGGCAAACCCACTAGCAGCTGTTGCCTGCATCACCTCTCTTCTGTAATCCCTATCTTTTGGGAAACTGTTAACTGACATTTTGCTTGCTTCTTTTTGTCTCTGCTCTCTGTAGAAAAGAAACACAAAGGAAAATGAAGTAAGATAGTTTCTAAATCAAGTACTTTATTACAAATTAAAGCATATATTCACACACACACCTTTCAAGCCACTCTTTCGGTTTTTCCCATTGTGAAACTTCTGTTCGGCAGTTGTAGTAGTATTTTTTGCCTGAAGAACTGATGTGTTCAGACCAGTCATCTGCAGAATCGAAGGCCTTGAAAACAAACGGCATTGGCAAAGAGTCTAGTTGTGTGAATTCAAATAAATTATACAGCTTACAATACATTTGAAGTTACAAGGTACAGGACCTTTTCATTCAGGTGCACTTCAAAACACAACCAACCTCCCTACAAAAGGGCTCAAATTTAACACTCTTCCCATTTTGCAGTGCAATACTTTTGCCTCCCATATAATACTGCAGCACAGAAATACTACACTACTGCAGCTTGAAAAAATATATACCGCTTCTTTTATATCACCATCGCTAGTAAAATTACAGCATAAGTAAATCCGGCACAGTATTCATCAGATCACAACAATGTTACTGTCTGCCAGAACATTTTC
>NW_017728886.1:27537548-27546075 GCF_001723895.1 Crocodylus porosus
AAGTGTTCATGCCAATTAAATGTATATGCACAAGCAAACTTGCAATACCACTAGGTAAAGAAAGATTAGCACTAGATCATAAAGCCAATTCATCTAACATCACACTCTACAAAAATTCAAACAAAAACGTATCAATCCCAGAAGTATGTCAACCATGTCTGAAGATAACGTGAATTAAAAAAAATATATATTTTAAAAGTATAGTACAGGACCCTGTGAAGGCTGCAAGTTATTTATAACTCCAAGGGTGAAATCAAGGTTTAAAGGAATCTCCCAGTCCCCCGTCTTTAATCTGAGACCATCACATATAGACAGTTCTCTCAGTGGTTATCTTGACGGATACAAGAAGCTGGATAAGAAAGATTTTTTTAACTGTTACAGAAAACATTTTATTCAAGCTATGGGGAAAATACTGCACACTTATTGGCAGGCAATTAAAGATGATTGCCAAAATGGAACAGTAATATGATATAAAAGAATAAGCAAGTGCACCAACTTATACAGTACTATGATGAGGCAGCAAGATTTTTGGGAGATGTCTGTAGCTGAGTTTTCAGCAAGATGGATCTGAGCCACTTTGCCCCTCTGCTATAAAATGTGCAGATAGGGCAAAAGGATCGCTCTCAATTTGGCAAAGAAAAATACGAAGGAAGTAAATAGTGTTCACAAAGCAAGAATATTTTACTGTAGAAAAACCACATACTTCCACCGGCAAACCCACTAGCAGCTGTTGCCTGCATCACCTCTCTTCTGTAATCCCTATCTTTTGGGAAACTGTTAACTGACATTTTGCTTGCTTCTTTTTGTCTCTGCTCTCTGTAGAAAAGAAACACAAAGGAAAATGAAGTAAGATAGTTTCTAAATCAAGTACTTTATTACAAATTAAAGCATATATTCACACACACACCTTTCAAGCCACTCTTTCGGTTTTTCCCATTGTGAAACTTCTGTTCGGCAGTTGTAGTAGTATTTTTTGCCTGAAGAACTGATGTGTTCAGACCAGTCATCTGCAGAATCGAAGGCCTTGAAAACAAACGGCATTGGCAAAGAGTCTAGTTGTGTGAATTCAAATAAATTATACAGCTTACAATACATTTGAAGTTACAAGGTACAGGACCTTTTCATTCAGGTGCACTTCAAAACACAACCAACCTCCCTACAAAAGGGCTCAAATTTAACACTCTTCCCATTTTGCAGTGCAATACTTTTGCCTCCCATATAATACTGCAGCACAGAAATACTACACTACTGCAGCTTGAAAAAATATATACCGCTTCTTTTATATCACCATCGCTAGTAAAATTACAGCATAAGTAAATCCGGCACAGTATTCATCAGATCACAACAATGTTACTGTCTGCCAGAACATTTTCCGAATATCAGCAGTTCTGGCTCTTAAACTTCTGTATGCTCATAACCTCACCAAAATTTGAAATTCAAACCTTTAAGCTTGTTAAAATTTTAGAGCTCCCCAATAGATTTAGAAAATATTAATATTTGAAGGATTTATTTATTTCTCCTATATACCAGAACATGTTTTAGTGCAGACCTGAGTTGCCATGTACAATGATCATGGCAATTCAGGAAGTTCCTCAAGTTAACCAGTAAGAAGGTCAGATTGAAGCTCTACTACTGTTAGCCATGAGTTAAAAAAGCCCCCCCCAAAAACAGAGGTTTGAGAAATTATCAGTTTCATGTTAGGGAAGCGAGGCAGAGTAAAATCCCTGCCCAAACTATATTTAAAAACTCTCTCAATAGCCGTATTTCTTTCTTTCTTTTTTTTTTAATCAAACTTATCAAATGTCTACATTGCAAGGCAGGTGAATCTGAAAATTCTAAATACAATCAGCTACACCAAAACATATCTTACAACATATGTAAATAATTTGTAATTCTCTTCCATCTATGATTATGATCACTTTGCAGGCCCTACTAATTCAATAAAATTTGCAAAAATGCACCTCTGATGATTTCATCTGAAGTACTGAAAATACTGCTTGTATAAAACTACATAAGGCAAGTTTGAATACTTATCAAAAATACTTACTGCATCTGAAGTTTTGCTTGGATTATTGCTAGGATTAGAAGAATGTGAATTTGAGCTATGAAGAGCACTGTGGTTATGTGAATTTTCTTGTGGAGAGTAACTGGTCCCTAAAAACAGAAAAATTCACTGTAAATACCTCATGCAAATTAAGCATACCTGTATCAAAAGTATCAGTGTTTAATTAAAAAAAACCAAACTAATACTTAATCTCAGTCTTCCTTAACGCTGGTATAGTAGGAACACTTTGTTGCAGATTAAGCGAGTGAAAGTTTAAAGCCTTGTGCAATTTTCATTTACAAATAAGGCAAAAGTATCTCCCATATTCTTAACTTATGGTTACATACATTTATGGTTATTAGTAGAGGATCTGCACATAACATGCAATTCAAATATTTGAGTTTTCTGCAACATAAACTTAGGTGTACGCTACAGATTTGCCAGGATAGCTACGTCAAGGAGAGAGAATCCTTACATGACATAGTTGTCACTAGAGAAAGAGAAATTTTCCCCAATATAGCACTTTTGCTTGGGGAAGGGAATGATTTTACTATATAGGAGCAGTGTTACTTGGCTGATGGCTACATCCATGCCAGGAGGTCACAAGCTGGCAGAGGGTAGATTTAGGCTAGATATCAGGAGGCTCTACTTCATGGTTAGGGCACCTAGGATCTGGAACCAACTTCCAAGAGAAGTGGTGTTGGCTCCTACCCTGGGGGTCTTTAAGAGGAGGCTAGATGAACACCTTGCTGGGGTCATCTGACCCCAGTACTCTTTCCTGCCATGGCAGGGGGTCGGACGAGATGATCTACTCAGGTCCCTTCCGACCCTAGAAACTATATGAATGTTCCTGTATCAGTGTTCCTAAACAAGGCCTAAATTTAGGGACTTTAACCAGATTGCAGCAATAATTTAAGTAGACCACAAAATCAAGAGATATCAACTGATTTAAGTCTAGAATTAATTTACATTTTTCCATCTATTTTGATCGAGCAGGGCTATTTGAGGTCACTTTGCCAAGTATAAGGAGAGGGAAAAACCAAGATCAGTATATGGTGGAGGAATACAATACAAAAATATACTTAAAAGTGAAGGAAACATCTTGCTGCTCAGTTCACAAATTTTAGTTTTCCTACTTGCCATCTCTACAATTTGAGTCCAAAATTTGAAAATAAAGAATAGTTCTTTTCTAACTGTACATCATGACTAAAAGATTACAACAGTAAAGGTACTGCAGACGACTGAGCCTCTCTGTTATTTAACCCTATTTCCCCCGCAAATGATGAACAAAAAGAAGGGGGCAGGGCTTGGGGGCGGGGTAAAAAACAAACAAAAAACCAAGCGATTTCATCAACAGCAATAAAACAGGAAGATATGGAAAGACTAGAGACTAAGGTGCATAGGAAAGGGCAAATAGGTAATGTGGGAAGAGACCAGGTAGCTGACAGATAAGTATTTCAATAATGGAGTATTAAAACTGTGGATTGCTTGGTGAAGGTTGTATTAAGGGCGTCATTTAGAAAGCTGAACCAAGGGCAAACCAGAGTGAAGGTGAGCAGACCGAGAGCCAAGGGATAGGATGAATATTAATATGGAAGCTGAAGAATGAAGTATAGGGGTGTGACAATATCATGAGCCTTTGAACAGGGCTGAAATAAGTCTAAATAATAACAACAGAAGCAGTGATTGAAAAGCAGGCAAGAAAGATCTGGCTATGCAGTAATGACATGGAGTAAGAGAGAAGCCAGATGATATGCTGTTGAAATGAAGAGTGCTGGAAAGGAGGAACTGGAAGAAGAGTTTGGAAGCAGCAGAAGTCTAATGTCTCTTCTACTCTCTCGTTATGAACAGTACTTTGGGGGAAGTGGAAACAGGAGTTATCCTCAAGCATGGGCATCACTAGCAAGAATGAACTATCAGCTATCTGGAAAGGAACTTTTTGGGGGGCAAATGTTTACATTAAGCAGGGAAAAAAGGGAACCGAGCAAAACACGGAGGACAGCACAGGGAAAGGGAATCCAGGCAGTTGCATACAACTGCAAACGGAGGAAAAAAACTACAATGGTCATCCAGGCACTACATGCAAAAGTAGTAGTGAAGCAAAAGAAAAAAAATCTTACGACTATTTCTAAGGGTTTTTTGTTCTTTTTTTTGTTTTTTTACAGGTCCCAAAAGGGTAATGAAGGATCAGGAATTCAGTGTAAAAGGAAGGCCTGCACAGTCTACCATACTGAACTTGGAGAAGCTGCCTTCTTGCAACCCATACTTGAAGAAGACCCTTTTTAAAGAGATCTTTCCAGAACCACCCACCCTAGCTTTTAAACAAGCACCAAACCTCACCAATCTCATTACCAGAAGCAAACTTCCTATGACCCAAACCACACCAAATGGATGCAGCCCATGTCAAGACAAAACATGTAAAACCTGCCAACACTTCTCCACCACTCCCACAATAACTACACCCCGAAACTGATCCATCACCATTCCTGGATCTTACACCTGCACCTCCAGAAATGTTATACATCTCAGCCAGTGTACCAAATGCCATTAAGGAAAATATGTAGGAGAAACGAAGCAACAACTATGTACCAGAATGAACACACCAAAAACCCATCAAAGACAAAAATATCCAATTACTTGTGGGTGCCCACTTCTCACAAGACAAAACCTCCCTAATGTCACAGTGGTATCCTCAAATGAAACTTACAAAAACACCTTTTGCAGATGAGCTTACAAACTTCACTTCATAAATCTACTGAATACAAAACAATCACGGATTTGGCATAGATACTGTATTTATGACACATTACAACCTGCCTGACATCTGACACACCAGGTAACCTGCCTCAAGTTAACCACTTGCATTCCTTCATACAATTCCTTCCCTCCCACTTCCCTCCCACTCTTAACTCTACCCATCATCTTCCAAACTTCCACTCACTGGCATTTTCACAGGCTTATATACATCCACAAACACACACACACACACAAACTTCAGCTTCTTTTCTACCTTGGAGAACAGCAGCAGAATCTCCCAGTGCCTGAAGAAGGGTGTTTGTGCCCAAAAGCTTGCAAAGAATTTTTTTTCCAACTGTTTGGTTGGTCTAATAAAAGATATCACATCTACCCAAAGAACCCTGCCTGCCTCAACACTACTCTCTACTTACAGGCCAAGGACATTACCCTTAGTGACCAACTCAACCACACCCAAGTTTAACTGCAAACCAGGGTGAAACCAGAATTTGACAAATCTAATAGAAAAGCTGTAACTTTGAAGTTTGCTAACAAGCTGAACACACGCACAACATAACATGGAATGGAAGCACTTTCCATAGACTGGAACTTAAATCACATACTAGTATTGCCAATTTAAGGTAATGCAATTTAGTGTTCTATTGCCCAGAATATCTTGTTGCCTAATGGTATTTGTTTTCCTGTTCTAACAATCAACGTAAGAGGTGTGCTAATTATACAAAATCTTTTGTACAGCATTCTTCGCAAACAATTGCATAAAAGTTCTCATATGTACTAAAATTATTTTTGCCTTCAATAAACACTTTAAATGTCTTATGGCTTTTCATTTCCTGTAAACTGAAATATTTTATTTGTAAGATTCTACTTGATTTTATTTTTTCTTCCCATTTTATGTTAGATATGTTCACATAAAACATGCTTTGTTCCCACTCCTCTTGATTTAACAGAGGCAAAGTTCCTCATCTCAGCAAAATCACACTAACATTGACTAGACCTTTTTCATATTTTTTCCACATACTGAGAAAGGCAGTCTTTAAACACTCATGAACACTAAATCCCAAAGTCCAACTGTATTAACTGCCTGTGCTACATTCTTATCAACACCAGAAAGCTATGCAACGCTTTGCAAATGATATTTACAGTAGGTATTTAATAAGCTTAATTTTCTGAGCACTTTCTATTAAGGAAAAGGAAGCGCCTGATGTCTAATAGCTAAGGCTGAACAGAACTATTGTAAAAAAAATAAAATAAAAATCTTAAAGTGCTCTAAAATCTACATGCATACTCAGATCGACCAAAATTCCCAGGCCAAATAAGAGCTTGTGGTATAGCTCTATCAATCTGGTTTAAGGATTCCCAAGGTATATTTCCCCCAGGGTGACTTTTCAGAATTTGGGCCCCCTCTGCACACAAATATTGTGCAATTATAGCAGGTTAATTCCACAATCAACTGAACAAGCTATACATGCAAAGCACCTGTCACATAAAAAGGTCCAACCTGCTATCAAGGTAGATCTCAAAAATGTGTACTGACTTTATAGCTGGTTGGTACCCCAGCTTTAAATCAACCCAGGTAGCAGGGTCACCCCTGCTGCTGGGAGCCCCGTCAGCTGATCAGGCTCCCAGCCACGGTGGAGTGGAGGGGGGAACAGGACAGGGGGGAACAGCAGACAGACACTGAGGGGCCTCAGCCCTGGCAGCTGCAGATGCTGGGTCCCAGCAGCCTCAATCTCCCAGCCTTGGGAGCTTCACACACCTCAAAATCTGGGAAACTGCAGCAGCAGTGGTCTCCTAGCTCCGGGGGCTTCACACACACCTGCAGCTGAGACACTGCAGCAGATGCCTTTCTCCTGGGAGAACAAACATCTGTACACGTTCTCTTCTGAGAGAAGCACAATGCACCAGCATCCCAGGGTGCTTTGCTCCCTTTTCCTCCGGAGATTGTTTCTCCACCCAAATCAACACATCGTGTTGCAGGAAGACAGACTGAAGGAGCCTATGGAACATGACAAGATGCATCCACAAGGGCCCCCTGGCTATGTAGAGTCAGCACTGCAAGCTCACTGCTCTCAAAAGGCTCAAAATTAAAAGGTCTGCTCAAGGCCCAAGGGAGGTTTTCCACTAGGAGAATAAGCCTAGGAGAATTCTCCCAGATCATGTGAATGTATGTATGTGGCGCAAGCCAGAAATCCCAAAATACAGGTGGTTTATGTAACACTATTTCTACTCCTTGCATTTTGTTTTATTGTATAAGATTCCTGCCTTTTGGTTAATGTCTACATCCTGAAAGGATACAAGACAGGCTCACAAATAACAAACAGATTGTTTTTGTTAACTAACAGCATTTCAAACTACAAAATTAAAACTGAACACTGCTACCAAGTTATACTTAAATTTCTAAGACCTTTCCTTGCATTAAAAACTCAAAGCACATAAAACAATGGTTTAAAAAACACATCTTTGCAATATCAAAAAGAGGAATTTAACACGTACCACACATGATTAAATTATTCAAAGTTACTTCCTCTGTAAGTTACTAAAATGTTAATTTAATTTAAATTAAAACATGATTTACTACATTTAATGTCTTTGTTTTATACAGATTCAAGGATGACCCATAAACTCAAATCAAATTTGAATTTATTCAAATCAAATTCAAATCTATTAATTACTCCGAGTTTGAACAAAAAACTGAACAACAACAAAACATAACCAACCAAGGCAAAACCTCAAGTACATATAGCCTAATGCATATGCCATGTCTATTCATTTTTCTGCAGGTAGGAATGTCAACCTCATTATCTTTCCTCACTAGTTCCTTCACCCCCATGCCAAAAAAAATTTAAAGTTCTAGTAAAATAGTTCCCCCAGAAGAGCAGCTGCAGCGTGGCCAGGAGCGCAGCCCAGCAGTGTGGAGAGCAGCGGGGTCCAGCTTGTAAGTCTGTTGGGAGGCAAGGGGCAGGGGTAGAAGCAGATCGAGGCCCCATGCCCTCCCAGGGTGCATGCAGCAGTGGGAGACCCCCTGCACAAACCACTTCAGGCTGGATTGCAGGATGGAGCTTCGCTGTGCAGCGCCTGTCCCTGCCCCAGCCCCACTCCCTCCCTCACCTTGGGGAGCCTCTATCTGCCCCCCGCCCCTTTTAAAAACAAGGAGAAATATAAAGGGGTACATGAGCTGAAACTGAGACAGAAGGGGCACACTTTTTTTAAAAAAGGCTGAAAACCTCTGAGATCCATCTATTCCAGTATACTGTACCTGGAGCCTGAGCCTGTAGGACTTCTCTTCAATTCTTAAAATTAAATTATAAAAGCACAAAGCATCTTTGTAGTTTAATTACAATAGAATACCTGGTAATCTTACCTAATATTGAAAGTCTGCACTGTAACATTACCCTTTGCTCTACAGTCAAACAAAAAATTTCTGAATTGTGAACAGCTCTATTTTCAATGGAATATTAAATCCTTAAGAGTCACAGACACGCACACTCCAAAAAGTTATTAACTGTTTTAGCAGAAAGCAAGTCTCTCCTGTGCCTATGCCACAAAATCCATCAGCAAAAAGTGAGTTTGTTAAAATAACACCAGCGACAATATATAATCATTCACAGACTTGCCTGTATTTTAAAACGAAAATTATGTTCGCTTTAGAAATAACCAACGAGGGTAAAATGTTTACTAACTGTGTAAAGTAAGGTAATAAATTAGTAATTTTAATAGTGCTGATTCATG
>NW_017728886.1:27546785-27575825 GCF_001723895.1 Crocodylus porosus
AGATCATTAGATAGGGAACAATGAGTCTCAATACACATATTGCACTGAATCCACTTGGACTGTTGGATCCCTTCTAAATGAGCCCCTGAAAGTTTTGCCCTTTCCCCAATAAAATTCTGGAGAAAGACTGAGGACTAAAATACATCTGTGGCTGCATTCAAGTACTAGCCTGGGGCAGGAGGGTGGCTCAGCTCCAATTTCAGCCAAGGCTCAGGGCTCCAGTCAGAGCTGAGTCGCTGCCTTGGACTGGGATGGCTGGCTTGGTGGGGAAGGGGAGTTTGTGGCCAGGGAAGCATGGGGGAGATTATGCAGCCTGCCCACCCCTCCTTCCTAATCTCTGCTCTGCTTCAAATCCCTCCAGCCCTGATCAGGCCCTACTGCTGAGTGCCCTGGACCTGGAACAGAACTGCAGCAGAAGGCAAGCAGCAGGGGTCAGGCACAAGGGTCAAGGGGGAGGGGGCGGGAGTGAGAAAGCATGCACAAGCATGGGGGACAGGCTGCAGGGGGTGCAGGCCCAGGCACAGGTGGCAAGGGGCCCAGCAGCAGAGGAATGCCAGAGAGGCGGTGAAGGCACAGAAGGGAGGGGCGAGGGTCTGGCACCCTGCCACTGCTTTCCTTGCCACAGTAGCTAGAGGGGACAAATGTCAGATGACCACCCCCAATAATTAAATTCTGTTCATGAAAATTATAAGTGTGAAACATTTGTTTGGAGATATTAAGTATAACAAGTGAAAAAAAATTACTTCTAATCCAAGTATTAATCTTCAGTTTACTGAGGCTCAGAAGGTAGAGGGAGCCTAATGATACAAGGATACACAACAAGACTCATGATTTTACAAGAGTTTTGCTTCCACAATTAGGTGTGAAAGAGCTAATTTAGTTTGATCACCACTTGAATACCATATTTACTCAAACACAAGATGAGCTGTCCTGTCCTGTCGGCCCCTAATATTCAACAAGGGGAGGGGGCTTCTCTTGGATTCAAGAACTAGCCTGAGGCTAGTTAAAGCCAGAGCTACAACTGCCTTGGGCTGAGGCAACTCCCATGGCAGGAGAGGGGGCACAAGATGGGGGAGAATGTGAGGGAGCACCAGGGGACTGTGCAGAGGAGCCAGAGCCAGTCACCACACAAAGTAAGTGGGAGGAGGAGGAGCAGGCAGCAGGAGAAGGGAGGCAAGGAGTGTGGAAAGGGCAAGTGTAGGGTCAGGCCACCTATACCTCCCACCACTGCTTTCCCACCTCAGCAGTATGGCAAGATGAATTTAAGATGACCCTCCAGTGTTCTATACCTGGAAAATGAAAAAAAAAAAAAATCTCTCTTTACAACTTATATCTCTTTATAATTTCCATGTATAAAGTCTCACCCCTTGAGTTCAAAGTCGTCTAGTATTTGGGTAAATAGCTATAATGTGGGACACAATCAGAGAATGACAATCACTATAGCAGTCTTATGAAAGCTCTGCAGATCTCTTTTGTGCCACAACTTGAACTAAACTAATTAGAAGCTTTAAACAATGCCAGGTTTAAGACTAAAGTAGGTATTAAAACTAGTCTTGCATCCAGAAACAACATGGTTCTCAATAAAACAGAAAAGAATGCTTATAAACATTCAAGTGTGTAAAACAGCACTTTAAAATACTAGGCTACTTCAATTCTAAAAGCTTTCTTCTAAACAAAATGAAATTCAACTTCCAAGAAAGCCACAGTGAGACTTCAGAGGTAGAACTGAAATAAACTCGCTTTTCGATTACCTAAGTAATATTTTAAATTAAAAAAAGAAAGCAAGATTAATTACTAGGTGAATTCCATTAAACATTTCTAGAGGAAAAAATTGTTTCCGTTTCTCATATGTAATCATCTGATTCCACTCACATGCAGGAGCAGACATAAAAGCTAGATTAATTCTAAAATCTACAGCTTTTTCACGTTAAAAAACTTTCCTGCTAAAGAAAATAAAATAAAGATGTTTCTCCTTCAAAATCAGCACAAGTTGTGCTGTATCTCTTGGAATTCAAACTATGTCACTGGTATCAAATTTCTACCTCTTGGGGGGTCTTCTGAAATCAACACAACAGTCTTGATTGACAGTGTTAAGTGCAAGCTCTAATCAACTACTAATTAATATTGCATGAGTCACAAATGCTTATTAAGAGCTACAAAATGCATTTCGTATTTCATCTAACTCCTTATGTACTATAATATTTGTCTAAGGATTCAAAACTGAAAAAGGTATTAGCTGTTACTTTAGGTAGGATACAACATTATATTACTATTAAACATTTATTTTTACTAATACAAGGCAAAAAACCCTTTTCTCCCCATTCTTTGCTTAAAGAACTCCGCTATTTTAGAAATGCTTGATCTCTCTTCTCCTCTCAGGTCCCTTCCGACCCTAGAAACTATGAAACAAAAAATAGCCCAGTAAGTCATACTACTACTTTTAATGCCATCTGTAAAGGCATCCAATATTTACATGTGAAATTCTTAATTTCAGAAATAAGGAAAAAAGTGTAACAATTGTAGTCGAGACATTTTAGAAAGAAAATAAATATATCTAAGTAGGAGACATAGTACACACTGCTACTTGAATTATGAACTTTCTTTTGGGTGGGACTTACTTGCAAGTCCCAACAAGTTTACAGAATTCATAAAATTGTGCTTTATTGTAATTTTAAAACAAAAATAGTTTTAAAATTCCCGAATTAAATAATACTACTTTATCTAGTGTGAAATTTGAGAGGACGAAGAGAGAGAAATTCTCACTACTACTTTCTAAATTTTCATCAGGTATTTTTGTTCACCGAGTCTTCCTTTCATATTCAGGATAACAGATGACATCCAGTGCTAGTAACTCACTCCAACATGAACACCTCTGAGTTGCCCACTATAAGAAAAATTAACTACAAACATGCCATTATAATCAGTTTTACTGATGAAAGCATCACAAGTAAAAGACTTCAAATGCAGGAGAGGGGTATTATTAACACTCCAGCTTCTAGCCCTAACAATACTCTGTAGGGAAAAAAAACAATATAAAACCACTTACGACTGACAGTTTAAGACGCTACATGTCCTAATTAATTTGTTACCTCTTGCTTTCAGTAACTACAGTGGGAAAAAAAATCAAATCAACTGAATCAATTGTTAGAACACACAAAGAAGAAATGTAGCCAACAGCTCCACTGCCAGAGTTTTGAAAATTGCACTATCTTAATAGACATCCACCTAGCTGCATATACTTATAGTGAAAAGATTAGAAAATGAAAATGGAAATAGATTGTAGGATCATTAGGAAGTCAGGCTGGAAGAAACCTTACAAAGTCATCTAGTCCAGCCCCCTGCTCAAGGCAGGATCATCCCAGCCAAGCGTCTGCCTAACCTGCTCTTGAAAGTTTCTAAGGATGGAGATCTCACAACTTCTCTGGCTAGCCTGTTCCAACATTTGAACACCCTCATAATCAAAAAGTTCTTTCTAACCTCCAACTTACATCTCCCCTGCTAAAGAGTGAGGCCATTGGCTCCTAGTCCAGGGGTGGGGCAAAATACAGCCCACAGGCCAAGGCGAGTCCAGAATGGGTACAGGGCAGGTTGGGGTTGAAGCTGGGGCTGCGCGCTGTTGGCGGAAAGGAGCTGCTGGGAGCGTGGGTTCCATACCATTGTGGAGGGAAGGGGGGAACTCTGACCAACCCACAGCAGCTACCCAGAACTGCCTATGTGACCCATGGGCCCAAATAACTGCCCACCCCATCCTAGTCCTATCCCCTATGACCACTGAGAAAAGCCCATCTTTATCATTCCTGTAATCACCTTTCAGGTATTTGAAGATTGTTATCAAATCCCCCTCAGTCTTCTCTTCTCCAGACTAAATGACCCTAGTTGTTTCAGCCTTTCCTCTTAAGTCTCATCTTCCAGGCCACTGATCATTTTTGTTGCCCTGCACTCTACTCATTCCAAACTGTCCACATCCTTCTTGCAGTGTGGGGCTCACAACTGGACACAGCACTCTGTTTCAGGCCTCACCAGTGCTTAACAAAGCAGCCGAATCACTCCTCTTGATTTGCAAGTGACACTTCAACAGCATACTGGGTTGTTTTAACTGATCTTTTTTAGCTAAATGAGTACACTGTTGGCTTATATTCAGCTTATGGGTAAGTGTCTTCACTTTTAGCCTTCTACATTCTTGAGCTATAGAGGGAGAATGAATGGGCCTCCTCTACTATGACAACACACTACCAGCCTTTGATGTCATCAGGAGACAAAAACTGATCTCTGTAACACTAAAATGTTTTTAAACAGGGCTGTCAAACTTCTAAGCAGCTGGGGACTGATGACCAAGCTGCACTAGGAAGGGCCAAATGCCACGTGCCCTGTCCCCCCATCGCACCATGTCACGTAGGTGCCCTGGATTCTCCCTGGCCACGGGCTTCCCAGCAGCACCATACCATGCTGGAGTTTTGGCTCTGCAAATTATGCCACATTGCCCTTTCCTGCCCCCTGGGACAGGGGTGGGAAATCAGAAGCTGAAAAAGAGAGCAGTGGCTGGGGGTGGGAAACAGAGGGAGAACCCACTGCAGCCAAAATAATGGCCAAATGACTGTCCAATTTCTGGGCTGCAAAGGACTACCATGTTCTAAAGGAAACCCTAGCAGAATTAATAGCAGTGAGAAAAGATCCAGGATATCCTATCACTATCCACACCCTTACTAGCAGAGAAGACTGGTGAATAAAGCCCACATGATTCTAAATCCGCATTATCCAAAGCAGCATGCTACAAAAAATTCCTGTACTGCTCTTAAAAAAAGATGAGAAACAAATAGGTCAGAACAGAAAAATATCTTAAATGTTCTCTCCTTCTTCATCCTAATGAGGGTATAATGCACTGCTGCCTCAATAAAAACACCCAGCTCAGCAAAATGAATAACATTTCAAATTATTATATTTCTCAGTAGTAACACTTATTTCTGAACTCTCATTCTATACAACAGCGAAGTTCTTATTCAAGATTTCACTGCTTTGTTTCATTCCTTTTCAATTCTATGTGGCATATTTTCTGAATACAAAGATTTTAATCTTGAAATGTACGTGTATTTTTATTTACTTACTGCTTAACAACTTAACACAGACTTAATGTTAAATTTGGTCCTTTTCTACCAACCAAGAAAAAAACCTGGTATTTGAACAACTAAGTATACATTTTTCTTTTTAGTTTTTACTTTCAGTAGGTTACAAAATAGTGAATGCAGTTTTTGTAGATGATGGGAAAAAACCTCATGACTTGTGTCAGGCTGAATGTCAATTGAAAATGGAATTTAAAACCAAAAATAAGGCATTTTAAAATGTTCTCTCATAGTTAAAGTTACTTAAATGTTCTATAGGCACAAAGAAAAAAGATTAACATGTTATACATTTAATACAAGTCTCCTAAGTAAATAGTACCTATCTAACTTTTCTTTACAAGCTCTTCTTATAATTATAGAACTTGCGGAAGTCATTTTCCTGCATGTTTTTATTCCAGTTAGGAGAAAAAACAGCTTTTCTACTTTCTAAGGTTCAAACCTATTCTTCACTGTAGAATGCAACAGTCATTGAACTGAACTAGCTAGCTAGTAGAAAAATAATATATTCCTTCTACACCTGAAGAAGAAACTACTACTGTCAAAAAGCTGGCTTCGCATTATCAGCAAGTTCTTATCCCACTTGAGCAATTCTTAGCCAGTGACTTCAGCAAACCTATATGCTCGATAATCGTAAATATAATTTAAATTTAAAAATATATTTTAATAGGTTTAAACAGGTTTATGCCTCCATATAGATTTTTTTTTAAAGAAAAATGTACTGAAGTTAAAAATCTAATTTCTAATTTCTGAATAAAAGCCATTTCTGTCCATTCTGTAATGTAACACTGATTCCAGTGGCAGTCAGGAAATTGAGGACAATTCAAATCTTTTAAAAAGATGTTACCAAATTTAATATTAAAGTGAACAGCAGAATAAGCAAAGCATTCCTTTATCTTATTTTGATAAAGGCCAACATTTATGCTGTCTCCACTTTTCAATGTTTCACAAATGATTATCAACGTATTTATAGATCTATTTAAATCACCCAATGACAAAAATTCAGATTCTACACAAACTGAGATTAAATATGATGCTTTATTGTGCAGCTGAGATTCCTGCTCTACTGAACTGCCCAAGCGTGTTTGTAACAAAACAATTATTGCTACAACCTGCTCTTGAAGTTGACCAGTAATGTTTAAACTGTTGTCCCTTCAGGCTGGGTGAATGGAGCAGGGCCAGTCTGTAGGCCAGATCAGGCTTCATATGAGCCAATCTAATACGCAGGGTCCCATATGCCCAATCTAAAATGCGGGGTCATACTTTCCAGCCCATGAAGCTTTCCAGGGGTCCACAAATTAGGCACCTGGGAGCAGCAATTAGCTGCTACTGCTCCCCTTCCACCAAATTTTTGAACATGGACTGAATGACATGGCTCCATGAGCTGGACCTGAGCCAGGGGTTGAACCAGCCCTGCCTTAGATCATCAGAGGCAATCTGATGGGAGGGAAGCAAGCCTTCTGTTAACTGCAGATCTTGCTGTCAGTAAATGCAATGTCAACGGTAAGACCAAAATGTATTTACTCACAGGCCCAGGGCAGATCCAGGAGGATGCAGCCACACCCTCTTTTGCCACCAGTTCACTGCTAAGAACTTCGTTCTCAGGTGCCATACAATGAGCTCTCCATCACTAACCCCACTCCCACTTTCTGCCACCCTGGATCCAATACCGCAGTAGATTTCAAGCTTCCTAAAGTCACAGAACCCTTTCATATCACTTCTGCTGTTGAACCCTTACCATTAGCTCTGGGCCATGTCAGCTAACATGACTCCAGGCAACATGGCCCAGTAACAGTGGCATACCGCCTCCTGGCCCACTCCGCCATTACACCCAATCTCTTTGCAGACCCCTGATGACCCATTGCAGAACCCATTGGTTCCATGGAAACCACAGTGCAACCACTGCACTACTACAAAAGTCCCACTACTGATTACTTTGTGGAAGTAAAAAATACCCTTCAGATCAACGGTATATCAAGACAGGCAGCAAATTTAGATGCTAAGGTTTGTGAAGATTTTTGCATGCAGCTTTAAGAATCCAAAATTTAAGAAAGCAACGAAAGAAAAGTACTTGTCACTTCCTTAGGTCACTTCACTTTAAGACACTGCTCTTCTTTATATTAACTAAAGAAAACAGCTACCTTGCAATAGTTTTTGGCAACTGTAATTTAATTTATATGTGAAAATCAGCTATATAACAGGACTGTGCAAAGCTTTGGTAGCTGAATTGATTTGGTAGCCAAATTAAGTTGGAAAAGATTTGGAGACCAAATCTGAATAGAATCGGGAGATGGATTAAAAGATCCGAATCGATTCAGAAAAGCCTCAAAAAAGATTCAGCTGATTCAGAAATTTGGCCATAGACTAAACAGGCAGCTCATACAGCTGCGTCCAGCTGGTAATTCTGTTGGGGTTGAGGTAGCGGGGAGGGAAGGGGTATGGGGGAGGCAGGGAATAGGGTTGGGACAAGCCGCCCAGCCATGGCAAAGGGGCACGAGATTCAGATGCAGCAGTGCTGGAAGCAGCGACTCTGCCCTGCTGCTGCTTGTCCAAGCAGGGCAGGGGGAGGCAGGATACAAGAATGCCTCAGCACTCCAGGAGGAAGGGGGTGAGCAGCAAGAGGGTATAGCCCTCTCTCCCAGTGCTGCCATGCCCGCATCCCACACCCTCACTCCCAGTGCTGATGCAGGTGTGGTATCGCTGGGAGCAGGGACTATGCCCTGCTGCCGCCAAGAGCGAGCCACACCTGCATCACATCCTCCCTCCATGCTAGCTGGGCAAGCAGCAGCAGGACATAGCCCCCATGGCTCCCCCGCACCAGGGCAGAGGCAGGCACAGCTGGAAGAGCTGCAGGAGAAGCCCCCATGGCTGCCTTGCCCAGCCCCAGCCTCCCAGTACCTATTATGGAAGTAGTTATTCCATATCCTCCCTTCAAAGAAAATGGGCCCCACAAACTCAGATGCAACTTAATGGTACATGCCATCTCTCTCTCCAACTCCTTTCCAAACTGGTGTTGGGATTTAACTTGGGCCAGTTAATCCAGAAAGAAAACAGTAAACTTAACTGATAGGATGGTGAATGTGGACAGGAGATGGATTAGAGAATGTGCCTTAAGCCCCTGGCAGATAGAGGTCACCCAAGATAACAATTAACTAATTAATTGCATCTGAAATAGCAACTCAGCCACAGCATTCAAGCAATTAATTGCACAATAAAACAGGAAATAATTCACAATGTGTACAATAGATTTGTGGCCTGTTTCCATCCTGCCTTAAATTGAATGTAGCAGGATGGACCACCCCAGGGCCTCCAATTGGCCCTCGTGCAGTCCCCGTGAGCTAATCAACTGCCCTCCCCCCGCCCCATGATCCCTGCCACCAAATGACCAGGAGCTAGCAGAGACTCCAGCAAGGCCAGTTTGAGCCCCAGCAAAATCCCGGAGCAAGTCAAAGCCTTGGTGTCCCAGTTCAAGTGATAAGCTGATTGCCACCAAATAGCTCCAAGAATGGCACCAGGACTCGAACTGGCCCTGGTAGGTTCCCAGAGGCAGCTGACAATCAGCTGATTGTCAGCCACCTGGCTTTCAACTTGGTAGTGAGGGGGAGGCCATAACCCGATCACAGATCCCAATACCATACACCTAGCTATGTGTGTGGCATGACAACAAACGTGAGTGTTAGAATTGGGGATAAGACCCCATTGCACCTTTAAATGAATGTCTGCTTTAGTAAAAGAACAGGTTAACTCTGCGGTAAAGATGAGTTCTTTTGCTGTTACAAATAGCAATGCAACAGAACCTTTCTTGCAGGATGCTCTGACATACAAGATTTCTTCTCTTCCTTCCCACAAGTGGGAATGCAACAGCAGTCTCAACAGGGACCAGTTTCAGCTGGCTTCACATACAACTAGTGCCACTGCAAACAAAATACTTGTAGTCATTCTTTGAAAAGTCAGAAACAAAGGCAAGATTTTTTTTTCCAAAGAAGTAAAAAATTAAAGTTAGTGTCCTCTGCCTAATCTATCAACTGGTTCTGCAGCCCCACTTTAACCCAGGTGTGACTTATCGTGGGTGCCATTTCTCTCTTCACCTCCCTTTCAAAACAGGAAAGAACAACTGGAGTGCCAATGTGCTATTTCTGTTGTTAAGAAAATGGATGGCAATACCACTGACTCTCCTTGCAGCACAACGTATTACTGTCACTGTTACTATTTCTGTTGCTCTTCTCAGACCATACCTACAGTACATCCACCATTACTCCAAGAATACTCTTCTAACTCCCCAGCTGCAAAGGGAAGTCCAACAGACTTGACTTTCACAAAGCATTTAAGCCAGCCCAACAGCTATTCCTTCATTCAGCTTGTACCAGGACAAAACTTATTACAGTTCAAATGCCTCCCTAGGATTCTCACATCACTTTCTTCCAATCTACACACAGACTATCACATTCTGGACATGGTTTTTGGTCTAGATTTAAAGGTAGAGAGTCATCACCTCATTACAGTGGCAGAAGCCTTCCAGCTCCTAAGCAATAAAGAGAGATCAATGGTCCTAAATTGCTGGTCTCACCTAAATAACAACAGGGATTCAGAATCACTAGACTTGGCAGAGCTCGATTTTTATTTTTTAATAATTTTGACAGCTAAAAAAAAATCTCTTTAAGTATTTATTTCAGGTTTTATCAATTTAAACTTTTCGGATTGTGTAAAATTAGAGATGTGGGGGGCAGACAATTTGGTAATGACAGTATACTGTTAAAAGCTTTATAAAAATCACATGTCAAAATATAAAAAGTAAATATCTATAAATCAATCAATCAAACCTGCTTTAAACCATTCTGTTAATTTGTCAGGAACAAGCCGGGCAGGCAGAGACTAGAAGAGGAGGGCAGCAGCACTACCAGAGCTCTGGGAACATGGGGAGAAGCGGCAGCTGTCCTTTCCCCCACTCCCCAGTTAGTGGCCCAGCCCTTGCAGGAACCTGCTGCCACTGGCCTGGAGCCTCAAATATACCACTTCCCACACCGGTGAACAAACAGCTATTGCTTAACTGGCGAGTCATTAGACCAGGATGAGCAGCTAATTGCTTAATTCAGGAATCGTTAGGCTGCCCACTATTTTCCTCTTTAACCTGTGTCCCTCCATCTTTCTTTCTCCACTGTCCATTAACAGGGGTAAGACTTACCTGCTACAGTTCCCTTTCTATGAATTTTGATTATTAGCCAACATTATTCCAATACTATTATTTGGAATAATTTATGATCATTACCAATACTATTCTTCCATCGGTCCGTGAGCACGAGGTGAAATTGCCATTTATCAATATTTATGAGGTAAAAAACCCTACCAAGTAGGCCTGCGCAAAGCAGAAAGTATTTGCTTTGGATCTGGCTGATTTGGAGGGACAGTGATTCGACTCGGAGATTCAAATCACTGTCCCAATCCAATTTGGGCAAATCAGATCCAAAGATTCGGTGCCACTTCAGAGATTCGGCCATACAGTAAACAGACAGCCGTCCTCACCACGCTGGATCCAGCTGCCTCTAGCTACTAAGTCTGCTGTGGTGGACAAAGTGGGGAAGGAACAGGTAGCAAGGGAGGAATCGGGGCAGGGACAAGCTGCCCAGCTGAGGTTGGGGGGGTGGGCAGGATATGGGAGTCTCTGCCGGTCTTGGAGACTAAGACCAGCAGAAAATCCCTATGCCGGAAGGGTGACTGCACCTGAAAGCTTGCCTAGAACTTTTTTCCCCCTGCTACTCAGTTGGTCTAATAAAAGGTATCACATCTACTCAAAGAACCTTGCCTACATCTGTATCAAGAGATTATCTACTCTAAATAGAAAAACATTTACGGCTGACTTCTCAAAAGCAAGACTATGGTACAGGAACATAGAAAACATGAACATTAAGTATAAAGTAAATTAAAACTGTAGTTGGGATTTAGTCTATAAAAGTATTTGGTACTAGGTACACTAGAAAAATTTCATTTCTATTAAATCTCCAACAATATTCTGTTCTCACAACTAGTATAAGCAACTGCACTGGATCCTTTAATTTAAATTTTTTGAGGAATCCATCTTTTTTGTAAACATGAGAGAAAAGTAGATGAGAACAGCTATCCTGAACAATAAGCATACTGATAGCAACATTTTCAAAGTGACCAACAGTTTTGAGTATACAACAGGACTCATCTTCAAGGCATGTGATTTGCAGAACATGGCTGGCTCCATATCATGTACCTTAACTGTCTTAGAAATCATAAAGAAATAGGGCTGGAAGGAACCTCCAGAAGTCATCCAGTCCAGTAGTTCTCACCCGGGGGCTAATGGACACTCCAGGGGGTCCACCCAGCCCAGCACAGGGAGGAGCTGCCTTCGCCCCCT
Source organism: Crocodylus porosus (assembly GCF_001723895.1). Classification (NCBI taxonomy): domain Eukaryota; kingdom Metazoa; phylum Chordata; order Crocodylia; family Crocodylidae; genus Crocodylus; species Crocodylus porosus. Next base: position 27,558,279 of record NW_017728886.1, read on the forward strand.
AGAAGTTAAGCAAGTCCCGAGGTGGAGGCAGGGGTGAGCGCTGTGAAACCAGGCAGTTGTGGCACAGGTGGCCCATTGTGTTTTTGTAGCATGCTGGGGAGGAGGGGGGGGTTTCATCTCAAGAAGAAGGTTGAGACCCCTGATCTAGTCCAACCCCATGCCTGAGGCAAGATCATCCCTATCCAAATCATCCTATACAAATCTATGAACTGAACTCTTCACAAAACTGTCACCAAACCTGATACAACAGAAGATGTTAACACCTTTATGTTCCACAGGTAAAGCAGGGAAACCATGGCGGCCATCTTTCTGCTTCTGTAAAAGGTTAACATATGCTTAAAAGACCCCAGGTAGAGCACCATGTCACCCCACAGTGCAGACCAATCTGACCATGAGAAAAATTCCTTCCTGATACCAAATGTGGTAATCAGTCTGACCCTGAATGGAAGGGCAAGACCTTCAATGGAGAACTCAAAAACCACCAGTCATTTTGAAAACCCAGACCAGTATTTTACCTTTCAAGAAGCTCCCTAAATGATAATGCAGACATATTGGAAGAATACTTCTTCTATTATTAGCATATAGTGCCCTGCACCATTGTAAAAGTCAAGTCAACTGTAAAGCTGACTTTACCCGGTACCCGGTAAGGATACAGGTAAGAGTCTGTGGTACAAATATGTATATCAATTCATTGTTTCCAAGACACTGGCCACATTTGGACTCTGTGAAGCTATACAGAGAGGGTCAGAATGCTGCTATTATATTAACACTACCTTAATTCTTACCTGGGGGGGGGGGGGAAGGGGGTTAAAAAAAAAAAACAAAAAAAAAAACTTTCCATTTTCTTTTTGCCAACCGTATCTTTGTAAAAGCACTATTATCCACATATGCCAACAGATCCTTGCTTTATTTTCCACAGTATCATTAATGAGTACTACTGTTGGCTGGCAGAAGTCACACTGGACAGAATGGAGTGAACTCCCGAGGACAGGTACTAGAAAGGGACAACAGCTAATATCACAATGCTGCACTGAACAGGAAACATCATTTCATTGCTGGTTTTCTACTTTGAGATTTTTAGAAGGATGTTTATGTTCTCTTAAGGGGCATGTGAGGGAATTTAAAAGACAATTTCCTAGTTTTCTAGGAAATTAAACTCTCGTGTCTGAGAACAGAGGAGAAACATAGTGCAGTGACGCCTGCAATGTTAACCTCATGTTAAAGTTTTCTATACATAAACTGGTATCCAGAAACACCACTCAAGATTCATTCAGTGTGCCAGACCTACAAATCTAAAAACTCCAGTTAGGAAAAATTTAGGATTTTCTTTAAATGTTTGTGCATAGTGTTATGCAGGATATTTTAAAATGTCTCCTACCCTGCAAATACTTGCATATATGTTTAGCATTACTACCATGAGAACTCCAAATGAAAACAAGGAAGTATACATAGAGTGGGAAGTGCCTGCAACAAAAAAGCTTAGGCAATGTTCAGAAACTCAAATCAGGACACTGATAGAATATTACATCCCACGACTGCTACAAAATATGCCGTAAGATCTTTAGTCAAAAATGGTCAGGATTTCAATTTTACATTTTATCAGAAATATACACCTTGCATAGCTGAGTGCTCCCATGAAGGCCAGAGGGGTTTTAGTTCACTACTGAATCAGCAAATGACATTCTGAACTAGTAAGAGTAAAACATTTGTATTTATTCATCTTCTTCCAATTCTTACCCAGGAACTGAAAAGAACCTAATCTTACCAAGCCTATTTAGAAAATGAGATCTGACAAGATCACAGCTAAAGGGAAAAATCAAGCCTTGTTCAATAGCAAATATTCTTTAAAAAAAAAAATCTTGGTGACGTATTATAAGATAATAAGGATTACAATGATGAAAAAATGCTTTGCAAGTGAATTTATAAGTTTTATTAGCTAATATTCAATAAAGTCCCAAGTTTGGCCAACAGAGAAATACTAGTTACATACTAACCTGAAAGGTAAATAGAGTTGTAAGGGTCTGATTTTAAAATGAGAAGTTGTATACACATGTTTGGTTTTAAATAATAGCAGTTAATCCTCATGGCTTACTATATTTTTAATTAAAAAGTTTAGGTCTTTGTATTCAACGAAATCCAAATTTAAAGAAATTCAAAGAAACAGTAGTAATAACAATAGCACACATTTTTAAACTTCAATATAAGTCACATATTCTGCTTCTGAAAGTGCAACATTCCCAGTGTGCAATTTCTCAAAGTCAGTCAGAGGTAAGAAGTTGTGGGCTTAGCAAGAGTAAGAACTGATAAAATTTCCAAGCACTGCAATATCCACAGTATATTATATTGCACGTTAAGTAGTATTTTCTCTCATTTAATATTAACTTGGTATCTTAGAAAGTCTGTATTAATAGAAGACGACATGTCTCTCGCTGGATGAAACCATATCTCATGACCAATGTTTATTCAATAAAATCTGGGATGATTTAGCTATCATATGTTTAGCATATGTTTTTAATCATATGATTTTGCTATCATGTTTTAATCTCAAGATGGATGCTGTAGTATAAAGCTCAGTTGCCATTTTAAGTGTCTAGAGTGTTTTGACAAGCAAAATAAAAAGACCCCTAATAATTATGCAAAATAACTAGGGATCATTAAAAAGACTTTTTTGTTCTCAGTTAGAAAAGCTGTTTTGTTTGCATAGGGATGGAGAAGGATGAGAGAAAACAGAAAAACTCCAGGTAGATGGTAGGGCTGATTTGAGCACAAAGAGCCAGAAAAAAGTTTCACCAAAATTAATGAGAAACTATAGGATAAATTTATACATTTTAAGGGCTCCAGTAAAAAAAACAAAAACAGAATGCTAAACACTGAAAGGAAAACTTTGTTTAGTAAGAGACCTTGAAATGTTTATCAGACCAGGCTGCTCAAAGCAGTTATGCAATACACAGCAATTATCTCTAATGACTAAAAACTTCTGTAGTCTAATTCCTTGAGAATAGTTCAGTACAGTAACTAATTGAAAATTAGTGCACATACAAGTTAACATTTTACATCATCAAGTTGGTTTTATGTTGTTAATGAACAGGATAGGAGAACGTATTTGGAAACTGGAAAAGCTTTTAGGAGAATTTGATAAACCTAAAGTCCTTTTCCAATTAACCTCATGCTTTCCACACAAAAGTTTTAAGATCTGATCACACAGTCTGACCCACGGCAGACAACCCTGCATTTATATAGATCGTACTGCTTTACAGCCTTTACTGAAATAGATTCACTCTTAAAAAAAAAAAAAACCCACCCTGAATAAAAAGTCATATATAAAAGCTTGTTGGCAAAACAAACTAGTTCTAGAGAGCTATCAAATCTGTGGTTTTCTTATGAGACACCTCATTCAAAAAAAGTGTTAGAGGCCAATTGCCTCAATTCTAAACTATATCAAAGGGGACAGGGTTTTAGGACAACTGTCCCTACAGAGGGAATACACTTTCAGAAAACATCTGAGCAATTCCAAACTGCCCAATACAGCTAGCACAATTACCAGAAATTGAAATCACTGGATTCTGCTGTTATTAGATTTGCAGTAGCATTACCACAAAAAAATAAAGCCATAGTTCCCCCCATTATTAACTCCAATGAAAAAGCTCATGGTTCTCATACCTTTAATGTACGACACTGAGAGATACTGAGAAACGAAAAACAAAAATTAACATAATACTGAAGTATCATTCCACTGTGATCATCTACATATACTTTAGATGAGGGCTGTTCTGCTGGCAGCCTGCAAGCTCCTGCCCAGTTCCTGCTCCTCACATTGCTCCTACTGCTGCTGTGTACATCCTGCACAGCACAGGGTCCAGAAGACCCTGGTCCCAACCAAGCTGAAAAGCCCTACTTTAGACTAATGCTAACTAGCCTTGGGCTTTTACAAAAGAGGGTTGGAATAGAATGCAAAATCTTCAATTTCCTTTATTTGTATATAGAAATAGGAGGAGCACATCGCAAAAATAAATCAGCTAAACTTGTAGCTTTTAATCTCCTTCAGGTTTTAGAAGGCCATTTTAATTCAAAACAGACAGGTTAATGTTTACATATGAATTTTATAAAGGACCACTGTAATCATCCTCTATTTTGAACTTTTGTATAAGTTGGGTCTAAGGACTTCCCATTTAGGAAAAATCATCCAATCTTCATTAAAAATTTACCATTGATGAAGAATCCACCAAAACCCTTAGTAAATTGTCCCATTAGTTATCTCCACAGTTGCATCTTATCTGTAGTCTAAATTTGTCTAGTTTTGATTTCCAGTCATTGGAATTCTGTCAACCACTCTGCAGCTTCAAGAACCCTCCATTAATGTGATTTCTACTTGTGGACTAATCAAATCACTCCTTAACCTTCTATTAATAGGATAAATCTCCTTGAGTCTCTCCCTGTTCCATGATTTTCAAACCTCAAATGATACTGTAGGCTCTTCTCGGAACTCTCTCCAACTTAACATATTTCTGGAACTGTGGTCAGTAGCTTACAGTAGAGGTTGGCAATCTATAGCCCACAGCACTATTAGTTCCATCCCATGAAACCAAAGGCTCTGGGCAGCGGACTTGATTTGCACCACTGCAAGATCCTAGCACCAGCCCACCTCAGACACAAGCCAGGTCATTCCAGCCCACTGCCACAAAAAGGTTGCAGACTGCTGGTCTATAGTATTCCAGAAGTTATACTAAGACCAAACACAGCAGTATTAAACAACTACTTGATATACTCTCGTCTACATGTCCAGAGGTCGTGCTAGCCCTTCTAGCTACAGCACTGCATTAGGGAGCTGATTATCCACCATGATTTGTAAGTCTGTCCTTGGAAGGACTCTGGAAAAATCTCCACGTCCACATGTGACTTGTCATTTATCTGTACTGAAAGACCTATTCTTTGCTTGTGGTCAGCTTAACCAAATGGGAGATTGCTTTGTATCAGTGACCTATCTTTTTCATTATTTACACGTGTCTTAGTCATCTGTAACTGCAGTCATTTCTTATTTTTCAGCACTTACAAACTGTTACTGCACAAGGCCAGAAACCAATCTCTGTAGAACTTACCATAAAAACATACCTGCTTCATGATTATTTCTTTCCAATAATTATGCTTTGATACTTATCCATTTTTCACTGTTTAATTAATGTGTTTGATATAACTTACAATATGTTTTAACCAAAAAACTGAGTGCTCGACTCACTAGGCAAGCTTTATAATCCCCAATACTGAATGAGGGAGCTAGGCCACAAAAAGGTTAGTAGTTAACATGATTCATAAAGTTAAATGTCAAGACTGAGGGGAAAAGTAAGATCTTCTGGAGACTAGGGGTACACCAATAGAGATTTTGGAGGCCGATACCAATAGCTGATTTTTAAGGAGGCATATCAGATGATACCAATCCAATTTCCAATACATAGCCCAGAAGCATGAAGAGGTGTATGCAGCTGCTAAGTCTGGTGTGTGTGTGTGGGGGGAAGGAGTATGAGAGGGCAGATCAAGGCCCCCCGCAGTGAGGGAAGGAGTGGGGCTGGGGCAAAGGCAGGTGTTGCCCAGCTGGGGCGGGGTGCAGGATGGAGCCGCAGTTCATCCAGGAGGCATGGGGGGGGGAGCAGCTCCTGATATTATGCACACCCTGGGAAGACATGTGCCCTCAGATCTGCATGGGTTGGGGCTGGTTGCAGCTGCAGGCTGGCACAGGCGGCAGTGCTGGGAGGGGAGGTTGGAGGGGCTACAGTGAATTTTGGAGTGGATGCAGCCCCCAGCCCCATAGTCCCCTCCCAGAGCCACCACTGCCCGTGCCAAGTACAGCTCATCCTGCACAGCTCTGGGGGCACATGCCTCCTCCTCAATGCACTTCCAGGGCCCCCTGGAGGAGCTGCAGCTCTGTCCCCCAACCTGCCCTGCCCCAGCTGAGCAGCACCTGTCCTATCCCCATTCCCTCCCTCACCATGGGGGTCTTGATCTGCACCCCCCACCAGACCTACCAGCTGCATGGAGCTCTCCATCCATGCTGCCAGGCTGTGCTCCTCACTGCCTACATGCTGCACTGCAGCTGTGCACATGCACGGGCCATTTATCAGCCATATCAGGCCAATTTCCAATGCAGCCAATTTTCTTGATATTGGTGCAGATCCAAAAATCAGACCAATGTATTGGCACACCTCTACTGGAGACCATTGCTTTTCTTTTTCTACTAGGAATTTATTCCTCCAAACCATTCTGGCTTCACTAAAAAAACCTGATATTCCTTGTGAATACAATGGTTGGTGCACAATTTACAAAAATCTGGCAGCTGGAGACTTAATAATTCAAGCATCTTTGCTTCTGCTTTGAAACAATTTATGTTTTAAAAAGAAACAAGCCTGAAGTCATGCAGATTGCCTAAAAGGAACTTAGTACCTCATGAAGGTATCAATTTTAATCGGGATTTTGTGGATGTGGCTCTTAAGTACACAGAAGTACATTTAGAAGACAATTAAAGTTCCTTCATGCCCTAAGTCACAAGAGGAAGGCTTGTAAAGTTTACCAGACACCTACTAGCCAGAGGCAGATAAAAAAAAACAATGATGGAAGGGCAGTCAAGTCTGATAACAACAATTTGATGAGGAGCCCAGCCCCATCTCCCTACCTAGGCGGGCTACAGAGTTGCTACCTGGGTACAGAACATGGAATTCTATGGCAATATCAGTCTCCAATTAGAATTTAAGAGAAGTTTGAAGTTTTAACTTCTTAAAATGATTGGAAAGGGGATGAACAAAAAACATAAACAAAACAAAAAAAACCCCACTTTGTACTTTCCCTCTCAAGAGCTCCTGGATACCAAGGATGTACACAGCAGCAAAGTTCTCTAATTCACTCCTATCTGATGCACTAGTGCAAAAAGTTGGGATTTTTGTGACTGTCCATCTACCAGCCTCTAGTTTTTGGGTAGTTCCCCCCCATTATTAACTCCAATGAAAAAGCTCATGGTTCTCATACCTTTAATGTACGATTCTTTACAATTTCATTGTTGTGCAAACTTTTCTGAAGAATCAAACTGAAACGGTCCCATAATGAATTTCACTCTGCTGATACTAACAGAAAAGCTATATGTAGCAACACAGTAACTGGAACTGATTTCAAATTCAGGAAGATAAAGCAATTTCTACTGACAGTGATGGGCTAACACCCTCCAATATACTCATTAAAGGAAGCTTTTCAGTTGTTACTGGTAAATGAATTTCAAGACAGGTTATTTCATGGATCAGCATTTCAAACCTGGTACAAATCTCGTCAGCTAATAAGACAGTTAAATAAAATTATTCTAGCATTGCTTCCTGTATCTGTAAATACAACTCTGAACAGGTGAACTTCAGTTTCAGAGGAACTTTAAAGTATTTAGCTAAAACACAACTAATCAGTTTCTCTGGTTTCTTATAAGAGTGCGCTAAAAATGCACTGCATTATGAATACAGGATCATGGTAAAATAGAAGGGCTTCTGTATGTCATTTAGCCAGTGCTTTATTTTATTTTTTTACAGCAGAAAAGTACTATTTTAACAAATAAACCATGAACACCAAACGCAGTTTGTAAATTACTAGTTCTAAGCTAATAGCATTCTTTAGTGCTTTAGGACAACCTGCAAAACTACATACTTTTCTACTGCAATTCTACTGAAAAAAGCTAAGCCTATAAAGATTAACTAAGCAAAGATGCATCAAGTTATAGCATCGGAAGTACTTAGCTACAGTAAAATTTTGCAACTTATCATTTCATTTGTCCTATTGATTGTGGTTCCCATTTCAAGACACACAAAAGCAAGCAAAAAAAGTTCTTGTTTCAGTTACTTACAGGAAGAGAGCAAAAATCAATGCAGCATTCTCACTTCTGCAGCCTCATTTAGAACCTGCCAATATTCTGAAGTTTCAACTACACCTTATATGAATAAAATATAATTCAAAGCTTCAACATGAATGGCAACTAACTGTCCTGCAATACAATTATTTAATATTACTATGGCTATTGTGGCATGGAGATGCTATTGCACAGGGTTTGTCAACTGGGGGTACGCATACCTCTGAGGGTACTTAGGAAAGCTCTACGGGGTACATGTGAGCAGGCACGGACAGACTGCTGCAACCCACCACCCTACACTGCCTCCTCCCAAAAGCAGGGCCAGGGCAGGGGCGTCCCTCTGCCAGCCACACAGGCATGATCCAGCTGGTCAGACACATCAGGGAAAAGGGAGGAGCCTGCACATGGCAGTCGCTGCTGCCATCCACCACCCGACATCCAGCTGCCAGGGGTACACTTATTAAAAAAGGTTGAAAACCCCTGCTATAGCACATCCCATGCATATTACAATAAACATGCAGCAAAAGTGGACTTTAAAAATCTTGAATCTTGCTCCCTCAGTACACAGCAAATAAATAAAATCCTTGTTAAATTCCTTTAGTTAAATTTTCTTAAGACAGCAAGAGTTTATTTATAGTTGCTGTTCTGCCAATCACCATGACCACACCGATACTACCATGAAGGGACTGATAATGCAGATGCTCACTAACGCTGCTTCATATACTTTGCTATTAAGCAGAAAAGGTATTCTAAGGTTCTGCAGAAGTGAACAGGCAGAACAGCAGGCTAAAGTTGGTGCATACCGAGGTTCTTGGACACAATTTTGTGTCCTCACTCAGAAATAGACCTCTTCGGACAGGAAAAAGCTGTACTGGGATTTGTAACCAGAACAAACATGTATACACTTCAGGTTAAAACTACACCTTTTTTTTTTATACTTCTCAAACATTTCACAGATCACTTCTCCCATAAGTGGACGTCTTGGTAAAACCCAAACATTTTTAAGAAATGTCCAACTCTTGCATAATTCATAGTACATCTTTCAAAGTTGGTATTAATTTTACAAATTTCTTCAATTAAATGGGAAACAAAAATTATGAAGTTTAAATCCTCCAAAAAAAGATCACCTAACTTGCTTTCACCAGAAATAAAAAAGTTAAAAAGCAGCAAAATCTACCTTACAAATCACAATCGTGATTTGAATACTGAAGTTAGGGGGTTTTTTTTAAGTAGGAAAGATTCTGTCTTGGAAGACTCTCTCTCATTAACCTCTATACACACTTGTTTTGGGTTTTGTTTAAAGAAAAACAGCTTGAAATAATCTCACTACAACAAGAACATATTTCTGTTTTTTCCTAGAGGAAGATCCTTTATCAAGAACCAGAATTACCCTGCTACAGCTTGAGCACCAATGCTCAAATGTTGCAATTCTCTCTCGGAAGGACACTATAAAAGAAAATCCTGCATGCTGAAAAATAAAACACAGTTGGCTCTTTAACGCATCTGTTTATTTAAGTATAAGGTGTAGATAGAGCAAGTCTGTAAACAACAGATTTCTATTACTAGCTCAGTATAAGTTTCAAAGCGTCAGCCTATTGAGCAATGACACGCAGAATCAAAAACTTTTCCCTTCAGAAATGCTCTTATTTTAATAGAAGTGTAGGGAAAAACCAGGAACATGTCTACAGCAATATACTACACTGGAATTTTTCCTCCAGCAGTGTCTTGTAATATTCATCTAAAAAGGTTTGAGTTAAAGAAATAGAAAGAACAAGGAAGTGTACTGGGCATGTTAGCTTACTCTATGCAATAGTGAAACTACAGCATACGGAAGGAACCAAAGCATAGCCCTTAAAGGTCAACATCACGCTGTAATGAAGTCTGATGACAGTACCCTAAGCCAAGAATAAAGCTAAGACAGACAGATAAGATCCCTTTTCCTGGCTTCCCACAGTTTTGACAGGGGTAACTAAAAAAATTATTCATCATTAAAGTTCAAAAATGTAAATGATTAAAGTGGACAGAACACAAGAGAGCATGTATAAGAATACATATCATATACAGGATATATGTAACCTATAGAGCATATACAAGAAACAAAAAAAGGCAAGCGCCCAGGTAGAAATTGGAACTACGACATTTTTATTTCTTGAAAACAGCTGAGAATGCTCTGAAACAGTTTTCCATCTGGAGACACAAAGTCACTTTAGCTCAGGGGCTTACAGGCAGAACAGAAGATTAGTAGACAAAAAAGCATAATCTGTAATTTATTCCTGAAGTTACAGGTCTAGCGGTAAAGAGCTACTTGGAAACCAACTACCTGTCTTTGATTCTCACAGCACCTACAAAAACAAGTTCAAGGTTCAAGGCTAAAGTTTCAGGCAACAGCTCACAGATCTAAGCTTCTCCACTTCGCAAACACAAGAATGGAACTTATCCTAAGAAAGTACAAATTTCTACAGAATTAAAAAAAGAACCTGTCAATTACTTCTCTTTTTCAAAGTGTAAAAACACTCACACACACTCTCTATGTCTAATCACTAGTATTACCTAAATAATACATTAAACTGACATTCTAAAGAACATCTAAGCTTACTGAACTTAAAGAAAAATCTATAAGAAATTTCAGCACATAAAATGATTGTATTTAGTTATGACATTATAAAAAAAAAAATTGAAAAAGTACAGCCCTAAAAGAACTGCAGCCTACTCAAGCCCTTGCTTTTTTTAAATCAAAACTTTGTAACTGCTGTTCAAAAGACAAAAGCTAACCTGAAAATTAATAAGCATAAAAAAGCATAACAATGTTATGAATTTTATCCTTTATTTTATAATACTTTTCTGTTTTTTCTCCTATTAAAGACTCCCAGAGAAGGGAAAAATGAATAATAATGGAGATCTCCAGTATAACTGACAACAGGAGGCACCATCAAAAGTACAAAATAAGGTAAAAGAAATTTCCTCTATGCAAAATCATCAGTATTAACTGTAACGTTAATCTGTTACGTCTCCTTCCTCCTGTCTGCCAAGCTAAGGGTGTCCCTTAGTACTGGAAAATAAATCTGATGAGGAAATGAATGTTTCCCTTCAAGATCTGAAAAGCAAAGAAACAAAATTTCTCCACCTACTGGTCCAGAATAAATGACTGTGTAAATTCACACCCTGTATACAACTGTATTCACTGAAAAAACTCTGTGAAACTATCTTCCAAAATATTTGGGGAAACAGGTATCTTTAGAGCTGCTGGAGTCAGAAATTACTGCTTTTTACCATTTGGATGCTGAGAAAAACAACAACTTTCAAAGACTAAACAGACCACCAGTACTCTGATTTGTGATTATACTCCTTGTTCTCCATCCCTGATTTCTGAATATCATGAGGAAACTGCTTCTGGTGGTGGTGGTTGTGGTAAAGGGGCGGGGGTGGATTTCAGCATTAATTGCCCTTAATATTTTAAACATATGACCACTGTCTACTGTTTTCTGTGGCTTTCTAAATGCATTCAATTTCTCCTCAGAGTAGTTGATCTCCCAGAAGAAACCACAAATGTACAGATATTTGGGGTTTCTCTCCCAGAGTAAAATGACCACTCCAGGAGAAAAATAAATCTAGGAATAAAACAGGTTCCAAACATTCCCAAGACAGCAAATATCTGTACATTTGGTCTCTGGGTAAGTTTTTCCACCAGGAGAACAAGCTAGGGAGAGTTTTCCCAAATTACCAGGATGCATGTATACAGCCTGTGTTCTCAGCCCTCTACTTGATTTCTTCCTGTCAGGTTTCTATTCTTCCACCTGCACCTTGGCTTCATCTCCCCTGCACTTCACAAAGCCACCTATTACTGTCTACCACTTACTCCACTCCTCTGTCCCTTTTTCAGTGCTAGTAGATAACCACTCCAACTCCAACTTCACCAAAGGTCCATTTCCTCTTCTTGTCCCATGAAGAGACAAGTATAATACCTTTTTATTTCATGCTGTTTCAACAGACAACCAGGGCCTCTTTTCCAATGAAGATGCTGGACTCCTGTTGGAATGGACAGAAACAAGGAAAACCAGCACTGTGTGATAACAACGGTTTACTACAGCTCCATAATACCCACTAGAAACTCCTGGCAAAAAATATTCCGGTCCATCACTGATGCGTCATGAGATGTTCGGCCTTAGAATTCTTCCATACGTACAATGGACTCTATTTAATAGGGTTTTAGTTGGGATAGATTTGATTTTTTTTCACTTTTGATTAGCAGTGTCCTTTGCCTTCAAATTATTAGCTTCAAAAGTCACTACACTATTTTCATTCCAGTTCAGTTAAATTGGTTGAGGATGAACTGTATGCAGAGCACATGGTTTAGTGAAAAGGTCACACTATATACACTAATAGTTCTTTTTATTCCCTTTATGCACCTTTTTAGGTCATGACAGAAAACTGATTTTTTAAAGATCCTCCTAAAACTTGGCATACAAAAATGCTGGAAATTATTCTGTATCAATTAATGTGTTTTAAACTAGGCTTTGAGTATATGGCCTAAACTCAACTCCTCTCCACCCTCCAGAATTCTGCTTCTGTATTTCTTATTACTGTTGAAAATACCACCAACCTCTGCCACTCAGACTAACAAGGAAGCGATTTCTTACAATTTCTTCCTTCACCTACAGGTTGCATTAAAATCTTGCAACACCCTTCCCCATTATTTAAAAACAAATATTTTCATTCCATCTCCACAGCTAAAATTCTCATTTAGCTTCATTACTTCCTCCTGTTTGGCTTCTTAAAACCTATACCACCTTCTCCAGTCCTGGTGGAAAAGAAAAACCAGTACCAGGATCTTCATCTTTGCCCCTCAGCTCAACCACTCCCAGAAATCCTTACTTTGAAATCCTCCAGCGAGTTCCTCAAAGTCAAAATTGTTTCTTTTCCTCACCTACCAGGCCTCTCATGTTTTTCTCTTCACTAGCAACGCTAGCTTCAGCTACTCACTGTTCACCCCCTATTTCACAAAGTTTTCTTGCAGTGATCTGTAATCCCTCTAACTTCTCTTTATAAATATTCTACATCTCACTGCATAATACTAGTTAACAAATAATAGTTACATTTAAAGACAGCATGGTAGGTTTTGAAAGACTTAGGTAACAAACAGTGCTTCAAGGCTCAGAGAGGGACATTATTTCTGTGTATGGAGCTATGAATAAAATCTGGTAATTTCTCTCTTTTAACGCTGAATCCTTGTTTTTATTTTGCAACACCCCAAACATTCAAACTTTTGTTTGTACATCCACCCATATGACTTCCACTACCAACAGGAATGACCTAAATCTTTTTATGCTGTATGACTAAAGCCCGCTATTTTGTGTAGACATTTCAGAGATTAGAAGAGAAAGTGTCAAAAGTTTATTCCATGGTGGTCAAAGAAATTGAATGTTCAACCTAATATAAACATATACTTGCTTTATACATATAGCTTATCCACACTGTCCATTTGTATCATTATACTTATTTCAATTAACTACTATAGTTAAAAAAGTGCTGCAACCTTCTACTGTGAATGCAGCTATGGCAGGACAAATATTGAATTAGGACAGGCTATTACTTTATTGGTATTAAAGTCACCTTTGTACTGGTATACCTACATCCACAGTTGAAGATTACATGCTTTTTAACTATAGCGAGATTGTAAACCAAAAGTATTGCAGCAACACAAACAGACTGTGAGTGAACAAGTTCTAAATAAAGTTTGGTGAATATTTCTTTACCATAAAATACTAGACCAAATGAATGAGTAAATCCCAAACATCAGGACCTACATCGCTTATGATCAGGTCAGTATATACTTTAAATTAATTTAAAGACTGCACGTTTCCACAGAAAGACCAATGGAGATATTTTCCATGATTTTTTTTAAATTCAAAGAATGCATTTGCATGTAATTATCCCCCAAAGTAGTTCCAATCAATGCCCAAACTAAGAAGAATACATAAACACATAACAACTAGTACTATAAATTTCTTTTTCCCATTATCTCATATAATAGCCTTCAGGGTTTTTTAAAGCACTTATTTAATAATCTTCTTCAAAAGATGTTTTTTAATTTGAGAGGATCTATGCATTTAAGCAAATGTGTTCTGGGTAAAATTTAACCCAGGAATAGGAAGTATATGGAAAGTACAAAAGTAACTTTACATTTGTACTAGCAGAATTAATGACATAGAACTATACATGTGTTCTTTCCCACCCACAAGGCACTTATCTCCTAATATATTTTCACATGTAGTTAACTTTACTACTGTAAGTAGTCCCACTGAATATATATTTATATTCATATAAATAAAAACTTAAGGCAACCAGACTCGTGTTAGACTCAAATCTGCTGCATTTACCAAGTATCACAAGCATAACCATACCGATACCAGCATTTCATGTGACTTGACATTAACACCAATATGTATTAATTGACATATTTACTGACTAAGAGGATGCAATAATCTATAATGGTGGCAAAAAGTAAGAATGTATGCAGCTAAAATCTGCACATGATCACGAAGCACAAGTTTATTTTGATGTTATACTGCATAGAGCGGCGCCACTATGGTTTACTACACTTATGATATAACAAGTTTACACAATTTTAGTCATGCTTATTGACTGAAAAATTTTCTGAACCAAACTCTAAATCAAATCTCTAAAACTAAAAACATAAATCACCTTGCTTATTTTTGTTGTGTCATTTTACAAAATTGCCATATTTTGGAATGCTCATGTTTGCTGATCTAACCACTTAGAATAATTTGCCACACCATGCTATATATTGAAAATATACTGCACTAAATCCTCCACTCCATAAATGGCTTAGGGGATAAGGAACAAAATGAGTAGCAGTCTTCTATCCCATTCAGATTCCAGCATTTCCATTTTATCTCCTCTTTCAGCTGCTTCACATTTGTATGCTTGGGGCCTGTATCACTAACCATTCAGTACAGGTGGACTAAGCAAGAACTTCACTTTCCCTTCTACAGTATGAGCGTGTCAACAGTCAGAAACACTGTTGCTTCCCCATGGGCCTTCATCTCTCATGCATTTTCACAGGTACTTAACCGTTGGTAGTCCCACTGGAATAGAAACTATGTGGTAGAGAAGTTAAACAAAGTATAAGAGCTTGCAGGGTCAGGACCTAAGGGAGCAAATAAGTAAAACCAGGAATTAAACCCAGTTTCCTGAATAGCACCCTACAGAATGGCACACGCCTGAATTTGGAATTATCTAAATGTAATCTCACATTTAGAAAAACAATAAAGAATCAATATTTTTAAGTTATCCTGCAAAAATTTTCTTACAAACTAGCAGTTTCTTATGCATGCATATCAATACCATAAACAGTTCCATTTGTAGATTCAAGCAAAGAAAATAAATATGGAACATACATGTACTCATATACTACAAGTATGCTTGCAGTGGAGACCAGGAGTTCCCTTCAAGATATCTTAAAAGATACCTGGCATTTCACCTTAATGTTAACTAGCTATTGTAACAAGCATTCACAACCAAAAGTAATAAAATAAGTATCCTTACATCACTTGTCAACTTTACCTACAGCAGGGATGACATGTTTTAGAGATCTCTTTGGCTCCTCTTCCTGAAGACTTTTCAGGGTAACTCAATAAAGAATGAAAAGCAGCACTGAAAACCTAACTGGCTTAAGTTTAACTGGTGTCTGAGGTAAACTCCCTCCCTTGCCCCCACAAAAGTAAACAGTAAAATGTTTACAATTTTGCTCATTAGAAAAGTAAAGCAAGATACTGGAGGTAGCAAAAATGGAAGGCAGGAGATTGAATAGAAGTCTATTAAAATATTTAGAGAATTAAAGTAGGAAAATTTTATGAGTTCCCCCCAAAGCAGGAATCAAATCAGGAATACCTTTGTATACTATCCCCTACTCACTAGTCTTCCTTACAGCAGCTAAAAGTTCTGAAGCTTCTCTGCATTTTAAATCATCTATTTTGTTCAGCCTGTTAAGCGCTTAACTGAACAATTAATCATCATAATAAGCAGGCAGACTAGTGTTATTTAACAAGCCACAGAACAATCATAGTTTTCAACCTTTGAAGCAACAAGTACAAATCTCTATGATGAAGAAACCTAAAATGGAATGTTATCACATGCTAATATTATAAGTTACTTTAGAAATTAATTTGAATCACAGAAATTAATTTGAATCCCCAACCTAAAATTGCATATATTTCTTCTCCTGTGGCCTTCCCAAAATGTACTACTTGTTGGAGGCACAAAATACTTCACAATTATGTTCAGTGAAACTAATCGCTGGGGGATCAATCAGTTGACCACCATGTCTAGACATGTCATTCAAGGTGAAGTTCTGTTTGCCCAGTAGTAGCTGTTGTTACCTAGTATACATCAGATTTATGCTGCTTAAATAAGTCAATTAAAAGCAACTCACCACCATCCCTCTCTCTAACTCTGTGAGCATGCACACTTTTTGCTTTACTGTGCCCTGTGTTGTCACCATATTTGTTTTCAGGGCTATCAGATCGCCGCAACATTTTGTTTGGTGGTGAAGGATCTGTGGTGTCTCGCATCTTGTCATGACGGTGATCACCACCACTGGGGTGACTCTTTGATGAATATTTAAGAGTCTGCAAGAGATGAGAATGCGCTTTAAAACTGGGTTTCATTTTTATAGTAGTTGCTACCACTTCCCACGAAAACATGCATTTTAAATACAGAACATGTTTAATTTCAAATCTAGTATGACTCAAGATTATAAATGTGATTAGAGCTCCTGCTGAAAACCAATTTCAGCAGGACACTCAGCCTTTGGCTTTCTAGTTGTAACTTACAAAGTAATAAAGTTATGAGAGCCGGATTTAGGTCCTCTGACACCTCTGCCCATTTTGATATCATATGTGAACATTGTTTTTAATATCCTCTAAAAGCAAAGTAGCCATTCCTCAAACTTCTTCATTTTGTGACCCAGATACATTTAGCAAACACCCAGCTGCTTTCTTTGCCTACTTCAGTATCAAGTAATGCAATATATATTATTTACCATATGTAACTTCTGCACAAACCAGTGCACACATGCACTGCAAGCTTCATTTGAAAGCTTTTACCCTAATCCAGCACCTTGCGCTTCCCCAATGAACTTTTAAGGGTAAGAATCTCCTGAAGCTGTAAAACAAACTTAACAGGGGGAAGCGCAGTGGAGGGACAGACAGTGCTTTTGCTGGAAGGCACCCACTTGGAAATATTGACCTGCTGGAAGTGCCCCTGTCCAGTCCCTCTTCCACCCTGCTTTGGCAAGGCATTTAGCTGCCTAGGGAGTGTTTGTGTGCATGGGAACTGCCCCTTCCAGCTGCCTTCAACTGTCAGATTTCATTTCCCAGCTAATCAAATGCCCAGAGCTGTAAGCACCCAGCACCCTTGGAGGAGCCCCACAGTACAGGCACCATGGGGCTGTCTCCCTAACCAGGGGAATGGGAGAAGAGGAGGGTGCTCCTTCCCTGGTATGAAGTGAAGTGCCCCAGCTTTCAAGCTGCTCCGTTCCTGGCAGGGAAGCCACTCTCCCATTTGTTTGGGCTCCAAGAGACCCCAGCGGCTCTCCCGCCCGGCCCCGCCCCGCCGGGCTCGGAGGCCCAAGGCCGCCCGGGCCCTGCTAGGCCGCGCCC
>NW_017728886.1:27576146-27652521 GCF_001723895.1 Crocodylus porosus
CACTGGCGAGCACGGACGCGCCGCTGCCGCCTCCCCCCGCTGCGCCCGCCGCCGCCGCTCCTCCAACTACATCCCGGGCAACTCGGGCGCCGCCGTGCTCGGCCCGCCTCGGTTCTTTCCGGCTCTTTCCGCCGCGCTCCGCCCCCCGGCCCCGCGCTCCCCTTTGCTCTCGGCCCACTCTGCCTTCGGCAAACATCGGCCCCGGCTCGGGCTGCATCGGCTCTTTCCGCCCCTGCCCCGGTCCTAGAGGCGGCTCCAGCTTTCGGGACACTTCGGCTGTTTCCGGAGCTGCCTTCGGGAAGCCTCGGCTATTTCCGTGCCCCCCACCCAGGAGTGCGCGGTGCTGTTGAGGTTATTGCCGGGCGGGGGCCCGGACCTGACGACGCGTCCACCTCCGCTGCTGGCCGAGCCAGTGAGTGCGGGCCGCTGTCCCGGGGGCATGGCGGGGCTGGGGCGGGAGCCATTTTGTGTCGCTGCCTCCCGCGGCAGGGAGTTGGAGGCGGTGGCGGCGGGCGGCTAAAATGTCCCTGGGGAGGCCAGCCGCTGCCTTTGTTTCCTCTTGTCTCTCCTCTCTCCTCTGGAGCGGGCCGGGAGCATGGCGCAGCAGGCAGCTGCCCTGCAGGGCTGCAACAACGAGGTGGTGCGGTGCTTGGAGGACCTGCGCCTGCGGCGGGACGAGCTGGCCGGCCAGATTCGGCGGGACGAGGAGGAGCGGGAGCGGCTGCGGCGGGACGTGCGGGCGCTGGGCGAGCGGCTGGAGCGCCTGTCTGACAGCCTCGCCTGCAAGGCCGAGGCCCGCGATGACCTGGACAAAATCCTTGCTGAAACCGACGCTGCTTATGTGAAGATCTTGGACAGCTTTCGAGCACTGCTGAGTGTCCTGAAGCAGGAGGCAGGGGGCTTGAGTAAAACGGCAGTGCTGGAAAGCAATGTCACCTAAAACGGGCCAATGTGCAGCCTCCAGCTGAGCTAAATTCCCTCTTGGGTGAGGAATGAGGTTAGCCACAGACCCTCGGGGTAGCAGAGGTGGGGAAGGGCTTGGCTGAGGTCTTTTGTCTGTTTGACCTTTAATTTAATGTCCTAAAGCAGTGTGTAACGCACATAAAATAAAATCACTGTTTTGCTACTAAATATTCCTAACTATTTAATAACCAACACACATGAAGATGTATACACAGGTTTTGCAAATAGATCTGTGGGAAAAGAAGGTCAAATTTTGGTACAAATGTCTTTCCATGTTTGTTTTCAGAGAACATAATAATAATTTTGAAAAAAAGGCTTTCTTTTTAGTTTACCATAGAAAGTCCATGGAAAGCACACAGGGTTTCATAAGTAGTGCTTCCAAATCTGCGAGGAGAGGGCATTTTTGTCTCTCTTCACTCCTGTAGCCAGGAGTTCTGGCTTCTTCAGGGAATCCCCTCTAGTTTTTCTTAATTGCCCTGGAAAAAGAGGTGTTGTAAAACAAATGGGTGGGGAAGGAGAAAAAGAAGTGAAGCGCAGAATAATTCTCATAACTCCTTAATAGCACAATGTTTGGTTTTTGTTTATTGTCTAAATAGCTATCTCTTCGGCTTTTTTATCTAAATAGATTTTTTTTCTTCCTTTTTTTAAGGCGCGTGTTTATCTAAAGTGCGCACATAACACAACCTCTGTTATTGTGTTTACAGGCTCTCAGGCCCATCCAAAAGCTCTTCCAAAAATAAACTGAGACCAGGAACAATCGTACCGAAATAGATTAAATTTAACAGTGACTATCTTTTACTTCCTAAAAATTCTAGCTGATCAAGTTCCTGTAATGTGCCTGGCCACTGTAAATGTATGAAAAGGGAGAGGGAGGTATGTTTAGTAATCTGGCTGTCAATAGATTTCTAAATCTTTAGAAATCATAGCTGCACCTTGCACAAATTCATAGGCGTTTCTGCCCTTATTGTAATTCTGTATAATTGTATTGTTCTTTATGTAACACACTTCCATGAAATTTTTTTACGTAAACTGTCAAAGTTTTGGCTTACTGGGGTCATTTCAGCTGAGGGCAAAAGATTGAAATGCCTGGAGACTTTCTTTTGGATACCTTTTTATGTAGTGCTTCTGGTGTGTTATATATTCACAGTAGGGTTGTGAAGAACACCTGAAGAATGTGGAGACAAAGTATTAAATACACTTCAGAAGTGGAAAATTAGATTAGAGATGGTTCTTGAGCTCTGAAACTTTCTTTTGGATGTGGTTAAACCTAGCTTTGAAATAGGGAAGCAGGTTAGAGACGATGGCCAGAATCTCAATTTTAATCCTATTTTCTGTTTCTAGTGTGTATTAAAACTTCTTTATAGTACTCCGTATGTTCACATACTGTAGCTTTTGCTTTGTTCCAAGATTTTGTGCAGCAGTAAAGCCTTTGTTTTATACTGATTCCATAAATTTAAGGAAATGCAACGGTAGCATCCTCACATAACAGAAACCATGAATCTCTTGGGTACAGAAGTAAATGGTATGTATGTCAGTGCAAACTGTGTCTGGCCATTTTGTCTTTGCAGTTTTATGAAGTAAAAGTTCTATTCTGGTGTGTGCTATGCTACGCTTAAAATATGGGTGAGATTAGAGTGACTCAACTGATTGTCATTACATACATATTCCATTTCCACCAGTCTCCCTTGAGTAATACAGGAGTGATTAAAATTAGATTATCAGGAATGCTGCTGCTATTCTAGTACCCCAGTATTAATCAGGGTAAAATCCCTGCTTCCCTGTTTGCTTATTTTTACTTTAATACAGGGATGTCAAGCTCATCTGGCTCCCCAGGCTGAATCTAAACGTAATAGGATGAGCAGTATCAGGGAGCCATGGGGCTACACCCACACCCCACTCCACCCCTGTGAACACACATCTCCAGTGGGGCTCCATGCCACACATTTCAGCAATGAGCGTGACCATAAATGTCAAGCCTCTAGGAGCCAGGCAGGCCAGATTCCCAATCCCAGACCCAGCTCGCAAACTGCATATTTGACACCCCGCTCTAAGGAACTATCATTACAAATTTCTGCAAAATATTTTGACCGCATCTGGCATTGATCAATACCTAATCACTGTGTCATGATTGTTAATGACATTTCTCATCTAAATTTATTATTTTTTTTAGATCAGTGCAACTTGCATTTCAGTCTGGAAGCTACATGTGTACGCACACCACTTCATACTGGTAATAAATCAGTTTTCTGGAATGAGAGTTCAAATGATCTAAATACAGATTCCTTTTATCATGAATGCTTTGGTTACAGAGAAGTGAAATGGTGGTTTTTATATCTCTTGCATTCTCTATCTTGCTTGGAGACACCAGTTATAGTATAGTTGTCTTAATAACAAGTGGCTCTTTAATTAATGTCTCTGTTGTATTTAAGCAATTAAAACTGGTCTACATTTTGAGTTTATTATGTCTAACTGGCCACTGCAGTGACAAAAATAATGTACTTGAGCTGACTGCTTTTTTTAAAAAAGATTGTGATTTTAGTTTACAAAAACAAGCAAATGACACTGGTTTTCTAGTATCCAAACAATGAAATTTTAGGGTTTCTTTTATATAAGAAGTGATTGCTCACTTCTGTTAACTGAGAAACTACAGATGACAGTGAGATGTCAAATGCACAAATGGAAGACAGAATATGGCCTTTAATCTATGCTGGTGGAGAATGTTTTTTGCCTGTATAGTATATGAGAGATTCTAGAATAGTCATTCCAAATTAAATGTGGGCACTTTTATACCAGAATGGAAATGTCCACACATGGAGTTATTTAAGAATAGCTGCTGCACTTTAAATTCATATGCTACGTTAATCAAGTATGACAAAGGTAATGGATATTCTTTTAATATTGTTTCTAAAAGGGTGCATACTAGATGCAATGTATCACTATGACTCCTGGGTCAGAATGTGGTCCCTTCATATGTGCTCTTAAGGGTAGATATTTCCTTTGGATTAATTAATGTTTCCTTTGAGGCTGCGAATGTGTCTGTATGGCACTGTAGTTGGAGGTTGAGTTCTGTGGCTCCTTGTACGTCCTGCCACTGGCATCTGACAAACCACTTTTCACACTGAGAATGAGGTATTTGTTCATTGTTTACCTCTCACTGCTGTGTGGGTGTAGCACAGAAAAGTATACCCCCCCAGACCTGATCTTCAGTTGAAATGCTATCCCTTAACCCAACTGAATGGAGATTTATGTCAAATGCGAGAACTGCTTCTATGTGAAAGGGAATTGGTTGCAGGGAACACATGCACTAAAGGGCTGGTTATTAACATGTTAGGGAAGTTTGAGCTTGCAGAATCAGGGACTCCAGGTAACTCAGTCCTAGCTACAGGTATGCAGTTTAGTTGCGGTATCTGCCTAAAAGCAGCTGTAAGGGTTTGTTTGTTTTTTATTTATACTACAAATGGGAGAAGAGGGAAGAACAGATAAAAGAGCCTTTCACTGTTTTAATGGTGTCAAAATCAAAAGCTTTTTAGGGCAACAAACTCTGTTGCTCCTTTACATGAGAGTTTTAGGCTGCAATTCTGATGTTAACACGGTCATCTGGACAAAACAAATTAGACTGAAAACTCCTTACTGCAGGAGTGGCTGAGGGTGTTGCTGAGTAATGCACCCAAAATAATGGTACTCGTGTTAAATCTACACATTTTGGATTGTGCAAGGTTGTAACACTGTTGCTTGAAGTTAGGATGCAACTTGAGGAGGGTAAATTTTACTTTCAAATGTGCCTCCCCTGAACAGTAGCACCCACCTCATCAATGGGACAGTGTGTTTACATGACACTTCTTATCCATAGCTCGGAACAGATAAGGATCGCCACAGTTGTAGAAAAGAGAAACAGATTGTTGAAGTTACTGTCCCACATCTATGCAAAAGTGGATGAGACAATGGAAATAGTATGCGGCTACTAGAGACCAAACTGGGGAGAAAAAGATAAAACTATCTCATTTTGCATTAAATTCATGTAAAAAGGACTGGGCCTGTCATAGTTTTAGGCTACTTGTCTGAGGTTGCCCTGCTTAGGTTCCCCTGATGTGTTGTACTCTTCTCATCTTGTTAAGAGTGTTGTCATAATCCATCATGAAGTAGCATATTTTGTGCAGTCTAATTTAAAGTTGTGAAGTTGCTTGTAATAGCAGATAACACACTTGTAGTTATCCTTGATAACAAAAATGTACTTCTGCTGGAACAGCAGTAGCTTCTCTACATCTCTTGTGTGGAAGTTTCAATCATGATTAAGTTTATTGGTACATTTATTTCCAATCTGTTCGGTTGAATTAGGAGCAGGTTTTTGTAAGCACCTGTTCAAACCTGCAGCAGACTGGAAAATTCTAGTCCAGTTTTTCTGTAACTAATTTCTTTGTACATCAGAGATTTCATATATGAAGCTGAGCAAAAAGCAGAGAGTTAATCTTACAACAAATAACTAAATACCATTTTTTTTGCAATGCAGAGTATTCCCTGCTACTGCCACTAGTCCAGTCCGTTAGCAGGAACACTAGAGCAGATAAGGTGGCAGAGTTTGTCTGCATATATTGCAAGCAGAGTTGTACAACGTACTCTGAACAGCAGTGACCACTCAGTGTCTTCTCTGTTAGCAGTTCCACTTGTGGACCTTAATTGACAGTAGCCCTGATATACAGTTTAAAGGAGGAAAGACAAGGGTTGGCAAAACCAAAGAATTCAGATTAATTATGTCTAATTGTTACTGGCATTCAAGTATCTGAAGCAATTAAATAACATACCAAAACAAAGCTCTCCATGGTAAATACTTACCAGCATACCACAGTGTGTGACTAGACCCCAATCAACAACACGGAAAAAATTAAATTAAAACAACACAAGCGCAATAAAAGATTTCTATGAGTTAGGAGGGTTTCCAAGAGCAGTTATGCTTCAGGGTTTTTTTTTCCAAACTGTTTTTCAGTGATGGCGCATTAGGGATGCAGTTGTAATCATCAGGTTTAAGAACCTCATAACAGTTGAAGGAAGTATGTACGGATGACAGTGGACATAAATGGTGAAATCTGGGGCCCAGTCAAATCAATAAGGGTTCTGTCACTGACTTCATTTGGGTCAGGATTCCAGTTCAGTATATCAATGAAGTTATCAGTGCGTGTACTTGGCTGAAATGTTCTTTGCTCGGTAATTAGCTGTCATGAAGTAGCATCTTTTGTGCAATCCTATTTAAAGTTGTGAAAATACTATCAGTGTTTTGTGACTGTCACGTTGAGATAATGGGTTAGAATGAGACTGGTTAGAAACCGTGCAGTTTCAGTCAGTTGCTCAGCACTTCACAGTACTGGGCCATGTGTGAAGAAAGCAACTTCTTACTCTGTTCTGTTCTAAAACACAAATAAGAATTTTTAAATCACAAACCTGCTATCCTTTGTATTCATTCTGCTCTGCTTACTATAGACACAACAATATTTGTAACTGGTTTTGGTTTTTACCTGCATTAATGCCATTACCCAATACAAGAAAGTGAACTCGGTTCTGTTCTGGCTTATGCAATGGTTTCAATACCAGGGGCAAATTTTATGCAATTTGAAGGTGGCTAATTACATGGGAGCAATTTGGCTTGTAAAATGTATCACTTTCTGCCAGCCTGAAGCTTATACTGCTGCCCTGCTCTTCACTTGTGCACTGGGAGCATCTGAACTAGACACTGACATAAGCTTGGAATCCTATGGTGCCATTTTTTACAGTTAGTATTCTGTGCTTGTAAAATATTATATGCAGAAAACCTAAGGAGAATGTTTGCTTGCTTAAGCAGTCATTTGCTTCAGTAATAGGAATCCTGTTAAAAACATGTGAATTGCTTCTTGCACAACACTGCAGAATTGTTTGGTGTATGTGAGAAATGAAGGGGTTCTCTTTTTAATAAGTATTGATCCTACATCTGTGTATGTCACTTGAATGGTATCTGTGCCATAACTGGGAGCG
This sequence comes from Crocodylus porosus, assembly GCF_001723895.1. Taxonomy (NCBI): domain Eukaryota; kingdom Metazoa; phylum Chordata; order Crocodylia; family Crocodylidae; genus Crocodylus; species Crocodylus porosus. The sequence goes on from NW_017728886.1 coordinate 27,583,110, forward strand.
GATGTTTCATCCAGTAGCATAAATACTATAGCAGTCTTTCTGGTCTAGCAGAATGCTATAGTGCACTTTGAGATAATCTGTGCTTTTAAACAGGCAAGGAGTTTTTGGATGTTGAAAGGATTCAAAGTCTATCAAGTAAATGTTTTTAGAAGCACATTCTTATTCCTAGCCAAATCTCTAAGGATTAAAAGTTACTGATATCCCACAGCTTTACTCAAAGAACAATTGCTTCTTACCAGGATTTACCACAGCAAAGGTTCCAATCTTCAGGTAGGCTCTGGAGCGGTGAGAGACGTGTGGGTGAAGCCCGCTGCGCCCCCGCTCCCCCGAAGCCCTCCAGACACCCCCTCAGCAGCCGCCGAGCCCCCTGCCGACCCCCAGCACAGCCGGAGGTGAGCGGGCTCGTGGTGGGAAGGGGTTAACTCCTCGCTGGGAGGAGGCCGCTACCTGGTGCCGGGCCAGGTCAAGCCCCCGCCCAGGCCCCTACTTGGCCCAGCCTCCCAGGGAGCCTCACGACCAGGCTGCGCAAACAGGCGCTCGAGTTAGCGCGGAGTTTGCACGGGGGAGGGCGCAGGAGGGCACGAGACCCTGCCCTGCGACCCCCGCCAGCCATAGCCAGCCCCAGCCGTAGCCAGCCTACCAGAGGCATGACATGGATGGGCACACGCCGCACCCCGAGGGTCCCCTCGGGCTCTGTGGCCCCTCCATCAGGCATCTCAGAGACGGCCACCCAGACAGCCCATGGTCCCGGGCTCCACGCAGACAGAGCCCCTGGCTCTCGGCTGCGGGGGCTGCCTGTCCCTTTTTCAGGCTCTGGGGCCTGGGAGCATGGCCACCTCCCCATGCGGGGTGTAGTCCCTACTGGGGTCTCTGGCGCGCCAGCTGGAGGAGCTCCAGGCCACAGTCCAGAGACTGCGTGCCATCAGGGACTGCGAGCAGGAGATAGACTCCTACTGCCAGGCCCTTCTCCCCCGGGACCCGCAGGGGAGAGCTCCGTCTCCCTCCACGACTAAGGAGGGCTCTGGGACCTCCCGCTCTGCCCAGTCAGGGGCATGGACCAAAGTGGTCAAGGGCCCGAAGGCTTGCCGCACTAAGGGCCCTCCCTCGCCGGAGCTTAGCAACAAGTTCGCACCTCTTGCAGCCCCAGCAGAGCCTGGTCAGTTGCTGGCTCCCACAGGCAACCCAGGTTCGACCGCAGCTACTGGCCCCGCTCTCCCCAAGACAAAGCGAAAGGTGTTTGTTGTGGGAGACTCCATCCTGCGGGGCACTGAGGGGGCTATCTGCCGCCCCGACCCCTTAGCCCGGGAAGTCTGCTGCTTCCCGGGGGCCTGCATCCGAGACATTGTGGAGAGGATCCCGCAGCTCCTCCAGCCCACAGACCACTACCCCATGCTCCTTATTCACGTGGGCACCAATGACACGGCTCGGAGCTCCCCCAGCCAGGTCATGAAGCACTACACGGAGTTCGGAGCGGGGCTTAGGGGTCTGGGAGCTCAGGTGGTGTTTTTGTCGATCCTCCCAGTCTCAGGCTATAGGCTGAGGAGGGAGAGGAGGATCCACGCAGTGAACCAAAGACTGCGGCGCTGGTGTCATCGGGAAGGCTTTGGCTTCCATGACCACAGCGACCTGCTGGGAAGAGATGGCCTCCACCTCTCTCCCCTCCGGAGGAGGCTCTTCTCAGCCAGGCTGGCTGACCTGCTCCACCGGGCTTTAAACTAAGCCCGCTGGGGGATGCGGGGACTACTGCCACTGCTGGCCTGCTGAGTGACCCTTGCAAAGCCAGCAGACCAAGGCACTTAAGGGAGCCCACCCCTGCCTCAGCCCTGGCACAATCTGTGGGCAAGGCAAGAGCCCCCAAGGGCACACTTGCCTGCCTGTACACTAATGCCAGGAGCCTGGGCAGCAAGCAGGACGAGTTCGTCCTCCTGCTCAGTGCAAAGAAATACAATGTCATTGGGATAACAGAGACCTGGTGGGACTCCACCCCTGACTGGACCACGGGTATAGAGGGCTATACCCTGTACAGGAGGGATCGTGTTGACAAAAGGGGCGGGGGTGTAGCTCTCTATGTGAAGGAAAGCTACATGTCACTGCAAGCTGATGTTGGCGACGGGCATGGACAGCTAGAGACCCTCTGGGTAAAAATTCATGGGGAATTCGGCACAGGGGACACAACGGTGGGAGTCTACTACAGACCTCCCACTCAAAGTCCTGAGCTTGACCAGGAGTTCGCCCGGGAACTGACTGAGGCCGCTTGCTCCAGGACCTTGGTTGTCATGGGTGACTTCAATTACCCGGACATCTCCTCGGAAGATCACTCAGCAAAATCCAAGCGGTCGCAAAGCTTTCTCTCGTGCGTGGATGACCTCTACCTGACTCAAGAAGTCTATGGGCCAACGAGAGGCAAAGCGCTGCTCGACCTGGTACTGGCTACAGGGGATGACCTAATCGGCGACCTAGTGATCGATGGGAAGCTGGGTGACAGCGACCACGAGCTGATCACCTTCACCATCCGCCGTAAAGCTGGCAAGTCAGTCAGCAACACAGAAGTCCTTGACTTCAGAAAAGCCGACTTTGACAAGCTCAAGAGGCTAGTCGGTCAGGCCCTCAGGGATCATGACCCCAGGGTGATGGGAGTTCAAGAAGAGTGGTTGCTCCTCAAGGCAGCGATCCTCAATGCACAAGCTAAATCTATCCCAACATGGAGGAAAGGCAACAAGAAGGCACAGCAGCCCTCCTGGCTCTCCAGGGACCTAGCAGACCTACTGTGGCTAAAAAGGAAAGCCTACAAAGGATGGAGGATGGGATTCACCTCCAAGGAGGATTACTCCGCGCTGGTCCGGTCCTGCAGGGAGCAAACCAGGAAAGCCGAAGCTGCAACTGAACTCCAACTAGCTTCAGGCATCAAGGACACCAAAAAGTCCTCTTTCAGATATGTGGGGAGCTGGAGGAAAAGCAAGGGCAGCGTTGGACCCCTGCTAAACCAGATGGGGCAACTGGCAACTGACGCCCAGGAAAAAGCCAACCTATTAAATAGGTACTTTGCGTCAGTCTTTCATCAGTCCCATGGGACCCCCATGCCCCCTATGGGACAGGGAAATCTGGGTGAGGGGGATCCCCTACCCTCCATAAATGCTGACCTCGTGAAGGAACACCTTGAGAAGCTGGATACCTTCAAGTCAGCCGGCCCTGACAATCTGCACCCCAGGGTACTCAAGGAGCTGGCGAGCGTCATAGCCCAGCCCCTGGCACGGATCTTTGAAAACTCCTGGAGCTCTGGGGTAGTGCCCGAAGACTGGAAGAAGGCCAATGTGGTGCCGATCTTCAAGAAAGGGAGGAGAGTGGATCCGGCTAACTACAGGCCCATTAGCCTGACTTCTATCCTGGGGAAGATCCTAGAAAAGTTTATTAAGGAGGCCATCCTTGAGGGACTGGCCCAGGCTAACATCCTAAGGGATAGCCAGCACGGGTTTGTTGCGGGTAGGTCTTGTTTGACCAATCTCATTTCCTTCTATGACCAGGTGACCTATCATCTGGACAAGGGAGAAGAGATTGATGTCATATATCTTGACTTCAAAAAAGCTTTTGATCTGGTATCCCATGATCACCTCTTGGCCAAACTGGCCAGTTGTGGCCTTGGCTCCACCACGATCCGCTGGCTGGGAAATTGGCTCCGTGGTCAGACCCAGAGGGTTGTGATTGATGGCAGTCACTCATCGTGGTGCCCTGTGACCAGTGGGGTCCCTCAGGGCTCTGTCCTTGGACCCATCTTGTTCAACATCTTCATTAACGATGCGGACATTGGAGTCAGGAGTGGACTGGCCAAGTTCGCTGATGACACCAAACTTTGGGGCAAAGCATCCACGCCAGAAGATAGGCGGGTGATCCAGGCTGACCTGGATAAGCTCAGCAAATGGGCAGACGAGAACCTGATGGTGTTTAACACTGAAAAATGCAAGGTTCTCCACCTTGGGAGGAAAAACCTGCAGCATCCTTATAGGCTTGGCAGTGCTACGTTGGATAGCACTACAGAAGAAAGAGACTTGGGGGTCATCATTGACCACAAGATGAACATGAGTCTGCAATGCAATGCTGCGGCTAGTAAAGCGACCAAAACGCTGGCTTGCATCCATAGATGCTTCTCGAGCAAATCCCGGGACGTCATTCTCCCCTTGTACTCGGCCTTGGTGAGGCCGCAGCTGACTTCCTGCCCTTTGGGTGGGGGGCTGGACTCGATGATCTCCTGAGGTCCCTTCCAGCCCTAATGTCTATGTCTATGAAATCTCTACTCTTTTCCCGTCTCTCTACTGAATAAATGCAATAAAGCGCAAAATGTTTCTCCACAACCTTGCGCTACAAATCATCTCTTCTGAGTCTGTGGAAATAAGTATTATTTCAGCAATGCACAAGCTACAGAATCAAGACAGGCAGAGAGCGGGGAAAGGTGCAGGGTTCTGGTCTATGAATCAAACTGAATACATTGTGGTTTTTTCCTTATAATTCTCAGACTGATGTAAATGCAGCTCTTCCTACAGAACTGACATAATTTTTTCCTCATGTGATGCCTTCACCTGTACTGATTAAACCATTGGAATGATATTAAAAAGGAGCTGAAAAACGTGACCAGATTGGCCCACTTCATGGTCTCACTCAGTGGAGTAAACGGGCTCAGTGTGAGGGAAGTAACCTCTGCAAAGCCACTACTGCCCCTCTCATGAGAGTGGAGTGGACAGAGAATGGGCAGGCGGGATCTGGAGCCTTGGCCCCTTTTTCTTCCAGCATGCCAGTTCGCCTGCCTTCACCCCCGCACATGCCCCTCTGCCCTTCACAGTACACTAGTGAGTGCTTTAGAGGAACTAATCTGCAGTAGATAAAAGGCCGAGCCGTATTCAGCTTTCTCCCCCACGAGTACAGTGAGTAGTGTTCTGCATTGTCAGTTTTTACCAATTTTCACCAATAAATTCCTTGATTTTTTTTTTCTATTAAAGTTGTTTGCTTTTTACTAATTTACACCTGTTTTTACTGATTTACATCCATTTGTTAGTTCACTCAATTTTACCAGGTACAGTAAAATCCCTGATAACCGGCATGAGTGGGGAATAGCTGGGGGCTGCTGGTAAGCTAAAAGTGCTGGTTACCTGAGAGACAGGTTTCTGGCCAGATGGGGGTTGGGGGGTGGCAGCAGCCACAAGCGGAGGGGGAGGTAGTAGCTGTGTGGGGGCCAGGGGAGGGTGGCTAGAGCTGCTACCTGGGGGCACGGGCCTCCTGGCTCTGACCCCAAGCAGGGCAGGAGGGGCTGTGGGAATCATTCCCAGGGCAGGCAGATCCTAGCTGCACCCTGGCAGCTCTGGCTGCGGCCCTGCCTCAGGCACTGGGAGCTGGGAGCCCCACCGGGGCGGGGCAGGTGGGAGAGCCTGGCCCTGCTCTCTGGGGCGGGCACTGCACCCAGCCACTCTGCACGGGCCCACAGGGCTGGAGCCAATTCCCAGGGGCACAGGGCTCCCGGCTCTGAGCCCAGTGCTACCCCTAGCCCCAGCCTGCAGCAACAGCCTTCTCTGGCACCCTGGGAATAGCCCAGCACAGCCCCCCAGCCTGCAGCCCTCCCACGGTACACATAGCAGTAAGAGCTTTGCCCCCCTGCCCCACACCCACTAGCAGTTCCCTCTGCTTTGCTCCCTGCTGCAGCCCCGGGAGCAACCGATGGGCTGTGCCACACCTCTTCCCCCATCCCTTCCCTAATCCCAACCTTCCTCCCTCCCTCCCTTTCTCACTGCCACAGGAATATATTATTATTAAACTGTTTTTGTTTTTTTTCTTTTTCCTTTTATCCCAATTTCAACCTGGTTTTTATGTTTGGAAAATAAGCTGAAAAATTCCTGGATTTTATTTTATTTTTTAAATAAAAACTGAAAATGCAGAACACTGACAGCAAGGAAGTGGGAGGCTGATTATTGCAACCCAAAAGGTTTCTGGTCTGCTCCTGGAGCTGTATAGCTGTACTTCTGTTTCTCTCATGGCTTGTAGAAAGCCACAATCTCATTCACACTGAATAAAAGGCAATGGACAGAAGTGTTTAATTTCTTCCTTAAGCACAGTTCAGATCTTGAAAAACCTCTCCTTTGTCATCTAATAATTGTTACCAATATAGGTCTGCAGTCCCAAGAGCAGAGGCCATTTGAGCCCATTCCCTGCTGTTGAAGACCATCATAATCCTTTTCATAGACTGATCAAGCTCCCACTTAAGTTGGATAGGTTTCATGCCCTCACTGCTTCTGTTAGACTCCTCTGCCTGAATGTGACTTCTCTGCCAGTTAGAAATTCCACCAAATATTATTCATGGCTGATTTATTCCCAGTTTTTGTGCCTTTTTAACACCCTTTTCCCCTCCCTAGTGTTTACTCCCCCTTGTATTTGGAGGAAGCAATGATGTCTCTCCTTTCCCTCCCCACTTTACCTTCATTTTCATAGGCTGAACAGTATTCTTCTAGTGTCCTCTAACATGACAGGCTCCCTATTTCCCTTGATTATCCTAGTAGTTCCCTGCACCTGTCCTAGGTCCCCTGCATCACTGATGATCCGGGTCTTGGGCACCAATTATTCTGTGGCCAGAAACTTTAGAACAATTTGCTAGTTGCCTCAGTTGTCCATATGACCTAATGGCAATGAAAAAGCATGGTGAATCAGGGAAGCTGGAGTAGAATGAATGTGGCTTTGGAATAAAAGGAAGCTGCTGGTTTTTAACAAAGAAAACTAGAGTTTGGGAGATGTTATTTTCATGTATTCTACACCACAATAAATAAATGTTCTCAGCTTAAACTGTTCCAGGCAAAGGCCTGTCTTATTATGTCTGAGCAGCATCTAACATATTTGGATGCCAGATAAATAAAAAACCAAGGTTTTCCATTTGCAAAGTAAACAGGTTTCACTTAGATCAGCAGTGATAAAAATCCTTAGTGGAAGAATGTTACAGAATGATAGAAACAGAACAGATGTCAGATCTCACAGGAGTTGCATCTTATGAAAAACACATGCCATGGGGAATCATTTCAAAGTTGGTGTAAGACAATGAAATATATATTGAAGTAAAATAGACTCACAAATAATGAGAGCAGATGAAGGTCATTCAGCTATAAAGTAAAAATTGTTGGAAAGAGTCTCTTTCTCTTCTCTCCACTTTTTCCCAGTGTTGTTCTAATGGGAACAGTACATTATGTGTTTTTCAAAGTTGTAAATGTAAAGGAGTTCTTTTAAGTAAGGACCACTTCTTCACTGATGTACTGACTAACACAACGGGAGCTTGTATGTGCGATTGTAATTCCTTTTTTAAATACCATTGCTATATTCAGAAAACATTAAAGTTTATTCCAAAACTTAATAGTCATCTTGGGCAAGAAAACAATACAACTTGAATAAAACACCCAAGCATGACAGTGGACCACACAGATAGTTTGAAGTCACCAAAGAATAATTGTGTGTCAGCTACGCTGTCCTTCAGAGCCTCAGCTACGCAGAAAAATATTCTGTAAGCATACAAAGAGGCACTCGGAACATGGTTCTAATAAAGCCACTTCTAAAACTTACATTAGAGCATTATATATGTTCAGCAGTTTTCTTTGCGATCCAACTCTGTTCCACAAAGTCAGACATTCCCAATGAAGTGCACAAGAGACAAGGTTTCCATCTGCAGAAAGGGAGAGGCAATTAAAAGTTTGCATGCTGTGAAATCTCTGGGTACCAACAGTTTCTGCATAGAATTTTTTAACATTTTAAAGAACAATTGGTTTTCCTGCTGGCTGGGGCTGCTGAATATAAGCAGTCTATGTTTTTTAAAGAGGGCTGTATCTTAAGTTATTCCCAGCATCTAAAAGGCTGTTACTTTTCCTACAGGCTGCTTTTTCCTGAATGGAGATCAAGATCCTGGTGACAAACTGGATCTCCTAGAATGACCCAAATTCTACCCACTTTCCCAGGCATATACAGGTTGGACTTCTCACAAAGTGGAGGCAGTTTTCTGATAGCACAATGTCAGACTCGAAGGGGGGGGGAAGGTGTTAAGAAAGCTGTGCTAAACAGAAGTAAAAAGACCTGAAAGGGCCTGCCTTGACAAAAGTCAAGGGGGGCTGCTTGTAAAAGCACCTGGGAGGACTATTAAACCCTCTCTATTTACCTTTGTATCACTGAACAGGGTAGGGGAAAGTGTGTATTAAAATGAATGAGAGAACTTTTTCTGGGAAACATCTGCTCTAGGCAGGGAACAGGGAAAGCTTCTCCATGGAAGTTCTGCTTTTTGTCTTTGCCACAGCAACTCCATCACACAAATTCTGAAATAAAATAGCCACTAAAGAGGAAGGTAAGAATAACAAGCATGCCATGTTTGCTGCCAATTTTCACCTCCTTATTTTTCTAACATTGCATATGAGTACTCTTGTGTGCAGTTTTTTCTAGGCAACAAGTAAATCATTGTAAGTCTGAAACCTCAAGTTTAGTCTTAGGAATGTTTAATTTAAAATAATATTTTAAATGAGCTTGAAAAATGATGCTCATCCAGCCACATCAGCTCCATACGTCTGTTAGCAGAAGCTAGTTTTCACCGGATTAGTAGCAGACAGTACTCACTACCTCTGTAAATATGGAATGACACTTAGTGCTCTGACATTAAGATGACCTTTTTACCCTATTTATTGCAGCACACATGATTTACGGCTTCTGGCGTTTGTGAAGTCAGCAATATCCAGACACAACAAGGTGTAATAAGGCATTAAGTGCTTCTGTGAATTTAAATGAGATCCTTTGTTATTACCTTGAATGTAAATTTTTGTTTTGAATAATCTTTGCATCCGGCTGTTTAGCAGGAAAGTAGGGATGTGTTTTTAATAGGCACCCTAAAATTCTTCCTCCTTGGTTAGCAATAAATGGAATATTTCCTTGGTAAAACTACTTTTTCCCGACATTGTTAGGTCTATTTGCATGGCCTAGAGTCTGGATAAAAAGATATAAAAAAAAGTGAAATGAGTCTAAGCAAGCCAGTACCTGCCCTCTCACTGCCTCCTCAATAAAGTTACCTCCCAAAAAGGAGGCTTGATATAGCCAGAGGGTTCTCAGAATATGAATAGACCCCCACATTTTTATGTAAAAAAAAAACCTAGTCCCATTTTACAGGAAATTTTAACTACATTCTGCTTTCACCAACCAGGAGAGAGCCTAAGAATGATGTACGATCGGATTCTGAGCTAATAACCAGTGGGTACTTCAGCCTCATTGTCAAATCTTTTATTCTCTGCAGCTCATCAACGAGCCACTACATTTTGCTTGAAGCATAGGAAGGACTGCCATCTCGTGGATGTTAGCAAAGAACAGATGATGACTAAGTAAATTAAGGCAATGAACACAACAGAAAAAGTGGGTGATGCTGTTGGCAGTATAAATAAACTGGAAGTCTGTCATGTTATGATCTGTGGAGATATAAATAAAAGGAAATGACATCAATTCATTATCTAGGCTATTTGATTCTAGAGAGCAATTAAAACTGAACATTATAGTTTACTTGGCTGATAAAAGAGCCACTTCCATGAAGCAGGAGAAAGGAGGCACTTGAGAGCTACAGTATGTTTTACTTACAACTTTAAAAGTTTGGGTTTTTCTTTTTTTAAATTGCATCAATCAAGCCAAAGCAGTAATGAAAGTGCTGGATTTCAGTTTAAACGGCTTTTGCTTCTAGTGTTGTTTAATACATACAAGTAATAGCGAATTACCCACAGTGAATTACCCACCTTTAAATAGTGCAACAATTCAGTTGATTACAATAAAACAAAAGGAATTTTTCTAACTATGGCTTAAACTTGCTAATGCTGTGACATCTTCTGGATATAGAGCACACATAGTATCCTCATCCATCCTGCTGCTCCTTTGGAAAAAAATATCATTAGAAATCTGGGAGACAGAGTTAAATGATCAAGTTAAACAAGGTACAGTAAGATTAATTACACATGCAACTAGCTGCTTTTGAATATCCTAGTGGGAGTGGAGAACCTCAGATGATCAACAGTTGTTTTATCACCAGCCCATCTTGCTCCACTTTGTAGCAAGATGGGCTAGCATTTTGTTTTAGTTCCTCCTTCTCAGATTTATAGATTCACAGATGTTAAGGTCGGAAGGGACCTCGATAGATCATCGACTCTGACCCCCGTATAGGCAGGAAAGAGTGCTGGGTCCAGATGACCCCAGCCAGATGCCTGTCTAACCTTATGTCAGTCTTTATGACAGAATCCTCATGTTAGTAGTTCTGTTAGGTATTTGAAGCTCAGTTAGACCATTTGCTTTAGTTAGCAAAAGAAGCAGAAACGGCACACAAGTTAAGGGGCTTCTCTGGGCTAAATTATGATTAGCCCTATTGCAACAGCCTAGAAGAATAAACCTGTCCCTAAGCACCTATTCTGTGGCTGTGTTAGTAGTGTTACCCAAGCCTTGGATCTAGATTCTGTGTAGAGCATGGAGGACTCTTCTACCTGCACTCAGAGGATGGCAGAAGTGGAGTGTGGGAGCCAAGGGGCTGCTGACAGAGCATGCTGAAGGAGCTACATTTGCACTCTTACATCCTGCAGTAAACTCTTTACCCCATTCTGCAGGATGGAAGGATGACAAGTGAACATGTATTCTTCCCAGGACTACTCAAAGAGCAAGGCAGTTAATATAGGGCTGTGCCTGACCACTGGGTTTTTCAAAAGCACAAGAGTGACTTGAGAAGTCTTGTTGAAAGGCATTAAACTTACGTTCCTTTTGCAGGCTCTCAGGATCCTACCACAGGTCTCTAAAAGACCCATCTCCTGGAAACAAGAAATTGGAGGAGAATCTTAGCCAGGCACAGCTGGGGAACTCTGAGACAGATGGGGCAGATAGAGCGTCACACTGTATCATCCAGTTTCAAACCTTTTTTTATTTTACTTTATTTATTCAAGTTTTGTTTGTTTATGAAAACAATGCTGTAAAACATAATGTGTAATTTTTTATGTTTACCAAAACTAAATCCCCCAGCTCCCTGACCGCAAAACCCTGCAGGTTGGAAAAGTGAGCAGAACAGAATAGGATGCAGTTCAGCAAAGACAAATGCAAAGTGCTGCACCTAGGGAGAAGGAATCACCAGCACACTTACAGGCTGGGAAAGGGACCTCCTCGGCAGCACAACAGCACTAAAGGATCTCAGAGTCTTTGTTGACACCAAGATGAACATGAGTCGTCCATGTGACAAAGCGATCAGTAAAGCTAACTGCACTTTATCATGCATCAGCAGATGCATGACGAACAGGTCCAGGGAGGTGATACTTTCCCTCTATGCGGCATTAATTAGGCCACAGTTGGAGTACTGCATCCAGTTTTGGGCGCTGCACTTCAAGAGGGATGTGGACAATCTTGAGAGGGTTCAGAGGAGAGTCACTCGTATGGTTAGGGGCTTGCAGGCAAAGTCCTACAAGGAGAGATTGAGGCACCTGGATCTCTTCAGCCTCTGCAAGAGAAAGCTGAGAGGTGATCTTGCTGACCCCTGATGAATTTGTAGGTGGCCACAAGGAACAGGAGATGCTCTGTTTTCCTTGGAGTAACTAGGAACAATGACCAGAAACTGACAGAGAGCAGATTTAGGTTAGACATCAGGAAGGACTTCTTTATGGTAAGGATGGCCAGAATCTAGAATGGGCTTCCGAGGAAGGTGGTGCTCTCCCCCACCTTGGGGGGTTTTAAGAGGAGGCTAGACATACACCTGGCTGGGGTCATCTAACCCCAGCACACTTTCCTGTCTGGGACAGGGGGTCGGACTTGATGATCTACTGAGGTCCCTTCTGACCCAAACATCTATGAGTCCCCTGCCCCTCCGGGCAGGGTTGGGGATTCCCAGGTTTCCTAGGTCACAGCTCTTTACCTGGGCTGGGGCATCAGTACAGGCGCTCGGCTGCCCACTTAAACAAGTGGTTATTGGCATTCATTCAAACTGTTCGGGTGTTTCTACTCCTCATGTGCCAGTTGGGCGGTTAGGAGATCACCCCAAGGTGCTTACTGCATATACTCAGCTTCTTGTTGTGTACGCATAGTGGAGGAGCATAATCATTGCTTACGTTACTAGCAGACATATGAGAGAAAAAAATTATTAGTTTTGTTTACATGGTTAATTCATCTGATGCTGTTTTGGATACTTCCAGTTAATAATACTATTATTTATTTATTTATTTATTTAGCTGACGCAATTTTTGTGTCATTTTGAAACTGGTAGGGCAGAGCCTGAGTGTTCCTTATTGGCCAGCTGCCACTGTTCTTAACTTTCTTATTTAAAATGGAATTAAGTTTCTGCTCCTCGTGGTTGCGGAGGAAGGACTGAAAATGTGAGGTGAGCAGAACTGAAAGGCTCTGAAACCAGTAGACAGATGGGGCACAAAATGGAGTCTAAAAAATAGAATGATTTTAAGCCAATCTTGTATTGTTTCTGTGGAGACTGACCTGAAAGTTTTGAATGTGTAAGACTGGCAATACTAGCTTCTCTGGAAATCTGCCAAGAATGTAGGAGGATGAGGATGGCAGCCCTTGAATTTTGCAGCTAGAAATGTCAGAGCTCAAACACTGAATACAAACCAACTGGACCCCTTTCTTCTTTTCTGTTGCATACCCACCTCTTTCTCTGCAGAAGTTCTCAATTAGTAAAACATTGGGTCACAAAAGTTGTCCAGGAACTGCTGACATCAGACAGGAGCAGACAATCTCCCTGCTATATTGCCCTCAGTGGCTGTGGCATTTTAACATGACAACACACAGCACTTAAAACTGGGATTGCAAACTGACAAACATTTGAAGTACTCTGAGGCAGGAAAAGGGAGCGCAGATGCAAGTCTAGTCTAGATTGCTCCTTGCTAGGGGGTGCGGCATTCATGAGCTCTCAAGGGAATGCCTTCCTCTGGCAAGAACTGTCACAGTGACAGGACACTTCTAAGAAGTGGGGGGAAGGGAGAGAGCATATAAAAAGTGAGGAAACCGAGACATTTTAGAAACTTGAAAGCAAAATAATGGGTCCACTGGTGAGGAAATATGAAAGACCAAGAGTGATATTAGCAGGAAAGGTAGTTGAGAGTGTCATGGTGGGTCTCAGCCCTGAGTGCATGGGGGCAGCAGTTGCAGCCAGGCTGTGGGCAGGGGGAACAGCCTGACCAGCACAGCAGAGGTTGCTCTTTTTGTGCCCCTTCCCCACCCCAAGTTAGTGCCCCAGGCTAGTACTCCAGTTGCCCACTTCCCTCCCCACCCCAGTGGTTACACTACTGGCTGACAGAGTGTTTTCTAGTGTTTTCAGAGCTTTCTTGAGACTCTGAAATGCCAAAATGTGACTATAACACAATGGTGATTTGTAGATTAGAAAACGTATTTAGAAATTAAATGTTTTATCAGTCTAGAATTAAAGACCAAAAACAGATATGATATGTAAGGGGCAGAGTTGAAATATTTGAGTAAGACTGTTTACAGAAGAGAAACTATTGTCATTTACGACTATCTAGAAAGATTAAGAATTTCTCTGGCATGAGAATGCCATGGGAAAACCTGCCAATTTTCTCTTTTTTTAATTGAAAAACATTTTTATGATGCATAACATAAGGAGTAAGTTACCATGAAAAATAAAAATAAATTACTGGATATAAAACATCAATCAACAGAACATACACACACAATTTGACCCACTCCTTAGTTACAGTGGAGAAAAGTATTCAGTTATGCACAGGCAATGGCAAAGAGCACACTGTTGGTGGGTATTACAGTATGAACTCTACACTTGCGAGTCATTTCAGTCCTTGCAGAGACAGGGCAGGAAAAAGTATACAAAATATTGAAAGTAGACCCCAAAAAAATCAAATAGTGTTGCTAAGTTACATTACATATTTCAAGAATTGTGATATTAGATTTTTTTCCTTCTAAACCTAGTTCAGGGGATTGTGGGTTATATGAGAATCTAATTTTTAATTTAAAAGTTCCTGGCCGTCATGGTGGTAAGCAGGGCTGTCCAGCTGGCCGCCCACAAAGGGGTTAATGTACAGTCCCACCCCCCTCTCATCCCCCCAGCCCCTGGGCTGTCACCTGGCTACTTCTCCCCCAATCCCCAATCTTCCCTCCTCTGATTGTTGCTTCCTGCCTCTAGCCCCAGGGGATGGGGCAGTGCAGCAGCACGGGAAGGTGAGTATCAGGGACCCTAGCATGCAGCCCAACCTGCACTAATTGCCTAGGCAACCAAACCTGCACCTGCCGTGGGTCTCTGGCTGACAAGCTCTGCCCCAGCTAGTAACTGTCTGGCTTCCTGATTGGCTGCTGGGAGCTCAGTCTCCCCACTTACGCCCATCTGTGGCAAGTGTCCAGGCCAGCTGACAGTACCGGGTCAGGTCTGCACTGGTGAGCTTCCTAGCTCCTAACCCCAGTTTGGCTCTGTTCTTGGATTCTAGCTTTGGATCTCCCCTTGGATCCATTTTCTGGTTCCCCAGCCCTACTTGCTCAGTTCCTGGACTCTGGCTTGTGGTTTCCCCCCTGGTTCTGGTAATTTGGTTGCAGCCTCCTGAATTCTGACTTGGCCTCTGGATTGCCAGTTGGATCTGGTTACTTGGTCCTCGATTTCTGCCCCCAGACAGGGTCTGTAGTTTGGCCCTGCCCTTCCTCAGTGGCGTAAATACTAGGCCAGGCTACCTGCCTCCCAGTCCCTTACAGCAGGGCTCTGGGAACAGTTCCTTCTAGGCCAGCGGTTCCCAACCTCAGGTCATGACCTAAATGAAAGTTGCAGGGACAATGCTGGTGATGCCGTATGTCAAGGACAAGTCGCACCACATCCTGGGAGCTCCCTGCCTCAACACTCTGCTCCCAGCAGTGGGTTGTGGCAAGAAAAGGTTGGGAACAACTGTTCTAGGCTATCCCAGATGGCTAGGTCCAGAGGGGGTCAAACACCACTGCCATGTCCTGGATAAACCCATCCAAGCTGTCCAGGAGGTGACTTAGCCTAGCCATCAAAGCCTAAGCACCATCCAGGAAATCACCAGAAAGAAGGCAGATCAGGCTCACCTTCACCTTATCAAAGAGTAGCTCTAGAGGTATGTCATACATAGGTGGTGGAGAAACCCTGGGGGTATATCATAAATAGGTACTGGTGGAGAAACCCTGCCAAGTTTTCAGGGCTGTCCCCAAAGTGTTCAGGCAGAGGCACTTCTGGCTTGTAAGTGATCTGAAAGGCTGGTGCTGCAGTATTATGAGCAGCAGCCTAGGCTCTCAGGGTCACCCTCTCCTGCCAAAGGGTCTCCAGAACTGACCTGGCAGTGCTTTGCCCCTTAGCTAAAAAGGGGCCTGCAGGCAGCCTCTAGAGCGGCCACAGTGTCTGAGGGTGGTGGCCAGTCAAGCTGTAAGGGACCGGGGCATAGACAATCTGGCTTAATAAGCCACAGAGGGAAGGTAGGGCCCAGGGGCTGAGTCAGTGTTCAGGAACCACATTACCAAATCCAAGGACAGATTCCACAATACAGGCCTGGGTCGAGGTCCGAGTCTGGGAGTCAAATGCCAAGTTACTAAATCCAAGGGACAGTCCACAGGGTGAAGTCTAAAAACAGAGATAAACCAGAGAGTACCAGAACCAGGAGACATACCATAGCAGACCTGACCCAGTACTGTTGGCTAGCCTGGAGGCTGTTGCCACTGGTGGGAATACATTGAGAACCTGAGCTCCCGGTAGCCCATCAGGAAGCCAGCGTATTACTAGCTGGGGCCGAGCTTGTCAGCCAGAGACCCACAGCAGGTGTGGCTGCTTAGGCCCTAGGCAATTAACCCAGGCTGGACTGCATGCTTGGGTCCCTGACTACAAGGGTGAGTCTCCTGCCATGCCAGGAGGAGGGGAATGTGCCCACGCTCATGCAACACAGCAGGGGAGAGGGGTGCTCAGTTCAGTAGTGGGAAATGTCTGCGTGGCACACTCAGTGTGGCCCCTGGAGCACATGCCTGCCCCCAGGTTGGTTTGGCCCCTGGAGGCTTAGAAGTTGGACAATTGTGGTTATAGAGGAACACTTAATATGAACTCCAGAGGCTCAAAAACCCAGGAGGCAAATAGAAAGAACATCACATTTATTAATTTTACCTTGTCTCCAGGTGTTTTTGAATGTTTGAAGTTGAGCATTCTGCTAAAGTGCTCAGCATTTCCTGGGGCTGGGCCCAAACTGTCTGAAATCCAGCATTGTCAGAGCTGCATTCTTTCCTACACTTAGAGATTTTCATCAGGAATCAAAAAAAGGTCCTGAGGGGTCTACTGCTGTTAGACTCCCTAAAGTGTGACTCTTGTGAGGTAGCATTGCCTCTGAACAGAGGATTTGAATGTTCAGGGCTGTCAGGTTGATATTAAACTCACTGTGTTACTCAAGTGTTCCTTAGATTGCATAGTATCCTTGACGCAGGACTGTATCTTTCAAATGTCCAGGGAATACCTGTATCTTGCCTGAGGAGTGTCACTGATTTTAAACTCACTTTTATTTTTATTTTTTTTATTGCTTCCCACCAACAAAGGTGAGTTATTCTCCCTCTGTGTTAATGAAAACTGCTGGCATCAGAAGCAAAGACCACTGAGACTAAAAAAGCACAAACACTAAGAAAATTAATCCCATATCTTTTTCAAGCTTTCTCCGTTTGTATGTGCACAGGTGTGTGTGTCCCTGTCATTTTATATGTGTATTTGATAGCTCTGGTAAGGAATAGTTGTGTTTGTGTGAAGGTTTGACTCAGCAAAATTATCTATTGCCTCCATAAAACAAAACTTAAACTGAGCAATACAGCCAGCTGTCTCAACTTAGGTCCCTGGGCTGCATGGAAATCACTGCTTTAGTTAGCGTTTCCTCTTTTTCTTCTTGCTCATCATGTCCCATAAGAATCTTGAAAATGAACCATCTTCACCTAGAATTCCTCCTTTCTGATGCTGCAAGCGCCAACTAAACCACATTCTGATCTCAGTTCTCTCAGTGTAAATCTGAAGTAAATGTTCAGATTTCAATCCAGTCACTGGTTTCTCACTGGTCTCTTACAGAGCAAAAGCTGCATTGTTCTGTTTTATTCACTTCCCTGTCTGCGCAGTAGCAGGCCTGAACGGAGGCAGTGTTGAGAAGAAAACAATTAAATTAAACAATTAAAATAATTGGTTTGGTACGTAAGAAGAAGATTAAAGCAAAAGAGAGTTCTGCTTCTGAAATATTTGCCATTTAAGCCCCTGTACTGGCCTCGATGAGTGTATCAGCACAGAGCTCCTTCATTGTCTTGTGCTCCCTCTATTGGCTCAAAGGGAGCAAAATCTAGATGGCTGGCTTCTGAAATGAGTGAATCCAGTTTATCAGTTTTTTTGAAGCAGACTGACTCCATCAGATCTCAGATAGCATTTCTTACAGGTAGTTTTATTTTCCAAGCCAGTAGTATTTAAGGTCTGTACCATGAAGTTTTATGAGACAAAGTCCTGGGTCATTACCAGTAGAGTAGCCTTTGAATCTTCGGCAACCCCTCACAGCCAAGGATGATTGTTTTCCATGATTATCTTATCTGTGGGTCTGAAGATGGCTGACTGGCAGCAGAGCTGAACTGCTACCCAGCATGTCCACAGGTGGTGGATAGAGAAACGACTTTCAGGGAAGGTTAGCTGTGAAATAAGCAGGGGTAACTTTGATGGGTAAGTGATTCAGATCACTGTCCCTGATTCGATTCCGCCAAATCCAAAGCTGAAGATTCAAGGCTGATTCAGAGTGTCGCACCCCATAACGCCTGTGCACCCTTGACCTACGAGCCTGGGTCGGCATGACCAGCTTGGCGTGAGGAGGGGGATTTATGACCGGGCAGGTGGGTGATTACGGTGAACAGGAGTCAGGATGATTTAAACACAGCGTGATGTTTTCACAAAAGATTTATTTTACTTACGCTTCTGATGGCTAGAGTGTAGGCAGTGGAGTTGATCGATTCAGTTACAGCATGCAGATAGCATGTTACCCAGCATTTACAGGGTGGGTAAGACAGTTGCTTCTGAGCGATTCATATAAGCCGTTGCAGTCTGCAGATTACCGAGAGCTCTTGATAAGAAAGATAACACCAGAGATAGAGAGATAAACAGGGATACGCCAGAAAGATAACGTAGGCGGAAAGAAATATTCGTGCACAGGGTGCACAATCTGTTCTTCTTGAGTGTATAAGCAGTTCTCTGCTTTGGGCGGAAGTTCTTTCAAAGTTATACTTTTCACAGGTGACCAATTACTATACGTCAATTATAAATAATTAATGAGTTGGCATTTGTGCTTTCTTTATTTGCTCAGGTTTCATAAAAAAAGGGGGGTTATTTTTACTTGGGTGGTACTGGTTCTGTTTGGTCACAGGATGGCGCGCGTAGCATATTCTACAGCTTTACTAAAGTCAGCTAATCTTGTTAATATAGATACTTTATCTTTTGTGCTGGTCCATCAAGGTCAGTTTGTTTCTCTAGTATGAGAACTCAAGTAATTTGAAATGAGGCACAGATAGGGGTGTGTATATGCAACACTGTTAATACAGAGGGATAAATTACAACCACAGAGTTTGTTGTGTTAGCCTCTGACCTTTTGTCATCTGACCTTTTGCCATCGGCATCTGAAATCAAAGACTTAGATCTTTGACACAGAGAATCAGTGATTTGGACATAGATGCAGCTTTAAAAGTTTTTTCTGCATACCTTGAGGTAGCAGCACAGCTCATGATCGTTGTGATGCTGGGGTGCATAGAGCACCCCAGAGGAGTGCGGGGGGGCCCTCCATGTGCTTGGCAGCGAAACTAGAAATGGATCAGAAGTGCTTCTGGTCCACTTCCCCGTCTGCTGCTGAGGGCGCTGGGGAGACCCTTGTGCTTCTGTGGGACACTCTGTGTGCCCCAGCATCGCAGCGATCACGAGCTGCCTGCTACCTAGAGGTATGTAGCAAAAACATTTAAAGCTGTGTTTATGTCCAAATTGCCGAATCTTTCCAAATCTCTCCAAACCAATTTGGACGGTTCCAGTTCGATATGGAGAGATTAAAGGGTCCTCTGATTCAATCTGGATTTGGAGATTCAGCCACCGAATTGGGCTGAATCTCCACCGAATCAAGTCAGGGACTGAAGCTTTGCACAGCTCTAGTTGTTATGCCTGTGGTCCTCACTCATCTTCTATGTGGGACTGCAGTGGAAGTTCTGATAAGAGTTAAACATTTGGCTCTATAAAATGGTCCATGAGCAGGTTTGCCAAGTTACTTGAATGGCTGTGCCATTTAGCTGACCTGCATCAAACCAGCATTGTTTACAAGTCTAAAAGCCCCCATTTGTAAAAGTTTAATAGCTGCTACTGTTTTACCTCCTTTCCTACATACCTTGGCTTCATCCAGCTCATATCCTCACAAAAAGCCTTAATGGTAAGCTCAGATTTCCTTGTATCTCTGGTACATCTGACTGTCTCGGAGCTAGCTCCTTTTCTGCCTTACCATTTTACAATATGCCAGGAGTCTCAGCAAGGAAATCCTTTCCATATGGGAAGGACAAGATGGTTGCTACCAGAGCTGCCCCTAGGGGTGTGCTGGGCCTGAAGCATATCAGCCTGTGTGGGGCCTGGGCAGGGAGTGGGGGAGGAGGGTGGCGAGCAGCTGGAGTGCAAAGCCAGCGGTGCACTGTGGCTGCATGAAGTGGTGGCACTCTTAGCACGGGCCAACGGCACTGTCCGTGGGGCCTGTATAGCATTGTCTGAGGGCCCCCCCAAAGTACAGGGCCCGGGGCGGTCACTCTAATTTACTTCCCCCTAAAGGACGGCTCTGGTTGCTATTCTGACAGCTTCTTGTAGCCCCAGATTGAACACCCTAGGGCTAGGGACAGAAGTTACACATAAGCAAGTTTAAATCATTAGAAACTGGTTTAAAACTGTAACAGAACAGAAGTTCAGTGAACATAAACCAGTTTCACAATGGCTGAAACTGCTTTAAGATAACCGTGGTTGAGTATAATATCAGACTTAACTGATTTGGGTCAAACAAGGTTATGAAACTTTTGCCCAACTTTTGATTTGGGTCAAACAAGTTTATGAAACTTGAACTTTTGTTCAAGTTAAATCACAGTCCCCCAGCATCCCAGCGTGCTTTCCAGACCTGGGCTGTGCTGGGCTGGGCTGGGCTGTCTGGGAAGCAAGAGGGAAGGCAGGGACTCCATTCCCTGCCAGGCAAACCCTGGCTGGGGTCTAGGGCCAGGGAGAGGAGTTAAACTTCCCTTCTCCTGAGCGTGGAGTTGGTCTGCCCTGCTAAAAACTTATTGCTGGCTGCAAGTGTGGACTACAAATCCCAGAGGCACCTGGAAACAGGAAGAGAAAGTAATGAGCAACTCTGTAGAGTCAAGCAACTGTGATTCTAGAGTGCAAATCCCAGAGACCTCAGGGGCTGCAGGAAGAGGAAGCGAAAACACATCCCATGCTGGCTACGTGCCAGAGAGCCATGTTGTAGTAGCCGCCCCCAGCTTCTGGCCTGAGTTACGGCAGGCATGTGGCTGCATGTCCTGAATCAGAAATGAATGTGTGTCCAGTTGTTTCTCAGTTTAATCTCTGCAGCTTAGACTAACTTGCAAAGAGTTAATTTATTCAGCCTTGGTCTTTTTGACAGTCTGTACTTTGCTCTAAGGTCAATTCCTCCTGGCCTTGTAGGAAGCATGAGATTTAATTACCTCAGTAATGACTTCATTTTATCTTGCACAGGTGGAAATGCTATTAACAATCTCTCAATCCTTGGTACACCCATTCAGGTTGAGCCTTCTTCTCTTCTGCCTCACCCTGGGTGTAACCATAGACATCTGGGCAAAGGGATGGAAAGTGCAGCTGAATGAGATTCTTGTTCTCAAGTATAGCACAGGCAGCATTTTACATCCATTCTGCATAAGTGTAAATGAGTACACAAGGCATGAAGCACAGAGGAACCTATCCATCCCACCGCATCATATATTGAAGTTATGTGCAGTTGGATTTAAAAAATGGCCAAGGAAATGTAGTTTCTAATAATAAGTGTGTGCCTCAGTCCTGTACTTAGCTAAATAACAATGCATCAGCTCCATCAAGAATATCTGGTACACCCACCTTGCAGGGAATTAAGTCTCCTTAAGAGGTCAGATCTGACCGAGGAGAGAATACTTGAGGGATTTTTTCCTGTTACACATTGATTTTCTCTGCAAAGACGTACATAACCTGGGAGGTATTGCAACAGGCTGCTAAATTAAGGGAATCAAATTTGGGATCACTGTCAGGCCAGTAAAGCCTGCAAGACTTACTGTCAGACTCCAATAGAAGGTTAATGATGCCTGCATTATGCTGCAGCACTCCTGGCAACTGTCTGTAGAAGCAATGATTCAGCCCTGAAGGACACCTGGCTTTGGTAGCAGCAAAAAAAAACTTGGTATAAAATGTGACTGCTCTGTGCAAAGTTGGAAAATGTTGAGGAGAAACAAGAATGTGTTGTGTCCCACCCTACTTAGTTTCTTCTTCTCTCTCTTCTCAAAATTGCTGCCTCAGGGAGGTGAACAGTTACCCTTGCCATAAAACTTGATCAGGATCAGATGTGCTAAGATGTGCTGGGCTCAAATATCAAAGGATCCCTGAACTGCCAAAAGAGAAAGAGAGGGAGTGAGAGTGAACACAAGCCCTGGCAGGGGACACAGAGCTGTAATTTATGACTGACCTTCATTTTCAACTGGGAAATACGTGCTCTCAAATTGCAGCGCTCCTGTGAATGTGTGTTCTGTTTTGTTTCAGTTCATTAAGAATCTTTGCTGCAGCATTATTGATCTAAGCTACTGAACAATGAATACAGAATGATTAATCACATGTGCATTCCAGAAGCATTTTTCTGTACTGAACTTTCAGTGGTGACAGTGCTGTGCTTTGTCATTCACTCGGCGTTCCACAAGCCAGGGGCAGCTCTGCCTTCCATGGCTTGGTTCTTTAGTTCTGCATCGACCTTTGGCTAAACGACCACACATTTTCTACAGTCTCATGGCCTGAGTGCCATCCAGATTTGGAAGCAAAAGGAGATGGCAAATCTTGCGGATATTTTTGCAACTATGACAGTATGCAATGTCCATACAAGCTCTTAGTCACTACATTCAAAAACCAAATATTTAAAGAGAAACCAGGTATACTGCATCCATGCAATCAACTATAAAACAATGGTATTATAGTGTATCAATCTGGTATGTTCTGTCTTCTTTCTTTTATGTTATAAACTGTTCTCTCTCTAACATAAGTTTAGGACTGAAGCTGAAACCCTGCTTTGACATGATCTGCACTTTGGGAAAGCATAGCTTCAGAACGTAGATCCAATTTTTTCTTTGTAATGGACCCAAACTACAATACAAATTCAAACTCCACCCCAAACTTTGCAAAAATTTGGATTCAAATTATCATCTGAACTTTCTGGCTCAGTTCCAGCTATAACTGTAATTGGGGCTGTTTAACATCTGTAAACTATGCCCTGTTGAGCTAAAGTATTTTGTTTTCCTGGCTCCTCATCAATAGTTTATGTTAAATCGAAGTTTGATTTTCATTATTTCAGATTATCATTCCAAAAAATGTTCCTTAATTCCAGTTAAACATATGGATTTAAATGGTTATTTTCTGTTGTTCTGGCTTATTTGCAACATGAGTCTTAATGTATTGTATTAGTCAAAATTTGTTTACAAATCTTAGCTACAACAAAAGTAAGCCTCTATAGAGTAAAGCAATCACCCATATTAAAGAAACCTTTTATTCATATTGGAGCTATGCTGTAAGATTTGCAACTTGGGCTCTGGCATTTTGATAAATATACTGTATACAAGTCAAACTGCATCAGAACCCCTCTCAAATTACGGTGCACAAAGCTGTTAATATGCATAATAGAGCTAATTAAAAATAGGTGCTACGTGTAACAGTAAAGAAACCGCTTCTTTTAAAGAGCTTCAGCAGGTAGCAAATGTCTTGGAGTTAATTTGATGGGAGCATTTAAATTATTTTTCATTGCATTAACATACTGTTTTGCTGCAGCAAAATATGTCCATTTACAGTAAACACAGGGATGTCTGTATTTAATTAAGGTCTGAGTCTTGGAAACACAGATGGGATTGTTTTTGCGTTGCCAAAGAGCTGTATTTTCTGTGAGTCAGAGAATCTCTTTATTTTCCTAATTCACCAAGAAAAGATACAATCAGCTTTATAGTTCATCTGCAATCAGGCAAGAAGACTAAACACTTTATTTTATCACTTGCAATGTTTCTGCTGTTTCCAACATTTAGTTTAAAAAGTACCTTTACAGTAGAATTGACAGGGATTATGTACTCTGTAAAGCAAGTTTTTAAATTTAGCATAGAACAATGGGAAACAGCAGGCATTTTTGATGGGATGTGATACCCAATTGCATAGACCTTAATGGGCCCTAAAAGTCTTCTAGCTCTCTGTAGTCATGCATGCACTTATGCAGTCATGTTGAAGAAGCTCAAGCCGAGCCTGGCCGTGGAAATATCAGATTCCAGTCCTGGGGACATGCAAACCACTCCTTTCATTTTAATCCTGCCTGTTAAATATAATAATCCACAAATCAATCTTTTAAGAAGCTTCGAAGAGCTATAAAGATTAACTATAATGCAGGTGAAATGCAAGACAGTCCTGTAGAATGTTGCTCTACTCTCCCTTTTCTTGCCTTTCTACAGTGGGCACTTAGACCTTTGACACCCCTAAAGTTTGTAGCACTCCACAAACAGGACATCCTGGGCTTGTACACATGCAAAGTTCCTCGAAGAGCCAGGAAGTCACTACAAAGGCACCATCTCCAGCCATGGGGCTATATGGGGAGGCTTCTTATCTCCCCCTTTGCCTAGGGGAACCCACCAATGGGTGGAACAGGCTCACTGATGGGCTCACCAGCAAGGGTTGATCCAGCAGTCTTTGCTGCTCAATCAGCCCTTGCTGCAGTTCCATCAGCTGTTGTTGCCTGCAAGCCACCCATAACAGAAAGCAATGATCAGCTGGTATCTGGTTCCTGTCCAGCCCTTGTAACTCCGTCAGCCATTACTTTCGAGGGAACAGCTGATGGCACTGCCTACAAGCCGCTTGGGGTGGCAGGGGCTGACTGAGAGACCTCTGCTGCCTGATGATCAGCCCTTGGAGTCACTGCAGTGGAGGCAAGCACTGACTGGGTGGCAGTATGTGGCAGGTTGTAGGCAGTAGCTGTGGTCAGTGACTGACAGACCACACAGACTAGTGAAGACTAGGGACCTAGCAAAAGGCGGAGTTATGAATTATATGGGCTTAAGCTGGTATACAATCAACAATCAATGAGCTTGCTTAAATCACAAGAAATACTTGGATGGGATGGGCTCCACCTTTCCCCTAAAGGTAAGCGTGTATTCTCTTCTAGGTTGGCAGACCTCCTCCAGTGGGCTTTAAACTAGGCTCATCGGGGGAAGGGGAAGATGAGGGCGGAGGAAACATCAGACTGCCAGACCAAACAACACCCACAACTACAGCCCAGATGAACGAGCGAAACGAGCAAACAGGTAAGCAATAGGGGCCAGGGCAATGCTGGGACTAGGGGGCCAGAGCACGCATCCACAGGAGGCCTCAAATGCCTCTACACAAATGCTCGTAGCATGGGGAACAAGCAGGAGGAACTCACCCTCCTGATGGCTGACACCAGCCCGGACATAGTGGGGATCATGGAAACATGGTGGGACTCTACGCATGACTGGGCGGTGAATGTCAAGGGCTATAGGTTGTACAGGAGGGACAGGATAGGAAGGAGAGGTGGGGCGTGGCACTCTATATCAAGGAGGAATACACATCCTCATCAATTATCAAGGAGTCAGAGAAGGGACACTCTGAGGTGCTTTGGGTTAGAGTACAAGGCACACAGGGGAGAGAGACTTAACGGTGGGGGTCTACTACAGACCTCCCAACCAGGGAGAAGAGCTTGACCAGAAATTCTTAGGTCAGCTCACAGAGGTAGTGAAGGCTAAAGATGTGGTAGTCATGGGGGACCTGAACTTCCTGGACATCTGCTGGGAAGAGCAGTCAGCCAGGTCTGACCGCTCATGTAAATTCTTAGACAGAGTGCAGGACCTCCATCTAACCCAGGAGGTGCACAGCCCCACCGGGGGAGACGCCTTGTTGGACCTAGTGCTGGCCACGGGTGATGACCTGTTGAGGGGGCTGCAGGTGCTCGACCACCTGGGCGACAGCGATCATCGCCTGCTGGAATTTACCATCCAGCGCAAAATGGCAAAGGCATGCAGTAAGGCAGCAGCCCTAGACTTCAGGAGGGCAAACTTCAACGAGCTAAGGAGGATAGTTAGGGATGCGCTGAGGTCCCAGAGGGTAGGGGAGCCAGATGTCCAAGGAGAGTGGTCGCTCCTTAAGGAGACGATCCTCCAAGCCCAAAGGAAGGTAATCCCAATGGGGATCAAAGGGAGCAGGAGAGCACCGAAGTCTCCGTGGCTCACCAAAAGCATCTGGGAATGTCTCCTTGCTAAAAAGTCATATACCCAATGCAAAGAAGGGGTCATCACCAGGAATGACTATTCTGCAGTCGCTCGGGGATGTAGGGGGGTAGTAAGGAAGGCCAAGGCAGAGCTGGAACTGGGACTAGCTTCTCAGATTAAGGACAATAAGAAGTCCTTTTTTAAATACATAGGGCGCAAAAAGAAGGTCCCAGGTAATGTCGGGCCCTTGCAGGACACGTTGGGAAATTTGGTTGTCACGCCAGATGACAAAGCCAACATATTTCACAATTTCTTTGCCTCTGTCTTCCTAAGTAGGGACCAGAACAGCCACCTCCCTGCTGGGCCCCCCCTCGGACCCCAGGGGAGGCACACATGGGCCAAAGGTTAGCGAGGAACTAGTTAGGGAGCTTCTGGAGGGGCTGGACGTATTCAAGTCAGCCGACCCGGACGATCTCCACCCTGGAGTTCTAAACGAATTGGCCAAGGTCATTGCAGGAGCCTCGGCACGGCTTTATGAGCACTCGTGGTGCTCTGGTGTGGTCCCAAAGGACTGTGAGAGGGCCAACGTGGTCCCCATCTTCAAAAAGGGGAGGAAGGAGGACCCGGGAAACTATAGGCCAGTTAGTCTTACCTCGATCCTAGGCAAGCTGTTTGAGAAAATTATACTGGCACACATCCATGAGGGGCCAGCAGGGGACTGCATGCTTAGGGGCAACCAACATGGGTTCATCAGTGGCAGGTCCTGTCAGACCAACCTGGTGGCCTTCTATGATCAGATTACCAGATCATTAAATGCAGGGGTAGCAGTGGACATAGTCTTCCTGGACTTCCGGAAGGCATTCGAGACTGCCTCTCAACCTGTTCTCATTAAGAAACTGGGGGGCTGTGGTGTCAATGCCCACACAGTCAAATGGGTCACCAACTGGCTGGAGGGCCGCACCCAGAGGGTGGTGGTGGATGGGTCCTTCTCAACCTGGAAGGACGTGGGCAGTGGGGTCCCCCAGGGCTCGGTCCTCAGGCCCGCGCTGTTCAACATCTTTATCAGCAATTTGGATGAGGGGGTAAAAAGCACCCTGTTCAAATTTGCTGATGACACTAAGATGTGGGGGGACGTGGGCACACTAGAAGGAAGCATCAGGCTACAATCAGACCTAGACAGGTTACAAGGGCGGGCGGACGAGAATAGGATGGGATTCAACACAGACAAGTGCAAGGTGATGCACCTGGGGAGGTACAACCGGCACCATACCTACAGGTTGGGGAACTCCGCACTTGTCAACACGGAGGCGGAAAAGGATCCGGGGGTCATCATTGACTCCAAGATGAACATGGGCCGGCAGTGTGGGGATGCAGTCAGGAAGGCCAACCGTACCCTGTCATGCATCCACAGATGCATCTCGAGCAGGTCCAAAGAGGTGATCCTCCCCCTCTATGCGGCACTGGTCAGGCCGCAGCTGGAGTACTGCGTCTACTTCTGGGTGCCGCACTTCAAGAGGGACGTGGACAGCATGGAGAGGGTCTAGAGGAGGGCCACTCGCATGATCAGGGGCCAGCAGGGCAGGCCCTATGAGGAGAGGCTGCGGGACCTGAACCTGTTCAGCCTCCAAAAGAGAAGGCTGAGGGGGGATCTAGTGGCCTGTTATAAACTAGTCAGGGGGGACCAGCAGCCATTGGGGGAGCCCCTGTTCCCTCGTGTACTGCCAGGTGTGACCAGGAATAACGGTCACAAGCTGGCAGAGGGCAGGTTTAGGCTAGATATCAGGAAGCGCTACTTGACGGTCAGGGCAGCTAGGATCTGGAACCAGCTTCCAAGAGAAGTGGTGCTGGCTCCTACCCTAGGTGTTTGTAAGAGGAGGTTGGATGAACATCTTGCGGGGGTCGTTTGCCCCCCGTATTATTTTTTGCCATGGCAGGGGGTCAGACTAGATGATCTACTCAGGTCCCTTCTGGCCCTAGAAACTAAGCTATGAAATAGCTTGAGGCAGTAGAATAAGAATCTGTTTATCAAGCCTTTAATATTAGACTAGGCCAAGAATGAATAACTGCTTCTTGGAAAGGTATGTAACAGCAGCTAAAAGTAGCAATTCATATTTTGTTTTGTATGTTACAATTGGTTTATTCAGCAAAGTAAAAGAAACAAAACATGGCAAGTAGCATTCCCAGATGGTGAGGGAAAAATAGAAGATGTTCTCCCTCCCAAAACTGGACTTTTCTCAAGGACACAGACCCCAACAAATTGGCTAACTGGGGGAACAAGGAGAAGGGGACATGATGGTAGATGTCTACTACAGACCGCCACACCAGGAGAGCTGGATCTGGAATTTTCCAGAGAACTGATGCAGGCTGCACATTCAGGAGGAATCATAGATTTCATAGACATTAGGGCTGGAAGGGACCTCGGGAGATCATCGAGTCCAGCCCCCTGCCCAAAGGGCAGGAAGTCAGCTGGGGTCATAGGATCCCAGCAAGATAAGCACCCAATTTACTCTTGAAGGTGTTCAATGTAGGTGCTTGAACCACCTCCGCTGGCAGACTGTTCAAGACTTTGGGGGCTCGGACAGTGAAGAAATTCTTCCTTATGTCCAGCCTGAAACGGTCTTGCAGGAGTTTGTGACCGTTCGACCTCATCATCCCTTGGGGCGCTCTGGTGAACAATCATTCCCTCAGATCCTGGTGGTCACCCTTGATAAACTTATAGGTGGCCATCAGATCACCCCTGAGCCTACGCTTTTCCAGGCTAAAGAGTCCCATGGCTCTCAGCCTGTCATCATAAGATCTCTGTTCCTGACCTCTGATCATGCGCGTGGCTCTCCTCTGGACTCTCTCAAGCTTCTCCACATCCTTTTTGAATTGTGGAGCCCAAAACTGGACGCAGTACTCCAGCTGCGGCCTCACCAAGGCCGAGTACAAGGGGAGAATGACGTCCCGGGATTTGCTCGAGAAGCATCTATGGATGCAAGTCAGCGTTTTGGTCGCTTTACTAGCCGCAGCATCGCATTGCAGGCTCATGTTCATCTTGTGGTCAATGATGACCCCCAAGTCTCTTTCTTCTGTAGTGCTAACCAATGTAGCACTGCCGAGCCTATAAGGGTGCTGCAGGTTTTTCCTCCCAAGGTGGAGAACCTTGCATTTTTTGGTGTTAAACACCATCAGGTTCTCGTCCGCCCATTTGCTGAGCTTGTCCAGGTCAGTCTGGATCACCCGCCTATCTTCTGGCGTGGATGCATTGCCCCAAAGTTTGGTGTCATCGGTGAACTTGGCCAGTCCACTCCTGACTCCAATGTCCACATCATTAATGAAGATGTTGAACAGTATGGGTCCCAGGACAGAGCCTTGAGGGACCCCACTGGTCACAGGGCACCAGGATGAGTGACTGCCATCAATCACAACCCTCTGGGTCTGACCACGGAGCCAATTTCCCAGCCAACGGATCGTGGTGGAGCCAAGGCCACAACTGGCCAGTTTGGCCAAGAGGTGATCATGGGATACCAGATCAAAAGCTTTTTTGAAGTCAAGATATATGACATCAACCTCTTCTCCCTTGTCCAGATGATAGGTCACCTGGTCATAGAAGGAAATAAGATTGGCCAAACAAGACCTACCCACAAGAAACCCGTGCTGGCTGTCCCTTAGGATGTTAGCCTGGGCCAGTCCCTCAAGGATGGCCTCCTTAATAAACTTTTCTAGGATCTTCCCCAGGAAAGAAGTCAGGCTAATGGGCCTGCAGTTAGCTGGATCCACTCTCCTCCCTTTCTTGAAGATCGGCACCACATTGGCCTTCTTCCAGTCTTCGGGCACTACCCCAGAGCGCCAGGAGTTTTCAAAGATCCGTGCCAGGGGCTGGGCTATGACGCTCGCCAGCTCCTTGAGTACCCTGGGGTGCAGATTGTCAGGGCCGGCTGACTTGAAGGTATCCAGCTTCTCAAGGTGTTCCTTCACGAGGTCAGCATTTATGGAGGGTAGGGGATCCCCCTCACCCAGATTTTCCTGTCCCATAGCAGGCATGGGCATCCCATGTGACTGATGAAAGACTGACGCAAAGTACCTATTTAATAGGTTGGCTTTTTCCTGGGCGTCAGTTGCCAGTTGCCCCATCTGGTTTAGCAGGGGTCCAACATTTCCCTTGCTTTTCCTCCGGCTCCCCACATATCTGAAAGAGGACTTTTTGTTGTCCTTGATGCCTGAAGCTAGTTGGAGTTCAGTTGCAGCCTTGGCTTTCCTGGTTTGCTCCCTGCAGGACCAGACCAGCGCAGAATAATCCTCCTTGGAGGTGAATCCCATCCTCCATCCTTTGTAGGCTTTCCTTTTTAGCCGCAGGAGGTCCGCTAGGTCCCTGGAGAGCCAGGAGGGCTGCTGTGCCTTCTTGCTGCCTTTCCTCCGTGTTGAAATAGATTTAGCTTGTGCATTGAGGATCGCTTCCTTGAGGAGCAACCACTCTTCCTGAACTCCCATCACCCTGGGGTCATGATCCCTGAGGGCCTGACCGACTAGCCTCTTGAGCTTGTTCAAAGTCGGCTTTTCTGAAGTCAAGGACTTCTGTGTTGCTGACTGACTTGCCAGCTTTACGGCAGATGGTGAAGGTGATCAGCTCGTGGTCGCTGCCACCCAGCTTCCCATCGATCACTTGGTCGCCGATTAGGTCATCCCCCGTAGCCAGTACCAGGTCAAGCAGCGCTTTGCCTCTCGTTGGCCCATAGACTTCTTGAGTCAGGTAGAGGTCATCTACACACGAGAGAAAGCTTTGCGACCGCTCGGATTTTGCTGAGTGATCTTCCCAGGAGATGTCCAGGTAATTGAAGTCACCCATGACAACCAAGGTCCTGGAGCAAGCGGCCTCAGTCAGTTCCCGGGCGAACTCCTGGTCAAGCTCAGGACTTTGAGTGGGAGGTCTGTAGTAGACTCCCACCGTTGTGTCCCCTGTGCTGAATTCCCCACGAATTTTTACCCAGAGGGTCTCTAGCTGTCCATGCCGGTCGCCAACATCAGTTTGCAGGGACATGTAGCTTTCCTTGACATAGAGAGCCACACCCCCGCCCCTTTTGTCAACACGATCCCTCCTGTACAGGGTATAGCCCTCTATACCCGTGGTCCAGTCAGGGGTGGAGTCCCACCAGGTCTCTGTTATCCCAGTGACATCGTATTTCTTTGCACTGAGCAGGAGGACGAGCTCGTCCTGGTTGTTGCCCAGGCTCCTGGCATTAGTGTACAGGCAGGCAAGTGTGCCCTTGGGGGCTCCTGCCTTGCCCACAGATTGTGCCAGGGCTGGGGCAGGGGTGGGCTCCCTTAAGTGCCTTGCTCCACTGGCTTTGCAAGGGTCGCTCAGCGGGCCAGCAGTGGCAGTAGTCCCCGCATCCCCCAGCGGGCTTAGTTTAAAGCCCAGTGGAACAGGTCAGCCAGCCTGGCTGAGAAGAGCCTCTTCCGGAGGGGAGAGAGGTGGAGGCCATCTCTTCCCAGCAGCTCGCTGCCTCTCTCTCCAAAGAGCGGGCTGTGGTCATGGAAGCCAAAGCCTTCCCGATGACACCAGCTCCACATTCTTTGGTTCACTGTGTGGATCCTCCTCTCCCTCCTCAGCCCATAGCCCAAGACTGGGAGGATGGATGAAAACACCACCTGAGCTCCCAGACCCCTAAGCCCTGCTCCCAACTCCCTGTAGCGCCTCATGACCTGGCTGGGGGTGCTCCGAGCTGTGTCATTGGTGCCCACGTGAATAAGGAGCATGGGGTAGTGGTCTGTGGGCCGGAGGAGCTGCGGGATCCTCTCCGCAATGTCTCGGATGCGGGCCCCCGGGAAGCAGCAGACTTCCCGGGCTAAGGGGTCGGGGCGGCAGATTGCCCCCTCAGTTCCCTGCAGGATGGAGTCTCCCACAACAAACACCTTTCGCTTTGACTTGGGGAGAGCGGGGCCAGTAGCTGGGGTCAAGCCTGGGTTGCCTGTGGGAGCCGGCAACTGACCAGGCTCTGCCGGGGCTGCAAGAGGTGCGAACCTGTTGCTAAGCTCTGGCGAGGGAGGGGCCTTGGTGCGGTGGGCCTTGGGGCCCTTGACCACTTTGGTCCATGCCCCTGACTGGGCAGAGCTGGAGGTCTCAGAGTCCTCCTTAGTCATGGAGGGAGACGGAGCTCTCCCCTGCGGGTCCCGGGGGAGAAGGGCCTGGCAGTAGGAGTCTATCTCCTGCTCGCAGTCCCTGATGGCACGCAGTCTCTGGACTGTGGCCTGGAGCTCCTCCAGCTGGCGCACCAGAGACCCCAATAGGGAGCAGGCCCCACAAGGGGAGGTGGCCATGCTCCCGGGCCCCAGAGCCTGAAAAAGGGACAGGCAGCCCCCGCAGCCGAGAGCCAGGGGCTCTGTCTGCGTGGAGCCTGGAACCATGGGCTCCATCTGGGTGGCCGTCTCTGAGGTGCCTGATGGAGGGGCCGCAGAGCCCGAGGGGACCCTCGGGGTGCAGCGCGTGCCCATCCGTGTCATGCCTCTGGTAGGCTGGCTACAGCTGGGGCTGGCTATGGCTGGGGGGGGTCGCAGGCAGGGTCTCGTGCCCTCCCGCGCCCTCTCCTGCGCGAACTCCGCGCTAACTCGGGCGCCTGTTTGCGCAGCCTGTTCGCGCACCTCCGGTCGCGTGGCTCCGTGGGGGGCTGGGCCAAGTAGGGGCCTGGGCAGGGGCTTGACCTGGCCCAGCACCAGGCAGCGGCCTCCTCCCAGCAAGCGAGGAGTTAACCCCTTCCCACCACGAGCCCGCTTACCTCCGGCTATGCTGGGGGTTGGCAGGGGGCTCGGCGGCTGCTGAGGGGGTGTCTGGGGGGCTTCGGGGGAGCAGGGGTGCAGCGGCCTTTAAAAGGGGTGCTTTAAAAAGAAAAAGGCAGCTTACAGACAGTGGAAACTAGGAGTAGTCACCAAGGAGTAATAAACAAGTGTGACAGAGCAGCTTCAGGGCTCCTTCACTTAAAGGGCTGGAGCAGATAGCCTCCAGGTGTCTGTTGAGGGTGACCATTTTGGAAGAGCTCTGGTATAAGAGCAGGGCAGTCTGTGTGGAGGGCCTGAGGAGGCAGCATCGGGCTGAGCTGCTCTCGCAACACCTTGGAGCTAATTGTGAGTCTATGAGGAAGGAGGAGGCCTCATTGGTCCTGGACAAGACCTGAAACTGCTGGGATAGGAAGGCCTGGAGGTTCTGCCTGTGGTGGGGCAGGACCACTTAAATGCCAGGTTCAAGGAACATCCCAGTGTAAGGAGGGTCAGGGTGCCTAAACCCCTGCCCCAACCTTCAGGTGGCCTTTGGAGCAGCTCAGGGCCAGGTATACAAAGTAGCTGCACCTGAGCCGTGTAGGGTGGTAGACCCTGGAGGTGGGCCAGGCACAGCAGGAGATGCTACCTGAACCTGCAGAAGTGCTTTACTTCAACCCTGAGTGAGAGTGTGGAGTGGTGGGCCAGGCATGGCAAGCAGAGTGTCACAGAGCCTATAGGGGTGGTCAACCCTGAACTTGAATGGTAGGGTGAAGTAGTGTGGCCCTGAGAGGGGGCAGAGTAGTGAGGCCCGGAATTGGGGCGGTGTTGTGAGAGGCATTTGAGATGTGGGGCCTAGTTTTGAGGCTCTGGAGATGAAGCAGTTAGTCGGGTAGAGTGTTTTGGGGTGCAGTGGTGAGGCCCCAGGCTAGAGGAGGCAGTTGACAAGGCCCAATGTGAGCCACTCAACTGGAGGCCAGGTGCTAGGCCGGATGTGGAAGGCCTGGTGTGTGCACCTGTAGGGAGGCCAGATGCTAGGCCTGGAAATATTTGCAAGGATGCTAAGACTTTGAGCTCTGGTGGGGAGTGAGATTCCCACGTGAGACTCCAGAGCTGGAGTCCCAGTTCTACCTAGCTGGAGGAAACATCTGCAAGGTATGGGATACACATAGGGCTGGTTAGAGCGTGCTCATTAGGCCCTTACCATCAACGGTTGATCAAAAGTCAGCCTCCAGCCTATTAACATGAAAACAATAGGACATCAAGGCATGGCAGGTGAAAGAGATGGGCAGTTGGCCCAAGGACAAAAGGAGCAGTCTCCCAACTGGGCTGTGAGTTGGCTCCTTTTGTCACAACAAGTACAGCCTGTATTTGTAGGGAGAGGAGAAGGAAGGCAAGGGCGGCAACCGAGATCAGGTTGGCAACCAATATCAAGGACAATAAGTCTTTAAGTATGTAGGAAGCAGGAGGAAGACCAAGGGAAATGTGGGGCCCTTGCAGAAGCTGACAGGACAGCTGAAAACAGACAGCCAGGAGAAAGCTGAACTCTTTAATAAATACTTTGCATTGGTGTTCCTGCATGCAAATGGTGGTTGCCCACCTAGTCGGATACTGGACGGATGTGTGGGGAGGGGAGGGGGGTGATTGCCAACTGTAAGGAGAAGAGAAGCTACAGAAAGGGATCTCCTGCAGGAAAAAAACCCTTCTCAGCATTTACCTTGAAAGATCCAAGGACCACAGGAGACACAAACATCTGGAAAACACACTTCTGAAGTGAATGCCATCTCCGGATTGGTCCACGACACACCATGCTGTCTATTTCTAGTCCTGGAGAGGGGCAGCCCAGGGAAGAGCCTGGCACTGAGAAACACAGCACAGATGGGAACTCCCAGCTCAAAATCATCCGCCGAGAGTGAGGCAGAAAACCGGTTTAGCAGAGAGGGTGAATGGAGAACAGAGGAACCCTGAGGCAGCAGAGGCAGCAATTGTAATGAGAGGGTGAGCACCCACTGCAAACAGGTGACTCACTGGTGCCAAGTAAGTGAGGATTGATAGCAAACAAGCAGGGCTGGGGAGTAGCGGCAAGAAGCCAACTGGCCCCAGTGAACTATCAGAAATCAGAGCCAAATTATAGCCACTGGAGCAGTGAGGAACTGTTTAGTTTAACTTCTTTTCTTTTTTTTTTCTTTTTTGAATTCCCTGAAAAGAATATCAGGGCTGAGATGGGATAAAGCTGGGGTGTAGGGAATGGTGGAGCTCCATTTTTAGTACCAATAGGTCAGCGTGGAATTTATCTGCTTTTTGAGGTTTTTTTAGTCCATTCTCCCACAAAAAATCTTTCAATAAAAACATCAAAGTAATGGCAGGCAAGATTCTAACAACTGGGACAATATAAAACCCTTTGCCCAAGTAAAGCAGGGGAGAAGACATCATTCTGGAAATGGCATAAGCCTTATAGCACCTACAGCCAACAACTATGAATGGTCAGTGTCAAAATGGTGTGGAAGCTGAATGTCTTCAAGTTGGCAGGACCAGATGGACTACATCCAAGTGTGCTGCGGGAATTGGCTGGAATCATTGTAGGATCATTGGCAAAGGTATCTGAAGACTTGTGGTGCTCAGGAGAGGTCCCAGAAGACTGGAAAAGGGCCAATGTGGTGCAAGTCTTTAAGAAGGGGAGGAGGGAGGATCCGGGAAACTACAGGCCAGTCAGTTTGACCTTGATGCTGGGTAACATTTTGGAAAAAAGTATCAAGAAGTCCATTTGTGAGAGACTGGCAGAAGGCATGATGCTGAAGGATAGCCAACATGGTTTTGTTGCAGGCAGCTCATGTCTGACCAGCCTTGTCTCCTTCTATGATCCAGTAATGAACTACTTAGATGTGGGAGACACAGTTGATGTCATATTTTAAAAAGGCCTTCTATATGGTCACCCATGACGATAAAAAAACTGGGGGATTTGGGACTGACAGAGTCCGCAGTCATGTGGGTTGGGAACTGGTTAAGGGGGTTGAACTCAGGGAGTATTTGTGGACTGGTCTGTATCATCTTGGTGGGAAGTAGCCAATGGTGTCCTGGAGAGTTCAATTTTTTGCCCCATACTGTTCAACATCTTTATCAATGACTTAGATAAGGATGTGGCAAATATCCTGGCCAAGTTTGCAGAAGATACTAAGTTATGGGGAAAAGTGGTCATGCTAGAGGATAGGATGTAGATCCAAGCAGGTGTGTACAAGCTGGAAGGGTGGGCAGAGTGGAACCGGATGCAGTTCAATAAGGATAAATGCAGAGTACTTCATCTGGGGAGAAGTAACCTGCAACATGAATATAGGTTAGAAGGAGATGTCCTGGCAAGTACGATGGTTGAATGGGACCTTAAAGTTATGGTTGATCACAGGATGAACATGAGCCTACAGTGAGATGCTGTAGTCAACACAGCTAATAGCATACTGCCATGCATTAGCTGATGCATTGCGAGCAGGGCTAAGGAAGTGATACTTCCTCTCCACTCGGTGCGGTGAGACCCCAGCTGAAATACTGTGTACAGTTCTGGCTGCTGCACTTCAAAAAAGACATGGAAAATCTTGAAAGGGTCCAGAGAAGGGCAACAAGAATGATTAAAGGCCTGGAGGACAAACCTTATGAGGAAAGACTAAGGGATCTGGGACTGTTCAGGGGAAGATAAGACTGAGGTGGGATTTGGTGGTCATCTGTAAGTATGTAACGGTTGAATATGAGGAGCTGGGAGAAAAGCTGTTCACTAGGGTGCCCCAGCAGAGGATAAAGAGCAATGGCCATAAACTGTTGGTGAATGGTTTCAGGTTAGATGTAAGAAGAACTTCTTTACGGTAATGGTGACGAGAATCTGGAATAGACTTTCCAAGGAGGTGGTGCAGTCACCAACCTTGGAAGTCTTCAAAAGGAGACTGGACAGACACTTTGCTAGGATCATTTGACCCCAGAAGTATTCCTGCCCAGAGCAGGGGGGTTGGACTTAATCTTTTGAGGTCCCTTCTAGCCCTTAATTTCTATGATTTCTATCTTGTGAAGTCTGCAGGGAAACTGGTTCAGTCCAGTTCCCAAAGTTTCAGTTAAACAAATCTGAACAGCACCAATCAGAATATTTATTTATAAGCCAAATATAAATATTGGGTGTGAGCAGGTGGAATCTTCAGGAAGACATTTGCAAATCAAGACACTCTGCTGCCAGCCTGCATGCTGGCATCCTCTTCCCTCCTGTGTCTTCCTTTGCTGGTATAGGTGCAAATTTGTATCGTGCTGTTGCAGGTAGCTAGATAGACACAGAGACAGGTGCTGCTTCTTATGCTTTGGATCTATAAACAAATAAGAAGCTGGGTTATAGAGATGTATCA
The DNA here is from genome assembly GCF_001723895.1 of Crocodylus porosus. Lineage (NCBI taxonomy): Eukaryota > Metazoa > Chordata > Crocodylia > Crocodylidae > Crocodylus > Crocodylus porosus. The sequence goes on from NW_017728886.1 coordinate 27,619,706, forward strand.
TGCCTCATTTTCTAACTTAGGTGGTAGTAATGCTTCACCTGCTAAGAGGAACAAAAGGATCATTGGGAAATGTGATTGTATCTTGACTTGGTATACATGGTAATCAGTAAGAGAACCGTAACTCTCTGTGAATTCTGTGTCTAAGCTGGCAAAGTCCTGTACATAGGCAGGCGGTAGTTTTGTCTCTCAAGTACCTGGGTTTTTATAAAAATTTCATGGTTCGGACACTTTCTGTGTGGGACTAGAATCTGCTACTATCATTGACAAAGGTTTTGCTTAGTCCCTAGTGGTCATCCAGATAAGGGACAAGGTGATGGATCCAGTCCCTCCACAGAAGGCCCACAGATCTGCTGCTACCCTTCACACCAGGGCTGTCCTACCCACATAGGTTCAGCTGTGCTGAGTAATGCTGCCATTCCTTTTAAATGTAGAGGCTTTAATAAGCAAGCACTCACAACATTTGGTAGCCTTAAGACAAGAGTTGATGTATTTAGAGAAATACAGAAATGCTCAGCAATGCCTCAGGTAGGAACTGGTATCCAGTACTGGAGAACATCCATGGGTATGTATGATATCAGTAGGCTTTGTAACTCTCCAGGCAGCATTAGGAGTGGTATTCATTACCTTAATTGTAAGGTTAGGTTGTAAGCAATTATCAAACAAGGATGTATGTGAAGTACAGGGTTTGGTGAAGCCACAGAAAGAATACTGTATCTTCAAGATGGGAAGCATAGGTATATTCAGGCCTAAAAAGCAACTGGAACCACAGGTGCTTTAGGAGCCGGCAGCTATGTAAGAGCTGTTTACTTTGTGACCTCTTAGCATAGGTTTCATAGTTTCATAGTTGGTAGGGTTCTAGATTCATAGATTCATAGATGTTAGGCTCGGAAGGGACCTCAATAGATCATCGAGTCTGACCCCCTGCATAGGCAGGAAAGAGTGCTGGGTTCAGATGACCCCAGCCAGATGCTCATCCAGTCTTCTTTTGAAGATGCTCAGGGTAGGGGAGAGCACCACCTCCCTTGGGAGCCCATTCCAGATTTTGGCCACTCTAACTGTAAAGAAGTTCTTCCTAATGTCCAATCTAAATCTGCTCTTTGCTAGCTTATGGCCATTATTTCTTGTAACCTCCAGGGCACCTTGGTGAGCAGAGCCTCACCAATTCCCTTCTGCGCCTCCATGATGAATTTATAGGCAGCCACAAGGTCACCTCTCAACCTTCTCCTACGGAGGGTGAAGAGTTCCAGGTGCCCTAGTCTCACCTCGTAGGACTTGGCCTGCAAGCCCTTAACCATACGTGTGGCCCTTCTCTGGACCCTCTCCAGGTTATCCACATCCCTCTTGCAGTGTGGTGCCCAAAACTGGATGCAGTACTCCAACTGCAGTCTGACCAGCGCCCGATAGAGGGGAGGTATCACCTCCTTGCTTCTGTTTGTCATGCATCTGCTCATGCACAATAAAGTAGCATTAGCTTTGCTGATGACCTTGACATACTGACCACTCATGTTCATCTTGGAGTCCACTAGGACTCTGAGATCCCTTTCTGCTTCTGTGCTGCCAAGCAGGTCATTTCCTAGGCAGCAGGTATGCTGGACATTTTTCCTCCCTAGGTGCAGCACTTTGCATTTCTCCTTGTTAAATCACAAGAACACCTCACCAGGGTTAGAAGGGACCTGAGCAGATCATCAAGTTCGACCCCCTGCCATGGCAGAAAAGAGTACTGGGGTCAAATGACCCCAGCAAGGTGTTCATTCAGCCTCCTTTTAAAGACCCCCCCAGGGTAGGAGCCAGCACCACTTCTCTTGGAAGTTGGTTCCAGATCCTAGCCACCCTGACCATGAAGTAGCGCTTCCTGATATCTAGTCTGAATCTACCCTCTGCCAGCTTGTGACCATTATTCCTGGTCACTTTTTGGGGGAACAGGGACTTCCCCAATGCCTGCTGATCCCCCCTGACTAATTTGTAACAGGCCACTTGATCTCCCCTCAGCCTTCCCTTGTGGAGGCTGAACAGGTTCAGGTCCCGTAGCCTCTCCTCGTAGGGCCTGCCCTGCTGCCCCCTGATCATGGACAGGTAGGATAGTGCATGCATGAGGAAAACTGAAAATGGTTATTTACTGCAACAGAGTAAAACCATACAGGGTAGGATCCTGTGGAAAACTTGTCTTGATAGGGGAGGAGAGCTAATGGTGAGATTAAGAACTAAAACATATGTAAAAAGGAAAGAAAATAGAAATAACTAAATATTCTAGCAAAGGATAAAAGAAGCTGCTGTGAAGTGGCTGATCCTGGTTGGTGCATTATACATGGGTGACATCTTGTATCTCACAGAAACTTGTGGAATCCTCCTCTGGTGCTCCTTTCTTGTAACAGGCCCCTACTTCAGAGTGTCTAATAAAGATCTATGAGCAGTTGAACCTTTTTATTCAGCCCTTACTAGATGACATCACCTCAATAAGCTCTGATTTATTTTGTTAATGGTACGGCCAAACCACGTTTTGCCAATCCAGATGTCTACCATGTAAGTGTCCCTATACTTAGGTTAGATTATGCTGTTAAAAATTCTGATGTTCAGGATGTGATCAATAATCTGTCAGTTTAATTTGCTACTAGTTTAGCAACCTCATATCGGCTGTAATCCTTTGTGTATCTGAGGTTGTAATATATCACTGGTTTCATCTGAAGACTTACAGTAAAACCCTCTGATCTATTATTGTATTATAATCTGATGTAAAACACAAAGAAAAGTGATGTATGGCAAGAATGATGATTTTAAGACACACAAAAAGATTCTCCCTGTGAAAAAGCCTTTTACAAGTTGTTGATTAATTACAAGAAGAATGGTAAGGGTCAGAGGGAAACTTGTATAGCCAAAGGAATTCAGAATTAAAAGAAGAGTTGTTTTTTCAGAAAGGTTTCAAATGACAGACTGACTATAATTCTTGTACACATACATCATATTTATCAATGCTGTTGAAGTAAATGACACCTTTGCATGTAAATGTGGAGGCAGAATTTGAGCCTAGATAAACTGATTAGCATTGACAAAACACAAGATGAGAATCAAAAAATGCATGGCCCACTCTGAAAGCCCACTAATTCTTTAGCTCCCTCTCTACTCCACAGTTTGTTCTCTAATGCTGTGTTTGCTATTCCTGAGCATATTTTCAACATTTGTCAGACCTTTCACAGATCTGAATTTTTGTGATGCTGCATGGTATTTGGAGAAAGGCCCTGCCTTGGTGACAGACTAGAAATGAATTTAGGTGCCTAGGCAGACAATGTTCTTTGAGTGCCTAGGTATTTTCAAATGCAACCAAATAGCTCACCTAAGGGAGGCTTTGAAAATCCCACTGGTAGCTACCTGCATCTTTGACACCTGTATTCCTTTGTTACTATGTCAGTTATGTTTTGCACTCAATGCCTGTGTCTCATTCCATCTGGAAGTAGGACCCCTAGGTATTTTTCATTCTGGGGTTTGCCTAAGTGTAATGCTCTTGTTCATGTGTTGCTCATCCCCTGTCTTCAACATTTTTTCTGCTTGAGCTACATTTCTGTAGCCATATTCTTTTTTTTCTTGCTTTCCCTGTAAAGGCTTTTGTTTGCTCTTCTGTTACACAAATCAACAGAATGAACAAACACACTCCTACAGTACCCCAAGTGATAAGCCCTATGACACCCTCAGAGGGCATTAGGGCATCACAAAGAGACCTTCCAAGCAGCATTATAATAACTTTGATGGTTAGGAATAGGAGTCATTTCCCCGTAAACCTGATCCAACAAATCAAGCGTGAAATTCCCCTGTCTCTCTAGCTCCTGCTTTTGTTGGCAGGAAAGTTCATCCGGTAACATAAGCTGCTGCAGAACACAACGCAGTAGGAACAGATTGTTTGGGGGGTGATTATGATACCAACAATAAGAGGAAAACTTCCATGACTAGGCAAAGCAGCGTGTGAAGAAAGATGCATAAAGCAAATCACCACACATAACAAGCAAGTCAGGAGAAAGGCAGCCCATGGTATTTATTTCCTGCCCATATCCCAGGACATAGGAAAAGGTCTCAGCCTTTCCCCATGACACCATAAAGTTTGTCTAGTGCAGGCTGTTCAACTGGCAGCTCAGGCTGCACTCAGTCTTGCAGGCTCCTGGCATGTCTTCCCCTCTCCCCTCTCCCCTCTCTTGTTGCTCCTGCTGTGGTAGCCAGGCTTTTCAGGCTCCGCTGCCTTCCTCTAGGTCCTGCTCCTGCTCCTGCTCCTGCTCCTGCTCCTGCTCCTGTGGGAGGGGTGGCACAGTGGGAGTGGGCCATGGTACACTTGCTGCATGGTAAAGGAGAGGCCTGGGCTTTTCGTGAGAGAGGCAGGAGCCAGTCCAGACATTAAGGAGCCAGCCTGCAGGCAGGCATATGGCTGGGAGTGGAAATTAGACAGGTGCTCAATGAGGGAGCTGGGCTGCCTTTGCACCAGGCAGGGGCTGGGAGCAAGGGGGGCCCTGTCCACATAGCACATGTGGCTGGGAGCAGATGGGGTGGGGCTGGGAGGGACCTAAAAGCCACAGAGCCAAGAGAGGAAGGGGAACCTGGCTGCCTGTGCTCTGCATGCAGCAGGGCTTGGGAAGTATGCTAGGTTGCCTGTATGGTGGGGGAGTCCAGGGGGCGGGAGTACCCTTGTGGCAAGCAGCTCTTGGTCTGCAGCCTGCATGTTGTCTGACCCCTGCTGGGACAACGTGCCCAGCTGCCCAGAAACCAGATGGTCCTGTTCCGGTGCATTTTTGGTAGTATGTTGCTGATGCCTGATGTTGCTGCCTCTTAATGTCTTTAGTAAAGGACATTCAGTTAGGAGTTTGACTGGTACTCCCTGTGTCAGGGATCAGGTGTTTCTTCAGTCTGGCACATATTAAAGGGAGGCTGAATTGGAGTCTCCACTGCTCACCAAATCTTGGGCACAACTTACCTGGAAAATAATGGCTTGGCTCATCCACTACAGAGCCCGTTAGTCCCCAAGGAAGCTTGCATCTTTGTGTTAGAAATGGAGTATTGTTATAATATTGTTAGAAATGGAGTGTTGTTAGAAATGCACAGTTTGCATCTCTTACCTGATAAGCAAAAAAAACACTGCCAAGGACTTTTTTCCTTGGCCAGCCTTGCCACAGTTCTTCTTATACTAAATCACACACTCCCCCAGCCTCCCCCTAGCTTTTCTCATGCAGATTAAAGAAGCTGGAATTCAACTGACTGTGTCCTTGAAAGGGGGGGGATTTAAACTCTTGGTGACCTAAAGAACTTTCTGAGCATGCACAATTAGCTGATGCATATTTACTTCTCCGCCCTGCATACTTAAGTAGTTAATTATAATGAACATGCGATGGATGTAGTAACGTAACCACACACATGTTTGTATGAAACGGAAATGAGCTGTAAAAGTTCCTGTTTCTGCACACGTGCCCAGGAGGGAAAGGATAAATATGGGCTGCAAAGTTCCTCAGGGGTTCGGAGTAATCTGAGTCTTTGGCTCTGCTCTGACCCTATTTGCAAATACACCTTTTGTGCTGCTAATAAGTGTGTGTCTGAGATTCTTTGCAAGCCTCCAAAGAAACAAACCGGTTTTTTGCATCATTTGCATAACTGGGATTGATAATCAGGGCCTAGGAGTGTTCTTGACTCTTAAATGTTCTCCATCAGGGCTGGGTGCGTTCTTCTGACAATAGGCAGACAAGGTTCTTTGGGTAAATGTGGTATGTTTTATTAGGTCAATTAAATAGTTGGGAAAACATTTCTTTGCAAGCTTGTGGGCACAAACACCCTTCTTCAGGCATAGGGAGAGTCTGCTGTTTTGTGTTCTCCTGGATGGAATAGAAGCCAATATGCAAAATGCAGTTCTGTGAAAATGCAAATGCATGGCAGTGGGATTAGAGGCCATGGGAGACGATACATATGAGATGGATAGGGGCGGGGAGGGGAAATGCTGATCTAGTAATAGATTGTAGCTAGAAAAATGTAGAGAGGTTACCTGGGGTTATCTGATGGCAGGCAAGTTATAATATATCATAAATCCAATGTCTATATTTAGTCCATGATTTTTTGTATCCAGTAGATTTATGAAGTGAAGTTTGTAGGTTTGTAAATGAAAGGTGTTTTGTAAATTCCCATTAGATTAGAAATGAAAGATTGGAGAGGGAGTGGTTGTCTTGTAAGAAGTGCATCCACAAGTAATTGGATGTTTTTATCTTTGATGGATTTTCAGTGTGCGTTCATTCTGGCATGCACTTGTTGTTTGGTTTCTCCTACATATTTTCCATCAGGGCATTTAGTGCACTGGATAAGATATATAACATTTCTGCAGGTGTAGGTGTAAGATCTAGGAATGATGATGGTTTTGTTGTGGAGTGTAGTTATTGTGGGAGTAGTTATTATGGTGGAGATATGTTGGCAGGTCTTACATTTCTTGTCCCGATATGGTCTGGATCCATTTGGTGTGTTTTGGGCCATAGGAAGTTTGTTTCTGGTGATGATATTGGTGAGGTTTAGTGCTTGTTTAAAGGCTAGGATGGGTGGTTCTGAAAAGATCTCTTTAAGAATTGGGTCTTCTTCTCGTATCGGTAGCAATTGTTTGAGGATTTTCCATGTAGGTTCCAGGGAGGGATGCTATGTCATAACTAATGGTGTACGATTCGTGGGGATTTTCTTTTTGTTCTGCAGCAGTTCTTCACGTGGTATCCAGCTCTTTCAAAAGTGCAGTCTCTCTCTCTGAAGGAGTGTCCTTTTATTGGGTGAAAGCCCTTTTGAGATTTGTGAGGTGATCACAGGTGTTCTCCTCAGTGCAAATTCAGTGTATCGGAGCGCTTTGCTGTATATTACAGCCTTCTTGGCGTGTTCAGGGTGATTGCTGGTTCTGTGCAGATATGTGTGTTGGTTTATGGGTTTATTGTATATGGTGGTTTGTATTTTTCCATTCTGGATATTGATCATAGTGTCTAAAAAGGAAATATTGGTGCTGGAGTATTTAAGAGAGAGTCTGATGGAGGGGTGGTGATTATTGAATTTGTGATGGAAATCAATCAGAGATTCCAGGTTTTCGGTTAAATGATGATGTCATCTATATATCTTAAGTATAGCATGGGTTTGGTGGTGCAGTTCTTGAGGAATTCTTCTTCGAGGTGGCCCATAAAAAGGTTGGCATATTGCGGAGCCATTTTGGTGCCCATAGCTGTGTCCATGGTCGAGGGGAAGTGTTGGTTATTGAAAGTGAAGTTGTTGTGTGGGGACGAAGCATATAAATTCAATAATATCTTTAGGTCTATACTCTGAGTTGTAATATGTAAGGCAGGCTTGCAACTTGTAAAAGGCTTTTACTCTTATCGATATGTAAGGCAGGCTTGGATGCCATCCTGGTTTGGGATGTTGGTATACAAATTGATAACATTCATGGTGGCTAGGAGGTGTTGCTGGGAAGGTGGTCTATGTGTTTAAGTTTTTGCAGAAAGTCTGTTGTGTCTTGGACAAAACTCCCTCTTTGGTTGACAAGAGGTTTTAGGATGGATTTGATGAAACCTGATATTTCCTCAGTTATGGTTCCATGGTTGGATATTATAGATCTGCCTGGGTTCCCTTGTTGGTGGATTTTAGGGAGCATGTACAAAGTCACTGAGTTGGGTAGTGGGGGATCAAGTTCTGTAGTTTTTTTTGTAGTTCAGATGGAAATTATTTGATGGTGGTTTTGAGCTTTAAGGTGAAAAGGGGAGTTCGAGCTTCCTCTAGTTTTTCGTAGTAGGTGGTGTCAGAGTTGTCTGTTGGCTTCTCTTATGCAGCCTTTATGGTTAAGGATAACTATAGTTCCTCCTTTATTTGCTCATTTTATTAGTGTTTGGTGGTTGGATCTAAGGGATTCTATAATCCTTCTCTCTGAGAGGGAGAGGTTGTTATGGTGGCTTGCTGGTGGTTATATAATTGTTTCATTCTTATAATCTATAATTCTATAATCATTCTTTCCCTGAAGCAGTCAATATAGTAGTCCAGGTTTGAATTTCGTTCACTGTGAGGTGTCCAATCTGATATTTTTTTGGTTTTGGGGGGTTAATCTTTTCCTCAACATTGTCAAAGGATGAAGTGTTGTTGGAAGTGGATTCATTTTGGTTGTGGAAATAGTCCTTGAGACAGAGGTGTCAGAAAAATTATTTTAGTTCTCTACACTGTAGTATATCATTAGGGTATTAAGGCCTTTAGAGAGGACAGATTTTTCAGCTTTGGTAAGTTTGTGCATGGAGAGATTGATGATATTTGAAGGTTGCCTGGTTCCTTCAGTTTCATCAGTTATGAGGTTGGAATGTTGTGCTGGAATATTGGTGTTGTTTCTCTGATGGTTGTTTGTAGCTAGGAAAGTTGTTCTTGTAGAAATTGGTTCCATTTCTTCTTTTTATGTTGGATGGATGTTGTAAAAAAAATCTTTGGGAGTCTCTTGTATACGCTGTATAATGTTTAGGAAGATATCTGGATGTATCTCTTTTAAGTTGTTGCAGTGTGTGTTGATGTCCTTCGAGTTGATCTTTTCTTCTGACAATTGCTTTTCTACAGATGCTGTGTCTAAGCCCACTGGGAATGCAACTCGAGGATAGGAATATGTTTCTAGGAACCACTGTCCTGAGTCCTCATTGTGCTTGACTTCCAACACCTTGGCCCTTGGGTAATCATGGACACCTGTGCAAACTGGGTTGTAGACACTATAGTTCTGTTCTGGTAGCACTTTTCATTTAGGTGGCATCAGGATAACACCGTGGTGGACAATTAACTTCTGTATTTGTAATATTTACCCTTCATAGAAATTCTCCTCTACCATGCTCTCAGCTGTGAAATGTATCATCCCTCTTTTCTTTCAAGTTGACTACCAAGCAATGTTATGTCCTTATGCTGCTGTTGAAATAGAAATCTTGTGAGAGGTGAGGAAAAGCAATTCCTCTAATGTCAACCTGTTCATTTTTTCTTGTATTTTTGCTGAGGTAGCACACTTGCACACAGTGTTAGGAACAGTTCTGTGGCAAGAACAGCAGCACCAAATTAAATGGCAACAAGAGTGATAAACACAAGAAGGAAGTCAGCATTGGCTCTTCTCAGAATGCTTGTACCTAACCTTCCACCTAATCACTCGTGGTGGAGTGGGGCTGGGGCTCGTACCTTATCTTCCCCCTAAACCAGAAGCCTGGAATGGAAAAGGGTGCGTGTCCCCTTCCCCACCCAGTTTTCTATAAGTACTAAAGGCCAAATTCATACCTGGCACAGGCAGGCTGACCCCATCACCAGCCAAGGCTGCCTCTGTTACCCAGTGATTCTAGTTTGGACCTGTAACTGTTATGCATAGAGGGAGGAACTCCTGACTGCAGAGAACCTGCACCAGATGTACGTGTTTATTAAGTCACATTTAATCCTATGATGAGGGCCTAAGTGTTGCACAGACCTCAGATAAGCTCTCCAATAAAGCTTAAGTTTCACTAATTTGTCGCTGTTTCAATTCCTCCACTGACTGGTTTTGTCCAATATATTCTCCTTCCGTAAGGCCAGGTGGTGGGAAAGAGGGGAGAGTTCTGAAAAAAAGACTGCTTCCTGAGAGAGTATATCTTGCTAATTAAGACAACCATTATCTCATTGGGAAAATCAGGCCGAATGGTTGATAAAAGTTACTGGTATGTTTTTCTTCAGCAATCTCACAGAAAATAACAGCAGGTGGCGATGTGACACACCGAGCCTATTCCAGGAAAGGGCAGGCTCTGGAATGCTCCAACTTTTTGCTTGTCAATTCCTATCCATACTTCCTGGTTACTTGGGACAATTAATTACAACTTTCTGTAGATCTATGTTACAATCTTTTCCACACTCTTCCAAACTGGTGTTTAGGTCTCCTGAACATTTATAAGCTTGTTTCTTAACTTTCATATGAAAAAGAATTTTGAAGGGATATTGCAATTGAAAAATCCCATAACTCCCCAAAAATGTTCCATCTAATCTCATTATAAACAGCAACCCTGTAGTGACTATAATTGAAACTTAGAGGAAATGCCATTTTTTCTCTTTCTTCAGCTTGCTTACTTCATCTATAGTCACTGCTTGTTCCATACAGAATATTAATCACTTTCTCCTGTTGCTCCCATGGGGAAAATGCGATTTTAAATCCACAGGAATTGGTAGGGACACAGGTATTACTGGAAACTGTACTCCTACATTTCAAGTTGAAAAATTTCCTTTAGTCCCAAGTTTTCTCACTTTCAAAAGCTTTGTAATTACAGAATGATAACAACCCAATTTTAATAATTTATTATATTAATTTATTGTAATAATAATTTTATTTACAGATATTTAAATAAATTCTTCCAATGTGTTACTTTACAGTGAGCCCAGTAATGCCCTACGACAGGTATGTGGAAGAAAGAAGCTTCATAAATGTCCACTTGGAAATTTCTTTTCATTATTCATTTGGGAGACTAAGGGCAAGAAGTGGCAGGAATCTAACCTCTCAAACACAAACAGCTCATAGGAGCTATTGGAGGCAAAGAGATACTTGTGTATGCATTTAATTTTTTCACTTACTCAGGTCTTCTTGATAACATGGCTCTGATGCTGCCATCCTCTAACAAAGCCCCTTCCTGGCCAGTACTTCTCAGGTCACTGAGTCCTGTACCTGTCTGCATTCACATGCAGCCATTTACCTAAAGAGTCTGCAACATTGTCTACCCCAAGCCTTCACATACCCGCAGCTGCAAAGCCCCTTAAAATCCAAAAAACCTTACAACATACAACAGGCAAAAAGCAGGGAAAACAAAAATCCTGCCATTGTCCTGCCACAGCAATGGCAGAGAAGTTGCTGATTAATATGCTCAGATAATTCTAGGGAGAAGATTGTGTCCCTGGTTACAGAGGAAGGCAACATGTCTCACCCCATACTTGCCCATATGACCTGGGAGATAAATTTGTTTCTTGCTCCAAATCCGGTGATCAGTTTGCAGAAGAGCAAGACCCTCTAGTCAGGTCCCTAAGAGTTCTCCATCGGCTCACCCCAATCCCTCCAGAATCCCATAGGAGCAGGGTATAACCAAGTCAGCAAATCAATGCTGACTTGTTCACTAGACTGGCCCACAGGTTTGGTGACTGTAAAGATGGTAGAGAGGTGCTGTCCTACTGGTTCTAGCCACACTCCACCACTTTCTAAATTAAAGAAGCCACCTTCTGTGAAGCACCTAAATAGGAAAATACTGGGGAGGCATGGGGAGTGTGTTAGAGCCAGCCTCCCTTGTTACATACCATCCCATGCTAGAACTACTAGCTTTTGCTGCCCTCCATTTGTGAGAACAAAGGGGACCATGAGAATCACTGTCTGTGAATGAAGAACAACCCTAAACAACCTAAATTATTTATATGTCTTATTCTCTACAGCAGCTCATGTCTCCTACTCTCTGGTCAAAGAAAGGTAGTGGAGTCTGGGTTGCATAAGGAGGTTATAAATTTTTCAGAAAGGAGTGCATAAAGGTTACAGATTTCACAGGCTTTTTCCTGTGGACTTCTTTGTCTCTTGGCCTGACCACATTTTATAAAATCTTCACATCTCATAATAAATTCCCAGTTTCACAAATAAATAATAGAAAAACTTCAGAATCACTCAAAGGCATCTATCCCAGCTGAGAAGGAGTGCACAGAAAAAATATGCAATTTCTATTCCAAGCTGATTTTGTAATAAGGCATCTGAATATTAACAATAAAACATCTTTTCTTTAACTTTATTAAAAAATCATTTTAAAGGGGAACCCCCCCAAGAGTTAATGGTGCAAGGCGGAATCAAAATAAAACATATTCTGGAAGAATATATCACTTTACCTCTGTGTCACAGTTGGTGCTCTGTAATTTGAACCACTTACCCCCAGATGAAAACCTGGTTGTCTCTATTAAAAAGTCTGTAACAACACATATCTGTGCTAGAACAGTGTCCTTGAGTTTCTTCATTAACTTTCAAGTGTGTGGTATTGAAGGCATATGGTAAAGGGGAAAGAGGGCACTGTGTGCTTTCATCTTTTTATTCCCTGCCTGACTTCATAAAGCTATCGACTCTGTCAAATCTTACCTCTCTTGGGAGCCTCAGGGCACTTCTGAAAGACTTTACAATCCTCCCTTTGAACTTCTGGGTTCATCTATGTTTTATTTTCTTTTGAAATAGCAGGTAGGGAATTAGCTGCTCTCTTTTGTAACTTCCTCTTGCTTTTCTCCTTTCTGGGAGACAGGGAGGGATGTTTTTTCACAGAAAGGTGCAAAGTGATGGCTGCACAATCTCTACTGGTTTCGGTGGGAGTTGAAGCCAGGCAACTCTTTGAAAAAGTAGCTGAAGGTAGTCATTAACAATAATGTATGTGGGGCTTAAAGATGCATGCTACATTACATAACATGCAGAGGCCATATTATTCAAAACAGTGGGTCTGCCTTTAAAACTCAAGGCTATGGGTAACTCAAGTAGTTTACAGACAATACCTTGCGGTCTACTAATTTGATCTAAGGTTTGCAACTCAAGTAGCAAACAGCTGATGAAGAATCCTCTCTCTAAACCAGGCATGTCAAAAATGCAGCCTGTGAGCCATGTCATTTCACCCATGGAGCTCCGAAAGAGCTGGGAATTCAGGGGCAGGGTGGGCAGGAGCAGGGCCCACTGCCAAATTCCAGGTACAGAGCTTCATTGGGGACATGTTTGGATGGTAGCTGGCTGAGTGACAGCTGCATTCATTACTGTGGCTCCTAAGTCAACACGGCCTGTTTGCCCTACCACTACTGCTGAATGCACAGTGGTGCTGTAGTACACCCTGCTGAGAGAGGGAGGTCGGGACCTAGCCCACAAGCCCTGTTATTCTGACGTTGTCCCCGGGGCTAAGTGAGTTAGACATCCCTGCTGTAGACAAATTCTGGTGGTTGGATAGTGAATGTAGCATTTGACAGCTGTAAGTCCCTGTGGTGTTCATTCTTTTTCTGACTGGGAGCATATGCAATGTGAGACACATTTATGGCAGGCTCATAAATAACTGCCAGATGTTACTCTACTGTTTGCAAACTCTTATAAAATAACTTGTAGTATTAAAAAGAAAACAAAAAACAAAACAAAAATCCATAAATACGTTTGCATTTGAACCGAGACGTCAGAAATTGGACTTCTGATTCCCATTTTTTGCCAGCTACAGTGCAGGATTCAATGACTGTCTAGCACCAGATGACATCAAATGCCTAATCAGAGCATTTTAAGCTCTATTATGGCTTTGTTATTTATTTCAGGAAAAATGCAGAACCATGTTCTTGGGTCTTGGCAAGAAAGTGAACAGTGAGACAATTTTCAAAGATTTGATTTTACAGTGTGATTATATTTCTAATTGAATCTGCATCAGGGGTGGGAGGAGGTGGTTGGAGAAGAGTGATTCTCCTCTTATTGCTGCTGGTGGAACTCTTCTGGTTTCTGTACAGCTACTTCTGATTCACACTTATGAGAACAGAGGATCAAGGACCCTGGGATTTAAAAACACGTAAAATTATTCTCAAACAGTCTTAAAAGTGAACAGCAAAAAGAAAAATTTTTAAACAGTTATTTAATGGACAACAGTTCTGCTTTCTCCTAGAGGTAGCTGAGAAAGACTTTGATTGTAGGCAGACAGAGGAGGCTCAGAGACATGGCTCAAGGTAACACTGAGGAAAGGAGTTGCCACTGCCTAACGAACAATGTAAGTGTCCATTCAGAGCATCTAATGAAGTAAGCGGTCGCTCACCAAAGTTTATGCGATTCTGAATGACTTAGTCTGTAATAAAGCACCACCCTGCCCTGGCTCCTGCCATCTCTGAGAGCCATTGAATCAACTCACATGCAAAACTTTCCAAGCAAAATATTTGTAGCGCTCTAAGCATAGTTTCTTTTTTGGATCATAAAAATGCCTTGTGAACAGTTTGGACAAGGACTTTGAGACTGAGCCGGTCTCATGAGACAAAGTACAAATCTATGTGAAGCCCACAGGGGGACATTTATATATTTTAGAAACCATTTTACTGCTGAAATAAATCATCTCTCTAAAATGAAATGGAGCATTTGTGTCAGCAGTTGTTCAGCTCTAAGGTAGACTCTGACTTAACAGTTTGCTCAAGAGCAGCAAGCAGTGTTGTAAAAGGTTATCATGAAGAATGCCTGGATTCTGACATTATTTGAGTCTGGGAACACTGATAACTGCTTTGAAATCCCGTGGAACGTGACACTGTCTGCTCACCCTCTGCAAAGGAAATAAATATTAACTTATTTGAGCAACTTCCAGATGGATCCAGCCTTGTTGCAGAGAGCTCGTTAATCTCACATGGAAAATAAATACACCAGCAGAGAAAAGGATGGGTGGGATTCTGACTTCCTTTCTCTCTGGCAAATCAAGAGGAGAAAGATTATATGAATGTTTGGCAAAGGATTTTAAAAGGGAACGTTGCTGCAAAGAGCAAATATTTTTGGAAAAAAATGTCCCTCGTTATAAGGAATATTGCAGCTAAGGCATGTGCAATGACCTATTACTGCGGTGGCCAGCATCTTCTTATGATAAACACCTGCTTTCTGATGCGTATAACTTTGCCAAACTTGAATCTCTTGGAATATTTTTCTGTCAGGTGCATGCCTCAGGCTGAGGTGTTTTGTTTCATTTTGTTTTTTTGGAAAGGTTTAGGCAAAAGGGCTCAGTGAGAATAAGGTTAAAAAATATGTTGTTTTGTACATAATTTAAAAAAAAAGTCTAGCAGCTTGTTCTTTGGCAAGGTCTGAAGCAGGGGATTCAAATTTGGCAGGGTGGACAAAGCATCTGATGTCAAAGATGCTTCCTGTGAAAATCTACCCAAGTCTGGCCTACTTATTGTACAAAAGCTCATTTTAGTTTACACATGCTGAGTACTATCTTGCTAGTAGCTTCAGAGATTATTAATTCCTCAAATATTTTGTCCACAGAGAACATGCATTTGCCTGGGGGCTGAGCAGGGTTTTCCTAGTAACTAACAGCAGTTCCCGGCTGCTGCAGGCCATACCAGGTCTGGGTCTGGGCCCTGGAAGTGAATATGAGGAGACTTTCTCTTTGTGTTCTTGGTCACCTTCCTGACCAAGACACTGGAGAGGAGTGAGGTACTGAATCAAATGGACAGGTAATAAGGACTATACCAGGGTGGGAAGTAGACTGGGAAAAAGGACTGTGATGGGAGCAGAAGACTGGATACCGGATGCTAACAGGGATAGAGACACTGGGAGCTGAGAGGGAAGAGGCTGAGACTGGGAATTGGGGAATGAGGATCCAAAATCCATAATCTAACTTCTTAGTAAAACTACATGGTGAGTCCCAACACAAAATGTAACACCCTAACCTGCCAGAGGTAAAGTAGGGGAGCCACAGGAGCCAAACTTGATCTCTTTTGATAAAGTAACTGCTTGGGTGGATGAAGGGAATGCTATGGATATAGTGCAGTGGTGGCAAAACACGGCCCACAGGCTGGATCTCGCCTGCCAACTGATTGGATCCAGCCTGTGGGTGGGTGCCCAATTGATTGTATTTGGCCTGCAGCTGCCCCTGCAGCACTCTACATGGGGCCGAGCCCTGCCTGCTCCTACCCAGGGCAGCCCGTGTCATGCATCCACCAGACAGCACTGTCCCAGCCCAGGCCAGCACGCACAGCTTTCCGGCTGGGCTGCTTCTGCAACCGCTCCAGTACTGCTCAACTCCCCCTGCCTCCAGCAGCTCCTTCTCCTTCTGCCACAGCTGCTATGGGCAGCAGTAAGGCAGAGAAGCCATGGGGATGTGTCAGGCAGCAAATGCCCAGCCAGGCACGTGTCTCATAAATGCCTATGCACCTACTCTTTCCGCTTTCATTGAGGGTAAGTCACCTCACTGCCATGGGTAACATGCATGCATGGACAATTGCCACTGGTGCACTGTACAATTACACCTTAACTTGCCTCATATAAGCATTTGCATGCCCATACTCTACTAGGCACCCATCTAGAGATTGCCCTGCATGAAAACAAAATGTGACTGAGTGTAAAATACAGGGTTGGGGGTTGTGGAAGTAAAGCAATCTTGGGCTGAATTCTGTAACAATTTACTCCCTGTATATTCCAGCTGGGAGCTACTACCACTCAAGCACTTAGAAAAAATCAGGCAATTGATTTAAATGTCTTTTATATATCTTAATGCTTGTCTTCAAAAAGTCAGACTAAGAAAGTGACCAATTCTGTTCCACAAGAAGAAGCATCTCATGCCAAGTCAGTGGTACCAAATGACCCATATGCTGATATTCCAATCTATATAAATCATGAACACATTTGCAGGAACTAAAAGCTTCTCATGTATAATTTACAAAGAGGAAAAAAGGATAAAAATTGCAGTGAATATTATCTGCAATGAATAACTGAACTCTTTTCTGACCACTAAACAGTTTAAAACAGTGCAATGTGTATGGCATTCACTGAGTCCCTCCTCTTAGGAGTGTGTCAGTTTTGCTGCTGGCCCAGTGATCGGCTGCTGGGGGACCCCACCCCCCACCCGGTTGGCAATCAGCCACTGGGGGACACCCGCCCCCCCCATCAGTGATGGTTCAAAATAACAAATGCACAATGTCTGAAAAGGGCCACAGAACCTTTTAACAAATACTTTAAAAATTTTGTAGGGTATGGCTTGGGGATCCTTGGAATGAAAAATGATAGACTAGAGAGTGCGGTTTCAAGTATGTGACCCAATGAACCATCTGCTATTTTACTGGACCAACACAAAGCCTGTCATCTCAGTCTTCTGACTCATTCAAAACACCGTCATGTCTTCCAAGTGCAGAGTCAGAGTTTTTGAAAGGCTGGAATGAACCTTTGGAATATTCTGGTCATCTCATCCAAAGGCCTCAAATTAATCTATTCACCTGGACTGGACAGAGTCTTTGCACCAGGGGCATACTCAACATGGAGAGTGTTACTTAATATACATCTGTGATCAAAAAATCTCAAAAGTTTAATCCAGGGCTCAAAAAACTGTGAGTCTGCACTTGGAAGCGCAGACTTGGTGCTCTGGTTGAGTCTATAAATTGAATTTAATGAGCTCATACGCACCAAAAGTTTGATAGTCTTAAAGATTCTTATAACAATCATTACAAAACCTTCTCTGTATGCTTAAGCTCATGGAAGACCTAGAAGTAATGGAAACTCTGCAATTCCTGATTATAGCAAAGACAGATACAAAGAGGATTGTAATCCTTGTGTGTGTGAGAAAACTGTTGCCATAGAAATGGTGCCCTGGACATGAGCTAGAAATAATGTGAAGTGTGACCAGAGAATCCATGACTAGACAGATCCATTGTCTGGGATCTTTACTTGCAAGAATGTTGTGACTGCTACCGCAGCCAATAGATTGCAATAACTGGTGCTGATATGGTTAAACATCTAGTTCATCCAAGCAGCTGTGTTGATTATTTCAGTAAGGTTAATTTCTTGGCTTATGCAGAGGGGATCCAAAACCTAGTCATCAAAAGGGATCCTGGTCTTCCTTCTTTAAAAATCATTATTTCTCTGATAAAAATGGCAAATTCTCTAATTAAAAGTCCCGAAATGGAACACCACTATATATACAGGCACCAGTGGAACACAATGTTTTACTGATCTATTTACAGTTTTTAAGCAATTTGGAAACCTACCCATGCCTCAATCACTATAATAAAATTCTAAATACCTATAAATTTTGGCATTTGATTTTGGCTTTTTTATCATGGAAAAATCAGAGCTTGCCCTTCTCCCTTTGCTCACCAGGAGATGGGTCCAACTGTGGCAGTCTTCCCACCATTGCTTTGTGGCGCTGAGCAGCCACGATATGCCGGTGCCCTGCCCATGCCATTGCCCCCTGGGCACTGCTAGTGCCCCTCGGTCCTCGCCCAGTTCCCACATCCTTGCTGGAGCCCCTCACTCCCTCACTCACAGCCCCCTGGACCCTGCTGGGGCCCCTCACTCTCTATCCACAGTCTGCTGCTCCCCCCACCAGCCCTGCTGGAGGGGTCCTCGGCTGCCAGGGCTAGAGGCCAGGGACTGGGTCTGCAGCCCCTGAGCTCTAGTTGCCACCCATAGGAGGTGGTAGCTGCTGTACTGGAGCAAAGTGCAGAGCCAGGTTTCCCCTCCCCCAAAGGTGGCTGTTGGGGTGGGACAGATGAAGCTGCCTGTTGTGGGCTCGGGGCTCTCTGCCCTGCTACTCTCTCCTTGGGTCCTCGATAGCCTAGTGGCTGAGACCCAGGGTAGCAGAGCCGAGCAGGGCTGGGTGGGGAAGCTCAGTGCCACTGCTTTGAGCCCTGTGCTGCCATAGCTCGGCACCCCCTGCCTGCCCGGCAGCAGTGAGGGCGCAACTCCACGCTGCTGCTCCCACTGCTGCTGCGCAGGCAGGAGTAGAGTTAACATACGTCAGAGATTTCCTGGACCTGTCCTCTTTTTTGGACTTTTGTGTGGTGTCTGGGCAGGTTTTTTTTTTAAAAAAAGAGCAAATGTCTGGTTTTCTGTTGTCCCAGACTGGCTGTGCTAGGCTGGGAGCAGAAGGCAGGGTGATTGGTTGTCGGGGGTCACGTGCTCCCCACATGGGCTTAGGCAAGCCAGCCAGAGAGAAAGAGAGAGTGTGTAAGCTGCAGGGCTGAGGGGGGCAGAGGTCTGCGGGTTGGGAGTGAGGAGCACCAGCAGGGGCGTAGGCGGCTGCAGATCATATTCCTTCTGCCCCTTCCTTCCCCACCACCCTCTGACAGGTGTCCTTTTTTGGACCTGGAAATATGGTAACCCTAGGCAAGTGACTCGTCATGGTGGCACAGGGCTCATGGTGGCAGCACTGAGCTTCCCTGCCCTGCTGCACCAGGTCTCACCCACTGGGCTGTGGAGGCCCGGGGGTGGGGAGGGAAGCAGGGCAGGGACCCTGAGCCTGCAGCCTGCCCCCACCCCATGCACAAATCTGGGGGCACTTGCCTCCCATGCCCTTTGGAGAGCGTGCAGTGGCAAGGAGCTAACGCCCCCCCTGCCATCCCCTGGACAAGCTACCTGCAGCCTCAACCCACTCCCTGCCTGGGCCCTGTGGCCATGCGTTCCAGCCCTAGACCCCAAACCCCACATACCGCCTGGGCTGAGCAGCACCTCCAGCCCCATCCCCTGCCCCAGCCCTGCCCAACTCCCTCCCTCCCCCCAAGACTTACCTGTGGGAACTACTCTCCAGGCTGCCTGGCAGCCATGCGTATATGTACATGTGCACATATATATGGTGTCGCCTGCCTGACCACCCTCCCCCCCACTCCCCTAGCTCCTTGCAGGCTGGAACTCTGCCAACCTGCAAGAGGAAACCCACTGTTTCCCGTGTTTTTCTCCTTTTGAGGAGAAAATCCAGGTTTTTTGTCTTAAATGAGAAAATCTGGGGTTTACCGCATTTTTTCCATGGCGAACAGAAAACCCAGATCCCTGGTCAACAATGTCTGTCTATAAGACACCCCATGCCATAGTTGGATCTAGTATAGTTTGTTATAATGAAAATAAGTATTTTTTAATGAAGAGTAAGTGGGAAGTAACAGGGAATGGCTGCTAATTCCCTTTAACCTACCCAGAACTGATGACTGTGACTAAAAAATGTTACTCAAGTTTAAAACAGTTTTCTTTAATTCAGAGATTCAGAAATGAATTGTAATAGACTAAACTTTGGCTCTTAGGATAAATAACACTTTTGATTTGTATTTTGAGGTAGTTATAAACATTGTATGAGAGATGTACAGATCTTATACCTGCAACAGAGGAGCTACAGACTTCAGTGGGCATAATTCTTTGATTCAGGCACAAATGTTTCCTTATTTAGTAGAAGTTGGTCTGGGGTAACCCAGAATACTGGATAAGAAAATATACGTATTTCTGATCATTCTGATGTGTGTCTGAAGAAGGAAGCACTAGCACTATTCTTAAAACATAAATGGGTAATGATGTGTTATGCTCTATGACTTACTAATTAAAAATCATATAGGACCTAATTCGGATATAAAAATAATCATATAGAAATCAGGGGCAAGTTATTTATATTTATAGCCACATATGGGTGAAAAAAAAGCTTAAGGGAATAACAGCATAAACAAAGCCTAACACTCGGCACCTTTACTCCAGCATTTGCAAGCTAGCAGTTGTGGAATACTTGATGAAGTGCTAAAGGCTAAGAAGGCTTATAATTAAATGTCTTTTCAGTTCATACAGTTGCACATTAAAGACACACTGCCAACCTAATTCTGACATGAAAATCTTCACAAAGCATATGCAGAAGTTTTAAAAAACTCTAAATGAGTTATTCAGCAACACTGCTGAGGTCTAGAACGGGAATAGGCAAGCCCAAGAGTAATGGATTTGGATCCATCCTTGCTCGTGCTCTATCTCATCCCTTTCTTCAATTTCCAGGATGCGCACTGATTGGCTGCGAGAACCAGGAGCATTATGGACAGAGGGTACAAGGGAGCGAGGGAGCCGTTCCCCTCCCCCCAACAGCTGGTAGGGATGGGGAGGTGGTGGGGAAGAGGGGAGAGAGGGTTTTCAGTTGGGCTGTGCAAAGCTTCGGTCACTGATTCGATTTGGAGGAGATTCGGACCGATCTGGCGGCCAACTCTCAATCAAATCAGGAGACCCATTTCTCTCTCCAAATCAAATAGGAAGCCTCCAAATTGAATCGGAAGCCTCTAGATCAATTCAGAGAGATTCAACAATTCGGCCATAGACACAGCTTTATGTTTTTTCTACATACCTCAACGTACCAGGCGCTGCTTGTGAACGCTGAGATGGTGGGGTGGATGGAGCGTCCCATGGGAGTGCAGGGGTGTTACTCCATGTGCTCAGCAGTGGACCCAGAAGTGGACCAAAAGTACTTCCAGTCCACTTCTGGGTCCACCACACAGCACACGGGAGATCCCCCTGCCCCCTAGCTTGGCAACTGGTGCCTCTTGGGTCTGTGGGGGCACCAGTGGTCCCCTTGCAGCTGATCTCCCAGCCAGTGAGTGCAGGGGGGAGTCACCCGCATGCTCTGCAGCAGGCTCCCCTGCACTCCTGTGGGATGCTTCATCCACCCCACCATCTCAGTGTTCATGAGTCATGCCTGGTACCTCGAAGTATGTAGAAAAGACTTATGGAGCTGTGTCTATGGCTGAATAACTGACTCTCAGTATCAGAATCGAATCTTTAGATTCGGCTAACTCAAATCGGGACAGTGATCTGAATCAGAAAATTGAATCACTGTCTCCCAAATTGAGCTAAATCCAAATTTGAATCAAATATTGCCCACTTTGCACACCCCTAGTTTCCAGTGGCAGCACCCCCACCCCCACCCCCACCGCGCCCATCTGCTGCCGTCACCCAGTTCCAACACCAGCTGGAAGAGAGGGGGAGGCAGCAGGGAGGCAAGGAGAGGGGGATGTTGCTTGTCACTGGGTACAAGCTCCCCTCCCCCTGTTCCTGAAGGCTAGTGGTAGAGCATCGGGGTGGGGGGAGTGTGTGGGGCCAGAGGCGGTGGTGGGGATGCACAGGGCCAGAGGCAGAGCAGTGGCACCACAGCGCACTGGGTGGTGGTGGTCTGCCCCACCCCCCTCTGTCATTCATGACAGGCAATTTGCTAGTATAAAATAGTAAAAAATGCCTTTTATTTCTGACCTCTTAGAATTATAAAAATTGTGATAGGAAGGGACCTCAGGAAGTCTAGTCCAACCCCTTGCTCTAAAGCAGGGCCATCCCCCAATTATATCATCCCAGCTAAGGCTTTGTATCAAAAACCTTGCTAAAGTCAAGATATATCACTGCTTCCCCGATATATCACGTATCATTGCTCCCCCTGCATCCACAGAACCAGTCATCTTTTCTAGAAGGCGGTCGGGTTAGTAAAGCATGACTTGCTCTTGATGAATCTATGCTGACTGTTTCTGATCACTTTCTTTTCTTCCAAGTGCTTAGAAATGGATTCCTTAAGGACCTGCTCCATGATTTTTCCACGGACTGAGGTGAGATTGACCAATCTGTAGTTCTCTGGATCCTCCTTCTTCCTTTCCTTAAAGATAGGCACTGTTTTTGCTCTTTTCCAGTTTCATAGATTTCATAGATTTCATAGACATTAGGGCTGGAAGGGACCTCGGGAGATCATCGAGTCCAGCCCCCTGCCCAAAGGGCAGGAAGTCAGCTGGGGTCATAGGATCCCAGCAAGAGAAGCATCCAATTTACTCTTGAAGGTGTTCAATGTAGGTGCTTGAACCACCTCCGCTGGCAGACTGTTCCAGACCTTGGGGGCTCGGACAGTAAAGAAATTCTTCCTTATGTCCAGCCTGAAATGGTCTTGCAGGAGTTTGTGACCGTTTGACCTCGTCATCCCTTGGGGCGCTCTGGTGAAAAGACGTTCCCCCAGATCCTGGTGGTCACCCCTGATAAACTTATAGGTGGTATCAGATCACCCCTGAGCCTGTGCTTTTCCAGGCTAAAGAGTCCCATGGCTCTCAGCCTGTCATTGTAAGATCTGTTTTCCTGACCTCTGATCATGCGCGTGGCTCTCCTCTGGACTCTCTTGATTGTTGTCTGGACCTCTCTTAAGTTTTCAAAGGTAATGGTCAGTTGCTCTGCAGTCATATCAGCCAAATCCCTCAGCACTTTCAAGCTCCATGGACTGGTTCCCACCCAGCATTTCTAAACAGTCCCTAAACTGCTCTTTCATCACTGTTAGCTGCCCACCTCATCCCCACACAGTGCTGCCAGGTGCAGTAGTCTTGATGTAATAGGAGTTGCATGCTACAACATTTTCAGAATTACAAATGATTTTCCAGTTGAAGGCATTCTTTTAAAACTCTTTATACAAAACAAAACAAGGCTACAGTGGTACACAGGCTTTGTATGACCCTTTCTGAAAAAAGACCTAAACTATCACCTAAATTTCCTGTATGCCTTTTCAAGATCTTTTTCTTCTTCTTTCATTTTTTGAATCTCCTATTTGAACCCTCACTTCATCCTCTCCCATGTGCCCTTCCCTCCTATGAAATGGAAGCACTGAGTACAACACGTACTGGCTACCAGCACAAATTAGTACACAGCAGTCCTGCACCGGTCTGTCACAGGACTACTCAGCAGCCATTGAGAGGAAAAGGCATAAGTCAACAAATACTGAGCTACAGCATATATAGATACTACCTGCAAAAACGCATTAGGAGAACATTTTCCAGGTTGCAAAGTCAAGCTTACAGAAATGAGGAAATTCTGGAACTAAGGCTTGCTTTGGGCAGCCTTCATTTGAAACTCTTGCAAACACACATTATCGTGCAATCCTTAATTTTTTTGTACCTTGCTGTGGAGATGATTCAGAGCTGTGTACTGAAGGAGGTTGCTGTATGTTGGACTCCAGCCTGTTATGTTGCAGAAGTTGGAAAGGTATGTAGTGAATGAAGCAATGATTGCAGGAAGAGAAAGGCAGTCTCATAATTAAAGTACTGGAGTGCCATGCTGGAGAACTGAATTCTCTCTGTCTGCCAAAGAGTTCCTATGAGATGCAGAACATACTGCTTGAGCTATACTGTCTGCAGGCACACTTTAGTTGTATGTTCCAGATTTTCTGAGTGTCGGCAGTGTGATAAAAAATATTTTTGCTATTGCCCGAGACACAAGTTCAAGCCCTGTTCTGGACTCATGCCAAAGACTGCCTCCAGTTGACCCAATTATAATGGGTACCTGGTCATTCAGACTGAAGAGTCAAAGGCAGTCATATGTGATCTCTCCCTTGTATGTTGTTGGCTAAGAAACTAGGGTGCCTTAACTACACTAAATGGGCCAACAGGCTTGGCTGGATCTTCATCATTCTAATTATATTCTGGGTGCCTGATCCAATATGCTGGAATCTGATTTGCAGAACTGCTTAACTCTCACAGCTGCAACTGAAGTCAGTGAGTACTTTGCTTTGAGCATACAGGCTAAGAAGACAGTCAAAAGGCCCAAGGCTGAATCAATTCAATCTTTGCACATTAGTCTAAGCTGCACAGATTGACCAGATAAACAAGTGAACAGACATTCATTTTTGATTCCGCAAATGCAGCCACATGCCTGCAGTGGCTCAAGTCAGAGGCAAGGAGACACTAGAGTAGGCCTCACTGCTCAGCTGGAGCAGACAGCTTGAGCCAAAACTTGCTTGCCCACCCTGCGGGAGGGAAGTGCAAAGCATCCTGGGATGCTGGGGGACTATGAGTTATCTTGAATATGGAGGGGATCTGGGACAGAAGTTTAATAAATTGATTTAAACTAAATCAGTTAAGTCTGACACTAGATCTATCCAGGTTTATTTTAAACCAGTTTCAGCCATTTTGAAAGCGGTCTTTGTGCACTGAACTTCTGTTGTGTTAGAGATCTGAACTGGTTTCTGATCACTTAAACTGGCTTATATGTAACTTCTGTCCCTAGTGCTATTTTATGCTAAATACTCTAAGAAAATCAAGTCCTAAATACCTCAAACTCAACACCCAAAATCAGTAAGTACTTCTTACAACCCCTTTGTGCTTTAGTCCTACATCTCTAAAATAGGGAAAATATCCACTCATTTCATAGGGATGTTCTGAATATAAGTTCTTTAATGTTTGCACAGAACACAGATACCGTTGTGATGAGTACTACAGAAAAGCCATGAAGATATTTTCCAACTGGGGTTTGAATAGTATGCAGTAAAAAGGAGAGGAAGCAAAACACTAAGGAAGGAGGAGAAAACAAATACTGAATAGCTACTTGTAACAGGGAAGACAGGCCATTTTGAAAGGGAGCAGACAGCCTAAGAGGACCAGCAGGTAACTGAAAAACCCAGAGAACAAGGAGGTTGAGCCGGAGGAGAAACAGCAGTTCATGAGTAGGTGGACTGAAATACAGAAAAAAATCAATACTAGAAAGGGGCCAGAGCTAAAGGGCCTCTCCTACAGCCTGGAGAAGGGTTATCAGTTTGGTTTGGTGATCATTTTTTTTTGTGAGTAAGGGCTGTGCTTGCAGTTTAAAGACCAGCTGAAGAGCCCCCTCTGGGCAGAGCCAGGCTGCGAAAAAGCAGCATCCTCACTAACCTGCTTACACTGCTTGTAAAAACAAAACAAGAAGACAAAATAGTTGCTTATGAAGTGAGCAGCATCAGTGCTGGGCACTGAATGAGGCACAAAAATGGCAAAACTGGGGGTGATTATGTAATTAAAGACTATCATAATGGATCTACACAAGGGGGCAGCCTGGTTGCGCAGCCAGCTTTCATTCAGGCTGTGTCTGGCTTTAACTGCTTGTCTTTGTAACTATACTGCTCTTTTCCCATAGCTTTGGGTGAGTAATATCCAAACGTTTTAAAAACGCAAACTGAGATTTTATTTTGAAGCAGATATGATATTCGGGGGCATGCGATTCCATTCCAAGCTCCGTATGAGAATGTGTCTAGTGGGCATAGCCGTGTCTATGCATTACCCCAAGCACCTGTCTTCTCCTTCCAGCCCGTCCTTGTCTTATTCATATTCCTCAACAATGACTACTTGTCCCAGTCATTACAGTTTTGACAATGCATCACCAGAATACCTATAACATCTTGATAAGTGAGCCAACACTAGCTGTCCATCTTCACATCCTACATGAGGGAGCCTGATACCCCAGATACTGTTATGTAGAAAAGTTAAATCGAGGCAAGGATCATTTTTTAACAGGCAGTTATCTCCTAACATCACTTCTGTAACTGTAGTTGCAAACTCCTGGAGCAGATGATCATACAACAGGGTAGGCAAAATACGACCAACCAACTGATTAGGCAGGAGGAGAAGGAAGAGGAGCCACTGAAGGTGGGGGGAGCTAAGCAGTACTTGGGCAGCTTCAGGTGTACTGGCAGCAGCCCCACCAGGAAGCTGTGCACACTGGCCAGGGCCAGATGCAAGCAGGAGCATGGCATGGGCTGCCCAGGGAGGAGCAGGCAGGGCTCAACCCCATGCAGAGCACCATGGTGGCAGCCATGGACTGCACCTGCACCACCCAGATAAGCCATGCTGCATGCACTCCCTGCCCCACCCCACAACACCAGCCGGCTCCTGGGGTCTAGCACCACCCCCAACAGATGTACCTACAGCTCCTGCACCATCCCTTCACATCCCCCACACCCACAATATACAAAAGTAAGATTCTATTTTGAGCTATTTTGCAATCACCTCTATATATGCCACTTAAACAAATCAGAACAAATATTATTTTTTGAAATAGAATTAAAATATGTTATAGTAGATGTTTGACTTTTATTATATGATTTTTATCTATAATTTGTTAAAATTATATCTTCTAAAAGATTGTATGTGTGTGGTCCTCAACAGCTCACCAAAATTCATTAAGTGGTCCTGCAGCTGAAATTGCCCACCCATGTTCTATAGGGTATTAAGCACATGCTAGGACAACTCTGATGTTTGGGCAGGTTTCTCACCAAACTGAAGTGCCACATTTACTTGCATACCACACACATCTCCCCCCCCCCTTCAAAATTAGCCTTCCAAATTTGGGGTGCATGTCTAAAGCAGGGAAAATGACTTTCTTAACTGGAATAGAAGCATGCAGACTGCTCTAATGGCTGTCAAAATGGTTGCCACCTGTGTGGCCCAGTGAGCAGAAGAGGTAGAGTCTTGTGTTAACTCCTTCACAGCTGCTAAGAAATCTGCAGCAGCTGTTTACTGAGCACTGAATCTTGTGCTGGAAGCAGAGACTGAGCTGGTGCAAGGCAAATGAACTGCTGGATGCAGTCTGTAGTATCTTGATGAGGCTTGGGGTATGGAAACAACTTTATTATTTCTAAGAACTTCTATAAAGAACTTTTTACAGTAAAGAAGTAACAGTCTTGCTACTGTCCTTGCAAGGGTATGGGACTCTCCTGCCACATCAAGGAGTTCCTGCTGCCTCACTCAGATTGCCTCTCGAGGTGTCACACTTACTGGAAACTCTTATTAAGTTTTGAGAAGAACTTATTCTGTCATACAATTGGTCACAACTGGAAACATACATTGATGATGTGTATCATGCAAGTAGGTAAGCTGATAAAGAGTCGAAACAATCTCCTTAGCAAATAAGTATGGTTTATCTGGGGAGGCAGTATACAAATGCTAATTAATTCAGGTCTTGATTTCTGCTCTTTGGTTGGTGAATTCTTTGCCCCATTTGAGTTAAACTCAGCCCACAGCTTAGTAGTAGATACCCAGTTTAATCACATCACAAGAATTATTATAGGCACACTAAAACCAACAAATGTGTTAAGATTACTGGTCCTTGCAAATGTGGAAGAAATCAAACTTTGCGTTGTGGTTGAATCAGAACTGACAGAGCCAGGTTTCCTTTACTTAGGTCTATACTGTGATCACAAGGAGAATTCCATACAGCAAGGGGAATCACCCACTTGTCTGTTTCAAAGGATTTCTCGAACTCTATAAGTTTACAAGCATATTTATACTTAAGACAGAGAAAGAGAAAAAATATGACCTTGGAGAAACAAAACAATAGTAAATGACACACAGACATACAAGCAGTTTACTTAAAGAAAACATCTGTGCACAGGGTAATATATCAAGACAAAACAAGGCACACAGGATTCCTTATCTCAGAACATGTAACTAAAATAAGCAGTATCAGCACTTCTGGTCTCTGTCTGTTTTCCTAGTCAAGCAGGCCAGAAGCCCAAACAAATCCACTACCACACAACTCTTTATGTGAAATGTGGCATCCCAATACAGCCAATACACTGAACCACAAGACACTGTTCAAGAACCTGCCACTGTATGTAACAGTAATGCCGGCTGGACAGTGCTGCACACTCTCCAAACAGCTAAACCATTGCAGGAGACAGCTTCCAGGAACTCCCACATCATCACCAGCTGGAAAAAATGACTTTGGGCTCCTATACAACTCCAGCTCGCTTAACAGGTTCAGGTGTAGCACAGTACACCGTGCCAAGACTGATCATACCTCTGAGATAGCCCACTGTGCACCCATGGGACTTTGGATGATCTTTTATGGGTAGTGTTGGAGTAATATTGTAGCCATGATGGTCCAGAAAATATGCCAATGGGTGATCTCTTTTATTGGAACAACTGTGCGCTTTCTGACCTCACAAGCCTCATTCTCAAGAGACATTTATAAAACATCTTCAAAAGACAGGTCTGGGAACAAAAATTAATAACTACTGGATACTAAAAATCTGGGACTTGACACAGACATTGACTTTATGGCCCATTATAATCTACTTGCTCATTTCTCTGCACTCAGGACCCTCTTTCCTCTGGAATGGTCTTGCTCTTCCCCTTATCAGGTCCTCTAGGTAATCCTGACAATGTCTCTTTCCTCCTTTTACAGCCTTCCTCCTTTCCTTTAAGCAGACTGTTTGTATTTACATATGCATCTGTTTCTTTCTGAGACCTGAAGAGCACTGTGCTTGAAAGCTTGTCTAAAATCTCTCCCAACAATGTAGCTGCTCCAATAAAAGATCTTTTCCCCCAAAATATATTGATGTTTATATGCTGGACTCCCTAGGGGTCTTCTCAACATCAGTGGCTATCAGTTCTCAACAATCAGTGGCTACTGACTAGCTCAAGACTACTGGGGCTTAAATATTGCCTTGCTTGTTTGGCCCACACATAGCCACTGTAATAATCCCTCCCAATCTTCTCCCACAGCTATTCCCAGTTCTCACCTAAACCTTAAGCATCCTGTTCCCAGTTTCCTGTTCAACCAGACCAAATTCTGCTGCTTTCCCAGCCCCCAGGTACCCTTGCCTTCACCCATGTTCCCCATCCCCACCAGCTCTGGGTACTAGTCCTGTTGGGCTTCATTTGCCTACTCTTGTTCAGGGCACCTATTCCCTCTCTCTCTCCACTTGCCTGAAACTCCTTGGCTGATCTGTCTCTGCTCCCTGCTTGTCCTTTTCTCTCACCAGCTACTTCCAGGCTTCTTGCCTTAGCTCTTCATTTGCTCTCGGTCCCTTGTGCCCCTCACCATCTCCCCTCCACAATAATGCCCCACTTCTGGCTCTTGTACCTTCTGCATTTGAATCAGATATCAATAGAAAGGCCATTGAAAATACAGGAAATAAATTTCCTTTTCTCGGCTTGGGTGCATGGTTCTATTCTATTCTATTCTATTCCAGCCTGTAGCAGCTGGAAAGAGTGAGTAGAAGGAAATAGTGCTTCCATCCTTGTAGCCTCAGGTTAGGGTAATGGAGGGCAGCCTTTCTGGCAGGTGTGCCACCAACTGGGGAGGAGGCTCTTCTCAGCCAGGCTGGCTGACCTGCTCCACCGGCCTTTAAACTAAGCCCGCTGGGGGATAGGCGGACGACTGCCACTGCTGGCCCGCTGAGCAACCCTTGCAAAGCCAGCAAACAAAGGCACTTAAGGGAGCCCACCCCTGCCCCAGCCCTGGCACAATCTGTGGGCAAGGCAAGAGCCCCCAAGGGCACACTTGCCTGCCTGTACACTAATGCCAGGAGCCTGGGCAACAAGCAGGACAAGCTCATCCTCCTGCTCAGTGCAAAGAATAATGACATCACTGGGATAACGGAGACCTGGTGGGACTCCACCCAGGACTGGACCACGGGTATAGAGCGCTATACCCTGTACAGGAGGGATCGTGTTGACAAAAGGGGCGGAGGTGTAGCTCTCTATGTGAAGGAAAGCTACATGTCCCTGCAAGCTGATGTTGGTGACCAGCATGGACAGCTAGAGACCCTCTGGGTAAAAAATCGTGGGGAATATGGCACAGGGGACACAACGGTGGGAGTCTACTACAGACCTCCCACTCAAAGTCCTGAGCTTGACCAGGAGTTTGCCTGGGAACTGACTGAGGCCGCTTGCTCCAGGACCTTGGTTGTCATGGGTGACTTCAATTACCCGGACATCTCCTGGGAAGATCACTCAGCAAAATCCGAGTGGTCGCAAAGCTTTCTCTCATGCGTGGATGACCTCTACCTGACTCAAGAAGTCTATGGGCCAACGAGAGGCAAAGCGCTGCTTGACCTGATACTGGCTACAGGGGATGACCTAAATGGTGAGCTAGTGATCAATGGGAAGCTGGGTGACAGCGGCCACGAGCTGATCACCTTCACCATCCGCCGTAAAGCTGGCAAGTCAGTCAGCAACACAGAAGTCCTTGACTTCAGAAAAGCCGACTTTGACAAGCTCAAGAGGCTTGTCGGTCAGGCCCTGAGGGACCATGACCCCAGGGAGATGGGAGTTCAAGAAGAGTGGTTGCTTCTCAAGGAAGCGATCCTCAATGCACAAGCTAAATCTATTCCAACACGGAGGAAAGGCAGCAAGAAGGCACAGCAGCCCTCCTGGCTCTCCAGGGACCTAGCAGACCTCCTGCAGCTAAAAAGGAAAGCCTACAAAGGATGGAGGACGGGATTCACCTCCAAGGAGAATTATTCTGCGCTGGTCCGGTCCTGCAGGGAGCAAACCAGGAAAGCCAAGGCTGCAACTGAACTCCAACTAGCTTCAAGCATCAAGGACAACAAAAAGTCCTTTTTCAGATATGTAGGGAGCCGGAGGAAAAGCAAGGGCAATGTTGGACCCCTGCTAAACCAGATGGGGCAACTGACAACTGACGCCCAGGAAAAAGCCAACCTATTAAATAGGTACTTTGCGTCAGTCTTTCATCAGTCCCATGGGACGCCCATGCCTGCTATGGGACAGGGAGATCCGGGTGATGGGGATCCCCTACCCTCCATAAATGCTGACCTCGTGAAGGAACATCTTGAGAAGCTGGATACCTTCAAGTCAGCTGGCCCTGACAATCTGCACCCCAGGGTACTCAAGGAGCTGGCGAGCGTCATAGCCCAGCCCCTGGCACGGATCTTTGAAAACTCCTGGCGCTCTGGTGTAGTGCCCGAAGACTGGAAGAAGGCCAACGTGGTGCCGATCTTCAAGAAAGGGAGGAGAGTGGATCCGGCTAACTACAGGCCCATTAGCCTGACTTCTATCCTGGGGAAGATCTTAGAAAAGTTTATTAAGGAGGCCATCCTTGAGGGACTGGCCCAGGCTAACATCCTAAGGGATAGCCAGCATGGGTTTGTTGCGGGTAGGTCTTGTTTGACCAATCTCATTTCCTTCTATGACCAGGTGACCTATCACCTGGACAAGGGAGAAAAGATTGATGTCCCATGATCACCTCTTGGCCAAACTGGCCAGTTGCGGCCTTGGCTCCACCACAATCTGCTGCTGGGAAATTGGCTTCGTGGTCGGACCCAGAGGGTTGTAATTGATGGCAGTCAGTCATCGTGGTGCCCTGTGACCAGTGGGGTCCCTCAAGGCTCTTTCCTTGGACCCATCCTGTTCAACATCTTCATTAATGATGTGGACATTGGAGTCAAGAGTGGACTGGCCAAGTTCACCGATGACACCAAACTTTGGGGCAAAGCATCCACGCCAGAAGATAGGCGGGTGATCCAGGCTGACCTGGACAAGCTCAGCAAATGGGCAGACGAGAACCTCATGGTGTTTAACACCGAAAAATGCAAGGTTCTCCACCTTGGGAGGAAAAACCTGCAGCATCCTTATAGGCTTGGCAGTGCTACGTTGGATAGCACTACAGAAGAAAGAGACTTGGGGGTCATCATTGACCACAAGATGAACATGAGTCTGCAATGCGATGCTGCGGCTAGTAAAGCGACCAAAACGGTGGCTTGCATACATAGATGCTTCTCGAGCAAATCCCGGGACGTCATTCTCCCCTTGTACTCGGCCTTGGTGAGGCCGCAGCTGGAGTACTGCATCCGGTTTTGGGCTCCACAATTCAAAAAGGATGTGGAGAAGCTTGAGAGACTCCAGAGGAGAGCTATGTGCATGATCAGAGGTCAGGAAAACAGATCTTACGATGATAGGCTGAGAGACATGGGACTCTTTAGCCTGGAAAAGTGTAGGCTCAGGGGTGATCTGATGGCCACCTATAAGTTTATCAGGGGTGACCACCAGGATCTGGGGGAACGTTTGTTCACCAGAGCGCCCCAAGGGATGACGAGGTCGAACGGTCACAAACTCCTGCAAGACCGTTTCAGGCTGGACATAAGGAAGAATTTCTTTACTGTCCGAGCCCCCAAGGTCTGGAACAGTTTGCCAGCGGAGGTGGTTCAAGCACCTACATTGAACACCTTCAAGAGTAAATTGGATGCTTATCTTGCTGGGATCCTATGACCCCAGCTGACTTCCTACCCTTTGGGCAGGGGGCTGGACTCGATGATCTCCCGAGGTCCCTTCCAGCCCTGATGTCTATGAAATCTATGAAACTAGCTCTGCACCCTCCCTGGGTGCGTCCACACATGCAAACACGTGCACTTGTAGCAGCTCAAATAGAAGCAGTGCAAATTTGAGCCAGGGCTTTTTGCCTCAGCGCACATGGTTGGACATGCACTTTGCTGTGGAGCAAATTGTGCCACTTGGGGCAAGATAACCCTGCCTGGCTCCTCCCAGAT
Organism: Crocodylus porosus; assembly: GCF_001723895.1. Classification (NCBI taxonomy): domain Eukaryota; kingdom Metazoa; phylum Chordata; order Crocodylia; family Crocodylidae; genus Crocodylus; species Crocodylus porosus. Next base: position 27,652,192 of record NW_017728886.1, read on the forward strand.
CTGCAGCCAGGGGGAGCTAGAGTCCAGGGCCAGTACCTGTGCTGTCACCAGCAGTATGAAAAGCTGCCCTGTCCTGGCCCCATCTGTACAAAAAGCTGCCCTGGCAAGCAGCTCAGGGTTACTTGTTCTCAGGAGCTTCTGGGACCCAGCACTTGGTAACTGAGGACACTACCCCTTGTGCGAGGTGGACTTCTGCACCAGCATTCCAAATCCATTTTTAAAAATGCCCCCAAATCCATGTTTTTCTACTATTAAAACAAAAGACCACTCTATACACACACACACACACACACACACACACACACACACACACACACACACACACACACA
>NW_017728886.1:27653638-27661486 GCF_001723895.1 Crocodylus porosus
GGCCAGGTCCTCACTCCCCACAGCCCTGGGGACATCCCCCCCGCCACCCCTTACCCACCCACACTCATGAACCCCAACCCACTTACCTTGGACAGCGCTGGGGGCCAGAGGCAGCAGGAAAACAAAAGAGACACTCTGGCTGACACCAGAGCATCTCTTTTGGAGGACTCACTCCCTGGCACAGTCTGGGACTGCCTTGCTCCACTCTTCTGTGGAGCAGTTTTTTTAGACTCCTGGATATCTAGGGGTCTAATTTTCTCCCCACACTGCAAACCTGCAGTGCGGGGAATCTTTTTTTGTTCCCGCACATGCCTCTCGCTCTGCCTCAAAGGGGTTTGAGATGGGGCAAGAGGCACGTGCGTGCTCATCTAGACGTGCCCTGAGTGCAACTCCAGTTCCCTTAATTTATCCAATCTGCTGCTTTGCTTTCTGCTCCCTACTCTGTACTCCCTGTCAGTCTCCTGCTCTGCTTTCCTCCTGCCCTGTGCTTCCTGCCTGCTAAACTGCTCTATCTGCAGCTATGCTGCCTGTCCCTCCCTGATCTGCCATGCCACTTGATCTGGCTGCAGGCTGCCATCCTTGGGCTACAACATGATCAGTTGCTCTGTTGAAATGCAATCTGTTCAACACTAGAAGCTGAGAGAGGCTTACACATCCTCAGAGAGGATAAAACCTTTGGAAATTTTAGGAAATCTCTATTGAGACACACATCTCATGTAGGCTCAAAAGTTTATATTTTCACCAAATTTGAGTGGATTTTCAGGGTGATAGCAAAAGGCATATTCCTGGTACAAAGGCTCCTCTCCTATCAAGTTTCTACCCCCTTCTCCAAAATGTAGGGTCACAAGGACTTTCCAAAGAAAAGGCTGCCAGAAATGACTTAAAATGAGTTTTCTTTAGCCTTCCAAAATGGCTGAACTCTTTTGGCTGAAATTAAACACATACACACAATGAAACAGACACTCAGCATGGAATATTTCAGCCTGAATAGGTTAAGTTACAGTATAAACAACTGTAAACAGGTCCTTATAGTGGAAAATGTTGAACTCCATCTATAACTCCACTTAGGGGAGCTGAAAACTTTTGTAATTAAAACTAACAAGCAGCAAGGACTGGCTGTGTAGTTCAGAAGAGCCAAATTGGTATTTTGGAGGGACCAGAGTTCACAACGAAAATTAGATAGCTGCTTCACAACCTAACTGCACTCCTTTCATGCTGCCCATACATTACAAATGTCACAGACATAAAGGAGTCCTCAGGGGTTATAGAAGCCAGTTTCTATTTCATCATCCTAGAGAGCTAGTACAAGGGGTCTATCTGGGTAGGAAGGGAACATGGCCAGAATGTTGACTTCTTGGGCTATAAATTATACATAATTTATAAACCGGTGTGATCAGAAACTGGTTCAAAACTATAACACAACAGAAGTTCAGTGCATACAAACCACTTTCAAAATGGCTGAAACCAGCTGAAGATAAACCTACATGGACGTAGCATCACACTTAACTGATTTAAGTTAAATCAGTTTATTGAACTTGTCCCATATCCCTTCCAGGTTCACCCTTGCAGGGTGGATGGGCAAGTTTTGGCTCAAGCTGTCCGCTCCAGCCAAGCAGGGAGTGTAACAGCTAGAACCAGAATGATTAATAAGCAATAAAATGTGGTTCTTGGAGGCATTTGGTATTTTGCCTAAACAGGTAATATTAGTTAATATAAAGCTTGTAAGTTTGTAAACTGCAAATGTAACTTGTCTGTCATAAGTTTAACCAAAGTGATAAAATTAACTGTTCATGAAACTCACTGGGCCCCATAGGCAAAGCTGTAGCTGTAAGATTAGGAGACCTAACGGTATTTTGCTCAGGATCCAGCCTTGATGATAAAACTGGATCTAACTGCCTGGCACATCCAACACATTCCAAGAAAACATATCCCAAGAAAGCATATTCAAATGAAGCCTAAAAGGGGTTGGGACTTAGGCAGAGCAATGTCAATTTCAAACTTAAAGGTGCTGAATCATAATTTGCTTATTGGATAAATCCTACTCTGGGTAGTAACCTTTTATAATTTTAACACCTTTCAATCCTATAGGGTAACAGCTATAGGGCAACATTATGAGTGGCTCTGAGGCCATCAGATTAACATAAGACTAGGTATAAAAAGCACGTGCATCAGGTAACCAGGAGGAAGGAGGGAACAGAATGATTATTTCTGTTTCACGCCTGGACCCCAGACTCCTGGTGTGAGTGAGGATTGGATCCCGATCAAGGGACTTTCCCCGGTAACCCTCTGACAGCATTGATCAGGGGATGCCTGACTTCGCTGGAATCGCTTGATGCATACCTGGCATTGAGGGACTAGCAATAAGTTGCCAACCCATGTCTGTCTATCTGCTGTTTTGAACAGCCCCGTGGCTAATACCCTCACAGTGCCCAGTTGGCCTGTGACAGAATTGATCTATTTGTTGTTATTATCGGTTGTTATTTACTATTAGCTCTTTAAAACTGCATTATCTGCTTATTGCATTTATCTTTCTGTTAACTGTTATGTGTGTGTAAGCTATAAAAAATTTGCCTTTATTTCACTTCCAACTTTGCCTCCTCGATCTGAAACTGAACCTAACAGCCCAGTTGGCCTGTGATAAAATTGATTCACTCACATAGCCCAGCTGGCCTGTGACAAGGGAGACATGCTCTAGTGCCCCCTGGCTTCTGATCTGGACCACTGCATACATGTGGTTGCATTTCTGAAATCAAAAGTGAATGTCTGTTTACTTGTTTATCTGTTCAATCTATGTGACTCACTTGTGAAGACTGAATTGACTCAACCTTGGGATTTTGACAGTCTTTGCTCAGCTTTAAGCACAGCCTAATAATGAGAATAGTTCCTCTTTCTGCAGATCTTGACTAGAGTAGATTTTGACCCTGTGTTTTTCACTCATTGGTGATGAGGGGTCTGCCCCACTTCTGGAAGGAGTTGGGTCCATTAAGGTACACTTAAGAAGATGTAAGTGCTTTGTGAATGATAGTTGATGATTGAGTATGTATATAGGTGAGGAAACTCTCAGAGCTCTTACAAAATCTGGGAGGGCTGCCTGGGAGGACAATGATTCATTTCTGCCACCTTTCCTGACATCAGAGTTCTTGCAGTTTAGATGCTGAATACTTTTGCTAAGTAGCTCCACATTGAACGTGTCATTCCAGAAATCCAATAATTACACCCCTTATTAATAAGGTGCAAATTTATCAGTATGGATGATCAGATGGAATCCTACCTGTCATTCTTTACCACCTGCACAAATACCAGGCTTGAGTGAAGTGTTATCACTGCTGCGACTGTCACGCATAGGACAGATGCCCTTTCACCTGTTCTGAACAATCATTTTTGCTGTGACAGTTCTAGTTTTCCTCCCCACAAAAGGGAACTCAAAACATTCACAGCACTTTCTGTGAACTGGGCATGGCAGGGTGCTCAGCTTCTTCCACAGCTGACCTCATTTGACTGAACCGGTTTTTTGCTAGGAGCACTTACCATCAGCGTCCCTAGTAGTATATCATTAGGTTTTTGAGGAGCTTTTCCATCTCATTGATCCCATCATTCTTTCACCATTCGTTAACCTTCTTATCTGAATCAGCACAATGTGGTTTCTCTTCTCTCTTCAGTGTTGTGTTGCAATAAAAAGTGTTTTGGTGTGATGTGTCCTAACATGAAAAGCTGCCTCTTTCATAATACAATGCCTAAGGTTGCATGCAATAGTGCCAAAGGGATATGCTCATTTAAGATTGAACCAAACAGAGGTCTAGTCTCCTTTCTACAGGCATGCATAAATACCCTCAGAGAGGGAAGGGATCACAGCACTGCGCTCACTGTGGCAGTGTGTAGTTGCACAGGTGTTTTGTACCCTGACTCCAAGTGGTAAGACAGGAGTAGGAGAGGATTTAAAAGGAAAGGAATATACAAAGATAAAGGTTGACATGATCTACAATAAATACTTCCTCTTCAGGTTCCAACCATCAGAATTGAAGCAGAGAGCCCAGTTACTCATGCATCCAACTTTCTACCAACCTACACATCAAATATACACTCAGTCACCTGATCCCCTTTTCCTCCCCTTCCAATCTACCACTGATTCTTTTGTTTTCAAATATGAATTTTCCTAATCAAAATTCCTCTTATCTTGGGAGTGGAAGAATAAAAGCCACATGCAGGATCATGCCTATGGAAAAGAATGATCCTGGCTTGCAGCCACGTACTAATTCATTAATAATAGTAGTTTGTAGTAATTTGTCAGGAAGCATAGGCAGCAATGACATTTTAACTATCCTTGTGAAACACACAGTTCACCCTGTTACCAAGTTCAGAAAACAAAGCAGATCACAAACTTTACATTTAACCACACATCTAGTTCTTTCATATTTCCTATTCTAAATTTGCAAATTTTCTTTGTGTATATATCAGTAACACTGACTGTAAACATCGGTACACAGCACATAAATGGACTTTTCCTTTGAGATAATCTCAACATTCATTTTTGTTTTCAGTTCTTTTACTTCAAAATACTAAAACTTTGGTGGAGGGTGGTAGGGGTATGTAGCCCTTGTGCTTTACCTGATCTTGTGTATCAGTGTAGTTCTCCAACATAATGTACAGAAATCTCAAGACTGCTTTAAATTATATTCACTGTCAACATATGCCATGGAGCAATACAGCAGTGGAGGATTGATTAGCTGTTTGAAAGGTTATACCTTTCCCCTTCTACACTACCTATGCCAGCAGCAGAGAAGAACAGCTGGAATAGGAACAATTATGGCAATTGTACCATGAGAAACACCCCTATACAGAAGTGATCCTTCCATGGGCAGCTATGTCAGTTTTCAGGCCATTTTGCACCAGCGCACAGCAGAAAATGGCTTTAGTACAACTTAGATCTTCTCCATAAATGCCCTATTTTTTTCACATTAACATGACCCACGTATAATAATAAACTCCTTATTTCTTATGAGGCAGAATGAAGAAAAAAATTGTCCTGGCAGAAACTGAGCAGCAGCAGGTAGACATATGAGCCTGCTTGCAAGGTTGTTTCTAGCCTGGCACGCCAGATGGAGCCTGTGGACTGATCTGGCACACTGAGCCAGGTCAAGGGCCATATGCAAGGTCCAACCCAATGCTCTGGCCCCAGTTGCAGACTGACTTTGCTTGCCACCCCAGTTCTAGAGCTGCAGTTGCCACTGCTCCCCTGCTGCCAAATTTCTAGACATGTAGGCATCTAGTTTTCTCACATATAATGAGAACCCCAATTTTTACCATCTGGTTTTGGTAAGAGAGGTGTGGGTTATATACCAGAAAATACAGTAGATGATTTACATATTATGAACCTCTGCACATCACTAATAACCATAGCAAGGAAAAAGCAACTGCAAGTGACATGAAACATTTATTCTGACATTCTTTTCATACTTACTTTTGCAAGCTCCATGGGTCCTACACAAACATGACAGGCCTGTACCAGATCTGTGAGATCCTTTGAATCCCTGGATCTCCCTCTTGCTTTTGCCTTGAAGCTAGCGTTTAATTGTTAGCAATTTGTATTTGTAATAAAGATTAGGCTAATAACATATGCACATAAGCATGTGCATTCATGTGACAAAATCACATGTACAACCTATTAACTATGTTTAAACATACTGCTTTTCTTCTGGACAGTTAATCAGTGGATTTTACTGCTGCCCTGGAGTAGGGGAGAAAAAAAAGACAGACAATTCTGTTTAAATAAGTTACTCTGTTAACGTATTTTCTAATATGCAAAAATAATAAAGGCTGAAACATAAGTCAGTTGTGTATTCAAAAAAAAAATCACCTTGTTTTGCACTCTAGCAACAAAACTGCCTATTTGTCTCGACATTCTGGGTTTAAAACAAAAATATACAAGGGCTGGCTGACATTTTCTCACATTTTATTCATTTGTTCCACATTGACAATTCTGGAAGCTGAGAAACATAATAATAAATAATATTGACTATAATATTATTGGACCCAAACTGAGGCGTAAACTACTCAGGACAGGAGACAGTTCTAATATATATAGTTAGCTTTTGGCCCCCTTCATATCTTTGCTTCACTCAATTTCCTTTGTTTCCTAGGAAATCCTTTATTTCAGCAATGCCTATAAACTCTTCTGTAAATGTAACATGATCCAAGCTGCATGCCAAAATCTGGAAAAAAATACAGCTGGAATATGCTGAACAGAGTGGGAGATACCTGAGATGACTCTCTCTTCAATTATGCAAGAATCTCAGTTATGTGCTGCAAATGCATCAGTGTCAGGAGGTGAAGAGGCCAGAACTGTATCTGTCCAGCTACAAATAAACACTCCAGAGCAGGAATTACCAAACTCTTCCACATTTTAATACAGAAACAGTTTCAGACCCACTCCCTTCCCGTTTATGATCACATAGCATCTTTGTGCCAAATACAATTATCTGGTTGTTGCCTCCATGGAAAAATACTATTAAGAAAGTATTTCATGCATTTTAGCTGCCTTTTAATGCAACTTAAACAACTGGAAATACAGGAGCTGTAATCATCTGATCAGCTAGTTCTTCTCACACTACTAGCAAATGCTCTGTGGGGCACCAGTGAGGTGCAGAACACATTTTTAAAATCAAAAACTACTGTCTATGTAGCCAGCTACACTGTTGCAGTATAGAAGATTCTAACCTTTTCAGGAGAAAGAAAAAAAACCTACCAGTCCAGCCCCATGTCATTTGAAAATCAGTTTAGGGCTTAGAGTGGGAACTAGCGTCTCACAACAGCATGCTAGTTTACATCTCGTTCTGTTAGGAAAGCAACAGTCATTATGGGAAGGTCTTCAGCAGAATCACAGACAACAATAATGTTCTCTTTACCTAAGAAACAGACCAAAGACCGGATTTCCAAAGGTATACAAGTACATAAAGGAGCAGATAGGTGCCTCTTGGGATGATCTAAAGCAGTGTTTCTCAACCCATGGGTCCTGGCCCGAAAGTGGGTCATAAGGGTTGTGAACAACCTGTAAACATGGATTAACAAACTTAAAAAAAAAGGATTTTCCTTTAAAGGAGAAAAACATGGGAAACTGCAGCTTTTCCCTTGCAGGCTGGTAGAGTTCCAGCTTGTGAGGGGCTGCTTGGGGCCCCCACACACACTCTCCCTGCCCCACACATTGGGGGGCTAGGGGACAGTGGATCAGGAGTGAGGAGCACTGGCTTGAGACTGGCCATCCATGTTTACAGATGGGTCCTGGTCCAAGAGATTGAGAAACACTGGTCTAAAGCATCTAAAAAGACATCAGGCCTACACCCTACTGAAATCAGTGGAAGCTACGTATCCATTTATTTAGGCACTTTTGAAACTCCCAGCTATCTGCATGTTTCAGCCATTACGTACCACTGATAATCTAGCCACTGCTACCTAAGTGACAATGGAGGAATAAGCCTCATCAGAGCACCCATCATTTAAATTTGCAGAGTATATGCCCTCATCATCATGCAACTACAGGCTGCCACAATGAGCAAAGTGTTTGTGGACTCTTCTCTGAGGGGATCTATGCATGCCTGTAGGAAGGAGACTAGATATCTCTGGTTCTGGCTTAAATTATTATATCTAGTTATAGCCTTCCCCCAAAAAGTAGTTGGAGAAAGCGCATAACATTTAGAACTGTGTGGCCCTAATCCATTTTCCTGTCTGACCACGATCTTCTGGAGTTGTGTTGCTTAGTGTCTGTTAGCAGGCCCATTTTCAGGAATTCTAAATTCTTCTACAATAGCTGAAAGCTTGCATACAAGGTCTCAGAAGCTTTTTATTAATTTCACC
>NW_017728886.1:27676538-27682283 GCF_001723895.1 Crocodylus porosus
TCCTCTACAGCCTATAGCCCTTGATATTCACCGCCCAGTCATGCATTGGGTCCCACCACATTTCACTAAGCCCCACTATGTCTGCGTTGGCATCAACTAGCAGGAGGGTAAGTTTCTTTTGCTTGTTTCCCATACTCTGAGCATTTGTGTAGAGGCACTTGAGGCCTCCTGTGGATGCGTGCTCTGGCCCCCTAATCTCAGCATTGCCCTGGCCCCCGTTGCTTACCTGCATATATGTTCTACTCGTTGGTCTAGGCTGGGCTGTACTTGGGGGTGTTGCTTGGTTTGGCAGTCCACGGCTTCCTCTGCCCTCGTCTTCCCCTTCCCCCAACGAGCCTAGTTTTAAAGCCCGCTGGAGGAGATCCGCCAACTTAAAAGAAAACACACACTTACCTTTAGGAGAAAGGTTGAGCCCATCCCATCCGAGCATGTCTCTTGTCATGATGTGCGGGTTGTTGTCGAGGAAACCAAAGCCTGCCTTGAGACCATACCAGTTGGAGGTTGACCATACACAAAGCATTTGTAGTGGTCATCTACATGCAAATGGGAGCAACACATTACGTGTCAGACTGCAGAAAGTTGGCTGAGAATATGTTCAAGAAATGTTTTTAAAACCAAGTGACATTTTAATTAAAATGTTGTGTCTATTATCACTATTTGTTTCTATTTTGGGTGGCAGAAGATGTTTAAAATATTGACTGTTAACTGAATGGGTATGGCATAAGACTTAATACATTGTGGTAGCTAGAGCATCTTAGTCTGGAATCTTAAAAGTTGTCTCATATTCCCTGCAGCCTCTCTTCAAATGCTGGACACTTAAATGATTGCAAAGTAGTTGTTGGCCATATTTCTTGGATGCAGAGATGGTGGGGTAATTAAACTGCAAAGAAATGATTGATTGCTAACCTTGTCCAGACTAGTGGACAGCTTCCTTGGCAGATGTGGGATGAAAGGACTGCTCAGCTTCACAGGTGACTGGGTAAAAGTGAACTGTTAATAAAGATTTGAAGTTTTATACTTGATATGAAAAGCATGCTTTTTTAAGGTACAGGTTTTGGGGGACACTCCCTTTGTGTGATCTTTATCTAGCCTAAAATCTGAGGATACTGGTATCTGACTGACAAAAATTTTGCTCTGTTTTCCTTTTCTTCTGGAAGAGAACGAGAGGCTGTGCATATTTCTTTTCACTATTGAAAGAGATGGTGGGTTATCTTTAAAAGTTGTAGTTGTGATGTCACATTGTTTGGCAGCCATGCCTTGTCCTGGTACTATTAGCTGGAAGGCTGAGTGACATGAAAGTATAGATGCTTTAGCACTTTGCAAGTAGTTGCTTTTTCTAGTCCCTGATAAGGGTGTGTTTTACTTTTTACCAATACTGATAAAAGGAAGGAGCCTTCCACCTGTAGTACATCAACATAAACCTATGTATAAAACATTTAATTAGTTTATATTTTAGACCTTTTAGACTTTCTGATTTTTTTTTTTCACCTGCTCCATAATGCAGTAAGAATTCTGTGTATAATCTTTACATTAAGTACTCTGTAAGAATTGTCATAGCAGTGCTAAATCATGCAAATAAGCTTTGGTTGCATAGATGTGAGTGACATTTAACTAAATCTGTTTCTGAAAAGATATCAGAGCTATACATTGGAGTGGATCTGTTTGGACTATTGAATAGGAATGCTAAAAAAGGCACAAAATTAGTCTACAATAGCCTTTTTGGCAGTAGGGAGGGGAGAGACTTCTTTTAAGCAAAATATTCTCCCTACATTGTTATAATTAAAAAGCTCTCTTCTCCCATTATTTATATTATTAGAGCTATGAAATTGAAGTTATATTTTTGCGGAACTTACATGAATGCCAAATAAAGGCAAGTGGACAACAGCTCTGAAATAGAAGGCTGAACTTACAATCTGGAAAAAAAAAATGCTACCTATATAAAAGCAAATAAAGAGATGATTGCTCTACTTGTAGCCTACTTGCTACAAGTAGGGTGAGAAGTATCATTAGTTACTCCCAACAGTTGGAATATTTAACATCCAAAATGGTTTTCATTTTTATTTAAGTTCTTAGACATTGGAAATGGCTGTTAATACACTTTAATATATACTACAAATGTTTAATTACTTGAGACTAATGACAGCAGATTACCATATTGTCTTCCAAAGGACATTAATTCATCCTTTAAAAAAATGTTTCTGGAAATTGGAGTGTGCATTATATATGGAGAAATGCAGCAGGAACAGTATATGTCACTTATTGGCTAGGGACAGACATTCAAAAAGCTGGAGCCTGAATTGATTCAGTCATTGCAGATTAGTTTAACTTGCGTAGATGGAACCAATTTGCAAGTGAACAGATCTTCACTTTTGACTTGAAGTGCAGGCACCTGTCTGCAGTGGCTCAGAGTGAGTGGGGGGTTGCTAGAATGAGCCCTTAGCTTCAGGGAAGCTGTGCTGGGGGGGATGTAGCCAGGCCCACCTTTTGCTTTCAGGTAGCCCAGATGGGGTGTGCCTGGAGAGGCAAGGGGGAAGCATCTCCTGCCAGGTATGTCCCACTATCACCATCGTGGCTTCTGTGGTGGGGGCATGACCAGCACCCATGGCAGCATGAAGCAAACGGAGATGGGTGTTTTAATTCCCCCCTCTGTCCCCTGTCTTGGAAACACGGACCCCAGCCGGGGTCTGCCTGGCTGGGGTGCAGCAGCCTGTGTCAGGGGCCCCTGCCCTCGCTGCTGCAGGGGTGGGGGTGTGGCCAGACACCAGCTGGCATGACCCCCTGAGGCAAAGTGGGCAGGGAGGGGGTTTATTCAAAACATTTGAAACAATCTTCAGATTTTAAAGGAATGTTTCAAGGTATATTTCTTAAATGTGTTCTTTTTTTTTCTGCCCATCAAAGAAGGGGTTACAGCTGTACAAAAAGTGAGAGGTCTGGAAAGACCTACCTGGGAAACTTTGAGACTGTCTTGGAATCAAGTAAATATGGTATTTTTTGGAAAGCAAAGATCTGAAAAATCCAACAGTCTCAAAGTTTCCCAGGTAGGTCTTTCCAGACCTCTCATTTTTTGTACAGCTGTAACTTTCCTTGATGGGCAGAAAAAGGAACACATTTGATGAGTATACCTGGAAGCATTCCTTCAAATTTGAAGATGGCTTCAAAGTTTTTCCTCCCATTACAAACTATTAAAATAACTCTCTAGAGAACGAGAATCTTTTTTTTGAAGTGTGGACACAACTAAGGAGGGGTAAGTGGGGGTGGGGTCTGGTGGCAAGAAGCAAGCTATCGGTCCCCCCATACCACCAGTCTCCTACCATTGGCCCCTTTACTGCCTGTCACCTGCTGTTTCCCCCTTACTGCCTCCCCTACCACCTGCCTACCTGCTGCTGCTTTCCCTGCTGCAGCAGTGGTGGGGACACGTGTAAGACAATCCTCTGATAATTAGATTCGATGCATGGAAAATTATAACATTTATAAATTTTCCATGCATAGAATCTAATTATTAGGGGTTGTCCTAAATTAAGGTTGCCTTGGATTCAGGTAAATACAGTTACTTCATTGTGCAAAAGGTACAGAGCTCCCTGCTGCTTCTTTGAAATGAACTGCAAGACTCTCCTTAAATGAAGCTCTGCACAGATGTGATGAAAGGTGAGGGGGGAAAAAACCATCAGGTTGTTTAGGGAATATGCTTACCTTAGTTTTTGAAGGCTAATTTGAATTCATTTCATTTGGAAGTATTTGCAGGAATTTTCCATATTCATATTTCTGAAAGTACAGGTGTCTAATCTATGTTGCAGCTTATTATAGTGTCAACTGTGCCTTCTAGATCTGTAGCTTTCTGTTCAGCAGAAAACTATTTCCCCATACAAATCACCCGAATCATTGGTTCAACTGCCGAGTGTTTGGATTTTAAGCCTCTAAGACCATATCCAGATGAGCGTGGCTGTCTGTTTCCCCAGGGACAAGCAGCAGCAGCACACCAGGGAGCGCCCATGCCATGAGCAGTGTGATTCATGGCAGGTTACCTCGGGTGGGATAGGGAAGGCTGGGGCCCTGCAGCCTTGGGGAGCTGCAGCCATGGTGCTTCTGAAGCTGGGAGCCTGGCTAGCAGCTAAGTTTTGGGCGGTGCATGCTGCTGCCCCGCTGGTTTTTGGCATGTGTTTTTTGACCACAGGATCTACCCCTCCCCCCCCATGCTGCAAGGTAGCAGTGTGGTTAACGCCTGCATGTGTGGTGTGTGGCACCACATACTGCACATCTGCACTCCTGGATGTAGCCTAAGAGGCTTCTTTTGGGTGGCGTGTGCTATCTGTGAGTTGTTTTAAATTTAAAATTCCAAATGTAATGGAAACAGTTTTGTATTACATGGCTTAGTTGCTAAAAACTGAAAAAAGTCTTAGCTTCCTGTGATGTGAAACACATGCTGTGACTGAATTAGTCTTCCTGATGGAAAAATATCATTGCAACCTGTCCTAAGATTTACAAAGAGTAAAACGCCTTGCACCCTAAGTTAAAATAGGTCATGAGTGTCAGATGATAGCACAAGGACATAACTGCAGATGGACAGAGCACAGGTTTGATGCGTGCCAGGGATGTGAGTCAATTTGGACAGCACAGAGCAGAGACTAACACATGTTCAGTGAACCTGATTCTTAAGGCCTATAAAAGTTTTTAGTATGGAACAGGATTTCCCTTTTTAAAGTCACTTAACAAAGGAAATAGAATCATGTTAAGGAAAAAAAAACAAACCCCCCAAACCTTATGCACCAGCATAATGTTATCCCTTCTGGGCTTGATTTCTGAAGTTGAGCAGATCTGCAGTTTTTTTTCTTGTAATATTATGCAACTTGTATAGAGTAAGCAAATTTGATCTGCAAGAATTTTTAGCTTAGTGCTAGAGTGGTTTAGTGTTCATGTTTGGCACTGTTAACTGCAAGTTCATGTGTGGTATCCCAGATAGCTCAGCACTAACTCCTGCCAGTTTTCACTCAAGTTTCCAAATGTAATATTATGCACATGTCCTATCATCCATTTAGCATTGCATTCTAAAAAGCAGTTGCTTAATTTTAAGGATAGATGAAGATGCACAGAAGGGGATGTTGGGGAACATGTTAGGGAAATATTAAAGACAAAAATATTTCATTAAGCAGACAAGGTTCTTTGGGTAAATCCGATATCTTTTATTAGACCAACTCAAATAGTTGGAAAAATACTTCTTTGTAAGCTTTTGGGTACAGATACCCTGTGTCAGGCTTCCTCAGCCTACTGAAAGGTCTCTACCTGAAAGCTTGCTGAGAAGAATTTTTCCGACTATTTGAGTTGGTCTAATAAAAGATATCACCCAAAGAACCTTGTTTGCCATGAGTGACTGGTGCCTCCCGAATCTGGGGGGGCACCTGCAGAAACCACCAATGGTGGTGTCCCTGTCAGGGGGAGCACCAGCCTTGCTGACAGTATCAGTGTCAGCCATCCGGGGGGGGGGCACGCCCACGCCCTACCAGTTGCCTTTGTTGTCTGCCTATGTCCTTAGACCAGCATGACCACAACTTTTATACCGAAAAGATAGGCAAGGACTGCAGGTGTGTTTCTTCACTAACCTAGACTTCAGTCAGTGAATGTTACTGAATTTCATAGTTTCTAGGGTCGGAAGGGACCTGAGCAGATCATCTAGTCTGACCCCCTGCCATGGCAGGAAAGAGTACTGGGGTCAAACGACCCCAGCAAAATGTTCATCTAACCTCCTCTTAA
>NW_017728886.1:27683093-27688328 GCF_001723895.1 Crocodylus porosus
CTTAATGAATTTATTGAATGCAGTGTTGTTTGTAGACAGAATAATACTTTCTAAAGGTATTGGCTGCCACTGTGCATTGCAAGGGCCACTTTAAGTCCTATAACCAGTTAAATTGTGTAATTATTTCTTCCTTCAGTATCTTTTGTTCGACTTGTTGCTCTGAAATTCTGTTCTTGAGAGCATTTCCTTGTCACTAGAAAATACACCGGCTTTGGGAAAATTTCTGTTCTGAGCAAGTGTGCTGCATAGATTTGGAGGCCCTAGTAGCATGATGATGTAAAAGCTACTGCACATTTATTGTAAGGAAGGGAGAAAAGTGGGAGCTGTGCAGCTTGGCATACTCGGGGAATGAAGGGTTTTGAGGTCTCAGTAGAAAAGGAGAAGCAGCTGGTAGATCAGACCAGGAATACAGAAGCAGCCCCAAGGGATGAGTGTAAATTTAGAAGAATAAAGGCGTGTCTTCATTTATTTTTTGAAAGACTTAGATGAACAAGATTTGTGTTCTAAACTTGTGTTGTTGGTGTTTTCCTTCTCTCCCTTCTCCCAATCTCCATCTTTGAGATAATGAATTCTCCCTAGTTCCAGACTTGGCCTTGGAGCTCCAGCTGATTGTCAGGTTCGGTATTGGGAAGGAATTAGCCTTTATGTTGGATTAACCTAGTTATTGCTGTTTTCTGTAATCAGGGTGAGGCCCTTCTCCTAGGGTTATCTGTATAAACCTAACAGATTCCCTGTCACTGCATGGCAAGACATTGGTGCCACCCTTGTCTACCTTGTTATATACTGTACAATTTTTTCCCTCTGTTTTGTGACCGTAGCGTGTGAAAGATTAGAGTAAAGGAACTGAGCCCCCTTTCTGCAGAACTAGTTGACTGTGAATATGGTGAACTGGATTTAGTGCTCTTGGATGAGGGTTGACAACACATGGCCCCGCAAGGCCACTGGATCTGGCTCTCAGAGTCAGGTGGCCTTGGCGGTGTTCTGGTAGGTGGGGTATTTTTCCCATGTTGGAGATGGGCAGTGAGGAGCTGATTGTTCTTGTCTGCAGTTCTGTAAAGTTGCCAGCCATGGCCTAGGAGCCCCCCTCCTGTCCTGCGTTTTTGTTAATGAGTTGGGAAGGAGAGTTTCTTTTCTGAGTGTTATAAATGAGTGAGCACAAAATATCAGTCTCCTGATAAATTGTATTCAGACACCTTTGGAACTACCCAGATAAGATTAGAGTTCTTATCTGTCTCCAATATGTATGGCCATCTTCATGATGGTTCCTTGGCTTTGCTGTTCACTTTTTCTGGGAAGAAACTCTGTTGATAGTATGTAATACTTTAGCATGCAACCAGCAAAAATTATGTTAAGTCATTTCTGGATAAAGAGCCTAAGGGGGTATGCTTACGTATCCTTTACATACGTCATGCTTAGTTTAAATGCCTTCTGTTGGGGACTCCCACCACTATTAGGGTCCAAAATTAGTTGGAATGAGATGAGAAGATATACGGTTGTAAAGAAATAAAAGAGCCTGAAGGACAGGGGCTATGAATAAAATAGAAGGGAAAGGCTGAATCTGAGGGAAAATCTAGAAGAAAGTATGTATATATGAATTAAAATCCTTTTCTGGAAGCATTTAAAAGTGCTTCAAGCTCATATCTAATTGCCAGTTCTTAAGTTTCTGTAAGGCAACATGGTTTTTAAGTCTTCCTTATTGATCCGTAATTCTGCCTGAATCGATTGTTTTGCTTCTTTTCTGTAGCTGTACTGTATTAGGAAGAAGTTATATTGACTGTGTAGTTGAAGGAAAACGGCTTGATTTCCTGCAATAATAGACACCAGTCTTGAACTAATGTATGTAAGCTATGAGGGCCTGGTAGAAGATTTCACTAAATGGCTCAACAGGTCTTGGCACCAAAAATTAGGTCCTCTCTTGTTTTTTCTGGATTTGCTAGTCTTTCCATAACTGAGCTTTGCAGTGGTCTGCTACACAGAAGCAGGTTATTGCTCCTTCATACAAGTTACTCAGAAGGTAGATGCACCAAGACAAAGAAGGAAGTAGTTCAACTTAACCACTTTTGCTGTCCCGTAGCATCTAGAAAATAAACTGGATTATACCCAGGCCTTTGTCTCTTGGAGTTCTAGCAAATTTGTTTTGGCTGCCTTGAAAACAAAGGAACAGAGGAAACCATCCTCCAGGCTCCTCCCATTTCTGTCATTTCTAGTACATATACTCTTCCCTCAACAAAAGCTTAAACTCATCTCTCTAGTAAGAGTCTAGATTGAAGGTGGATTTACATGGTGTGAGTTGGTGGAGAGGATGAAATTTTTCCTTCTCTCCCTTTTCCCAACTTTCATTTTTGGGATGGTGCCCAGTCCCAGACTTGACTTTGGAGCTCCAGGCTAATTTCCTTTTAAGAATAGTCAATATTTAGGGGATTGTAATGCCACTTGGGATAGGAAGTGATTGTTGCTACATCTTCTGTATTCAGAAAACATTGTATACAGGATAACGAATGTTATTCTTGTTCATCGGTGACTTGCACGGCAGCATAACCAACATAGTAGTGTCAGGATTCTACTTCTGGAAACAATTGTTTACAGTCACCAAAATCTTAATGAGAAGTCTGACTGTTAGCTGACTGTATCAGAATATTAGCTAGATAACCTCTTATTCTGTCCTGTTACTTTCTTCTACTTCACATCCCCTCAATGATGAGGATAATTTTATCCATCAGCGAATGACTCCTCTTGACCTTTTGCATGTAGAAATACGACGAAATTACTTGAGTCTGCTATTTGGATCCTGGCCTTGTGGAAACTTACTGTTTCACAATAAATGCCAAATATAAATATCCATTCATTTCTTAATGAATGGACTCATTAATACAGAAGCAGGCCTCAGAGTTGACCCTTCCCACTCTTTTACCTAAGCTCCAAGCTTACAGCTACTATGGCAAAACTCTTATCTTGAGGCAACCATAGTAGAAGTAACCAAATTGAGTTTTTCTGGGGGTTTTAATTCAACAGATATGTTCAAAGAGAATTGGACAGTTCTTGATTTTTCTGGATAAGAAAGCAGGCTACTAATGGGAGAGGCAGCTATTCATTTCTAAGTTTTCTTATTTCTGTTGTGTTGGTAGTTTGGTTTTCTAGTGGTTTGGCTTTTGGAATTTCTGGCCATCTCTTGGGAATGTAAGGGTGTCTGTTCTTGGTAAACAGATCACCTCTCCATTTCTACATTTGGTCAAAGACTTCAGTTGTATAAAATGATGATGGTCTTCATGAGAGAAAAAGTTGCTTCTAAAGTACTCTTGGAGATCAAGCTCGACCACTGTCTTTAAGTTCCTGGTTCTCTGGTAGCAGATTCTACTTTGGGGCATTCTTAGCAAAGGAACTTGATGAGAATGTGACTTTAAACCAGGAAAACTACTGCTTATTTGAAACCCAGGAAAACTACTACAAAATGTATTCGAATTTACCCCATAGGAAAGGTTGGGCAGTAAATGCTATCATGATATAGCCATCTAATTTATCTTACTGAAGAATTTAGGGAAAAGCATGGGAAGAGCACTAACAGCTTTATTGGATTAAAGTTTAGGTATAAAAATCCTATTTGAAAAAGCCTCTTAGTAGCATATATCTTTGGAAGAGATTAACAATCTGATCATCTTTGTGTTCCTTCTTTCCTTGTAATCCAAACATTATTCCTTATTTGTAGCTTCTGACCAACAATTGTTTGTTCTGGTCTAACTTACTGAAAGGGAACCTCAAATTTGTATAATTAACCATAAAATCAGAGTTACAAAAACAAGCATAAAAATGTCAGTGGTGTAGATTTTTGGTTTTGGTTTTTTATAAGTCTCCGGTATACCATGCATCTGTTTTACAGTAATATCAAAATTACTGTTCTGTATAGTTATATAATTTGTAGGCAAGTTATTTTTAAGTATTTGTTGTTTGCAAATCTTGCTCAGATTATTTTATCCTTCAAAATAGGAGATACCAAGAATAGTTCTAAGTGTCCAACTCTCTCACCTGTTTCATGATTCATAACATAGAAACTTCATTTGGGAAAATGGGAGGAAGAGGACAAGATCTAGAATCCTGACTTCAAAATGATTGAAACAGATGAAGCAAATGATTTACTAGTTTCAGGCCAACTTTTTCACTATAACTGCAGATTAAATAAACTGCATGTAATTTAGTGCTATACTTCTTTAGTTATAGTCTGTGTCATAACTTGATATAGCCTCTCCCTCTTTTTCTTTCATGCTGCCAACACTGGACAACATCACTATCCTGCATATGATCTATAAACTGGATTACATCTTTGACTCTGTCCAGACAGGAGAATTTAAACTGAGGCTTTTTTGTAAACCTTGTTGATTTCCATTTCTAACCCGCTCGTCCCTGCTCCTGGTCATCTAACAGCTCTAAGATCCAGCCTTTCCTAGTCAGTCAGATTACTGTAAATCAGGGTTTCACTTTTGTCTCAATTATTGCACTGTCGTTTCTGGCTATAACAGACATAACCAATTCTCATTTATCTCTTAAGAAACCTGCACACAGATTGCTTCCAGGCCTACCTCTTTGCCCATCTTGCTGTTTTTGGTGGGGGTGGGTTGGGCCAGGCTGCACTCGGGACAGGCAGCAGCACTGGGAGAGGGGTACTGGGGGGGCTACAGCCACCCCAAAATTCTCCGTAGCCCCTGTTCCCAGCACCACTGCCACCTGCCTTGAGCATAGCTCAGCCCAACCCCAGGGTTGGGAAGAACCCAGTGCAGCCCCAGCTCCAGCCCACAGTGGCAGCCTGCCTTGCCCTGTGCACAGATCTGGGGGCAGCACACCTGCCATGCTCACCCGGGGTGTGTAGCAGTAGGAGCTGCCCCCCCCATTCCTACACCTGACGAGCCTTGGCTCTGTCCTGTGCCCTGCTCCAGCTGTGTAGCACCTGCCCTAGCCCCAGCACCAGCCTCACTTTCTCTGCCTCCACCAAGAAGAGCTTGGCTCATACCCAGCCCACAGTGGCAGCCTGCCCTCACCCTGCACACAGATCAGGGGTCACATGCCCCCCGGGCCCTCCCAGGGTGCATATAGCAGCAAGAGCCACCCCTACTTCCCACGCCCTCCAGCCAAGCCGCTTGCTGCTCTGTCATGTGTCCTGCCGTGCATGTGCATGGTCTGGCCCTGCCCCAACCACACTCCCTCCCTCACCACAGGGGGCCCTGATCTGCCCCCCAACGCCCCCTC
>NW_017728886.1:27688848-27737090 GCF_001723895.1 Crocodylus porosus
TGTCAGTTTTTAAGCTTTCCCAAGCCCTGATGGCTGAGTTGTAAGGTAAACTTGCTTTCACAGCTTCTTCATTGAATAGTCTGTGTATTTTTGTGTCTTTAGTTTGTCTTATGTCTCTCTGAGGACGACTGGTAGTTTTGCTATGGTAGATCTTTTTGGCATTGATTCTGCCTTTGTATCTATTTGACTCGGGATACTCAGAGTGCATACACAGAATAGCTTCATCATGTTGTTTAGTGTCTACGTGCCTACCTTTCAAGCTAGTGATGAAGACGAGAACAGTTTCTATCAATGATGTGAAGAGATTAAGAACTTGTAGAAATTAGATCATTATAATACTTGGTGACTTCAGTACAAGAATTGGATGTAATTTTCAGAATTGCCAGGTATTCTGGGCAAGCATAGAATTGGTAATATGAATGAAAATGCCCAGAGACTGTTAGAACTCTGTGCAAGTCAAAATCTATGCATTACCAACATCTACTTATCTGGGAAAATCTCAAGAAAGATATAGTGGAAACATCCAGGATCAGGCACTAGCACCAATTAAATGTAGTACTGACCAGGTGTAACCATCTGAAAGAAATCCTGCATATGAGGCCTTATCATGGTGCTGACTTTGACTTTGATCATGCCTTACTCTGCTGTAAGGAGAAATAGTCTTATAAAAATAAGAATTTTACATTACATTACATTACATTACATTACATTACATGTCTGTCTTGACTGAACTGTGACTTCATTAACTTGAAGTTTGTGGTATGAATAGCTAACAAAAAAAAGAGTTGGTGTTAAAAATCATTTGCACATGATGTTCAGTATTACTGATAATTGTGCTGTGATTTCATTTTGCCCCTTGCAATATATGATGTGTTTTGCTTTGGGGTTTTTTCACAGGAGAGGTGCAGAATAATTTCAGATATATATGTGTGTGTATATATGACCTTGCAGAGCAACATACTCAGTTACCTCAAATACACAAACTTTAAAACATGTTTTTCAATAGCATTGTGAATAAAATACTTTGAACCCGGCTATTCAGATATATTGGTTAATTAGTTATTCATTATTAAATTCATGATGCTGACTTGTAAGGACCAGAAAGGAAACCATGCATGGGGCTCCAGGATCATGATATAAACTCTGCAGATGTAACACAGTGTCTCTACAGACAATGTACTTTAAATAGAACCCTCTGCCTTACAGCCAGCGAGCAGCACAGAGGGACGGGCAGAAATTGTTGATAACAATGGACTCTCTAGTTTGTGCCTTGGCTCAGTAAGTGACTTCCATGTTTACAGCTGTTGTTTTGGAGAGTTGATGCTTTAATGAACTAGAAGCACAAGATTATGCATCTCTTTAAAAGGGTTTGTTTTCTTTGTATTGAAAAGTGGTAAAATACTGCAAGAATAGAGAAGATGGATGGGGAGAATAGTCATGCATATCGTGTCATTGTGTAGACTGGTAGAACTTACTTTTGATCATCTGTTTTACAACATCTCAATGTGGAAACTGATGTTTCATTTAATAAATATAATAGACTAGAAATTGCACAAACTTTCAGACACTTTTTTCATTTACCATCTCCTTTCCTAGAAAGTGGTCACTTGAAAGGTAAAGTATGAAAAATTAGGGTGAAGCATTTAAACTGTTTAAAGAAAATGATTTAGTATGGGACATCATTCTTGTCTTCTGTCTCTGATGATAGTTTTTTCTTAAAACAAATGGCCTCTGAAGCTCAGATGAATAACACAAATAAATGGACTAATTAAGTGGTCTTGATATACCAATAACCTTCTGTTCCCATGTTTAATATAGAAATTTTCTAACTTAAAACAAAGTTCTATATAGAAAGGCCTTGCATTCGCAGGGAATGGGCTAGGCTAAGCTAATACTGTTTCCATCTGTGACTTCTAAAGATTTGTTCTAATTGAGATTCTAAGGATTGCTACATAGATTATTGTTTCAGATATGGTGGTAGTTTGTGAAAACTGGCTGGTTGCAGTTAATGCCAGCATTATATTTAAAGTTATTGACTTGCATTAAAATAACATTAATTTTTTTGTATGAAAAGTTGCTATACTGTGTGCAGGAAAATTATGGAAAAGAGGAGAACAGAAGTATGCTGGGAAGGGAGAGGATCCACACAACAGTTTGTAAATACATAGCTAGTAGTATTGCAGGGGTATGTGTTGTAGCTGTGTTCTTTGGGTAAATATGTATCTTTTATTAGACCAACTCACATGGTTGGAAAAAATTCTTAACAAGCTTTTGGGTATAAATACCCTTCATCAGGCTGAGGAAGCATCTGCAGTTGGTATGTGCTCTTCCTGGATGGAAACCTTGCTAGCCAATAGTGTTAAATATTAAGGTAGCTTTCTTGTTAAAAACCAACTAACCCAAGACAGTCTTAGTGTCCCACAGGGAGAGGGGATGGAGAGAAACTTGGTTTTGGATGTCTTCTAGATGGGTTGTTTTAGAGTTCAATGTGTGTACTTAACTGGTTTTCTGAAGATACTAAGTTCCTTTATAGTAAACTAAACTGGGCCACATGGTCACCCTACACATGCTGCTGGCAAGAAAAGTTTTTTTTTCTTCTTCACTCTTTGTTCTGAAAGCATCGTGCATATTTGTACTGATGTGCATGGTAAATACATTGTTCCTTTGCTTCGCAATAGATACTGAATAGTATCTGAAAAATGGCTTTTGGGTTTATTTTTTTGTTTGTTTCATATGACACTTGTTTTTACCTTTGTCCAGATGCAGCTGGTTGTTGAGTATGCAAGCACTTCCTGTCAAGAATCCATTTCTGTTCATCTCATGAAGGATGATGTTTGCAACACGGTTTCCCAGATACACTCACTGAGGTAAGGAGGGTGGGGTTTATTCCTTTAAAGGTTCTGCTGCTAGCCTGTATCGCACAATCCCCACGCAACACAATGGCTGGTGTTTGAGCTGTTCAGAGCAGGCTGGCAAGGACATTGTTACAAGCCAGATTCAATTTAGGTGCATTAAATAACCTTTACAATAATAGCACAGCTCTGGAGCACAAGCAAGTTCTTAACATTGTCTTAAGTAGCACTTTCTTTGACGTATAAATCCAGCGCTGCTCCCTCAGGCCATCATTAACTTGTTTGTGTACTTGGGCTGACTAGCTTGGCTCCTGCCCAGCACACTCGTACAAATGAGCAAGGCAGCAAGTTGCACCTTGCTGTTTTTTTCCTGTCAGACCTTTTTTATGTCATTATTTCTGCCAGCTGTTGAAAATAGCTTCTCTTTAACATTGCCTTTTAAAGGAGAATTTTTAGGGTCCCCCCCCCCTTTTTTTTTCCCCTTAATTTAAATGTTACGCTAACTAGCTCAGCACAGGAGGCAAGCTGGATAATTCCTTATACAAGCTGAAATACCTCTTCCGCTCCTAGGGTTAGAATTCATTGTATTTAATGGTATTCTTCCATTTTGCTTTAAAGCTGAAGAGGCTCAACTATAACTGGGCTGTCTGAAAGTTCTGTGTAGCAAGTAAGATGAAACATCTGCCACAGAGGTGCAGCAATAGTGCCTTTTCAAGGAACTAGTCTTTGTAAATTCCTCTCTTGAAAGGTTTCCCTTGTAGTACAAAGAAGTATTGCGGTTTTAACAAGATATTCTAACAAGTTTTACATGTCTGTGTAACACCTGATATACTGTTTTTGTAGGGCTACAGTTTGTAGGCCTACAAAAAGAGAGCTATGGACTCAGCTAGGTGGCAGCTGGGACATGGCTCCCTGGAAGCTGATGCCTGCAGGGCTCCTTGACAGCTCCTTGTTCTCCCTTTCTCTCTCCCCATTCAAGGAGGGGGAAGGGAAAATTTAGGATAGTGGAGTGTCTTGGATCTCTCCATATGTTAAAACTGAAGCTTCAACTTTGTTAATGGATCTGAATGTTTGTGGGCAGATCAGTTGTTTGTTGGGATTTTTAAATGTGGTTTTTTAAGGGAAAAAAAATGACCATGTAGTTGGTGGCTTTTTGGTACACTAAAACAGCTGATATAATGGGACAAATGCCACATCTGTTGAAGCCTTATGCATAGCATTAAGTCAAGAAAGTTTTGACATGTATGTAGCAAATTACATTTGTTTTCCATTTCTCTCTACTCTAGATCAGTTTTTCATGAAAGTACCAGTTTTCACTGAGCATCGAAGGCAGCGGTTCTGAACCAGGGGTACATGTACCCCCAGGGGATACGTGAGATATATTTCATACATTGTCTAATGCAGGTCAAAGGGCCTAACAAAATAATTTCCCAGTGAAAGGAGATATGTGAAGTCTCACTCTGAGACCAAGGGGTATGTTGACTGAAGAAGGTTCAGAACTGATGATCTAAGGAACTGCAGCACAGTCACTAATAGTGGTTTACCCACACTTTCCTGTGAGGGTGCTTTTAGAAGCAAGGCAAAAAAAGGGTGCAGAGGTGCTCATAGTGTGCACTTCCAAACACAGGCATTCTACTAGCAGGCCTGTTCTGAATGGAAATGTGAGGGTTTCATTTTGGGCTAGTGGACAGGCACTCTCCCCTCACGTCTTCCAACTGTAGCGGCTGCCAAGTTGATTTAATTTCCAATTTTTTTACCATTGTTATTAGCAGATTAGTCCCTTTTTACCCTTTACCCTCTTTCAGCTGGTCTTTCTTCATTTTACTTTATATTTGCTACTAGCAGAAAAGAGCACTCTAATTGTCTTTCTTCCTGTAGCTATAGTACAATAGACAAATTAGTAAAATTGTGCCAGAATGGAAAACTACTACAGTCACTTTCCTTTGAGTTGAGGAGAATGGAGCATACAGAAAATAACAAGTGACTACCACCTGGGTAACAAAAGAGGCATGCAGTTGCCTTGCAAACACTGCTGTGATTGAAGGGAGCAGATGGAATATCCCTTCCTTGTGATTTAACTGTCAGATTTCTTTTAGCTATAACTTGTGGCTATAGTAACGTATGTGTAGGTGTCTTTCTGGTACTAGGTATGTATTAACTAGTAGGCTGTGTTGGGGCTGGTAGTGGTGACAGTCACATAACACTTCTCCTTATGTGATCCTGGATTAAGTTAAAACTTTGCCAAACTGTGACCATTTTGAAATTTTCCATGTCAGGTATGAGTTTAAGCTTCAGATTTTTGAAACCTTAAGGTAAATTGGTTCAGAAACTTCCAAGAACAGAATTTATGGAAAAAATACATTTTGCTTCAGTTGAAAAGTTTAAGTACCTGTACTTTATACTGTGAGGTGCACAAATATTGATTTGTGGTAGTGCTAGCTCACGTTTGGAGTAGTCGAACTTCAGGACAGCAGGGGCCAGGAGGACTGAAAGGTAAGAATTCCTTTTCCCCTCCCATTCTGGGCTTCCCCACCCTGGGGTGTTAATTACTTGCAGCTGCCTGTGCTATCTGTCCCAAGGGAGCAGGCAGGGAAGGGTTAAGCTACCTGTCTGACTGCTGCTTTTATTGCTAGGCTGCTGTTATTCTGGTCCAGAGAGCAGCAGTGGCCAGGCAGGCAGTTTAACCCTTCCCTGCCTGCTCCCTAGGATAAACAGCATGGGTAGCCACAAGTAAGCAGGGTTTCAGGGAGGGACAGTGAGTGGGGATCTGGAGTGCTGGGTAGGGTGGCAAAAGGGGCAGTGGGCCTGATTTGGGCCAGTGCAGGAGGGGGTTGGATGGGAGGTTTTTCACTAAGGTGTGGCCTAGAGTGGCCGCATCTTAGTGCAATGCAAGGTGGATAACACGGATCAGAGAGAATTCTGCCCTGGAGTGGCGTAACTTAGAGCTTCATAACGAGTGCTTAAAAAAGGGGCAGGCAATTATTTCGGGTGAAGGGTTGCTTACCAGGTTTTGACATGCTGTTGAGGGCTGCATGGGTAGCTCCACCCCTTGCCAGGTGCCTCACCCCCTGGTCACCATCTTGTGGCTAGAAGTCCCTCCCCCTTAACCTCTGACCTTTGCTACCCTACCCTTGCCCCTGGGAGTACTCCTTTGGGGAAGGGCGTGTTTGTGCTGTATATGTAGAAGAGATTGCGTAAAAGTGCAAAATGCAGTCTTACTTGTATATTGTGTGGGGTGTGAATGGGTGTGGGGTTTGTGGGGAGATGTGAGTGTGTGGGTTTGTGGGGGGGGTGTGTGGTATGGGAGCCATGGGGTGCAGAGCAGCTGGCAGGTGGGCAGGGAAGTGGGGAAAGTGGTGGCAGGGGAGGGGGTGTAGTGAAAGTAAGCAGGCATGCAGGAATGTGGTGCTTGTGGGGCCCAGAGTAGGGTGGTAGGAATATGCTGGCAGGGGTTCCCAACCTTTTTATACTGCAGACCTGCAAACTGTTTAATTTAAAGATTTAATTTAAATCTTTAAGTTGAACTTTTATTTGGGGGGTGGAGGGGGTTGTGAGGATTGGATAGATTTGGGGCGCTGGGGGACCCTGCAGGGGAGGGAGCTGCACAGGCGGTGGCCCAAGGGGACCCAGTTAGGGCTGCCTGGGAAGAAGGGGCTCTGCTGCCTTTCCTAGGAGCAAGCGGCAGAGCTGCCTCCCCGTCCTCTGCCCTAGGCATTTCCCTGCCCAAATCCCCCTGCTCCCAGCCACGATTGGGGGCAGAGGGTTGTGCTTGGCCTGGTGCAGGCCCTGGTGCATGGCAGCACCTTACCAAGCTCAGCCATGATGGCAGGAGTGGGTTGGGGCACACAGCGCCAGCTGCCTCCCTCTCAAGGCTGCCCTGCCGTTGACACGTAACTACCGGTGGCAGAAGCCCTGGCTCCCATCCAGCTGCCACATGCCCGCTTGCTCCCAGCCCCGCAGCACAGGCAGCCCGACCCTACATGCCCCACACTGAGCGGTGACGGTGGCAGCGAACAAGGTGCTGCTCAGTATGGGGGAAAAGCAGCTGCTCCCCCTCCCACTGCCAGCACTCCCTGTGGCAGCTGCTCAGAGCCCACTCAGGCCTGTCGTGCTTCTCTGCCATATCCCCAGTGGTAATGGAGAGCTGGCACAGGCAGCCCCGTGTGGGCTCCAAGGAGATGCTGCCTGGAGCACTGGTGGCAGGAGGGGGAGGGGCCACTTTTCCCTTGTGCTCAGCTGCAGTTTGTTCCTCACCAACACTTGCAGCCTGCTCCAGGCTCCAGGCTTGCCTGTCAGGCTGAGTGGCAGCAGGGCACGAACTGCTGCTGTGGTGAATGACAGTGCTCCCCCTTGCTGCCACTGGACAGTGTTTGCTGGGGGAGCCCACACTGCACTAGGCTCCACTGCGGCTTCTTTGCCACCGGGTCTGTGCTGCCCAGTGTGGCTGCTCCACACGGCCACTGCTTCTGCTCTGGGCTGCACAGAGCCACTGGCAAGGGAGCTGCAGCGGAGCCTAGTGCAGAGCAGGCTTTGGCAGACTGCCCAGTGGTGGTGGGAAGTGGGGGCACTTTTCCCCCACACTCAGCTGCAGTTTGTTCGTCACCGTCACTGTCAGCCTGGGCCTTGCCATGGCTCCAGGCTTGCCCGAAGGGCTGAGCGGCAGTGAGGCACAAAGTGCTGCTGGGGCAGGAGAAAAGCGGCCGCTCCTCCTCCCACTGCCAGTGCTCCCTGCGGCAGCCACTTGGAGCCCATGCAGGGCTGCCTGTGTCCGCTCTCCATTGCCACTGCTCTCCCATGGGTGGCGGGGATGTGGCGGAGAGGCAGGACAGCCCTGCATGGGCTCTGGGCAGATGCCACAGGGAGTGCCAGAGGCAGGAGGAGGAGTTGCTTCCCTCCATTTCCCCCCCATGCTGAGCAGCAGCTTGCTCCCCACCACTGCTGCTGCTCAGCCCAGATGGGCAAGTGTGCAGCACATGGGGTCTGGGCTGCTCATGGTCATCTCTGCCTGTGTCATGGGTCTGGGACAGGCAGGGCTGGGAGTGAACGGGGATGCAGCAGCCAGCAGGAGTGCTGGATCCACACCATTGCCCTTGGACCTGAACTGGCAGGTCCCAGAGCGGGCAGCAGGAGTGCAGGGTCCCAGCTGTCTGGGGGTCTATGGATTGGGGCCAGCTCCCCTCTCTCCCTGCTGGCGCAGTGCAGCCCGGTTCCATAGACCCCTGCCAGCCTGCACCCTGCTCTCCTGCCACCCTGCTCTGAGCCCTGCCAGGGCTGGCCCTGGGACACTGGCATGGGCCCCATGCTTCTGCGCACCCACTTGCTTCCACTTCCCTTGCCCCTGCTGCCACTTTCCCCACCTTCCTGCCTGCACCCCCTGCTTCTTACCTGCCTGCTGGGGGCAGGGAGATGCAAACAGTCCCACGGTTCCAGGCCAGAAGCCCCTGCTATTGCAGGAGGCTGCTGAGGCTTCCCCTGGTGGCTGTCATCTTTGACAGACAGTTGGGACAGAGGAATATTAATTTTCAAAATTTTTTTAGGGGCCCCTCGGGCTGGATAGAATGGCCTGGTGGGCCAGATTCATCCTGTGGGCCATATTTTGCCCACCCTGGCTTAAAACCAGTTTTAGGTGTTAAAGTGCGGACAATCAGGGGTTAAGAACTCCAGGAGCCACCCAAAATTACTATCTAACAAGATGCTAACTTTGAAATTCTGGTGAGCTCCTGGTGAGCAGGGACATTAAATTTGCTACTAGTATCATTGTATGTTTGGAACATGCATTTCTGTTTCTGTGATTAAATTTTGGTCAAGCTCTAAACGAGGCATGGGCAAAATATGGTCTGTGAGCCAGATCTGGCCCACCGAGGGGTTTTGTCCAGTCCATGGCAGATCCTTTGGTCCCGTCTGGCCCAGATGTGACGGGCAGTCCAGGCCGTGGTGCATCTGGCCGGTCATGCTGCCCCCAGGCAAGCAGCGAACCTGGGATGGCACAGCCCTGGATTCACTTCCTGGCAGCCCTGGTGGTGGCAGTGGTGGCTCCTCCCAGCTGCCTTTGCCACTGGACCCAGCCCCACAACCCAGTCACCCTGGCTTATCTGCCCGGCACCAACCGCTGGGGCCACACCTGCGCGGGCAGGGCAGGGCATGCGACTGGAGGATGAGATGGGGCTGTGATGGGCTGGGACTGGTGTTCAGGAGCAGAATGGGCAGGTGAAGCTCTGATTGCGAGGCAGTGACTGCGGAGCTGGAGCAGAGCTGAGATCTACTTCCCGCACATCCCAGTGATGGGCACAGGTTCCATGGGCTGCGGCATGTGTTTGGGTGGATTACAGCCTTGTGCTCTCACCACCCCGAGATCCCGAACCTGGCCCCTGGACACAGCTCTCCTCCCGCCATGGCCTCATCCTGTCTGTCTGGATGTGCACATGCCTACATGGGTTCTGGCTGAGACCCTGGGATCACAGGGCAGTGACACTGTGGGGCTGTAGCAGAGCTGTGATCTGTTTACTCACATGCGCCTGCCTGCAGAACTGGTGCCCACCTCAGGGATGTGTGGGCAGCAGATCACAGCTTTGCCCTGGCCCCTGGCCCCATGCTGTCAAAACCCGTGATCCCAGCCCTGGTCCTGCCTGCCTGCCCTACTCCTGAATGCTGCTCCCAACTGCCTGGCTGAGCACCGAGCAGAACCACTTCATGAGCTTTGGTGAGCTAACCTGGCTCATGTCAGGTCACCAAAACTCTCTATGTGGCCCATGGGTTAATTGAAATGCATTGGTGGAAGGAAACTGGGATTGACTGGGAAGGATCCAGAGAAGAGCTAGTGGGGTTTTGGAATAAGGAGCTTGGAGAAAGGGGGAATCAGAGGAGATAAGGATAGTGGGACTGCTAGGCAAGGAAAATGGAGTAGGTGGAAAACCAATTCTTTATGGGGGGGACACTTGGACTAAAATGAAAAACCAAGGTTTGTGTGTGGGAGACAAGGACTGAGGAATGTGGCAAGGAGAAAGTACAAAGGGAATGAGGACAGAAGGAATCAGGCTTAGGAAGGTAAAAAATGGCAGAAGGTTGAGCTCTACAGAACAATCCTTTCTGTTTTATTCCAAACAGAATAAAATCCTGTCCTCAGATCTCAGCTCACGTTTGTGAAACCTGCTGGCAAAGTGTCTTGCTGCCTTCAGTGCTGGTTCACATAGGGGAGTCCAAACTATATTGTGGCTACCATTGATCTTGGATCTGTGTAGTCAATCTGTGTTCCAACCCTGTTGAACTATATAGGTATCAGCCATGCCTCACGACAGATCATCTTCAATTTTCTTTTTAAAAACTTAATTAAAATATTGAATGTTGCAAAGTCAGGTGCTCAGAAGTGCCTCCCTTCTTTGTTGCGCAAGTTAAATGCACACAGCTTTCAACATAGTAGGGGTTACAGGAAAGGAGAGGATGATTTATGACTGGCAGTTGAGCACAGTCCTGGAGATTTGGATTCTATCCTTGCCTGTGCTGTGAAGTACCTGTATGATTGCTTAATCCAGGTGTTTCACAGGGAGCTAGTTGTTGTGCCTTGTGTTCTGGGTGCCTGACTTTGAAACTGACTTGCAAAAGTGTCAAAGTGCTGACGGCTGCAGGTGAAGTCACTGGGAGCTGTGTTTGGAATGGATATGGAAGTCCATATTGCCAAATGTTCTGAAAAATTAGCTCATAGGTATCTCATATTGGCCACCCAAAATTCTCCTTGATTTCTGTACCTCAGCTCTCCATCTGTAGTGGACTGTACCTAACAAGGGTGTTTTGGAAATAATTGTTGTTCATAAAACAGACTTTTGTGGGTCAGGGAGGGAATATTGAAATTAAAGTAACTGACAGGTCACAATTTAAAATCGGGGATTTATCATCAAACAGGAAAATGTTGTTTTAAATATTCTTAACCTTGCTTTGTATTTGCAGTTTTAATTTCTTTAGAGTTGTATTCTCCTTGACTGGTACTATTTCTGGCTAATCTGAGGAATACACTATCTCTACATAGCTATTCACATTTTTAAAGTTTAACTTTTTATTATGGTGGAGCATATGACTGCATCATTTTCTAGATTATCGATTTCTTGTTCATTTGTCAAGTTCTATTTGGATGGAAATTGAATTAAAAAAATAAAGACAAATATTAATAAAAACAATTTTGATGTACAAAAATGTGTCTAGCGCATTTCAAAGTGATGTGTTTGTTTGTTAAATGAAACATTATCAATAAGTTAGTGCTTCTAGTTCTAAAATCTTGAACCAGTAAGCCTTATTCTTTCATGCTGAATCTTTACTTTTATATTGGAAGGGGAAAAACAAGCTTTTCTGCTTTTTATGTTTCTAGTCTTTTTCAGCTTTAAATGATCTAATCATTGAACTGAAGTGGGTAAATAAGCTTAAATGAAGAAAAATACTCTCTGCATTTGCAAACAAAGCTCTTGCTACCATAAAAAGGTTGGTTTTGCACATCAAGCACTTACGCTTCCAGGTGCACAGCTAGTGATTTCCACCCTGCTCCATGCTTTGACTTTCTTTAATCTTTCAGTAGGAGCAAACTATTATGTATCTCTTATTTTAAGTTTTATAATTATTGTAAATTTAGGCTTTGGTGTATATTGTCATAACTTCAGTATTGATTTTGAATATTTATTTTTTAGGAAGGCTTTTTTAATTTAAAAAAAAAAAAAAAAAAAAAAGACGCTGATGTGGGTGGGGGTAGATTTAAAAAAAAACCTTTAATGATCTTGTAGTACCATAATAAGCACCACAGAAGAACTCAGGGGTAAATTTATCATTGCATTTTAAAAGCCACATTTGAATTGTGTGTAATAAATAAGGCATGCAACCGCACATGCAGCAATGAGCAAAATACAAGCTACTGAATTGCTTGTTCTATGTATGCTGTGTGTTCTACACACTGAATGAGGCAGCAGTCTTGCTGGGGGGAAAACTAGGATGCAATGCTAGATTTAAACTGTCATGATGTTTGTGAACACGGGGGCAAATTAAAACGGTCAGGAAACCTTAATTCTGGCATTTCTTGAGCTTGATTTTTATCATCATCATCTTTTAGTGTAGTTTTGTGTGTGAATTGAAAATTAAGTCTAAACAGTAATGGATGTTAATCACATTGCTGAAAATGTTATGAAGTTATGTTGCTTAGCATTCAGACTGCTTTAGTATATATACACATTGTATATGTTGTCTTGGTCATAACTGTTTCCACAGGAGAAGTGTTCACCTCTGGTATACCCCTAATTTCCTAATGCATCAGAAGAACAAAAGAGTTCTTTGCAACACATTTATCTGTTTAGCAACTCTTACTAATCAGGTTCTCTTCTACCTTGTACATAATGTATATTTCAGTAAACACAATGGCACCCTCTACTGATCTTTGGCAAACATTGCTTGCTTTATTTTATATTGTATTATACATTCAGTTTTTTGTTTCTTCAGTGGCTCGGTCTGTTTATCTGCTTATCTAAATACAGTTTTAAGGTGTTTTGGCTTAGGAGCCAAATGTGGATTTGGGGAATTCATAGATTTAATAGATTCATCGATGTCAGGGTCGGAAGGGACCTCAATAGATCGAGTCCGACCCCCTGCATAGGTAGGAAAGAGTGCTGGGTTCAGATGACCTCAGCCAGATGCCTATCTAACCTCCTCTTGAAGACCCTGTCCCCCCCCCAGGGTAGGGGAGAGCACCACCTCCCTTGGGAGCCCATTCCAGATTTTGGCCACTCTAACTGTGAAGAAGTTCTTCCTTATGTCCAGTGTAAATCTGCTCTCTGCTAGCTTATGGCCATTATTTCTTGTAATCCCCAGGGGTGCCTTGGGGAGTAGAGCCTCATTTATTCCCTTCTGTACCCCCATGATGAATTTATAGGCAGCCACAAGGTGACCTCTCAACCTTCTCTTGCAGAAGCTGAAGAGTTCCAGGTAGGTACCCTAGTCTCTCCTCGTAGGGCTTGGCCTGCAAGCCCTTAACCATACGAGTGGCCCTTCTCTGGACCCTCTCCAGGTTATCCACATCCCTCTTAAAGTGTGGTGCCCAAAACTGGATGCAGTATTCCAACTGCAGTCTGACCAGTGACCAATGCAGGGGAAGTATCCTTGGTTCTTCTTTGTCAGAACCACCTCACACCTCTGATCGGCTGAAGGACCCTCATGGCCCCACTCTTCACCACTGACTGATTGCAACGACTGTCTGTCATGCAGCCCTGCCCCTCTCCAGAAAGGAGTGGAGCCACATGACAGGCAGTCCTTGCAGACAATCAGTGGCAAGGTAGGGAAAACGGTAGCAGCCATCACGCCAGCAGTCCTTCAAGCAGGCAGCCCCCTCCCTATTCCCTACCCTGGCAGACTGCCGCAGCACACTGAGGACTCCTGGCTGCCTCTGGGGAGCCACCATTGTATTTTTGGTAAGTCCACCCCCTCCTGGAAGTCCACCTCTCTACCATCCCATTGTGAGATAAAGTGCCGTTAACTTTGCTGATGACCTTGTCACACTGATGACTCATGTTCATCTTGGAGTCCTCTAGGACTCCGAGATCCCTTTCCGCTTCCGTGCTGCCGAGCAGGTAATTTCCTAGGCAGCAGGTGTGCTGGACATTTGTCCTCCCTAGGTGTAACACCTTGCATTTCTCCTTGTTAAATCACATTCTAGTGTGTTCTGCCCATTTGTCCAACCTGTCTAGGTCTGCCTGTAGTTGTTCCCTGCCCTCCTGTGTATCTACTTCTCCCCACAGTTTTGCATCATCCGCAGACTTGGGCAGAGTACACTTCACTCTCTTGTCCAAGTCACTGATGAAGACATTGAAGAGTATCAGTCCAAGGACTGAGCCCTGCGGGACCATACTGCCCATGTCCTTCCAGGTCGATGCCAACCCATCCACCACTACTCCGAGTATGACCCTCTAGCCAATTTGCCACCCACTGGACTGTGTAATAATCGAAGTCACAGCCTCTTAATTTGTTCACCAGTATGGGGTGGGATACTGTATTGAAGGCCTTCCTTCAGTCTGAGTAAATGATATCTACCCCTACTCCTGCATCCAGGTGTTTTGTAACCTGGCCATAAAAAGAGACTAGATTAGTCAGGCATGATCTACCTGCTAGGAACCCATGCTGGTTTCCCCTCAGCATAATTTTTCCTGCTGAGCTCTCACATATATGAGCCGTAATAATCTTTTCAAAGACTTTACCAAGGATGGAGGTGAGACTGACTGGCCTGTAGTTGCCTGGATCCTCCTTTCTCCCCTTCTTGAAAATGGGGGCCACATTGGCCCTTTTCCAGTCCTCCAGGACCTGGCCCATGTGCCACGAGTGCTCAAATATTTTTGCCAATGGCTGTGTAATGACATCAGCCAGTGCCTTCAGTACCCTTGGATGGAGCTCGTCCGGGCCTACCATCAAGCATTGACTACCAAGTTTCAGTGCTTGGTAATCTGGTGCCTTGCTGTTTTCTCTCTACTATCCCATTGTGAGAGTTGTTTTGTCCTTCGTTTAGGAACACTGAGGCAGAGAACTCACTGAGGAGTTCAGCCTTGTACCCCCTGTCTGTCACTAGTTGCTTTTGCCCATTCAGCAGTGGTCCTATACTGCCCTGGGCCTTCCTTTTACTCCCTGTAAGTCTGAAAAACAATTTTTTGTTATCTTTAATTGGTTTGTGGTCCTTGTCAAGCAGATCTTGAAACTTTTAGGTTCTTCCAATATGTAGGAACCTAACAAATTTGTGATTCCACAGATTCTGTGAAATCTGGCACTGGCTTGTGAAATCCAGGTAATGGCTGTGAAATCAGCAAAATCCAAGGGGGCGGGGGGGGGTGGACTTACCAAAAATACAATGGTGGCTCCCCAGAGGCAGCCAGGAGTCCTCGGTGTGCTGCGGCAGTCTGCCAGGGTAGGGAATAGGGAGGGGGCTGCCTGCTTGAAGGACTGCTGGCATGATGGCTGCTACCATTTTCCCTACCTTGCCGCTGATTGTCTGCAAGGACTGCCTGTCATGTGGCCCCACTCCTTTCTGGAGAGGGGCAGGGCTGCATGACAGACAGTCGTTGCAACCAGTCAGTGGTGAAGAGTGGGGCCATGAGGGTCCTTCACCCAATCAGAGGTGTGGGGGGTGGGAGAAGGGTGGCACTGCACTCAGCCTGAGAAATAGCTGCCTGGTTCTGCATTATGCCCCTGAAATCAGGGGGTAGCCTCTGTGAATCAGGTAGATCCCTACAAATATGTCTGGGGTGCCTATTTAGATAGGTTTGATTCTAAGCCTTTACCATTAATTATTTTAAAAGCCATGTTCAAAGGATTTCAATGGACTCTGACCCTGATTATGATCCAAATTTGAACCTAATGAAGCAAGTCTCTTCCATTTCTGTGAGGAACAAACTTGCTTTATGCTGTATCCATATTTGGATTATACACACGGGAGTCAAAGCCTACCTGAAACTCCCTTGAACATAGCCTTTAAACAACTTATGGTAAACTGGAAGCAGATTATTGGAAATAAACTTCTTTCTTACTATTCCCTCTGTAATTGGTATCTGTGTCTAGAGAGTGTTGCATTCTATTTTATCTTTTTGTCTCTGCCAAGAGAACACTGGAAAATAATGCATGGAGACTGGCTTTCCTCTTTCAAGCTTGACCTTTTGTGTGCTGTTTTTTATGACATTCTTGCATTTATTTGCTGTGGAGCAGCACATAGAAAAGGGGTGATGGAGGATCATCTCATTCATTTTTGAACAACAGTGGATATAGCTGTTTAGTTGTGCTGAACTCAGACTTCTTGGTGTTTGTCCAGCGTGTTCTGAGTATACCTGGATTGTGCTTTTTGGGGGCTTTAGAAGTAGCTTAATCTAGTCTTTCAGGCCCAAGTGGAAGCTAGGAACCTCATTGCTCAACCATGCAGGTCTAGGCATGTGCAGAGGGAAGAGCTGTTGGTGGTAAAGAACTCTCAAGTCAGGTCCTTGGTTTTTGTAGGTTGTAGGTGTCCCAGCCGCCTGTGGAGGGTTTAGGATCGAAAGTGTTGTCGGGGTAGAAAGGTAAGAAAGATTTATTGACTTAAAAAAACCACAACTATGCATAATAACAAGACAAACGATGACAGACAAAAGTAATTTGCTTCAGCAACTTATTGGCAGTCCCCCTGATGCCTGATGCATAGCAACCTTCTCTTTTCACAAAGTTTAGTGAGGTCAGGCATCCCCGAACAACACTGTCTGAGGGATGCGGGAAGGACCCTGGAATGCAGTTCTTGGGCTCCTCAAGGTCCATGGGGCCACTGATCCAGGCAACAGCTAACTAATCCTTTTCACAGAGCTGCATCTTCCTTCTGAATGGTTTCCAAATATTTCGGCTAATCTATAGCTTCTGAAGGACACTGATAATGTAAGACCACTTAGATTTCTTTTTCTTCAACTGTCCTTAGACTGACCAATAAGAGTACAAGCCTTGCATCCCCTTGATAAGGTAATTTTAACTTGCCACAGGGCCTTACTACTTCTAGGCTTGTAGCTTAATATCTAAAATATAGAAAAAACACTTGGTCTAATCTTTATAGAGCCTTCAGCAAGCACTTTTATCACACAGACATACTTTTCAGTTGCCACAGTAGGCAGCCAAATTTTGAAGTCTTCGCATTTTGATTTTCGGGCCTTAGAATCTGGTCTCAGCTGCACCCAGTACTTAGTCTGTTCTACCCAAAACAAATCCTGCACAAAACAAAATCTCAGATATTTCTTGCTGAGTCAGAAAGTGAAATCAGGTGAAAGAAGAATGTTTCTGAACATAAAAATTGCCAAGGTTCCAATAAGGCAAAGATGCACGTAATAACCACATAGAGACTGTACTTTATGTAGTGTCAAAAGAAAAGATAAGTCCTATGCTATGTCAGCCTGGAAAAAAGCAGGGTTTCTGTAAAAGATCATAGAGCCGTAAGGCTAGAGTCTTCACATCTTATGGATCAACATACGTGTTCAGTAGTTAGTTCATAATGTTTTAATAGTGATGTTTTAAGATGCCTTAAACTCTTCCCATCTTCAGCAGCGTTAGCGGCTGCTCTTGCTACATCAACTGTATTCACGCTTTATAAAATTTGCATAGTGCTTGGTGGTACCATTAAATTGACAAATTTATTCGTTTCTCCTCTTCTCTCTCCCTTCCTCCCAACTTGACTCTTTCCAGGAATGAGAATCTTTTATATTAAATCAAAAGATTCGTTTAACTTGTTCCAGAGAGCTGACAGTTGCCTATATACATGGTGTACATGTAAGCACTAGGGACAGAAGTTGCACATAAACCAGTATAAGTAATCAGAAACTGGTTCAAATCTGTAACACAACAGAAGTTCAGTACACCTAAACTGGTTTCAAAATGTCCAAAACTGGTTTAAGATGAACCTAGATGGATGTAGTATCTGATTGAATTGATTTAGTTTAAATTGGTTTATTGAACTTCTCTCCCAGAACCCTTCCAGATTCCAGTTAACTCTGTCCCCCAGCATCCCAGGATGCCTTGCACCTCCTCCACAATCCCACTTTCCCCACATAGGGTGGGTGAGCTAGCCTTGGCCCAGGCTGTCTGCTCTAGCCAAGCAGGGAGATGTGCTCTAGTACCCCCCAGGCTTCTGGCCTAGGCTACTGCAGGTATGTGGCTGCATTTCTGGAATCAAAAGAGAATATCTGTTTAAACAGCGCAATTGAATCAATAAACAAGTAGACTAACCTGTGAAGATTAAATTGATTCAGCCTCAGGATTTTTGACTGTCTATATTTAGCCTACAGGTCTAGTCAGATGCCTAATGAATTGGTTTGTGGCTGACAAGCCCAATTCAGGAGCAACAAAGCAGCTTGTTTACAAGTTTCACAGTTCCATATGTTGTCTGAGTTGCAGTTCAAGTTTAAAGCATGTTGCTTTCTTCTTTTTTTTCTTTTCTTGTATCGTCTACATATTGAGCGGCACCCAGTACCAGATGTTCCCTCTAGACTGGATGGGATTCCATGCACTCCTCCTTCCAGCTTTCTTTGTTGATGTTGAATGACTTCATATCATTTTTGCACACATTGTAGTACCACCATAGAGTGCAACTCTACCTTCTAGAGCTATCTTGAATCTTGCTATGCAAAATGTTCTTGAGGCTAGTCTCCTACCATGCTCCTGACATGGCCTATCCATCGCAATCCTCTCTTCTTCATAGTAGTTTCTAGGAGTGTCAGTCCTGCATGCTGTAGTACCTCTGCTTAGTATTCTGTTTTCCCACTTTATTTTCAGGATCTTACACAGGCATTGTTATGTGGAAGCTGTTCAGTCTCTCGATGCGCCTAGCATATGCAGTCCACATTTTTGAGTCATAAAGCAGGGATGACAAGCACACGAGTCTTGTAGATTTGCATCTTCATTTTAGGTAATAGTTTGCTGTTATTCTATGCACGTTTCTGTAATAGCCCAAAATTCTTAGCTGCTTTTCTGTTTCTGATAGTTCAGTCTGAAGGTCAAGATTCCTGCTGATTTGGTGAACCCAAGTTACAAAACTGTCAACGAAACCTAAAGACTTATTCTCCATAGTGATGTCAGGTATCGGTTCTTTCACCCCTTAGTACATGATCACAGTCTTCCTGAAACTATTTGTCATCCCAAAGCTCTTGCGTGACTCAGAAAATCTGCCCAAGAGATTTTACAGGGAAGATTCACTGTGGTAACCAAGGCCAAATAAACAGGAAAACTCTCAGAACCAGCTCTTTCACCTTGGTTTTTGCTCTATACCTTGCAGTGTTGAACAGGCCTCCCTCTAGTCTTATTTGAAGATGAATGCCATCATTGATTCTGCAAGTATTCAAGAGCAGCAGGGATGAAAAGTAGATGTTAAAGAGCACAGGATCTAACACACCCCTTTTTCAACCTGTTGTTGATGTCAGATGCATTTATTTGATTCTTTGTTTTCATACGCTACAGTTGCCTTTTATACCTTGATGTAGTGAGCAAATGATGTTCAGGAGTTTGGGGGGGGACCAACCTGGTTTCTTTGGAACAGTGAAAAGGTGTTTGTTGATTATATCGAAGTGAGCTGCATAATAAGGAAACACTACACATTGGCTGCACTTAATCCACTTCATAATTTTAGGGGATTAATTTTTACTGTAGTTCTACTGTAGAGAATATTTATATTTAAACTAGTTTGTAACCTATGAGTAACACTTAAATTATCTGTGAAAAATAAGGTCTGCTATCAAAACCCTGTTAGCAAGCTTTTATCATACTACTGTTCCAGAAGTTAGATGCAACAGTGACATTTTGGCACACAGTATGCCATGAAAAATAAGAGTTGCATTCAGTAATATTTTCCAGAGATTTGAAGCTTACAGTTGAGTGACAGTAGAGTAGTTATGAAATGGTATATACGTTTAGACTACATAATTGTATTACTGTATTGAAAAAGGCGGACAATGATGTGAAATTTGGCAGAAAATATATTATTGCTTGTTTGGTCTGCACTTATCCTTATTGCTTTTCTTCCTCTTCTTCCACCTCCCTCTCTAAAGGTCATAGCAGTTGCAATGGGAAAATTGTGAGCTTCATTTTTTTTCTATTAAGATGCCAAATTTCCAGAATTTGTAGAACAGACTGTTACAGTTAGACTGACTTTGCCATTGACAAGAGCATTTGTACTGCATCTCAGTTCCCCTTGTGGGCAATTTTGTTTTTTAAAAAAGGCTGCCTGGCTCAACTGGCAGTAAGATATGAAGACATTAACTTCTGGTTGGCTGGCTAGAGTTAAATTTGGGTAGGAAGCTGTTTTTCCTTTTTGGGAATTCTTACTTTTAGGTCCGTTTCATATCCCAATTGCTTCTTGAGATTTGTTGTTATTGAGTACAACCTACCTACTTCCGTGCCCAAGATGTGTAAATAAAGCGATGAAGCCACAGTTGAAGTGCCCCTTCCTACCCTTTTTTTTAAAGATCTTTCTGGTGTGCTCAAGAGAGGGGAGTTAGGGGGGTATGCCTTGGGGGGTTTCGTGTACTTGACGAGGAGAGCAGAGGTGCAGTGTCAATGGAGTGATCTTTTGTGAGATTGAACATTTTCTTGTTCTATATCAAGGGGAAAAAAATCGTTATAGATCTTTAGATGGAAAAGTCTGACACCCGCCATACTGTAGCCAGTAGCTTCTTGCCTAGAACCCTTGCCCGTCTTGTTGAAATTGAAGTTCATATCTCCACACTGAGGCACAAAGGAGACTTGCCTAGGCCCTGTTTGGTGACCAGTCCAGTCACTCAGTTGCTGACTATTTGGGAATACCTGTCTTTGGTTTTGATCAGAAATTCCATTCTGCATCTAGAAAACCTTTTTCCTTTTTGAAACTGGTGTGTACTTTCCTTGTGAAAGCTTGTTTTGATGGTTCTGCACTTTCCAGTAAAAAGTCACTTCACTCAAACTCACAACCAGCTAGTCACTCTCCAGTGATAGATGACCACATAGGCCACTAAGCAGCTATAAGAATTTGACTTGATTTTAATTTTGCCTTGTGAGGAAGAGTACACATCACAAACACTAGCATATAACAGGCATTAGCATAAATGACTTTGTCAACCTTGTACCATTCATTGGAAGAGAACCTGGAGACTAATTTCCCTCCTAGTTCTAGACATACGCCCTCAAATTGATGCATGTTGGCTGGCTTGCACTTGTACTATTTTTATGCTGTACGTTTAACTGTGAATAGAAGAACCCATTAACTGCATGGTCCACACATTTGCATCCGTAAGTCTTAAAGGGGTATAGGCCTTGTGTGAATACACAATTTTTCTTTTCAGGTTTTTAAAATCAATTTAAAAAACAATTTGCCACATGTTGTGGGGCTCTCTTTTTCAGTCTGCTTGCTTCACACTGTTTTGAAGTTTCCTGATCCATAAAAGGGGTATGTTTTGATTTTACTTGTAAGGCACCCTAAGACTTGTTCATATAAGAACTCTAAAGGAACCAAATACTCATAGAATCGTAGATTCATAGGAGAGTAGAGGTGGAAGGAACTCCCATGATTTTTCAGGGAACTGAGGTGAGGCTGACTGGCCTATAGTTCCCTGGATCCTCCTCCTTCCCCTTTTTTAAATATGGGTACTATATTTGCCCTTTCCCAGTTGTCTGGGACCTCCCCTGATCGTCATGATTTTTCAAAGATAATGGTCAGTGCCTCCGCAGTCGCATCAGCTAACTCCCTCAGCACCTTCAGGTGCATCCTATTTGGCCCCATGGACTTGTATATGTCCAGCATTTCTAAATAGTCCCTAACCTGTTCTTTTACCAATGAAGGCTGCTCACCTTCTGAAACTTAGAGCTTATCTTGCCTGTGAAGACTGAGGTTAAAAAGGCATTGAGTACTTCATTCAGCCTTTTCCTCCTCATCTGTCACAAGGTTGCCTCCCCCATTCAGTAAAGGACCCACCCTTTCCCTGATCTTCTTTTGATGCTAACATACTTACAGGAACCCTTTTTGTTACTTTTCAGATCTCTTGCTAGCTGCAACTCCAGTTGCACTTTGGCCTCCTGATTTCATCCCTGCATGCTTGAGCAGTATTTCATACTCCTTTCTAGTCATCTGTCCACGCTTCCACTTCTTGTAAGCTTCCTTTTGTGTTTTTAAGTTCACCAAAGAGTTCTCTGCTAACCCAAGCTGGTTGCCTGCCATGTCTGCTAGTCTTCCTGCACAGTGGGATGGTTTGTTCTGCATCTTCAGTAAGATTTCCTTAAAATATAGCTGAATCTCCTTGACTCCTTTCCCCCCTCAGACTGGCTGTCCCCGGGGGTGCTGCCCCATCCATTCCCTGGGGGAGTCGGTCTGCTTTTCTGAAGGCCAGGGTCCATACTCTGCTGCTCTCCTTCCTTCCTTTTGTCAGGATCCTGAACTTGATCATCACGTGGTTGGTGCTGCCCAAGTTGCCTTCCACATTGCCCTCCAATCCTTCCCTATTTGTGAGCAGCAGGTAAAGAAGAGCATGGCCCCTAGTTGGTCTCTCCAACACCTGTACCAGGAAGCTGTCTCCACTGCTCTCCAAAAATGTCCTAGATTTCCTGTGCGCTGCTGTGTTGCTCTCCTAGCAGATGTCAGGGTGATTTGAAGTCCCCCATGAGAGCCAGGGCCTGTGATCTGGAAATCTCTGCTAGTTGTCTGAAGAAAGCCTGATCTACCTCACTCTCCTGCTCTGGTGGTCTGTACCAGACTCCCACCATAACATCACCCTTGTTGCTCTCCCCTCTGACCTTAACCCAGAGACTCTCAACAGCCCATCTCCAGTTTCATACTGGAGCTCTGAGCAATCATATGGCTCTTTTACATCTCTCCCCTGCCTGTCCTTCCCGAGCCATTCGTACCCATCTCTGACAGGACTCCCATCATGTGAGCTGTCTGTCCCACCAAATCTCGGTTATTCCAACCATGTCATCTCCATTTTATAAGTAAAATAAATTTACTTATAATTTAATTGCTACTTCTATTTTGGTAGAATTGACTTGTATCAGTATTTTTGATGACACTAAAGATCATGAAAATCCCTTTAGGAAAATATACTTTTAACAAAAATTGTCATGTATAATTAGTTCCAAAGCTGCTTTGTAGTATTCTGCCTCCAAAGTGGGTTGATATGTAATATTTTTCTCACATCACTGGTGACAAATTTAGGTTTTATTAGATAAACTGTCAGTCTACGGTTGACTTGAAGCAAATATATATTTTCTACGTTACAAATCCTAAATTGTCTCATTCTGCTATGCAAACCTTTAGTTCCTTGCAAATTTTGTTTGAGGTAGGTGGCAGCCGTTTTAAACATTTAACAAGAAAAATGAAAGTTGTTACCTATAGCTTGTCACATGCATCTTACTTGCATGTCCATGCCTGTACCTCCTGATCATGGATTGTAGTAAATTTAACTCTAGTATTGAATCTATAGGTGGATTTTCTGAACTAGAATTCAGCAAGGAAGGCAGGACTCCATTTTTAGGAACAGTAAGGTGCTGGGGAAGCTTAAAAAAAAAAAAGAAAGAGCCTACAATGTGAGATGGTGTTGTAGCAGAGTAGTTGAGAAGCAGCTCTGCTGTGTAAATTTGAGCTGTCTGGCTTCTTGCTGAAAGCTGCCCACAGTTGACCTAGCTTATTTAGGATGGGGCATCCAAGGGTAGTCGGGTGGAATGCTAGTCAAGTTGCTTTCCTGTGTCTTGTTAAAACATGCCATTTATTGCAGCTAACCAGACAAGGCCACTGGGCTGCTATGCCCAGGTGGACCTTTTTCTTTTTTGACATTGATAAATATTTTACAACATTTAACATTCATTGCTAAATGCATATTTTATAGCATTTAGCCCTTGCCATAGGGTGAACCTGCTTTTTCCAAAGACGTCACAACCTTCTTTTATTTCTTTAAAGATCAGTGGCATTGTTCCTGCCCTTCTCCCTTTTCAATTTAATATTTTTAACACTCTAGTAGAATTT
The DNA here is from genome assembly GCF_001723895.1 of Crocodylus porosus. Classification (NCBI taxonomy): domain Eukaryota; kingdom Metazoa; phylum Chordata; order Crocodylia; family Crocodylidae; genus Crocodylus; species Crocodylus porosus. The sequence goes on from NW_017728886.1 coordinate 27,712,186, forward strand.
AGCAGTACTGTTACTTGTATTACAGTGCTATGACCTCTGTTGCCTTGCAGTTCCCTAGTACAAAGTAGATTTAATTCATTGGCCTGTAAAGCACCTGCATCTGTCACTGTAGCAGCGCTGGCCTTGAAAAAAGTTACTCTTTTGCTGGAAAAGGACAGCTTATGGTGGCAGCAGTGTGAGGAAATGAGAGGTTGCTAAATTCCCGACTTTATTGGCTTCCTTTCTGTAGCCATACAAAGCACAGAACCACCCAACTTGCACTCTGCAAATGGAAGATTTGAGAACTGGGCTCTACTTAGCCTAAGGGTCATCTCTGCTCTGAGAATTTAAGGTTTCAGGCATTTGGGGGAGTAGGAGAAGGGAGGGAGAGGTATAGTGCTATCTGTACTAGTACAGTTCAAATTGAAAGGTTGGAGATTTAACTGTACATCCTGTTTTTCTACTCGTATTAGAAAATGTGACTTATATGGATGTCTGACTTGTAAGTAGCTGGAGACCATGTTGCATTGTGCAGCAGAGTGGATGCCCCCCTGTTCCACTGTGCTAGTGCCCCCATGCCCTGCATATTGTGCCACATGCTTTTCCACTTAATTACGCCTGTGCTGTGCCATGTAGGCCCCCACCTCATTGTAGCATGCAACTCACCACTGCATGGAGTACCTAGGCTCTCCTGACCTGCCTTGTCACTAGCTCCATAAACCCTTCAGGCTGTGGTGGGCTTCCCTATTCCAAGGAACATGGGAAGGAGGTGAAAATCAGAGGAGGGAGGGGTGCCTGGAGACTCTACCTCTGTAGCTGCTGTTGGCGCCCAAAGGAGCAGCACCCAGACTGGGAACTTGTGGGCTACCAGTTGAACAACCATGACATACTACATCTTAACCTAAAAGAGCAAAGCAATGAACTGACAAACATTGGAATTCTGTGTGCTGCCTTTGATGTCCACTTGGTCTCTTATTCCAGGGGTTGGGGTTTTTGACCTTTTTTAAAGGAGCGTACCCCTTCTGGACTGTACCCTCTTCTGGCCAGGCAGCTGGAGGGGGTGGTGCTGATGGTTGGCTGTGGGGAAAGTCTGCAGGGGTAGATGGCTGGGCCTGGGACCTGGCAAGGATAGGGAAGGAGCTGAGCCAAGCCGGGCCCAGGATTGAGCTGGGGCCTGCTGCTCCCGTCCCTTCCCCTGCACCTAGGGTTGTTTCCGGGGGAGGGGGGGACGGGATGTGCTGTGTTCCAGGCGGATGGCAGCAGCGCTGGGGGCAGTGGCCCCGCCCCTGTGCTACCACTTTCTGAGTACCCCCACTTCTCCACACCACTGCCATGTACCCCCAGGGGTACGCGTACTCCCAGTTGACAACCCTTGTCTTATTCACAAGAAAAATTGGTTCTAATTAAGTAACAAAGACATTAATTACAGAAGTTGCTATAAAAGACTTCTAGTTTATCTGCATCAGAAGCAGAAAAGGATAGTCCACAGCTGGAATGTTACTGGGAGCCAATGGCCATGTGGCAGCTCCCTTTCTCTTTTCCCCACTTCTCCTGAGTACTGTGACAAACTATCAGCACTTCTGGCTGCTGGCAGCCTTTCACTTGCAATCAGGTGAAGGAACAGACTGTCCTGAGAATAACAAGTTGTAAAAACGCTCTTGAGTCATCTCTTTTTAAACAATTAAATTAAAGCTTAATTTTTTTCCCCTGGAAAGTACAGCAAGCCATAGGGATCGTCTCTGTTACAGGGTGTTTTGTAGTTTTCAAGAGGAACTGTCAGAGGCCAGGGTGACTGGATATATTTTAAGAAATGTTTACCTTCTTTTTGATTTATGATGTACTTGCCCAGAAAAACATACTTATTTGAATACTTACCTATAGCTTCTCAAAATGCTCCATCATAAATTCCTTTTCCTGTAGACAATCACTTGTAAATGACTAGTGCTTACAGAACTCTGACTGTATTCTTCTGTACATTCACTTACCTTTCTGTGTCCTCACTCCCAAGTGCGTTGACGGCTTATTCCGTTCAAAACAAAAGAAAAAAGGAGGTGGAGGCAACAGTTGACTAATGCTGATTTTTTTTTTTTTTTCCAGGGGGGAGGAGCATCTCTTAATAACCGATATCATTGGCTTTCAGTGTTAGTTTTCTTTTGCAAAGCAAATATGGCTGCAAATCTGCAGTAATTTTTGAAAGTACAAGAATAAATATTTCAACTGAAGAATTTTTCTTTCCTTTTCCACCTGTTTTCTTTTCCAGGTGAAGTGGCACTTGTTTCTCAATATATAATTAACTTTCTAATGTGAAATTGTATGTTTAGTATACTATGCCCCTACTTGGAGGAGTGAGTGTCATGTATTTACTTCTGTTCTTATCCCATCCCTTCTACTTCATTGAAATATACCAAGATTGTTAATGTTGTTATCCAGATTTATTATGAAGCAAGAGCTCCCTCTTCTGGGTTAGAGCTATATTAAAATTGGAAAGCTCTGCAGCTTTCCCTCTTATCAGTTCATTTTTTAAACTATCCTAAGTGTTTCATGTCTTTACAACAGGTAATGATTGCAGTACTTAAATGTAGAAATGTTTTTCTGCAAGTTTTGGTAAAAACTGTGGTAACCTTGGGATTTGGCATGTGATGAATGAATTGGGATCATGTTTAGGGGTGTCCATAATGCCTTGGGTATAAGAACTACAGGGTGTCTAAAACAACACTGAGATAACAATTTTCATGGTAATTGTTGACTAAGTGGTTCTGGTTTTAGATATCCTGCAATTTTAATGCTGTCTAGATAGTGGTCTGAAGTTCAAAAGAAATTTAGAAAGCATTCCTTGTTCAAAGTTTAATATAAGAGCTTGTTAAATATTTTATTCTACAGTTAAGTTGTTTAATAGAAATTTCCTATAACAAGCATCTATGAAGGTGATCAGTGTAATCAGTGGTGCTGCCTGGTTACAGCAAAGCTGTGTTTAAAGTTGGCGTATATTGCTAAAGAGTGCAAAGCCTTTCTGGTTGTATAGCAGGGTGGATTGATTTAAATCAAGGTAATTTAAAGAATTGATTAAATCACCAAGGGAAAACTCTGACTTAAATCACATTTCCCTCTGATACTTCTTCACACATTTCATAACCAGTAGTGCAAATCTGATCACTAAAACCATGTTAATTTACAACTCAATACAGCATTTTACATCTGTCCTTAAACCTTTTTTTTTTTTTAATTTTCAAATTTTATTAACTCTAACAGACAAGTCATTACAACACTAAACGTAAACTGTCTGTAAAACTTCTACAACTAGATATCATCTTCTCCACTCCCACTGTCATTTTTATTCATAGACTGAAACAGAAATACGAGTTTTCCTGCTTCTTCAACTCCCAGTTGATTTCTTAGCTTTGAACGAATAATACCAAACAATGAAAATATTCTCTCTGTGCCTGCATAGGAAGCTACTGCTGTGAAAAGTTGGCTTAGCAACTGAAGGAACTCTGTTTCAAGGTGCCTGGATAATGATTTCCACCAATTCAGGGGAGTGACTTTGTTCAAAACATCATCAGTAAACATGTACTGTTTAAATGGTTTCCCTCCAGCCCTGAAATTTATTATAATTGGCATAACTGAGGAGTGATTTTGAGATACCCATGTCATGGCAGCATCATCTTCAGAAGTTAGATTACCTTTATATCTGGGGATGAGAATGTTCACAAGAAAATGAGGTGGAGTTAGTGTTTGATGCATTCGCTTCTTTTTTGCCTGCAGTTTAGCTTTCTGGTTGACGAAAGAAATACCTAATGTTTCTTGAAGTGCCTTCCAAATTTTGACAGCATCAGCAATGCAGCAACAATCTCTCTGAAGTTTGTTTAAGACTATTGATACAGGCTTCAGTATACTGAGCATATCCTCTATATTCCATTTTAATCCAGTGTTAGATGCTTTGGATGAGATACTTGCATCTATTTTATTATGGTTTTCTTCACAGTTTTCATGAGAATAGGCCAGTTCTTAATAAACTGTTGAAAACAATCAACCACAGAATTCCATCACACACCTTGAGGGAGAATTAGTTTGGATCCTCCTGCTCTCTTCAGTGAAGCTGATGCAAAATGGTGGTTACGGAAGTATTTTGCAACTTCAACAACCTTTTTTAATTCCTGGAGAAGTACTTATGTATTTGGCTAAAAGACGCATTAAATGGGCATTGCAGCCATATGTTATTAAGGAGCATCCTTCCGTTACTTCTTCTAAGTATCTTCTCATCTTTGCCACATTTGCAGCATTTTCTGTGACAAAAAGGCTCGTGGTGAATTTTTGTTCACAGTTAATACAGCTTTCACTGCCACTTCTTTTAAATATTTTGCTGTGTGGGCATTTCCCAACGTATCTGTTGTTTCTGAAAGATATGCAACCCCCCCCCCCATCTTCTGTTGTCACACAGGCACATATTACTGGAACATTGTGTATATTGCTCCACCCATCACGACTTAAACTGGCAAAATTCCCCTCAGCATTTCTCACACATTGTTCAAGTTCCTTCTCATACACTGTATTTAGCAACTCTCCACCATTGTCTGCTCTACCAGGTGGAGTGTAGCCTGGTCATAAGGACTCAACCATGTCAATGAAGTGTTTATTGTTAACAAAAAAGGAGAATTTGTGGCATAAATGAACCAAGCAATCTTGTCATCTATAGTGTCTTGTTGGTATTTGCTGGTCCTTACTACAAACCCATCCATGGTGGTTGAATGATTGGATGACTGGATGATTGAAATCTTTTGCTTGTTACTGATATTTTATTGTCTGAAATAGGTTTTGTTGCAGCACTGCTGCTAAAAGTACCCATGGATGACTCTGAAATTCCTGCAGATAGACAGTCAAAGTCTCTTATGCTTAAATGGGATCCTGAAACAAAAAGGATTTTTCAATAGTCGTTCTTCTCAGTTCTTTTATTCAGTTAATCATTTACATTTTTTCCAGCAAGGATGCAGATCCGATTTCCAGATTACCAAAAAAGCTAAGACTGACTGCACTTAGTGTACTTAATTTTGGAGTAAGCCCCATTGAACTCACTGGTACTTCTGTTTGTTGAGAAAACAAGCATAGGCTGGGGTTCCCTTGGGAAAGCTGAGTTATGCTGAAGTAAAAAAGGGAATAGACTTATGGCATCACTGTGGCAGAAGGCCACCTCTGTTTCTCCCCAAAAACTCTGTTCTGTGACCGTTTGGTTAAGATGGGCCCTGCAGAGGATACACACCTTACCCTATCTGTTTAGGTAACCTGAGCTGGATACATTCCTGAGGGAGGGGGGAAACCTGCTCTCTCTGCCTACGTGACTGGCATCACATACCTGTGTGAGGGGCTTGGGCTCCCTGGGGAGCTAGGAACTGCCAGTCTGCCCAGCAACTAGTGATGCATTTCAAATTGGTTGGCTCACAGCCAACAGGTGCTGGCCTCCATTGGGCCAGATAAATGAGTTCATAAGGGCTATTTAAGTTAAGGACTGCGCAGGAGGAGGGGCCAGCAGCCATGAGGAAGAATTGGACCATTTGAAACTTGCTCGCTCTCTCTCTCTCTCTCTCTCTCAAAACTCCTGATCAAGGAACTGCCTGCCTCCAGAGAGAATCTCCACCTGCCTCTGGATGATAATTGTTAGTAAGTTGCATGAGATCTAAGTAGATATAGCTTGCAGTAACTCAGATACATGATCAAAGACTACCCAGCCATGCCAGTTTACTCCATGGGATTTCTCTAATATTGCTTTACCCTGTACCCTATTCCAACCCTATCCCTTGTAACCAATAAAATTCTCCTTTGTACGTAGCATGGGAGACTTATTGGGAGTGGGTCTAGATTATGCCTTGGGGTCCCCTTGGCTCGGCTGACTAAGGGCTTGAGCTTCCAACTGAGGGAAGCATCCCCAAGTGCTTGAAGTGAGTCAAGTACCCTTGAAGGCTACTAGGCCTGTGTTACCCAGGGGACGCAGAGCCAGAATTAAGCCCAGCCCTGGGTGGTGGCAGTTTTTACCCCAGGCTAGCGGGTGTCCTCCAGGAAGGGGATCAGCCAGATGTGAGGCGCCCCCAGGGAGGCACTCGGAGCCTGGAAGGTGGTTGGGTGCAGTGAGGTGGGTTGCTCAACACAGGAGCACCCCCTAATGGCCTGCCACAATCACCATTATGGTCTGGGGCCATGATGCCCCAAAATAAGGGGCATGTATTATGTAATATAAAATAAGAAAATGACACCTAGTGGCAACTGGCAACTCCTAGATTTCTCTTACTGCAGCTTTCTGTACAGTAGACTTGGGTGATAAATCCTAAACCTAGTTAACTAATTAAACAAGCCATAAAGATTAGCTAAGCTAAACTTTTTTTTCTAGCAACATCCAACGTAGCAAACAGTTTGGGAATTTACTTGTTAAATCACACTTACACTAAAAGGCATAGAGAGAGTCTTGAAGAATGATGCATTGCAAAATGAATTATTTAATTTACTAACCTGTTGATCCACATTGTTCTTCAGATATATCCACACCTCCATCCACATCATTTTCTCCCAATAAGCACTTTTCTTTATGATGTTTCATTCTTGCAACTTGGCCCTGCATCTCCTTTTTGCACTGCTTACACTTGACACATTTTCCTTTTTTACCCAGGGAAGGAATTTCTTTCAAATATTCCCAGATAGGGTCTCTCCTACGCCCAGAAGCCATGACAGTTTTCCTGTGGTAAAAGCGTGGGGGAATATAGGCAGCTGTGTGTGTACTACTGAATAATGTCTTCCTTTTTTCTTTCCAGTCCACTCCACTGTTCCTTTCCACTCTGCCTCTGTCCTTTCCTATATTGTCTCTCTGACTTTAAGACCGTGTCTTAACGAACTCCTCTGGCTTCTTGGCCCAGCTCCACCACCACATAAGCACAAAACAACAACAATCCTATCCAGCCTGTGTCTTTGCACATGTGCCTTGAGTCTGCTGAGAAACAGAAACTGAAAGCCCAGAACTTTCAAGAAGCAAGAGCTGGTAGTTAGGCTGGATAGACAGACTAGAGCCATCTTCATGAAATGAAAAACTGAAATGAATGCCCATGTCTGATTGGTAGGTAACTCAATGAGTGTTTCAGAGCCATTAATTCATTTTTATGATACTAAGTGTAGGTTTAGCATGTTTGTGATGAGATTTAATTGTAACTTATTTTTTAAACGAGAGAGAAATTTTAGTATTTAATTGATGATTTAAAAAAATTTTTAAAAATCCCGTTAGCAATCTGCCAGCCCCTTGAGTCTTACAGATCTTGAGAAGAGTTGCAGTTTTATGGGTGTTTACACATTTGGTATAGCCACATCTGCATTCTTTTATTCCACCGGAGCTCTGAACATGTGAAACCCGACTTGAGATTCACAGAGCTCTGCAGGAAGGGGACTCCATTTTTGAAGTTTTTGAGGCCTTCCCTTGGTGGTAGGTGCAGACTACAATTTAGCTAGACGCTTGTTAGCCAGCAACTCAGGATCTGTGTCCTTCCCTGTTACTGATATTCTAAAGTCTGCCTTACATGATTTAGACTGTAATCTGCTTGATTTAGGGTTGTTTTTTTTTGGTAATCTCTAGTTTCTTGTGACTCCTTATTAAAACCATTATAAACTAGAGCTCCCTATATACCAGCTTTAAGACTGGGAACATACCAGTACTGAATAACATCACCATATTTCCATTTTGAAAAAAGAGGATGCCTGTTGGGGGGAGTATATGATTGTGAGGGGCAGTGATGTGCTGGTGCCCTGCCCCTGTCCATTCTGTTGCCCCTCACTTTCAAGCCACAGCCTGCCCCCCCACCCCCGCCCTGCTGGTGCCTTTCACTCCCAGCCTGCAGTACCCTGCCCCACTGGGCCATGCTGGTGTGCCCCTCAATCCCAACCCACAGCCCCCTGGCACTGCCAGTGCTCCTCACCCCCAAGTCACAGCTCCCCTGCTCTGCTGGTGCCCCTTACTCCTGACCCGCAGCTCCCTACTCCCTCCAGCCCTGCAGCATTTTCCCTCTGCCTCTGCAAGCTAGGGCATCAGTGCCGCTGGCTGGGCCATGCAGCTCTGTGCTGCCCCTGAAGGGCCCCCCTGCCCCCTTCGGCCACTGGAGGGACAGGCACCTTCTCCCCCCCCAGCCTTCCCTGCCCTGCTGTGGACCTGGTACCAGGGGCAGTGCTTGCCAGTACTGAGGCAGCTGTCCAGGCAACACACACATGCCCCCTTACAGCCCCCTGGACAGTCTGCAAGCTCTGGCCCTTGCCTACATCCAGCTGCTGGGGCTGCTTCCACCACCCTACCTGGATGCATCACCCTACCCCCAGCCCCAAGTGGCTGCCTGCTAGGGCAAGCTGAGAAATGCCAGGAAAAACTTTAAAGCTGAGCTGACCAAATCGCAGACATTTGATCATATTTAAAAAACAAAAATGCCTGGATGGAGATTGGAGGATCCAAAAAGAAAACCCAGAGGGATGGTAACCCCAATACTGAAAGCTTCACAGTTCAAGAATGGGCATTTTTAAAGGTAAATCTCAGAGTTAAAGCTTTTACAATGCATACAGTGTTTACAGTGAGGAATTTGATTAACTCCCCCCCGCCCCACACACACACTCCTGGAGCACATGTATGAATGCCCACAACGTACAGTGGAGATTACTGCTAGCTGCTGGGTCAGCTGCAGAGAAGGAAGCCTTTTATGCTTCTTCTCTCTATTGTTGTTTCTGATCTCAGCCAAGAATCGGACAGAAGAGGAGAAGCCTAGTGATCGTCTCAGGTTCTTCCACCACTTACTTTGTTTCCGGCTCTTCCTACCCTAACAATCACATTCCTAGCAACCCAGCAACTTGTCTGTTCCTCAGGTACTGCAGCCCTTGTCTTTACCTATGTAGCTGTCTACATAGCTGCAGGAAAGAGCTGAAGTGGTCTTTGGTGTGCAAGGGTGTAGGAAGGTATCACTGGAAAAAATAATACTATAACTTCCTGTAGCAGGAGTCCTACTCTCGGAGCCCCTCTGGATGTGTGGCTCCGCCTTCCTGCAATGCACCAACCGCCTGCTTACTCGCCTGCCATGCCTTGATCTTACTTTTGATTAATAGATGATTGGAATCAGTGGGAGGCTGCCCATTTTTATGCACCCCAATGACAGGGGGTGCTGTCTGCAGCTCCTTTTCCTCCCCTACACCGCAGCCCAAGCCTCGCAGATGGTGCTGGTACGACCTAACTTGGGCCTTGTTATAATGTCTCGGCCCTTCGTTTGCTCTCCTCGTTGCCCCCCCCTTGGGGCTCCTTGCTTCCCCCCCCTCTCTTGGGGCTCCTCGCTGCCCCCCCTCTCTCTCGGGGCTGGGCCAATGTGCCCCCAGACAAAGCTGCGCCCTCTCCGGTGCCAGGAGACCCCATGCTATCGTGGAGCTGCTATGAGGCCGCCTCCAACCCCTTATAGCCTCACCTGGTCCTCCGGTGAAACAGAAAACGCAAAGTCCTCGGGCTACAACATAAAAGCTAGACCATTCTGGTCAAAATACGAATCTCCCCCTACCAGAGAGAGAGAGAGAGAGTGTGCATCGACCCCCAGCAGGAACCCGGGGTTGTTCCGACCGTCAGCGTTCTCCCCTTTGTTCTGGCTGAGTTCCTCCTCCCTTGGCCACCAGAGGGGAACTGCCCTCCTGGCCACCTGCCTGGGCTTAAGAAGGGCTAAGCTCTGCCCCTTCCTGGCTCTAGGTTTCCCTGGTTGCTAGGGCAACCAGCACCTGGGCAGTCCCGGTGACTGGCAGCTGCGCTTCCCCCTTCCCGCCACTAGGGGTCTCCCCCGAGCTGTTTCTGCTCTCAGTCGCAGGGCACCTGAGAGCTCTTTGACACTTCCCTTCAGGCAAGTCCCAAAACTATCTCCAGTGACAAATCCCACTGAAAGAATTTCTACATTGTGGCAGCTTATCTGCCCACAGAAACTAGATGTCTTGTGTCAGCTATTTTGCATGCGTGTATGTGCAGATGTGGTGTATGTGTTTTACTTTTTTAAAAAACGTTTAAAATTCTAAAATGGCGAATAGTATAGTTAAAAACACCATTATTCACTCTTCTTTAAAGGTCCCATCGTGAAAAGTCTTGCAGGATCTGTTCCTGTGATTTTTATGATGTTCCACATAAAAATCTGCAGGTGAATGGGCAGTGAGGCAGAATTGAGTAAGTGTCTGACTCACGTTGAATAAGATCTGTTTTTAACATCTCTAAGGAAGCTGCCATATTGATTCACACAGTACGCACACTTCTTCCCCAAGTTAGTGATGGAAAATTGGAGTGCATGTCTTTTTTTAAAAGGCCCACTGATGCATTAAAAAGATGATGGGATCTGATGTGTGATGCTCATGCTTGCACTTCCTGCCATGCCACACACACACTTTTTGGCTGGGAGATCCCATCAGCTGATTGGGGGTTCCTGCTTGCATTAAGTTTATCTGATACTCTGGGGAAACAGAACACAAGGTCAGTTCTACCTGGCAGCAGAAACAGCTTGCAGAAACATACAAATACGTCTTCAAGCTGCCACCATGAGCTGAAACTCCTGTGTGCCTGTTTCCAGGAGGAGCACGTTGGATTGATTGGGAAGGGCTACAGCATGAACACCTGCTTCTGCCACAGCTGCTTCCCAGTCGGACTGTTCATGTGGTGGGCAAGGCAGTTCCACTTGGTGGCAGCAGCAGCCAACCTGCTTGAGAACCACTGATGTAATCTGAGGCAGTACAACAGTGGCTCTCAATCAGGGTGCTGCTAAATTCATAGACGTAACAGAGGCGTGCCTTGGATTTAAGAAAGTTGAGAATACTGAATTAGCCATTTTCAACTTTTCATAAGTTGTGTTTTGCCTGCCATATCTATTATAATCACAGGGTTCAATAAATACAGGTGTACAATGAATGAGTAGAATTAAAACAGTAGATCTTATTATGGAGGTGTAAACAGCTTCTGCAGACCCTTTGTCTGGCTCTGACTGACTAGCTAGCTGCTTTCTAACTCTGTTTCCAACTTGCTCAGTCTCCCAGTAGGGAGCATCTTTCATTTATAAGTTCTATCACTACAGAGTCAAAGCAGGGGGATGGGCTGGTGCAGGTGCTAAGGCGCCATGATTGACAGCCCAAGAAATTGCAAGTTTGAAGCTATAATGGAAATGGTCATGGCGCAGCCTGTTTAAATTCCAAGAAAATCTGTGAATTCTGCTAAGTACCTTGTCACAGGGATGTGAAAAAAGAAAGTAACAAAACACAGTAAAGAATGTTTTTTGATATTTATAATGGTGGGGTTTTTCAGATATTGTAGAGGGCATAAATCAGTACCTTTATAAAGTAGACAATTGCCAGGACATTAGCATGTTTGTACATTTGGAAATAATTTATTTTGCCTTAACAAATCACTAATTAGTCAATGTTGTATATACAAATCAATAGGACTCCTATAAGGATTCAGTGCACATCCTAAAGATCAGAATGAGTTATTTCAGTGGCTGACTTTCACGGTGTTCTCTTCAGTCAGTCTGGCGCGTCTCAAAGTATTACTTGGCGTTAAAAAACTTAGGGGGATCTCTTTGAAATAGGAAAGTGCACTTAGTGTCTATCACTGTTTTCCACGGTCAGTTGACAATCCTGTGATGTTTTGATTTGTCAGGTTTTTAAAAGCATTTGTTAGTTTTCCTACTGTTATTGAAATTGGGACCTTTTATAGAATCTCAGTCCTCTGATTGTATCCTGGGGTTTGGTACCATTTAAAATCATCATGAATAATTTAGAAGGTGGGATTAAGTGCATGTTTAGTGAATTTTCACATGACACCTAGTTGGGTGGCATTGCTGACACTGGAAAATAGGGTTAGGATTCAGAATGGCTCTGATAAACTGGAGAAATGGTCCAAAATCATGTTAATGAGATGTAATAGGAACGAGTGCAAAGTCCTGCACATGAGACAGAATAATTGCATGTGAAAATGCAGACTGGGGAATCATGGGCTAGGTTGCAGTACTGCAGAAAAGATCCTGGGATTAAAGTGGACCATAAGATGAATATGAGCCAGTAGCACAGTTTTGTGTGTTCTTTTTTTCCCCCTTCGGTTTAAACAAAACAAAACCAAGACAACCCCCTTCCTTTTGGGCTGTGTTAATCTGAGCATTACTTGCAAATCATGAAGTGATTCTTTTTCTGTATTAGGCATTGATGAGGTCTCATTTAGAGCAGTGATTCTCAACTTTTTTTTGTACCAGGACCCGTTTGTTGTAAACATTGGCCAGTCTGGACCTAGTGACCCTCATTTGTGACCCACTTGCCCTAGCCCCCTAGTGTGTGGGACAAGGCGGGTGTGTGTGTGGGATGGGGGGGAAGGGGTGTCCCAGCCGCCTGCGGAGGGTTCGGGATTGAGAGTGGCTAGGGGGTAGAAAGGTAAGAAGGGTTTATTGACTTAACAAACACACATCTACGTGTAAATAACAAAGCAAGGGCAGACCATAATAATCCGCATTGGCAACTTATCGGCAGTCCCCTCTGATGCCTGAGGTATGACACGTTTCTCTTCTGCCAAGCTCAGCGAAGTCAGGCATCCCTGATCAGCACTGTCCAAGGGGTACCGGGAAGGACCCTGGTATTCAGTCCTTGTGCTCCTTGAGATCCATGGGCCCACTGATCCAGGTCAGCAGCTAATTAGTAGTTCCTTTCACAGAGCTATATCTTCCTTCTAAATGATTTCCGGATGTGCCAGCCAATTTATAACTTTTTGAGCTATGCTGATAACTTACAGCCATTCAGATTCTCTCTAGTTCAAACTGTTCTTAGACTAGCCAATAAAAGTACAAGCCTTGCATTCTTTTAATAAGGTTAATTTTTACTATGCCATAGGGCCTACTACTTCAAGGCTCTGTTAAATTTACTAGACCTTACTTCATACAAAGCCTTACTACATCTTTGACTTTAATTAGGTTTTTAACAACGACATGTAGCTGAAGATCTGAACAAATGGCAGAAAAACACTTGGTCTAATTTTCACAGAGCCTTCAGCAAGCATTTTTATCACACAGACATCATTTTCAGCTGTCACAAGGGGGGAGGGCATGCGGAGGTCCCAAGCAGCCCCTTGCAGGATGAAGCGCTGTCAGATTGCAAGGGAAAAGCCATGATTTCCCATGGTTTTCTCCTTTTAAAGGAGACTCTGTTTTTAAAGTTTGTTTGCGACCCTTTCATATATTCTTGCAACCCACTTTTGGGTCACAACCCACAGATTGAGAAACGATCTGGAGTGTAGCATCTAGTTTTGAGATGGCACTTCAAGAAAGTTGTGAACAAACTAAAAATTCTGGGGAAAAGCACCAACAGAGGTGTAGGAAACATGATTTATAAGGAAAGGCTGAAAGAATTGGGAGAAGTAGACTGACTGGGGGTGAGTGCTTTGATCTTCCAGTACCTGAAGGGTGATTACCAATAGGGTGGAGATGAGTTTTTCTCTGTGGCTGCAGGAGACAGGGTAAGGAGTAATAATCTTAAATTGCAGCAAGGGAAATTCAGGTTGGCTGTTAGGGAGAACTTTATCACTGTGAGGGGGGTTAATTATTGGAACAAACTACCCAGAGAGGTTGTGGAATCTCTGTCTTGGGATGTGTTTAGGGGGGTTGGACAGAAACTTGACTGGGATTGTTTAGATAGGGATGACTGCCTGAGTTTGGCTTGGACTTAATAACCTTCTGAGGTCTCTTGCAGACCTACTTTTCTGTAATTCTAATAAACTCCCTGTTTTGAGTAATTAACTTTATGTTAATTTTTTTTGTGTCCATGAAAGACTTTCCTTACAAATCAAAGCATCAGTTTGAGATAAATGATGTTTTATCCCTTACATGTGAGAAGAGCCTTGATTTATCTGTGCAGCACAAAACCCATCAGATAAACCACTAGCTTCTTGCCCTTGATGACAAGATATGTCACTTTTCTTATTTGCTCACAGAGTTGGTTTCTGGTTGTAACCAGCTTTATGCCTTGACTACTAAGCACACCTAGCAATATTAAAATCCACTCATCTAGGGCCCATGCCACATTTGATCTCTATTGTTGATTTTAAAAAGCTCCTATTATTATGTTCAGGGCAAGAATATGTGGTTCTATTCCTACATTAGCTAAGCATTATGTACAGGCAGTCCTCAGACTTATGACACAATTGGTTCCTGAAAACTGCTTGGTGAGTTGAAGTGTTGCAACTTGGAACCAACTTTTTTCCCATTGGAAACAATGTTATAAATGGGGGATTGGTTTCTGAACCAAAGTCTGATACCCTGTTTTCACCAAAAATAACCCAGAATTTTGTACTCGGTCAATTATAGATCAGTAATATAGCTACATTAATGTATTTATATTATAAATAGAAATCATATTGATTTGTAAGGACTTCTTTGAGGTGACTTTGCTGGACTTTTTGAAGGGCTCTTGGCTGGAGTCTTCTTGGGAGTCTTGGCTACAGGTTTTTCTGGAGTCGTGTCTGCTTTCTTAAAGAAAGCGTCCAAGGAAGTTTGAACAGATGTTCTCTAGGGAGATGGGCGACACAGCGAACTTGTTTGCTGGTGTGGTGTGGCATCAGATCAACATTGTAAATGATGTAACGCAACATGTTGTAAGTCAAGGATTACCTGTACTGGTATAGACATCTCTCTTTTGGGAACCATCTTTTCATGTCAGTACAGCCAGTTCTGCAGCAAGGCTGTCAGCATCCACCTCCTTTATTAGTATGCTGCTTAGGAGTAGCCCACAATAGAATGCATGCTGGGCCAAACATTCAAAGAGGAAAGGTACCTCTATGATAACTGTATTCTGCCATCCACCCCCTTTTTCCCTCTGGTTAAGATTCCTGATGATACATGTTGGGCATCTGTAGTAGAGAAGAAACTAGGATACTGGTTGGTCCTGTACTCTGCTTCATATCCTCAGATATAGTTGACACCAGGTTTGTATACCAATGAAAATTTTCCCAGGATTAGGAACAGATGGCTGTGTAGCTGTCCTAGGACAGCAAGTCCTATTACATTGCTTTTCCAGTAGGTGCAAGTATAGGGAGCAGAAAATTGCCTCTGCATTTTGCACATGGCTGTCTTGAGGTAGAAGTTGACAAATGATATCTCAGCTCCTGTAATACTAGTTGAATGTTAACCCTGATTCTTTCAAGAATGAATTTCTACTGGATTTGTGTACAGCTGCTCTAGTTAGCGGTTTGTATCTTACATCAGCTACTTTTTTTTTTCTTTTTTTACACTGGTACAGTGGAGATTCTATCAGTGTATAGATGTGATGTTGTCTGCTGCCTCAAAATGCTGCATGGAAGGTACATGCTTGTCTCCCTGTCTCTCTCTTTTAAGACTTGGGAGATATTAAGCTCCATCAGCTCAGATGACCCCAGTGGCTAACTCCACATGCTGCTCTGCAAACAAGGGATAATTCCAGGCATTCAGCCGAAGTGTGGCTTGTTTCTGGACTAGTCAGTTTATAACTCATCAGCGTTCTGTAGAGGTCCATAGCAGAGCTCCATTGAGGGATCTGTTCACCCAAGTCAGTCCCTAGGACTTTTCTTCCAGAGTGAAGGGAAGGGGTTTAAGTCTTGGGTTGTCTACCTTCTGCAATGATCCTGATCTTTCTACTATGCCTTTCTGCAGATTTTCTTGATCACCAGCTTGATTTCCAAAACCAAGAAAGCTGTGATTTATTTGTGTAGCTCCCTACTGGGAAAGACTGTTCTGGCTGACTTGTCCTGTAAATGTGCATTTAGGCTCAATGTCATTGCACGTGATCATATGGTTATCAATTGGTTGGGTACCATGGAGAGAGAAATCTCCACATATATCAGCATTTTTGTGATCTGGAGCAGGAAAATGACTAACAGAATAATATGTCCATCAACATGGAAATGGTTCTTGTTATAGATAGTCAAACAAGATCTGAACCTGCTTCAGGCTCTGAAAATCCTTAACTCCTTGTACTTTACACAGATTGGCCTCTCCTGTGAAGATCCACCTTGTAAAAATCTGTTTGCCATCTACCTTTATAGTTGTATTAAGTCTTCTCTCCCCAACAGTATGACATTTCTTAAAGGGTTTTTTACACCTGCAAATGGAACTTGTTGCAGCCTGTAGTCTGAAAGTCATGGAGCCTGCCTCTTTGACCACTCCCCAAATGACCTTGCTCTGAGGACAGTCTTCCAAGTAGGCAGTACTTTAGCTCACTGAGCGTGTTTACAGGTGCTTATGGCCAGTCCACCCTGATGACATTCCAAGGGAAGAAGATGATGCTAAATTATCACCCAAAGTTAGTTCCAAAAATTGTGCCAGAAATTAATTTAAATTAGTCAACCTGCCTGTATTCTTTCCAAGGCCACACTTGGTGCGAGGAGAAGAGCATTTGTATGTAAACCAGGGCTTTTGCTTTATGACACAATGACCAAATCAGTCTTGTCCCAGTACACAAAATCCAGCTTTAGCCTTATTTACAGTTCTCACCATCTCACTGAAAATACTGATATAGAACAATTTCTTTCATTGTCAGCAGCTGGTATTTCTCCCATTAATATCACCAGAGCTTGCTCTGCTGGAACTCAAACGACATTGTCTATATGAGCCACCAGGTATGATGTGGTGGCAGACAAAGCTAACCAAATTGCATTCACTGATGCATTTCAAGCAAAACCAGGGAAGTCATCCTCCCACTTTATTCGGCCCTGGTGAGACTGCAGCTGGAGTACTGCATCCAGTATTGGGCACCCCCTTCAGGAAGGATGTGGAGAATCTTGAGAGTCCAGAGGAGAGCCACTCATATGATCCAAGGCCCGGAGGGAAGGCCCTGTGAGGAGAGACTGAGGGACTTGGGACTCTTCGGTTTGGAAAAGAGAAGGCTCAGGGGGGAGTTGGTGGCAGCCTACAACTTCATAAGAGGGGTACATCAGGACCTAGGAGAACATCTGTTCACCAGGGCTCCCCAAGGGATAACAAGGTCTAATGGCCATAAACTCCAGAAAGGCCAATTTAGACCAGATATTAGAAAAAAGTTCTTTATGGTGCGTGTGTCCAGGGTCTGGAACAAACTCCTGCGGTGCAAGCATCTACTCTGGATTCCTTCAAAAAACAGCTGGATTTATTTCTTGCTGGGGTCACTTGATCCCAGCTGACTTCCTGCCTATGACAGTGGGGGGGGAGGGGAGGGGCTGGACCTGATGATCTCTTGAGGTCCCTTCCAGCCCCTAATGTCTATGAAATCTTTGAAATTAAATAAAAAAAAAAGTGTCAATTTCTGAGATTTACAAGTGGAGATATAATATAACCTACTGACCTGGGTCAAATGTGTTGGATTTAACTCATGGAGCATATACTGGAGACTGATACTAAAATAACTGTTCAGGTCCTTCCCCGATAACCCCTGACAGTATTGCTTGGAGTTGCCTGCAGTGGGATCCATACTATTGCATACCAAATGTACAATACCTGTACAGATACTGTAGTCAGGATTTTAGTCCCATCACTCTCATTCATCTACCCCTTCTTTTCAATCCTTAAGTACGTTGGGTTTAAGTGTATGGGGTATCAAGGGAAAGTTAGACTGCTGCACTATATGTGGCACCTGTAAGAGCATGAAGAAGCATACGGTTCGTCCACAACTTCGTTGGATATTGCTATTAGCTCCTTGTCCCCTCCCTATCCCCTTCTTCCCCCCCCTCCGCCACAGAAAAAATGACCCCAAATTCTCAGGCTTTTAGTTGAGTATGTTTTTATATATTCCTACAGAGTATTAGGTGCTGTAGGTTAAGTAAACATTGTTTCATCTTTAGAGGTTTTTGTGTTCAGGATATTTTAATTTTTCAAAACTTCAGATTTATTAACAGTAAAAAAAAATTTAAGTTCTCATTGGCCAGTTAGAATTACTACTCGACCATAAGAGTACTGCTATATTATCTACTAAGTTGTGCATGGGAGATGCATGGTTAGAACGAACAAAATAATAATTAGAAATATCAGAGGTTCACTATCGAACTGCTTAGTTTTGATTTATACAGTTTCAGACAAACTAAGGAAAAATACTTTGGCATTTTGTAGTAGATGCCAAAACAGAATCAATGCAGCATTGTTCACCTAGTTAAAATTGCAAAATCCAGGAAATGCAAACATTAAGTCTCCAACAGCAACATTAACTTGGACTTTCAACATATCCTGTGTTTTCATGGTATACATTAAGACATAAAGTAACCTATTAAGCCATGAGTAGAACAAGAAAAATAGAAACAGAAAATCTCACGTGTGTGCAACACAGAGAAGTTAACTACTTTTGGAATTCTAGTATTGCATTTGTTGCCCTTTTATCATTTTTAACTGTGCCTCTTTAAGAGGCTTTTTGACTTAAGTGAGGTCTAAGGGCTTGTCTTCACAGCAATATTATCTTGATGTATAGGTTAAGTATTTCTTCTAATCCAACTCCCATTAATGTACAAAAATCTCTAGTTCAACTTTAGAGGTGCTCTAAACTTGAGCCTCCAAGCACGTGCAACTTGAAATTCAGGTGCTGGTATTACTAATTTGTAATGCAGTGGGAATGCAGCTCTAGGCTCCAGCTCAACTAGGAAGAATTCATCAGCTGCAAAGCAAATCAGTCTGCTAATCAGATCATTCTGTAACTCAAGTGTTTTTCAGCATCCATGTTGTCACTTGAAGTTAGCTTTGTCGAGTAACATAATCTAACTGTTGCAATGAAAACAAGCCTAACATGAAATGCTTCAATGACAGGGAGTCATTTAGGCATCATTGGGCAAAACCCTATAGAATTTGATGGTAATTAGAATATCAGAAAAGCCTAGTTCAGGGAGAATCAGGGTCTGAGATTGCCTGGTGCTGTAACAAATCTTATTACTATTGCCTAGATTCATGGGCAAAACCTTAAATTTCTTCCTGGGGAGACTGCCTTCCTGTCTGAAATGAGAGCACCTTGGCTAGGGACAGACATTCAAAAAGCCAGCCTGAGCCTGAATTGATTCAATCTTTTCAGGTTAGTGTAATCTGCAGAGCTTGAAACAACTTGCAAGTGGATAGACATTCACTTTTGATTCAGGAAATGCAGGCACATGCCTGCAGTGGCTCAGGCTAGAAGCTGGGGGGTGCTAGAGTGAGCTGTATCTTCCCTTCCATGGTGCTGAGCTGAGGGGGGAGCGTGGTCAGGCCCTGGCAATGTGCTATGATTAGGTGGGGGTTTAAACCCTCACCCTGACCTGCACAGTCCCCAGCTGGGGTTTGCCTGGAGGTAGAGGGTAAAGCAGCCTTTGCCAGGCTCTTCCTGGCTTGCTGTTCAAGGGGTGGGAGCATTGCCAGACCTTGGATCCTGACTAGCACTCTGAGGCAAAGTGGGAGGGAGGACTGCTGTGTAGAGAGCATGCACCTGAGCTTTTCAACCAGTCTTTCTCTGCTTCTTCATACTGTCTGCAGCAAACTGACAGGCACCACATTCATTGCAAACCAGGTCATTTTTTCCACCTTTCTCTGTTCCTTCTTGAACACTGACAAATTGTGGCCTTTGAAGCAAGCCAGCCAGCAGGGAGCTGATAACACAAAGCTTATCAGCCCATCAAGTAAACAAAGCCTGTCTCATTAGTTCAAGTTCTTCTTAAATGGACTTTTCCAAGGAAGGAATGAAGGACATCAGCTGACCTGCTGATTTAGCTCCAAAAAGCCCTTAGCAGACACTTTTCTGTGCCTTTGTCCCAGTGAAACTGGACGGACAGACACCACCTGCATTGGGAGAGGGAAGGGAGGGAGATGAGGGATCCCTGCTTGAGCAGTGAGCAGCAGGTGGGAAGTGGGGCAGGGGGAAGCCAGGCAGACATTGCTGCGCCTGCAGTCCCCGACATCCTTCTCAACCAGCCAGAGCTCCAGCTAGGGAGAAGGGTGGGGGTCAGCCCTGCTCTCTGGAGCAGATAGCCCAGCCCAGCCCAGGGATGAAAAGCATGCTGAGATGTGGGGGACTCTGATTTAACTTCAGCCAGGAAGGGGTCTGGGATAGAAGTTCCATAAACAGGTTTGACCCAAATCAGTTAAGTCTGATACTACATTCAACCAGGTTGATCTTTAAACCGGTTTCAGCCATTTTGAAACTGGTTTATGTGCACTGAACTTACAGCCTGTTACAGGTTTAAACCAGTTTTTGATCACTTAAACCAATTTATGTGCAACTTCTGTCCCTATCCGTTAGGGGAGTGAGTTTCAAGGGAGTTGGAAGAAAGAGGTAGAGAGCAGAGTGTGGGGGGTGAGGAATTAAGTGGGAGACCATGGCAAGCAAGTATGTAAGATCTGGGGTGAGAGGGAAACAGCTGAGACTGCAGGGATAGGGTAGTGCTGGGAGGAAAGTAGAAACACTGGTGAGAGTAAGTAAGGACCCAGAGAAGACTAGAAGTAACTTGTGGTGTGGGAGCTGCTGGGGGGAGTGTGTTTTTTGGTTTTTTTTGCAATGGTGAGAAGCAAAAATGAGCCAAACCAGCATGGAAATGGGGGAGAAAAGAATTGTGATGACAGATATAACGAGCAAAGAGGTAAACTGAGTTGGGAAGCGCAAAGACATAGAATGAGGGAGTGGGGACAGGGAGAGGAAAGAAGAGACTCTGGCAAGGAAGAAGCAAGCTGCCTGAGCAGGAGAATGAAAAGGTGTCAGGGAGGGAGGGGAAACCCATTTAGACCCTGGCATAGGGGATGAGTGAATGGAGAGCCCTTGCCATGGGGATGGAGAATAAAGGGGAGCAATAGTATGGGGCATGTAGGGAATGCATGTGGAAGTTGGGGACATAATGGGCTAACTGCACTACGGGCAGCACCGGTTGCTGCATTTACCCTTCATTCCCCCCCAAAGTTGCAGTCTGTTCCTAAAACAGACAGTGATAGGATAATAGAGAAAAGCAAAAAGCATCTATGCTTAATGCTGTCATCCTGTGGCAACTACACATTGTGCAGCTGCATAGTTATTTAATGCATGATTTTTTAAAAAAGAAAACGAACAAAAATTAAACAGTGTTGTTAAGCAGTTGGCTTGCAAAACATGTAAGCTTCTGGACTGAAAATGTATATGTTTAGTGTCTGTATCTGTATGTTCATGCACAGCATGTCTGTTTTACTGTACACTTAAGACAGAACTAATAAATCATAATCTGCATTAAATCAAACTCCCCTTTTTTCCCCAAACCAAGCAAAAGTCTCTAGTTTTCATTTAAGATTGTCAATGCCAAATTTAAACTTTAGAAACTTGCTGTAACTGACTTTTTAAAAAATATTGTGGGTAGAATGTTTTCAGTAAGGAAAGCATTTCCCCTGTATTTTACATAAAAATATGCATTTTGTCCTTAAAGACATAGAATGAGGGAGTGGGGATAGGGAGAGGAAAGAAGAGACTCTAGCAAGGAAGAAGCAAGCTCCCTGAGCAGGAGAATGAAAAGGTGTCAGGGAGGGAGGGGAAACCCATTTAGACCCTGGCATAGGGGACGAGTGAATGGATAGCCCTTGCCATGGGGATGGAAAATAAAGGGGAGCAATAGTGTGGGGCCCTTAAAGGGCAAAAAGGATTTTGCTCACTTTTCCACTTGCATTTCCTCAAAAAGCAGAAATTCACATTTAGCCAGAAATGAAGTATGGAAAGTTCAGCTGCATGAATGATAAATTACTTGGAAAATTAAGTATACAATTGGAAAAGAGGGGAGCCATGGTGGAAATTGTTTTATAGATTGTATGTGTGAAAGAATTCTGAAGTACAGGTGATCCCTGTTTGGCTCTAGAAATGTGTAGAATTTTGAAATCTGATTATTATTTTGGGGATGTTTTTAACTCTTTTTTTTTTTTTAATATTGAGATTTGATTAATGAGAACTTTTTTTTTTTGGACACAGTGAATCTGGCTACCTAGCATTTAGATGTCTAAACAAGACCACCCTTAAGAGGTAAAAAGATTATGTTGGAGTTTCATAAATATGCATGATATAAGCAGATTATTGAAGTAGTATTTTATAAAGCCTCAATCACACTTTCACCAATCTTCAGTGGATTCAGGAGCAAGTCACGTGGGTTTTTGTTTAATTTACAACTAAACTGCTAAAATGTAAATATCCTGTCACTGCAAAGGAAGCGTAACTGCGGGTGTAGATGTGATTAGATAACTTACAACAGTAGGTTTATTAAGGAAGTTAGGATACAAAAAGTTGATGCACTCTCTTATTTTAAAACAATTAGTTAAGTGGTCAGTTTGTCAGGATATTTTCAGGCAGGTTACAGTTCATTTATTTCATCTAGCTGTTACTTCAGTTTGTTATATAGGCTTATAAAGGCCAATAACCTTGCCAAAACAAAACTGTTTGTGTGGGTAATTAATGGAGAGGCTATGGAGCCTGCTGACAGGTATTTTCCAGAAAAGGAATATCTTGTAGCTGAGGGGAAAAGTGTTAAAATGTACATAAGCTAATAACTCAAACCTGAAGAGCAGTCTTTGATCTGAAACATAATTTAGGTCACTCTTTTTAATGAATAGGTTTATTAAACTAGCAAATATTAATCTGTCAGTTGGTACATTTTATTTGCAGTAAATTGGATCTGTTTAAGAATATATGACACATACTACATTTATGAGGTTTTAAATTAAACTTATAACCTTAGTGTACATATTTAAAGAATGTTTTAAAGTACCTTTTAATTTCAAATTGATGCACAAATTTCAACTTGGAATAAAATAGATGTAGGTTTTGTTTTTTGTGGGGGGCAGGGAGAAGTTGAGGGAATCAGACTACTCCCATCCTGGTCATAGAATCATAGAAAAGCAGGGTTGGAAGGGATCTCATCTAGTCCACGTCCTGCTCAAAGTAGGACCCTCCCCAACTACATCATCCCAGCCAGGGCTTCTAGCTGGGTCATAGAAACCTCAAAGGATGGAGATTCCACAATCTTCCTTGGTAACCTGTTCCAATGTTTTACTACCCTCCTTGTGAGAGTTCTTTCTAATATCTAACTTAAACTTCCCTTGTTGCAATTGGAGACCATTGCTCCTTGTTCTGTCATCTCCCACCACGGAGAACAGTGCAGCTCTATCCTCTTTGGAACCGCCCTTCACGTAGTTGAAGGCTGCTGTTAGACCCCCTCTCAGTCTTCTCTTCTCCAGACTAAATAAGCCCAGTTCTCTCAGCCTCTCCTCATAAATCATGTGCCCCAGCCTCCTAACCAGTTTTGTTGCTCTCTGGAATTTGTCCTGATATTTGGTGCTGCTTAACCGTACTGCAATAAATTCTCTGGTAACCGGCACTTTACAGGCTGGAGTGCTCTGTTAATCAGCATGCCGGCTTGTAAGGAAAAGTGAAACCGGAAGTGCCTATGGTGGCACTTCCAGTTTCTCCAAGCCACCACAGCCTGGGGCAAAGCAGCCTGCGCTGCCGAGCCCCCATGGCCTGGGGGGCATAACAGCTGTGCGGGGAGGGGCAGCGATGCAGTGGGAGGTGCAGGAGATGTGGCGGGAGAAGTGGTGGCCTGGGCTGCTCAATTAACCAGCATATTTTGTTATCCAGCATCCCCCATTCCCGGGGGATGCCAGATCACAGAGCTTTTACTGTATTTAGTTTGTAACTTAAGTATATTGTTTAGGTCTTAAAGAATATTGTATGCTTGGGAGGAAAATGCATTGTTTTTAATGTATAGTACAACAAAACTGCCCCCCTCATAACCTTGTAACTTAAGTCACCATCTACAACATGGGTGGGCAAAATGTGGCCCGCAGGCTGGATCTGGCCCACCAGGCCATTCTATCTGGCCAGCGGAGCCCCTCCAAAAAACAATTATTACAGGGCGGGAGGGGTTATGGGCTCTCTGGCCATGGCACACAGCCCCTGCTAGCAGCAGTGGCAACACCAGGCTACAGGCCCTTGGGGCCCTCCTAGCCCACTGCAGGCAGAGCCCCCTAGCGGTGCACAGCTCCAGCTGAATCCTGGGAGCTGCATGTGGTGGAATGGAGCCAGTCTGGCCTGGCCCACTGGGATGTGCCTTTGAGCTGGAACGGGCTGGCTCCATGCCAGCATGTGGGACTCCTAGCACTACAGGCAGGAATTACATGCCATCGGGTTGGGCTGGGCCAGGCCAGCTCTGTGCCTCCACATGGGGCTTTTATTGCTCCAGTGGGGAGCCACCTGTAGAGGCTTGGAGCCTGCCTGATGGCACATGACTCCCAGTCTGCACACCTTTGGGCCAGGTGGGCTCTGTGCTGCCACATGTAGCTCCCTGCTGGAGTGCTGAAGGCCTGGCTCAATGGTGCGTGGCTCCTGGCTCCTGCCTGGAGTGCTGGGAGCCCCACATGCTGAAATGGAGCCAGCCTGGTCTGGATTGAATGCATGTGCCAGTGGGTCAGACTGGGCTGGGTCGGCTCTGTGATATCACATGCAGCTCCTGGGATTCAGCTAGAGCTGCGTGCTGCTGGGGTTCTCTGCCTGGCACAGTCCAGGAGTGCCCTGAGGGCCTACCGCCTGCTACTGCTGCTGCCACTGGCAGCAAGGGCTCTGTACCATGGAGGGGATGGGGGGATGTGTGGTGGGGGGCCCCACCTCTACCACAGACCACTCCACAAACCCTCTACCTTTCACAAACCTTTCACAACTCTGCACATGCTCACACCCCTGTAGCTCTTCACAATCCCCACCCCCCACCACACGCGCATATACCCACACCACAAATCCCACGCACAATATACAAGATTAAGACTTTATTTTGAGCTATTATGCAGTCATCTCTATATACACTATGTAAAAGCATGTAAATCAGGAGAAAAATATTTTTTGAAATAAAATTAAAATGTTATAATAGACGTTTGATTTTTTTATTGTATAATTTTTTGGTTTTTTTCTGCTTCCAAGTTGGCAACCCTCCC
>NW_017728886.1:27737190-27747885 GCF_001723895.1 Crocodylus porosus
AAAGTGTGGGGGAATGACTTCTGATGGCAGAGGTTAGGGGGTGGGGCTTCTGGTCCCAAGATGGTGATCAGGGGGTGGGGCACCTATCAAGAGGCAGGGCTACCCTTGCAGCCCTCAGCAGCTTACCAAAAGCCAAAACAATTGCCCACCCCAGATCTACACGATTGTTAAACTTGTATGGAATCAGCAGTATCTCTATTTGCCATATAATGTTCACCCCAAGTAGTGTGTGAAGTCCACTGAAGTTGGTGGCTAAGCTTTCATCAGCCTCTTGAGGTTTAATTTGTATTGCCCCTGCTGAGTTTTCATCTTCTTCCTGAATTTGTTAGAACACACAAGGATCAACTAACCATTTAGCCTTAGCTGTGTGTGCATCCCCCAAAAAGTGAAATTCACATGATGCAAATGATTGTAGGGACTGGAGGGATCAGGGACAAGTTTTTGACATTAGATCACAGCTTTGAATTAACTTAAAAGAATTCTTTACTGTTTGATAAATGTTGAGTAGCTTTTGTCAGGGGTGCTCAACTCCCCCCTCCCCCCCATAAGCCCATAAGCCGTATATGGCCCTCAGAGCCATGTCACTTGGCATGCACAGTTCCCTATGGGTCCAAGAATTTGGCAGTGGGGAAGTGGTGGCAGTATTAATTGCTGCTCTGTCCTGCCATATTTCCAGACCCATGGGGAGCCCTACAGGCTGGATAGCATGGCCCTACACTCTAATTGGACACACTGATTGGGGCAGTGGACTAGATCTGTACCATTCATCCAGCCCATGGGGCCAAAAGGTTGACCACCTATAGCCTATATCAGGGGTCAGCAACCCCCAGGCACGTGTGCTGAGTATAGCATGGAAGGCCATTTTGCTTAGCATACCACTGCCAGTCCAGGCTCTAAGCAGTTGCTGCCAGCCACCGAGCCCAGGCTGCTCCCAGCAGGTGGCTGGGAGGTTGCAAGCCCTGCTGCAAGCAGACTGGGCTCTGTGGGCCGGTTGCATCTGGGAGGCTGCAAACAGCTGCTCTGGGCTCTGGCATGTTGGCACTCTGGCACTTTCCAAGGTAGACATTGTGGTTTTTTGGGCTCTCCGGCCAAAAAAAGTTTCCTATCCCTGGCCTATATGAAGGTGTGTTTCAGTCTAGTTCCTGGTTGAATAGATGTCTGTATTATTTAAAACAGCATGCAAGAAACCAGAGGGAGAGCTCAGCTTAAAAGTGTGGCCTCCACTTGTTGGCCTACTTGCTCCAAGGCATGCTGCTTAGAGCAGCTGGCACAGGGAGTCCTGGAAGGTAGAAGGGGACAGCCACAGGTCATAAGACTCTGGGGCAGGCAGGAAAAGTAGTGAGTGTCACACTTTCTTCTGCACAGGGGCTGGGTACTGCAG
The DNA here is from genome assembly GCF_001723895.1 of Crocodylus porosus. Lineage (NCBI taxonomy): Eukaryota > Metazoa > Chordata > Crocodylia > Crocodylidae > Crocodylus > Crocodylus porosus. The sequence goes on from NW_017728886.1 coordinate 27,738,572, forward strand.
CTCCCTAGTTGCGAATCACTGCTCTAGGCAAAAATACAGTATTACATTATTTCCGGAATACCTCCTGTGGTTTAGAGTTTATTCATACAGATTGAGCAGCATTAGAGAAAGTTTTAAATGCTCCTGCTTGTGACATGCCTCTTCCTTAATTAAATAACCCCCCTGAGGTATTTGACCTCAAGAACTCACTGTTGAAGTAAGAGGGAGCTTTGGGTGCTCAGTGTATCTGACAAACAGTCTAGAGTTTTTAGGATGATAGGTCCAACACCTTTTAACAGGCACCATCTTTGCTTTGAAGAAAGGATACAGGGGAAATGACTAATAACTTGGTTTGGCAAAAATAAATCTTTCATTGTCTAGGTCAGTGAGTCTCAACCTTTTTGGACCTGAGGCACTCTTCACTGGACTCGAGGCACTTTCTATTACTTTTGTGAATCGAGTGACACCCAATTTCAAAAAAACTAATTTATAAATTATGGTACCTTACCCCCTTGCAGAGGGGCCTGACAGTAGGAATGGGGTATTGCCCTGGCAGGGTGCCCCGTATCCTGATTGAAAATCACTGGTTTAGGTTGTAACATCACGTGGCATGTGTAGTTGGTTGCTTAGGGAGATATTCTTTCACCTTTGCATCGTATGGAGTTCCCAGAGGTACGTTAGGTTTTTTACAGGTACCACTAAGAATAGATACTGAAGGCCTGGTTCCTGTCTCAGACCGTTTACAGGCTGAACACAGATGTGGGGAAGAGGAGGTCTAGGACTGAGATTGCCATCATGGATGCTGAGTGTGTGGGGTCCCTGAGGGCCCTGGCCCCCCTCAGGAAGAGAACTGTCACCTGAGACGTGTAAAACTTTCCACATGTCCAGCATCTTTGCCTCTCCCCCAGCAAAAATAAAAGTCTGACTATGACTGCCATAATGTTGCTCAGTTAAGAATAAGACGCACTTCTTTCATTATGCTTTATGGGCTCAGAAAGAAGTGCAGCTCCCAAGTCTAATTCGTGCTAATCCATAGAAATTGCCATGAATTAGACTGATCTCTGATCCAACAGATGTTAGCTGTTGGATCAGGAGGGTGGGGGTTCAGCTCCGATTTGGAGTCAATCCAGGGAGAGAGGCTGCATCTTCCCCTGGTTCAAAGTCCCCCACCCCCAAGCTCTGTTGCTGTCTCTGGATGGGAGTGGGGAGAAGACAGGGGAGGGAGGTCTTCTGGGGTTTTCTTAGTTTCACTGGAGTGGGGAGGTGTAGATAGGAGGCAGGTAGATTGGAGTCTTCCCTCCCAGGTGAGGGGCTACAATCGGCCACTCTCTTCTTCCCTGCCCCCAACTCCAGTGGGGGTGAGAACCCCAGAATGGACCTTCTTCCCCTCCCATCCAGACCACAGCTCTGGTCTAGCTGCAGCTCTAGGCTGCAGCCTGAGCAGATTGACTGAATTCATTTCTATCTGCTGGGGAGTGGCCCTCATTTGAACCCTCATGTAACGAGAGTTAATTTGTTGCATGATTGGAAGGGTCTGTAGTTGTGCTATTCTATTTGGACATGACCTTAGAGAGATTTCAAGGGGCTGGTCAGCAACAAATGTCATTTCTGTCTGTGCCCTATCTGCCTCTTTATTGTTTACTAGATTTATAGCAAGTACTACAGAAACAAATATTTGGAAAGGAATTTAATGAAAAGCTGATGGCTTGGTGAATAATGGCTATGCTCCTTGCAAATCAATATCATGGAAGAAGACAGGAAAGCCAGAGTGGAATAAGGGAAAAATAGGATAAAAAAGCATATGTCATTAAAGGCCCTGGCTATCTTATGTACGTGATAGTCCTGACCTAACTCTTCTCCTGTGTCTAAATGAAGATTGTGGAAGTTGAAAATTACATTAGTTTGATGCTTGGTTGAGTGACAGTCCTTTAACTTCTGTCATTGCTCTAAGTAAAGCTCTACTTGTGTACAGCAAAGAGACTTCTCATGAGAAGGAGTTTTTAATGGTAATGTAGCTAAATAAGTTTTCTTAGGGCCTTGTTGCATGGTAATTTTGGACAGCTTCTGGAGCTGTTAACACCTGAATTAGCTGCACATTAACACCTGAAACTAGTTTTAAGTACTGGTTAGGCAGCTCCAAATTATGGCAATCCAGGACAGGGTTATCTCCTGATCCGTGTTACCCAACTGTGTTGCACTGAGTGGGAGAACTCTGGGCTACACATTAGTGTAAACACCCTATCCTTGCCCCCTCTTTCACTGGCCCAGAATTAGGCCCACTGTCCCCCCTCCCTAGCACCCCAGATCCCTGCTCATTACCTTTGCCCCTGCCCCCCGCACGTCCAGCCTGGTGGCAGCAGTGGAAGCCTGGCAGGCAGGTTAACGCTTCTTTGACTGCTTCTTCTGGACAGGCAGTGCTGACAGCCGCAAGTAGGTGGGTGGGGTTGGGGGGAAATCCCAGGGGTGAGAGGACAGAGTGGGAACCCCAAGGGGTAGGAGGTGGAGTCCTGGGAGTTGGGGGGAAGACCTGGAATGGGAAGGGAGGAGATTCTTACCTTTCAGTCCTCTAGGCCCTTGCTAACCTGAATTATAACTGCTCCAAACTTGAGCTAGCTCTAACACCCATCAGCATTTTTGGCTCATAGTGTAATCAGTAACAAGGCCCTTAGAACTTCTTGTTTTGTTGCTTATTAATGAGCATCCATCTGTAATATTTTCTACCTTCTTCTCCCATGTCTTATTTGTCCTTTAGACATACCTCTGGCCTTTATAATCTCCTGTTTTTACCCCTGCTACTAGAATTTTGTAAAAATATCAAGGGCTTGTTTCTTTTCTAATGCCTTTAGGGGCTTCAAGAAGAAAAATACAGGGCTGATTGTTTCACAAGAAGGAAAACTTCATCTTTGAGGCATGCCCCAGGTTGCAAAAGTAACTGAAAATATTAAATGGACTCTTAAGCTAGACTGAATTCTCAGCTACTGTTCTCAGAGTTTAGCTAAATGTGGTGACATGTAACTCTGCTGGCAGTAGCTGAGGATTGATGTAACTTAAAGTAAATAAATCACAGGACTAATGGAGGTCTACTGGTTCTTGGAGCTACTGGTCTTCCTTCGGAAACAATTACAGATCTGTAAGCAGCATCAGATACAGTCTGTTGGTGTCCTAGTACTCGTTGAGGGCATTCAGGAAGTTTCCTGTTCTATTTAAAAATATGCTAAGGCCCAGTAGGTTTCACAGATGAAAGTATTGATCTTTTGTCACTTTTGTGAGAGAGACATTTTTCATCTGTGCAGAACTTGTAGGAGAATATGTTGAAGTGAGTCCATCTCAGAAAAGTTGAAAAGTGGAGAAGAATGGAATCAGAATGGTTATCAGATGTCTCCATAAGAGAGGCTTCGCCCCAAAAGAAATCCATGAGGATATGGTGGTAACACCTTGAGGATGATACCCCATCATATACCACAGTGTTACAAAAATGAGTTGAATTTAAGGAATGGAGAATCAACCGCGAGCATGAGCTAAGGTCATGATGCCCTAGAGCGGCCACTACTCCAAACAAGTTGTTTCAGCTTTGTTCAAGATGGCAACAATGACAGACGATCAATAATTAGGCAAACAGCTTATGCAGTGAGATGGACATCAGCAGGGTCTCAGTGAGTGCTATCCTTAGTGAAAACGTCTGCATGAGAGAGTTGTCTGAAGGCTGATCACTAGACAAAAGAAAGCAAGACTGCCATTTCAAGGGAACTCTGTGGTGGTTTCAGACGGATTGACAAATTCTTGAGTAGGATTCTCACTGGGGATGAGACATGAGTTCATCATTTTGAACTTGAGACCAAACAGTACTGCAAGTACACAGGTTCCATCTCCAGAGGATAGCATCTATTGGTAAGGTTTTTTGGGAGGGCATGGGATAGTAAAAAGGTAGGCATGATGACAGGCAGGTTCATCAAGGTGGAGTACTATACTAGTGAAGTACTGTGCTTGGGAGGAGTCAAAACTATGGGCTTTTAAACACTGAGCTGAGGAGTGCCATTATGCCAGGACCGTGGATCACTCCACACATCTCAGGTTCCAGGCACAACAGAAACCAAATGTGATTCTAGCTTCTTTCCCATCCACCTTATTCACCACACAAGATTAATTCCCTCAAATAACCTGTTTCCCAAGTTGAAAGGAGAAATTAATGGGAAGAATTTCACTGTTGATGCGATGACTGCAGCAGCCGAGTTGTTTTGGCATAAGGACGTGAGATGGGAATGGGCAGGAAGCAGTTGCTCTGGGCCAAGTACATTGATATCAAGGGGAATATATTGAAAAACAAACGGTTGAATGCAGATGTTCAGACTGGAACTTTTATGAATCGAGCTAGAAACATAGTCAGTAAAAGTTGTGAAGGAAATGGATCTCATTAAGTTTACAGTTTCCAAAAGAAGAGACCTACAGACTAAGGGAAGTGTTGCTTTTAATCCAGTTTTTGACCACCAAAGTCTGACTCTGTCTAGGAAATCTCTTTTGGCAATTTCCTGTACTGAATAGATTTGGAGACCTGTCCTTAGTCATTCAGCACGCTTCAGTTAAATGAAGTTCCACAGCAAGCACAAAACTGAATGCCTGTCAAATTTCCTGTCTCCACATGAAATCTTTATCTGGTGTTTCAAATACCATTTCCAGGCCTGCCTTTCTACTTTCTGGAAATCAAGGTCATATTCCTCAGAGTAGTAGCATCTTTTAGGCAAACAAGTGAAGTGGGAGTCCTGTGTATCTCAACCTGTTTTTTAGTTTCCCCTGTTTTATAACACACCCGGACTTTGCTTGAAGCTATTTCTCATTTCAGACCAGACCAGAAGTGTTTCATCTCTCTAAAAATGTGATGAAAGTCTGTTCTTCTTATTCAACCCTTTAAACAACTTTCATAAATCAAATGTTCAGCAGCTTATGGGGGTAATCAAAAGGGGAAAAATTGGCTCATCACTATCTATTAATGACTGGGACTTGCCAGTCTAATGTAGTTGTGGAAAGGCTGACCACTTCAGAATGAGAGATTTGGATTGGCAGGTTCTTCATTTAAAAAACCATACAAAGTATTGGTCTCCTCTGAGTAAGCCTCCCTTTCTTAGATCTTGTAAAAACCTGCCTTTCCCTCAAAGCATTTTCCAATCTTGTTCACTCTTCCTTTTTACTATCTCTGGCTTAGACTTACTGGCTTAGATGCATGTTATATGGCACATAGGGGTGATTGCAGACAGGATCTACCCCCTTTCCTCCATAATCTTAAATATCTTTAAGCATATACGTGAGAGTGTACTTTTTCTTCCTGAGAACCATAAATTCTTGATTCTTTAGCCTTGAAAGCTGTTCCCTGGAGGCTGGGTTATTTATAATTAACCATATAATATTCCTGGCTATTTATAATTTAAAAATTTGGTACAAAGGTTAGTTAATTGGCTTGCATTTTTGAGCACTTGGGGTAGTGCTGGTTGATGCCTCTAGATTGGTGAATATGCTTGTTACAGTAGTTCCGTTTAAAAGTTTGCGTGTGGAGGGGGGTCCTATCTTTTAATTTTCTCTAGGTTGACTAACTTGTTTTTATCAAACGTCGTGTGGTTTAATTGGAAACCTGTGGAAATTTAGAGATTGTAATGAAATGCATAGCTAACTTGATTCCATTAAATGTTTGTACATATATATAATGATATTGCTGCAATATGGTATTTAAAAAGTACTTTTTTAACTGCATCCTAAGACCTTTCTAATGTAACATTAAACAACCACTTTTTATAAAGAGAAGGAAAACGTTGTTTACACCCAATACAGTATAGTTGCTTTCTTTGGTCATAAAATACTTGAAGCAAATCCGTGTATCCCTCCGTGTAGCCACTAGATGTCACAAGTGCTACAGGAGCCTGTGAGGTTACTAAGGGCCTGGTGGAAATTCAACAACATATCACAGGACTTCACATATTTCACTGTTTCCACATGGTAGATGCCAGAAAAATCTGATACAGTGTGATATATAGAAGCAAGGTACAACTGGAATAATGAAATTTCAAAAATAAGCTCTTTTTAAAGGCTGGTTGTAACAGTCCTGTTGGGTATTGTAAATGCCTCAGGTGCACTTGATACTGCTGTTACGTTCCTGGCTTTTGGTTCTAATTTTTATGGAAAGATGGATTGAACTTCAATTTAAGAATATTCGGTAATCCCTCTCAGGACGTACTGTAACAGCTGGTATTTTTGTGTTGCAGCAAATCGATTCCATACAGCAGTCAGCAATACCTAGAGCTGGACTCTGACAAAAACTTCCAAAGCATTTTAAATAATTTGAGCCAAAGAAAATAACATCATCAGTGCAAAAATGTAGCTTAATTTGCAACTTTAGGGGGAAAAAAATCCCTGTTTCATTCCAACAAAATATTAAGCATTTGACTGGTAAAGATTTCATCAAGTCATTTATTTTTCATTAATATATATGTAGGATCTAGAGGGAATAACTTTATGCCATATATAAGTTTCTTAAATAATAAGGTGTCTAGATTTTTTTTTTAATATTGAATGATTTACCATGAAAAAATAGAAGAAAATATCCAGGCTTTTCAATATATGACATATATGAAGATCAACAGGATTTTAAAGTTTACTTGGATTTTCTTGAAGAACCAGCAGTTCTATAATTAGTAAAAATGCAGTGTATTCGTTAGTGAAAATGCTTTGTAATAGTCAACATTCAGTTTTGACATGGGACAGAAGCTTTAAGTCACATTTGAATAAGAGGTATGTGACTATTCAAGAATTATTGCATTTTATCAAGCTTAATACACACTGGAAAATGGAAAACTCTGCAGTCCTTCAGATAAGGATACTTTTGCTGATTGTGGGATTATAAGTAGCTCTTGATCATATATGTTCCTTTAGGAAAGTTATATATGTAAAAAGAAATTAGAAATCAAATGTGTGTCTCTTTCAAAAAAAAAAAAATGTACAGTGTGTCCTTGGCTTACACTTCCAGATTTTTTTTTCTAACTGAAGTCTGGCTTGACTTGCATGAAGATGTTTGGTAACTGCAACATTATAAGGAAACCTTTGTCACCCTTGACTGCTAACCTTTTCTTCTCTGATTCAACTTCTGTGTTTTAGGAAAAATGAAGTTGTCCTTGATCTTTTGAACATTAATACAAGACATTCCTTTGGAAATTGATAATTTGTTCATTTAGAACTTGTTTTCCTGTTTTCTTGAACCTCTTGAAACTATATTTTCTTCACTTTGCTATCTAACTTATGTAAAACACACAATCCTTATTGCTTCATTCTCAAAAAAAGTACCATTTACAGAGAGAGTTGTTTCTTGCTGGTGGAGTGAAACCTGTCATCTTTTACAAAACAAAATGAATTCTTTAGGGACTATAGATTTCTGCTGTATGTAATTTTTTTAAAAAATCAGGTAACATCTGAAATCTAGCATATATAATTTTCCTTAAGGTATCATTTTTTAAATGCTGAGGAATAAGTTTATATTTGAGGTCTGGCTAGCAGCTCTGTGACTTCTATTTATAGCTTATTAAGTTCTAATAGTCCTGAATTTTATTGTAGTAATTTTTAGCCTGTTTTTTTTGCAGAGAACAACAGATGCAACAGTATATATTGTGTATGGAATCTGTGTTTATAACATAGGAATGTTGCAAAATACAAATATGTCCAAAATATTCGTTTTTAAAGTGAGGAGGACTTCAAGAAAGTAGTATTTCAATTAGTAACACCCAGTCAGTACCCATTCTTGTGACAAATTGAAATCATTCTGATTTCTTACTTAGATGACATGCTTTATTTTCCAGAATCGGGGGAAAAAAATATTATTCCAGATGTCTCTCTGTCTGTCTGTCTGTCTGTCTGTCTGTCTGTTTTCATACCCCTGTATAAGTTAACATTGGTAGTCTTAATGAAATTCCTTTTCGCTGGTTTGTTTTACAACTTGATAGTTTGTGTTTAAATCTAGGTTTTTATTTCTGTGACCACTCACAACAGTGTCCTCTCTCTCCAAAGGAGCTGAACAAAACCAAACCCTTTGTAGCAACTTGCTTCTGTAGTAATTTTAAAAATTACCAGTATAACTTGCTAGTACGAAAGGTACAGGGAGACATGCTCCGCTAGTGGAAATTGTGCTTGCACCGAAGTCGATAAGGCTGTGTTCATTTATGCCAGCTGAAGACATGTTCTCAAAGTCTGTATTTTAACAATTTATCTTGAAGTTTTAATCTGTATTTCAAACTGTAAACATAAATTGCACATCAGTTGCTAAATGAATTGAAAAAAATATAATGTAATTGGAAGTTAAATGGAGGCCTTATTTAAATTGGTATTAGAGTTAACAACAGTGGTTCTGGTGAACAGTGAGCAATTTTAAAGTATTCACTGTTTGGGGAAAATAGCTCTTTATTTCCAAAATACTTGACATTCTAGGGTTAAAACATGTAATTTATAGAAGGGAAATGTTAAACGATTTTTACAGCAGCATGGGATTGAAGACTGGACTGAAGAAAACAAACTTGCTTCACCTGGGAAAAAGTCTTAGCAGTCTAATATAAACATAGTGCTCTCTTGTTTTTAATTGAAAACCTAAAATTAAATCAAAAGCTTGTTTAGCAATAATGATTGGACTTAGGCAGTATTGAGAGTGTTTCGGAAGGACTGCAAGCTACTAACTAGATCAAGTTTTAAAGAAGTTTTTTGACATAGTTAAGCTGCAGTAATTTACAGTTTAACAGTTCTTTATTGTAAAATTATGTTTCTGTTCTTTCTAGGGGAAGTTTGGAGATTGCATAAATCTTTGTAGACAACTTGGCTGCAAGCAGTTCAGCTGAAATTAACTGCTGCCTTCTGGCTGCGGAGTGCTATTCTAACGTTCCTGTGTGATATTCTGTAGACTAAATCATGCCAGCTTTATCAACTGGATCTGGAAGTGACACAGGTACGCAAACCTTGGAGGACTGCATGTTTCCTCCAGGTCTTATTTGTTAAGTCTACAACCTTTATCTACAGAATTTATCAAAAAGATTATTAATTGCAGCCATAACAGTTGGCTAAACTAGCACTTTTAAACTTAATCTCTTCTCCCTGTAGTTAATATAAAAATACTAAACATAAGTGATTAACCTCCCCCACCCCTTCCAAACAGATTATATAATGTTTGCAAGAATTTGTGTTCAGTCTTTGGCTTCTACAACGTTAACTTAAAAAAAAAAAAAAAAAAGTGCATGAATGAAATCATTTTACATGCCCCAATGTTTGCAACAGTCTAGACTATCCCCTCTGTGAATTACAGATATGAGTGATGTTAT
>NW_017728886.1:27747985-27814912 GCF_001723895.1 Crocodylus porosus
ATGTATGCCAGTGATTCTCAGCCGGGGTCCTGCAACATCTTGGGGTGCCACAAGATCCTCTTAAGAGTGATGTGCAATATTAGGTGTACAAGTATCCACAGATGATTCACAAGATAAACCCAGAGATTTCAACAAAGAATCCATAGTGTCAAAAATATTTTGGTATACTCTTTTTTGGGGTTTTTTTTTTTTTAATTCTTTGATCAATTAAATTATATTTCTGTAGTCAAGAAATGAGTAAATGGCAAGACATGGCCTTTTCTGTGGGGTGCCTTGTGTCTAAAAAGGTTGAGAACCACTGATGTATGCAACGGCTTAATTTCTATCCTGGTGTTACAAGCATGGCATCCCTGTGCAAAACGTGTTTAGCCCCATTTTAGAGCAGAGAATACTAAAGCAGTAAGATAAGCAAGGTTAGACAATCCTCTTTTACTTCAGGACATATGGTAAAAAAGTTCCCCCAGGTGGGTTAGAACTTGGATTCTTGGTTATTGAGTGTGTGCTCATTTTGCTTGATCACATAGTTTTGTATGCAAAAAGGAACTGGAGAGTCTAGAAAAGGATAGGAAGGTTTTTAAGGGAGGTTTTAAAATACACATGTAATTCTGCTTCATTAATCTGCCTGGTTTGTGTAGAGGAGTAAAAGATTAATCTAGCTTTGGTATCAAAAAAAAAAATTCTCTGCCTAAAATTAGTCACCTTTTTATATTTCTTCTTCTTCCTTTCTCTGACTCTTAGCCCTTGTGCTGTATTTTCAGGAATTTATTTCCTCTAGTCTCTCCCCCAGAGGTACTGCATTCCACTTTCATGACAGTTGAGTCCAGCTAGTATGCTTGTTGATCTTTATCCTTGAATTCTGGAGGACTTATCACAGAGGGTCTGTGCTGAGATAATTTTTTTATGTCAGTCAGCCTTTCCTTCAGAGAACCACTTAAAGAGCATCTGTTGGCATTTCCTGAAATTTGGCACGTACAATAATGAGTGGAGACGGGCAGTAGGGTAATGGTACCTAATGCACACAGTATGGCTTATGATATTATTTAATCAAGAAAATGGGCACACAGGTAATAAAGCTCAGTGACAATGAATTTCTGAATAAACAAAATCAATATTTGAAAAAGCGTGAAAAATTTAAAATCTTAATTTTAAAACAACTTGCTTTTAATTGCTTGCAATTTTAAGCACATGCATTATACTGTTAAATAATGTGGTGTTCCAAACATCTTCTATAATTGTGATTAACAACAAAGCTTAACCATCCCCACAAACCTGCAAAACATATTAATAACCCATGACAGGACCATCTGCCTTTTTATTGCTTAAATAACATTTTGACCATAGGCCAGAAATCCTGTGTTAGGTACTGCAAGGTGTAAATGGTACCCTTTACTCCAGCAAAGGCTGAAGTTCTGGAGGAAGATATGATCCTTTTCTTCCTATCTCATGGAGGGGATGGCAAGTAATATTTGCAGAGTAAAAAACAGTTTTTACCTGTGCAGAATGCTTATATCACAACTAGGGTTTCCATCCTGGTTTTAATACAAGGGCTTATTTTCTGGTCTACTTTCTGATCCAAATAGCAGTACTGTTTTTCTCCAAATGCTCCCAATCTTTGGTTTAAAGAAGAACGAGTGTCTATTACTTGTGCCAGTATGTGGTGGGAACACCATTTTATGCCTCTCCTGTCCTTTTCTGTGTAAGATGCATGAATCTGACATGTTGTGAAGTATAATGCAGTTTAACCGAAGCTGCTCCAGCTCGTGATAACATTTCATGTGGAATGTCCCAGAGTTAACATGCTGTTTTAGTGAACCAGTGCAAAGGCCACTAGGCTGAGATTTACTGTGGTGGCAAGGAAGGGTCTTTTGTACAAGAAATCAGTGAGCTGCGATTACTCTCTGCCCAGGCACTGCATCAGCTCTTGTTCAGTTGATTCTTTTTTTCTTAGTGATGCCACCTATACTTTCTTCAGTTGCTTTCCTAACAAAACCTTTTTTTTTTATGGTTTGTCTGCTATTATTTTTCAGAAATGCTGGCCAGTTATGTCTCTTGAATGTATTTTGGGAGGCACCTAGCGAACATTTGTCTACCATGCTAAAATGAGAAGGAAGGTTATGCTTGCTGAATTCCTTTTTTTAAAGGTGTCTTTGTTTCCAGGAGAAATCAACCAAGTGGTGATTAATTTTAGTCACTACCCATCTGATCTAGGTTTGTAAGGATGGCCTAGAGATGAAAGGTGCCCTCTGTATTAATTCCCTGCATTACCCAGGCTGCTGACAGATGCTCAGTTTAAGGTGCAATGGGATCTAATGTTCAATCCCAACAATAGTACCTCCTTTTATGCCCCATGTGTGTGGCAGGATGCATGATTTTTTGATTAGATCCCAATTTATACCTTATCTGCCAGTGTACTGCCTTCCCCTTGCATTGGCAAGTTGAAACCTAGATGCTGACAATCAGCTAATTGTTATTTGGGGACCAAACCAGAGGTCAGAATTAGCCCTGGCCCAACCATCATCTGATTGTCAGAACTTCAGAAGTGGGGCATATACATTTATTACTCCTCCCCATACGAGGGGATGCTGGCTGCCACAGCCCAATCCCAAAGTCCCTACACATCATGACCTATAAAACCACAGTCTAGGGACTGGTTCTGCCCCTCAGCCCAACTGGGTAGGGGACAGCTATGTCCTGGGCCCTGGGGCTGATCCATGCTGCATCTTGACATTCAGTTGAGTGGCAGGATCTGTTATGGGCCAGCCCTAACTAGCCACACATTCAGTTTAAGGTGACGCACGAATTGCAAAATTGTTCTGCATTACATGTGGAATAACTTTGGCTCATTGACTGTATTAATCATGCCTTAAATTGACTGAAACGTGGCCAGGGTACTATTTAGGGTGTGATTAACCTGTTAATTGCATCTTAAGTGTAATGTCAGTCTTTCCTTATTTTCAGTCTTACTTGCAGCTTTCACAATGGTGTTAAGGTACTGTTCTTAAGTTAAACCACTTTTAAGTAAGATGGAGAGACTAAAGAGAACTGTTGTACAAGCATTCTTTTTAAAGTTAATGTCCTATGTATTCTTCTTGATCAGTTTTACTTTTATAATTCTGATTGCTGGATTGTGCAAATTTTTCTCTTAAATCTGCAGTTAAACTCTTATTCAAATATCTTTGCATAACTTTATTTGCATACCTTTAGTCTTTTAAGAATCTAAAGATACTTTTCATTAAAAGACTTCTTAAATTAATAAAGGCTTATACGCTGATTTTTACATGTTGCTTCCTGCTTAGTGCTATTACTCTGAAAGTGTGGTGCCACTGTTCCCTCACAACCTGGAATTCCATGCGAACTCAAGGCAGCTATCTTAAATTCTTTCCTGAGCTAGGGCCCCTAGCTATTTCCAGAGTCTCTTTAAAAGAAAGTTGTTTTTTTTTGTTGCAAAAGCTTCAGAATGTGCTTATGTGCTAGAAAACAAAGGCTAAAGTTATGGAAAATAAACCTGCTCTCCTAATCCAATGGACTATGTTTAAAACTAGTTTCTGTGAATCTCACTCATTTGGTACCTTAAAGACTTGAGCCAGAAATCCTGTCCCCATGGAAGTTGATGTTAATTTTGTCATTTACAGGAATAGACCAAGATGACTCCATTTTAAAGCGTCAGAATGTGGTTTTATAAAAATGCTATACAAATTATACTGAAAGATTCCTTTTATAACTATAACTTCATATCAGATGTGCTAAATTTACAGGAGAAAAATATTTTTTTTCTAACTTGTCTTTAGAAATTCATTCTGGGATCTGAAAATCAAGCTGGTTCTTTTGATGTATTGTCCACAATAAATCCAAACTTTATAGGACAGATTTTGACCTCAGACAATTAGTGTGACATGTCTGATAACGGGGTGGTATAGTTATAATAGAATAACTGAAGTCAGAATTTTGTCCTATGCTTTGGAATGGGGGCTGCAACACTGTTGATATACTTGCACTGCTTACTGCCTGAATATTTCACTGCAGTGCTTTGCCAGCTTTGTTGGCTGTACGCGGCCTCTGTTCCCAAATAGAAAATTACAAGTGCTGACAAAATTTGGAGCTGACTTTATGTTCACTGGTCATTAGAAGCTGTTAATCCACCTTAATTTTTTTGCAAATAGATTTCACTTCCACTACTTCATTCATTTTAATTTATTTGGTACCCATTTTAACATAACCTTTTCATTGCCAAATTTTAAATAACATCTGGATTGAAAAGGAAGTTGAATGGGTGGCAAAGCTGTGAAAGGGCACCATACTGAGAGAGGTATGTGCACTTCCCAAGTAAGCAGATGCCTGGTCCCAGGAGGTAACAGCAGGTTTTGTCCTGCTAATGCAGTACAAGTAGGAAGTAACTAAACGTAAGGCAACTCCCCATCTTTTGGTATGGATACAAAAGTTGTTGCTGGGAGCCGTGGATGCACTGCTATAGAAGGTGGAGGGAGACTTAGAACATAACGTAAGATGTGCTATTGGCCAGACCAATGGTCATCTATTCCAGTATCCCATGACTGATACTAGCAGGAGTAGATACTAGAGAGAGATTGTTGAACTGGATAGATCTAGGGTAGTCTATCCCCTATCCGTTATTCTCCCTGACATCTACCATTATTGGTTTAGGGATGTCAGATATCTCCAACCATTCCATTCTGGTGAAGAAAAGGGCTGTAGTAGATGTCGTTGTTTCCTAGTGGACTCTCAGCCCCAAGTGTTGTAGTGGAGTCCTGGTCCAAGTGGATTGTTCACATGTGCCACTAAAATTTCATTTTTTCAGGGGAATGAATTCCATATATTCTAATTTGACACAGTTACTTGTGTTTTATATTTATGATGGCATACACAACAGGGGCACTGTCTGTTATTTTCAGATGCGAAGGTTGTAAAGATGTTCCAAAGCAAGGGTAATATAGTACTGTTGCCTTTAGTTGCACTATGGTTAGGACTGCAGCAACACTGCTTAATTTTCATACCAGGCTAAAATGTATATGTATGGTCATATCAGCCAGTTGAAGCAAAAGTCGTAGCGACCCAAATGGGGATGGGATCTAGAGGCATTAAATGTCTTGCAGGCTTGCATTAGCATTGAAAATGTATGAAACTAAGATTCAAATTAATCCTATTAACTGTAATTAGATTTATTTTTTAAAATCAACATTCAATTAATGTAACTTTAGTTACATCGCTAGTAACCTTTTCATGGCGGTTAGTAGAATAATTTCATGGCACAAGATTTCCTTCTTTTAAAAGATTTAATCCTGTCCTTAAAAAACAAAACCAAACCCTGGAATTAAAACATGTGTGTTGTTATCTTTACCAATGGTAAATTCCTTAAAATTATTACTGTTATTACTTGGACACAAATGTATCCCTAACTTCTCATATTTGGCAGCTGGGTTGGTTTTAATTTTTCTCAAATAAGCATCAAGGTATTTTAAAATTCTGTAAATTTGAGACTACAACACAATATAGGTTGTTTTCAAAGCAAAAGCCTTAATAAATAGTCATTCTTGTTGGAATGAAAGCCAATATTGCATGAACAGTAGACAGTTCCAACTTGTGCCAGATGTCCTTTGACTAGAGCAGAGTATTATGTAGTAGCACACATGTGTAACAGTGCCAGAATCTAGATTAGCCGACAGAGCATATTGTGTACATTTACTGTCAGAGGAAGGGTGCTGTGGTTCAGGTCAAAGACTGACTATTTTACTGTTAGTCCTAAAACTGTTAATCTAAATGACATTTAGTACTGATATAAGGCAGTCAAAATGTCCCTGCTAATTTCTAGTTGTTCAGTATGGAAAATTTATATATATTCTGATGCTATGAATCTGTGAAATAGTTGCCACTCTTTCAATGAGCGTTTTATTTTACCTAAACATACCCTTGAGACAGTGCATCATCTTGATGTCTTTTTAATACTGGGCGTCTTCCTCCTGTTGATTTTTGCTGGCTTAAATTCTAATTCAGAATGCTACACTTGTTCAGTGGGAGCGTTTACCTTTAGTACACTAGGGGTATACCCAGCTTCACAGTAAAAATGTTTTGCTCCTTAACTGTAAAGTAAATCAGTAGTTGTCTGCATGATCTACTCCAGAACATAGTATGAAGCTTGAAATTCATGGTAATCAAATGAAGTTTTCCAGCAGCTTTGGGCTCAATTCAATAATAAATAGTCTTGGCTCCTACTGTTGGAAGGCTTCATTCAATCTCTTAATGGGAAATTGTTTCCCCTCCTTTGCAGCTGTAAAGTCACATTTGGTATTCCATACCACTCCTCTCCAGTACTGAGTCCCTTACTCTCACCCTTGCAATCTGTGACTTTAGGGTTAACATAGTGAGAATGCTCAGTGATTGTATCCTGGGCATCCTAATGCTGGGGTAAGTTCTTTTCTGACTGTATGCCAGATACCTTTATCTTCTCTGGTGTTGAAGATGTAGGTACAGATTCTTGGCAAATGACTCACCATAGCTGATGTCTGTACAAGTGGCCAGTCAGTTCTTCTAGGGCATTCAAGGTTGTCATAACTATGCAAACTTTCTTTGCAAAGAGTAAAGCCACTGGGATTTGTGGAAAATATAAACAGATCAGGGCATGGGCTTTCCTTTGTCCACTGATTGTTTGTCATAGGTCACTTCAGATCAGTATTCTTATCTTGTTGTTATTGTAGATCTCCACAGTGTGAGTGATTTGATGGAAACGTTTTAAATTACTGTTAAAAGCATATTTGAGCTGCAGAATATTATGCCCATTAACATTGTATGCAGTAAGTATATGCGATGACTTCGGACTTTTAAAAAAGGCACCAGTGATCAGCTGAATGTAAGCATATGAACAGTATAGCATTTTGTCCTTCACTATGTGAATGCTAATCGTTTGTAACTATCAAACTCGACTCAGAATGTAACAATCTGTAGTGTGCTAAATCTGAAATACACATGTTGAGGCAAATCCTGAAAGACCAGTAACAGTTTCAAACAACTGCAGATTCTTTAGTTCCTATAGCCAAGTTCCAAAATTAAAGACTTTTTCCATTTTCCAGAAAGAATACTAAAAAATCAGGCAGTTAAATGACCTAGATTACTCCCTTTCAATTTTTTGTCATAACATTGTTTTAAGATGGGTTCTCCAAATGATGTAATTCAGAAGAATGAAATATAGATACAAGTTTAAAGTTAAAATGCCATCTCTTGGTTAGTAACCTGAATAGGTTTGCAGTCTTATCCTTAGAAGTCAGTATGACAGTCATTTATAATATCTCTGGGGCGAAAAAAAAATTAACACTGTGCTTAAAATATACTACCCATGTATATTGACACTTGAATTATGATCTCTAAAAAGAAATTAAGACTGAATAGTTTGGTGTCGGATTTTCATTTGTTTGTTTGCTTTGTTTTTACTTGTCCCCAGAGATGCCTATTAGGCCTGTGCAAGCAGTTAGTATACACTTCAGATTTGGATTTGGTCTATTCAGGGGACAGAGATTCAATTTGGTGATTCAAATCATTGTCCTGAATCTGATTTGGCCAAAACTCCCAATCAAATGGGCCCCATCCCCTGCCCACTCTCCCAGCACTTTAAAAAAAAAAAAAAAAAAAGGCCCTGCACTCATGGGCTCATGCCAGGTGGAGGGGTGATCCCCGCTGCCCCTCAGTACCCACGCTGCTTGTGGGGGGGGCTCTGCCATGAGCCCCCAAAGGCCCTGACACCTGGTGAGTTGCGGGGCTTTTTTAAGTGCCAAGATGCTGGTGCTGGGCAGGACAGCCATTGATGGGGCTGGGGGAGCAGGCAGGGGTTGGGGCCTGATGGGGGTCCCCCCATAGTCCCCTCCCCCCTCTTCTGGCCCGGCTACATGCCAGCATGGAGTCTGGGTCCAGCTCCCTGTGGTGGCGAGTGGAAACTGCCCGACTCTCTGAATCTTTTCCATATTGATTCAGAGGCTTCGAATCTATTTGGACCTTTTTATTGGTCTCCCAATTTGATTCAGATTCGGAGATTTGGCTGCCATATCTCCTCCAAATTGAATCAAGAACCGAAACTTTGCATAGCTCTAATCCTTATCACCTGCAGCTGTCATTGATTTCCTTACTATGTATGGCTATTCATTACTGTGAAAATCAGGCAAATATTCTGATAACCTCTAAAATATGTATTGTTTTTAAAGACGTTGCTAAAGGTAGGAAGGCGTTAAATACTGTAATCCTCATCCTGCAAGAGCTGTACACCTGTCTAAACGCTGCTAATAGTCCTACATACTTCAGTGGGACTACCGATTAGTGCATCAAATTAAACATCTGCTGGTCTGCATTCAGGGCCTAAAGTAGCACATCTGCTGTAATGTGTTCCTGTGCTGTGCCCATTGTGTTTGTAGTTCAACTTTTATATGCAGGCACTAATCTCTCATTTTAAACTTCATAAATAAAATTATTTTCAGATAGTCAATGTTAGTGATTTGGATTTAATTTTACAGTAGAAATGATGTCAAAATGAGTGCATTTTTGTTGCTTGCAAATGCTGCTGTTCTGTGCAACTAAAGTGTCTGATTCTTTATAGAACTGTAAAGTATCCTTTTAAATGTGAAAAATGTAAGCTTGTTATAAATGGCAGCGAACAGTGCTGATTATTTTACCTTTGACAAAGTGGAAAATTTAAAGGTTGGTG
Source organism: Crocodylus porosus (assembly GCF_001723895.1). Classification (NCBI taxonomy): domain Eukaryota; kingdom Metazoa; phylum Chordata; order Crocodylia; family Crocodylidae; genus Crocodylus; species Crocodylus porosus. Next base: position 27,756,684 of record NW_017728886.1, read on the forward strand.
TGTCCCATTTTATTAATACAATAAAATTTTACAATGTTGTTCTGGGCTTAGATATATGTTCTTTAGTGTTTATTACCCCTTAGATACAGTAAAAGCTTTAGTTTTAGCTCTTGCGTTACCATACAAAATACTAATTCAGAAATTAATTAACATATGAAAGCAAAAGCATCTCCATTTGTTTATTTTTTATTATTCCTAACAAAGTTAGTATTTTCTTGTAGTATGTAAGAGTGATGGAACGCAGAGACCATATTTTTTATCATTTAGCACTGGTTTATAGCTTCCACAGACTTGTCCTAATAATGAAGCTATGAAGGATATGACAAGAATGGTGATATTAAATTTCTGTAGACTAACAGTAAATTTTTCCATTCTGATGTCAAGAATGTTGAGCATCTGGAATCTGCAATGTGAGTGGTTCACTACGGGAACACTTTCATCAACTTCTTAGCCATTATTCTTCTCCTAGGAACTAGCAGTCTTCTATAGAATATATTACCATAAAAGAAACAGTTTTCTAGAATTGGAAAATAAATGTGCCCTATTGGTTCTGATTCAAGTTCTTTCCACTACTTCTGAGGTTTAAATTTTAGTGCTATGCAAAGTTAGCTTGACTTTTTTACATGAAAATGCCATTTTGATGCATTGTATTTCCATGATTAAATAGTGCTAGATTATACTAATTAGTTTTAGGAGAAACAACAAAAGGAGCAAGTAAGACCGTAAAAAAAGTCAGTAAAGCTGCTTCTCTTGACTTTTTTGTCAGGATTGTATTTGAGATTCTATGCTCATCTTAGACTTTCCTTTGAATTTATTTCATGAGTTCCACTTGACAGATAGCCTTGGACCTCAGTCATTTCCCTTTTGATTGTTTTCACAACTAATCTAAAAAATTCAGGAACAGATTTTTCAGTAGGTGTTAAGTTGAATTAAATCTTAGTTTTAGAAAATGTATGTTTTCTTTCAGTGGGAAGATTTATGCAACTCCTGGCCTTTCATCTCCTGAAACTTTTTGGTCGTTTTGTTTTTTAAAGTGAGTGTAGCTTTCTGGTGAGATCTCTGTAGAATCTAAAAAGCTGATACAGAATTCATCCATGTACCTTAAGCCTGACAGTCTGATAGCCATACAAAGGAAAAAAAAAATCCAAAGACAATCATAGCATAAATAGTACGATTCTTAGATTTGTAAAAGAACAGCAATAATGCTTTTTCCCTTGTTCAAGAATTAGAATAATGATTGATATAAACATACTAGTATCTAGAAGTCTACTTGGACCAGATGTGGTTCTGTTGCCACTAAGTTATCTCAGTATTTAAACGGCAGTTAGTTTACCTGCGTGTCATCGTAGAAGGCGGGTTCTTTCCCAAAACTTTCTGGAAGGGAGAGGAGTTAGCTAAATGTCTTTGAGTTCAACTATTAGAGTTGGGGAGTTGGGGTGTGTAGAGGTCTTTCCTCCCTTAGATTTTGGAAGTTGCTGCTTTTTGTTTATCTTGTCTAAGATATTTCTTTTTGAAATTAAGTTGGGCCTTTGAATAAGTGTTTATTTAATAGAAATCTGAATAAATACATGAAGACTTTTTATGCAAAATATACTTATGATACAAAATCCTGAAATTAAAATAACTTAATTTTGGGAAATCCTGACAGACGCTTTGTTTGTTTTGAATCAGGCTAGTTTCCAAGCTAATTAGGTTTCCATAAAGTTAAGAAAATTTAATCAGAACACTTAAAGAATATTAAAGAGAGAAACCCAGTTGTTTTGTGCAAAGCTGTCTACAGCATTGCTGACCCGAGACTTTTAAATATCACGAATTGGGATCCAAATGTTTCGCTTGCCACCACTTCCTCCTCCTGTCTGCCACTGCTGCCCTTCTCCTGCCACTTCCCCATCCCCACCCCACCCCCACTTGCCACTCCAGCACCACATTCCTGCTGCATGGCCTAGACCACAAGATGCAGCAGGAGCCACATGGAGGCAGCTGAGACTTGCGGAGGTTGGGTCAGCTTCTGCTGAGTCATGTGGTCTGGCGATGCAGCCAGCAGCTGTGTGGTACTGTAGTGGCCAATGGGCAGGTGAAGGGTGGGGAGAAGTGGCAGTGGTGGGCAGGAAAGTGGAGTAATGGGGCACCAGGCAAGGGACGAGTGGCAGTGACGGGGCACACAGGACCACAGCAACAGCTGGGCAGGAGCGTGGGGCCTGACTAGTGCACCAGGGCCAGTGCTGGCAGGGGCCTAGGGCAGGGTGGCAAGAGCATGGGGCCTGGGTTGACAGGCTAAGGCTTTAAGAGAAACATAAAATTTTATTAAAGCTGGAGGTAAAATTGTGAGAAATGCCTCATTTGGACTAACAATGCTTAGAATTTGAATTTCTGTGGTATATCTCTAAGGGTATAAATTGATGTTGAATTTGTAGAAGAATCAAATGTGTCAGGAAGTGTCCTGGCACAGATGATCTGCTTATTTAACATCTGCAAGCATTGCTGGGGCTGTTGTTCTACAGGGTTGGGCCACTACCGCTCCCGGGGCTTCAGTGACTTGATCCTCCTCAGTGGCAGTGTTATATGCAAGAATTCAGGTTTTCCATTTGCCGTGGGAAAGGTCCCCTTGCAGGCTGGCAGAGTTCCAGCTTGCAAGGGGCTGGGGGTGCCACAGGTATGTGGCCCTGGCCAGGAATACAGCACCAGGCAGCAGTAGAGGGAATTTGGGGGGGAATAGGTCACATGGGCGGGAAGAGTGGGGCACAAGCCCCCCACATTTGTGTGACCACAGTAGAGTGCGGGGCTGCAGCCTGGGTGTCTCTGGTCCAGCAAGTGGGACCCAGCACAGGATGGCAGAGCAGGGCAGGGAGGCTTGGTGCTGTTGCCATGAGCTTGGCACCAGCCATGCCACATGGTGAGGCACTCCCTGCCTGCTTGGCAGCAGCAGGTGCAGCAGTGTGGAATTGTGCTTGCCCCTCCACCCCCACACTGCTGCTGGACTAATAGGAGGCACCTTGACATGGTGGCTTAGGTGGCATGGGGTCTGGTGGTAGCACCAAGCCTCCTTGTCCCTGCTTGGCCCTCCCATGTTGGTTCCACCTGTTGGGCCATGGAGACCCCTAGGGGAGAGCAGCAGGGCAGGGCACCGTGAGCCTCACAGCAGGCAGTCCTCATCCTCTCCCTGTCTCCCATGGGTGCTACTCTAGCCGTGCCACTGCAGTAGGGTGTGGTGGGCGGAGGGGGGTGGGATCTGCCATGCTTGTGGCAGCTGGGGCACCTTCTGGTTGGCTGTGGCTGGTGCCCACAGGCCAGGGTGCAGACAGGATGGTCCTGTAGCCCTGGCAGCTGGAGGCCCCTTCCAGCAGGGCTGTGGGTCAAGAGTGAGGGGTACCATCAGGACTGGGAGTGTGGAAGGCTGTGGATTGGGAGTGAGGGGCACTGGCAGGGCTGTGAGGGTTGTGGCTTAGGAGGGAGGTGCAATGGCAAGGGCAAGGCACCTGTGCATCAGGGCTGCTCACTGGTACAAAGCAGTTGGGAGGACAGCTGCAGCTGGACCTGCTTCCTGATGAATGAAGAAGGCAAGGGGAGCTCTAATTTTTGCATATACCAAAAAAAATGCAGGTAATTAATTTTACTATAATGATTGAGGCACTGGTAGCCTTCCAAATTGCTTTAAAATTCTAAACATATCAATAAAACATTGTGTTCAACTGGTATATAGATATAATAAAAGCCTCTGTCTGTCTGTCTGTCCATAAAGCTCTAGGCTAACTGCATATGTGCCCCCGAGAGGGTATGTTCCAATTGACTGTGAGGGCCTGGAGCATTATGGATGGAGGAAGCTGCTGTGCTGCCCCTCCCTCCCCCAACGACAGCTGGCATGGAGTGGGAGGTGGTGGGGAAGAGGGAGATGGGAGGGAAGGGAGTGGGAAGGGGAAGGGGTGGTTTCCGGTGGCAATGCCCCCATGCCACTGCTGCTGCACTCCCTCTGCTGCCACCACCGCTGCCCGGCCCCAACAACAGCTGGCAGAGAAGGGGAGGTGGGGGGGTGACTCCTCTTCCCCGTCATTCATGGCAGCGGCAGTGTGCGGTGGGGCTCACAGGGCTGGAAAGTCTTAGCTACAAAAACAGAGGGTTTTTTTTTTTTTTGTATGTGTGGAAAGTTGCCCTCTTAGAAGTAGAGAGAGATAGTTAGCTGTGTGAATCTGAAGTCAGTAAGAAGGTAAGGAAGCGCTGCACCTTATGGACCAGGGATGGGCAATTATTTTGGCTGGAGGGCCACTTAAACGAGTTTTGGTGAGCTGTTGAGGGCTGCATAGGTATCCCCACCCCTTGACAGTTGCCCTGTCCTCTGGTTGCCAGATTGGGACCAGAAGTCCTGCCCCTAACACCTGGCTTTTTGCCACTGAAAGTCCTGCCCCCTCTCCCCCCACCCCCCCCGGAAAATACTCCTTTTGGGAGGGGAGGGTTACTGCCTTGGAAGCAGAAAAAGACCGAATCATACAATAAAGGCAAACACCATCTTTAATATATTTTAATTTTATTACAAAAATATTTGTGATGATTTGTGTTTGCATGCTTTATATACAGGTGAGTGCATAATAACTCAGAAATAGTCTTGCTCTTGTACGTGGTGAGGGGGATGTGTGGGTGTAGAGGGTGCATGTGTGAGGGGGTGTGGCTGTGGGTGTGGGGGCATAGGATGTGTTGGAGTGTGTGTATATGTGGGGGCAAGGTGTGGGTGTGATGGAGGGTGGAGGGGTGTGGGGACCCCCCCACACAGTGCCCAGTCCCTACTGCCAGCAGCAGTAGCAGGCAGGGGCACTCATGCCTGGTGTTGGCACCCAGCCATGCACAGTTCTGGTCAGTGTTGCGTGTTGGGGTGAGGAGTGCAGCCTGCCTGGCCCGCCTTTTATGGCAGGGGCTCCATGTGGCATGCCTGCAGTTCCTGCATGCCTGCAGCTACCTTTCCCACCCCCTGCTGTGCAAGTCCCAGGACTCCATGGGGAAGCAGGGGCCAGGGCTCCCCTCTACTTCTGGTGGAGTCCCAGGACCTGTGCGGCAAGGGACAGGAAAGGAAGTTGGATTCAGTGCCAGTCTTCCCTCAGTGGCACATGTATGGGAGGTGCAGGTGAACTACTCAGAGTCCCCAGGATAAAGGTGGGCCGAGCAGGCTGCGCTCCTCGCCCCCATGCACATCATTGGCCAGAGCTGTACCCTGCTGAGCATCACTGCCTGTGCAGGGCATGAGCACTGCCACCTGCTGCTGCTGCTGGCAGTGGGGGCTGTGTACCATGTGGGGGGGGTCCCCCCCGTCCCCCCCACCTTCCCTCACACCCACAGCCTGCCCAGCCAAGCTCCGTGTTCTCACTGCCCCAGCCCCACACTCCCTGCCCTTACCCAGCTGCAGCTCATCCCTGCTGCTTCCCTACCTGCTGCCTGGAGCAAGCGGGACTCTGGGGAAGCCAAGCAGGTCCTCTGGTGGCTGCAGCAATGGCAGCAGCAGCCCTGCCTGGAAGCTGCTGCTGTCAGGGCTGGGCCCTTCTGTCCACAAGGGTGGGAGTGAGGCACAATAGGGTATGTTGTGGGTGTGTATACTTGGGTGCCTCACTTGCACCCTTGTGAGTGGAAGGGCTGGATGAGGTACAGTTTGTTGGTGAGCACCTGTGGGCTGGATGAAAGTGCCTGTTGGACTGGATCTGTCCCTTAGGCCATAGTTTGCCCACTAGGCCTGTGTGAAGTGGTAAGTATTTGATTCTGATTCGGCTGATTCAGAGGGACAGTGATTCGAGTCACTGTCCTGACTTTATTAGGCTGAATCAGATTTGAAGATTTAGCCCTGATTCGGAGATTCGGCTATAGACTAAACAGGCAGTAGTCCTCAACCATGCTGGACAAGCTGCCCAGCCAGGGTGTGGGACTCGGGGAGGGGGGTTCCAACCACCGCACACCACCACGCAGCTCTGGTCCAGGAGGGCACGGGAGAGGGCATGTACCCCCAGATGTGCATGGGGCAGGCGGGAAGGAGCTGTGCTCCAGGCAGGCAGTGGAAGGCACTGGGAGTAGGGGTTATGCCCTCCCGCCTCTTGTCCAGCCAGGGCGGGGGGGGGGCTGTGGGTGCAGCAATGCTGGGAGCTGGGCTATGCCCTGCTGCCACTTGCTCAGCTGGGGCGGGGGGTGGGTGATGCAGGTGGAACTCGCTCCTGGAGCACAGCCCGGCCCAGCTCAGTTTGCTCCATGCAGATCTGGGGGCACACGCCTGCTCCCATGCCCTCCTGGACCAACAGCGTGCAGTGGCAGGAGCCCCCCTCCCTGAGTCTTGCAACCCCCCTCCCCCCAGGCTCGGCAACTTGTCCCAGCCCTGGTCCCAATCCCAATCCCAATCCCAATCCCAATCCCTCCCTTGCTGTGGGGTCATTGATCTCCTCCAAATTGAATCGGCTACCAAAGCTTCGCACAGCCCTATTGCTCACTCCTGTTATAGGCTAATTGAATCAAAGAAGGGGGGCGTTCCTGAGATTTTCTATAAGCTATTTTACTTTTAAAATACTGCTGTGATATTGAAGGAACAATAATACCATTTAAATAGTTAAGATCCTTACTGCTGAGAGAATTAAAATTTCTTTCCATTACCTTCAGTGGCTCTTGGATCAGCCCCTGAAAGTTTTGCACATCTGGGATGCAGTTAACATCCTAGATTAGTAGTGAGTGGAAACCAGTTTCATCAAATGCAAATTTTGTGATTTAGGTCAAATGATTGGTGCTAGGTATCTATACCACAAAATTACTGACATTTTAAAGTTAAAAGGGCCTCTGTGAGCATCTTAGCTGAGACACAATAATTTGAATACATATGGTAAACTTAATTTCCATTAACATGGGTGTTTCCTCTTCAGCTTGGTATAGGGGCATTGTCTAGGCAATGTGAGGAAATTTGTTCAGCTGATGATTTATGCTGTTCTTAAATAAGCAAAGTATCTTGATTGTCTTTAGTACTAATAAATATAGGCCACACTTCTTTTATCCTTACTATAGAGTAAATACAAACTGCACGTTCTGTGCAATAACAAAAAGAATTATAAATTTCATTTGGAAAGATGGGCGAAAATCATCATGTAAATCAGATGCTAATTATTTCTTCAAATGGCAAACTTTTCTGGTGCTGGATGCTATATAGGATCCTGAATAGAATAGACTTTGGCTGCAGACAGATCAGTTATACTGGTATTTAACTAAACTGGTAAAAGCTATCCCAATCTGTTTACATCTGTACTAATATAAATGAACTAACAACAGTGGTGTAACTAGGGGTGGAGGGGCGATAGGGGCAACTGCTCTGGGTCCTGTCTTGTGGGGACGGGGAGGCCAAAAAAAGTGGCTGCTGCTGGCAGCTGTGTGTTTGGAATTGCCACTGAAGTCACCACTTGTGCTTTGCATTTGGCACCTGTCTGCTTCCCTGTACTTTTGCATAATTGCATAACAGTTAAATTGGACAACCACATGCATTTTTCTCTATGGTGAGTACTCTTTTTCCCCATTTTTAAAGCAGTTTAAAGTTGTACCTTTCCACAGATTTAGTCTGTAAAGCTGTTGTTGTGCTAGCCAAAATGGCAGATAACCCCCTTCTTCTTCCACCACTGGTTGGCTGAGAAGGCTACTTTTTGTGTGTCCCTGACCTCCACCAATCAGTGGTGAGGTGTGGAGCCACACAAGGCAACCCTTGAGAGGCGGGGTCACCAGGGCCCCATAGCTAATCAGAGACAGGGGCTGTCTGTGAAAAACCCATAAAAATGGTGGTAGGTGCTGCAGTCAGCCCACGAAATCACCCATATACTGCCTCAATTTTTGGTAGGTCCCTACTTATAAATTTCATTTTGCTACCATAAACTCAGTGGCCCCCATGACTTATGATTTATCGCTACTGTATTCTTGCTTTAAACTTAAGCGAGTGAGTCGCAGCTCATGTTTGGGGTAGGTGAGTGAACTATGAAGAGGCTTACTGGTACAGAAATCTTGCTGGAGCTAGAACTGCATCAGAAGAAGTGCAGTGGTTCAGCACACTGGGCCCAAAGTCCAGGGGCCTGCTGACTGTCCAACAGAGTGTGCTTGACCAGTGTTGTCACTGCTTTGGTTAATATGTGTTGAATGAGGGGGTAATCTGCTGCCCTGACCCCTTAGCCCAGGAAGTTTGCTGCTTCCCAGGAGCCAGAATCAGAGACATTGCAGAGAAGATCCCTAAGCTCCTCCAGTTATCCATGTGGGCACCAGTGACAAGGCTCGGAGCACTCCAGCCAGGTCATGAGGTGCGCTACGGGGATTTGGGAGCAGGGCTAAAGGGTCTGGGGGCGCAGGTGATGTTTTCTTCGATCCTCCCAGTCTTGGGCTATGGGTTGAGGAGGGAGAGGAGGATCCAGGTAGTTAACCAAAGACTGCAGCACTGGTGTCATTGGGAAGGCTTTGGCTTTCATGACCACGGTCCACTCTTTGGTAAGAGAGGAAGCAAGCTGCTGGGAAGGGACGGCCTCCACCTCTCTCCTCTGGGGAGGAGGGTCTTCTCAGCCAGACTGGCTGACCTGCTCCACCAAGCTTTAAACTGAGCCCACCGGGGGGGGACGAACACTGCCACTGCTGGCCTGCTGAGCAACCCTTGCAAAGCCAGCAGGCCAAGGCATTTAAGGGAGCCCACCTGTGCCCCAGCCCTGGAACAATCTATAGGCAAGGCAAGGGCCCCCGAGGGGACACTTGCCTGCCTGTACACAAATGCCAGGAGCTTGGGGAATAAACAGGAGGAACTTGTCCTCCTGCTAAATGCAAATAACTATGATGTCATAGGGATAACGGAGACCTGGTGGGACTCCACTCATGACTGGACCTCGGGTATAGATGGCTATACCCTGTACAGGGAGATAGACAGCTACACCGCTGCCCCTTTTATCTACACTATGTCAAGGAAAGCTATGTGTCCCTGCAAGCTGACATTGGCACCCATGGTGGACAACTTGAGACTCTCTGTGTTAAAATCTGTGGGGAACACGGCACAGGAGATACTATGGTGGGAGTCTACTACAGACTGCTTACCCAGGGTCAAGACCTTGACCTGGAGTTTGCCAGGGAATTGGCTGAGACTGCATGTTCCCAGTGTATGGTTGTTATGGGAGACTTCAACTACCCAGACATCTTGTGGGAGGAGCACTCGGCCAAATCTGAGCAGTTGCAAAGCTTTCTCTTGTGCATGGATGACCTCTATCTGACGCAGGAAGTCTACTGGCCAACGAGAGGTAAAGTGCTGCTTGACCTGGTACTGGCAACTGGGGATGACCTAATCAGTGACCTAATGATCAAAGGGAAGCTGGGCGACAGCGACCATGAGCTGATCACCTTCACCATCCACCGTAAAGCTGGCAAGTCAGTCAGCAACACAGAAGTCCTCGACTTCAGGAAAGCCGACTTCGACAAGCTAAGGAGGCTTGTCAGTGAGGCCGTGAAGGGCCACAACCCAGAGGGGAGGGAAGTTCAGGATGAGTGGTTGCTCCTCAAGGAAGCAATCCTGGATGCACAAGCAAAGTCTATCCCATCTCAGAGGAAAGGCAGCAAAAGGGCACAGCAGCCCCCTTGGCTCTCCAGTGAACTAGCGGACCTTCTCCATCTTAAAAGAAAGATCTACAAAGGTTGGAGGACTGGAACCACCACCAAGGAGGAATACTCTGCACTGGTCTGAACCTGCAGAGAGCAAACCAGGAAAACCAAGGCTGCGATGGAATTCCAGTTAGCTACAAGTATCAAGGACAATAAAAAGTCCTTTTTTAGATATGTGGAGAGCCGGAGAAAAAGCAAGGGCAACATTGGACCCCTGCTGAACCAGATGGGACAACTGACAACTGATGCCCGTGAAAAAGCAAACTTGCTAAATGGGTACTTTGCGTCAGTTTTTCATCAGTCCCATGGTATGCCCCTGCCCACTTGGGCCAGGGAGGCCTGGGTGAGGGAGATTCCTTACCCTCCATTGAAGGTGACCTCATGAAGGAACACCTGGACAGGCTGGATACCTTCAAGTCAGCCGGCCCTGATGGTTTACATCTAGGGGTACTCAAGGAGCTGGCAAGGATCATAACTCAGCCCCTGGCACAGATCTTTGAGAACTCCTGGCGCTCTGGTGAAGTCCCTGAAGACTGGAAGATGGTCAATGTGGTGCCTATCTTCAAGAAAGGGAGGCAAGTAGATCCGGCAAACTACAGGCCCATCAGCCTGACCACTATCCTGGGGAAGGTCTTGGAAAAGATTATCAAAGAGGCCATCCTTAACAGACTAGCTGACAGCAATATCCTGAGGGATAGCCAGCATGGGTTTGTTGCAGGTAGGTCTTGCTTGACCAATCTCATTTCCTTCTATGACCAGGTGACCTATCACCTGGACAGGCGGGAAGAAATTGACGTCATATATCTTGACTTTAAAAAAGCCTTCGATCTGGTATCCCATGATCACCTCTTGGCAAAACTGGCTAACTGCAGCCTCAACCTCACCACAATCCGCTGGCTGGGGAATTGGCTCGGTGGTAGGACCCAGAGGGTGGTGGTTGAGGTAGCCAATCGTTGTGGTGCACGGTGACTAGTGGGATCCCTCAAGGTGCTGTCCTAGGGCCTATACTTCTTAACATCTTCATCGATAATGTAAACATCAGTTTCAGAAGCGGGCTTGCCACGTTCACTGACAACACCAAACTCCGGGGTAAAGCATCCACACCTGAGGACAGGAGGGTGATCTTGGCTGACCTTGACAGGCTCAGGAAATGGGCAGACGAGAACTTGATGGCGTTTAACACCGAAAAATGCAAGGTCCTCCATCTTGGGAGGAAAAACCTGCAGCACCCTTATAGGCTCGGCAGTGCTACGCTGGTTAGCACTACTGATGAAAGGGACTTGGGGGTCATGACTGACCACAAAATGAACACGAGCCTTCAATGTGATGTTGCGGCTAGTAGAGCGAGCAAAATACTGGCTTGCATCCACAGATGCTTCTCAAGCAGATCCCGGGACGTCATTCTCCCATTTACTCAGCCTTGGTGAGGCCACAGCTGGAGTACTGCATCCATTTTTGGGCCCTACAATTCAAAAAGGATGTGGAGAAGCTTGAGAGGGTGCAGAGGAGAGCCACGCGCATGATCAGAGGTCAGGAAAACAGACCTTATGATGACAGGCTGAGAGCCATGGGACTTCAGCCTGGAAAAGCGTAGGCTCAGGGGTGATCTGATGGCCACCTATAAGTTTATCAGGGGTGTTCACCAGGATCTGGGGGAATGTCTGTTCACAAGGGCGCCCCCAGGGATGACAAGATCGAACGGTCACCAACTCTACCACAACCGATTCAGGCTGGACATAAGGAAGAACTTCTTTATTGTCTGAGCCCCCAAGTTTTTGTATAGACTGCTGCTGGAGGTGGTTCAGGCAGCCACTTTGAACACCTTCAAGACACATTTGGATGTTTTATCTTGCTGGGATCCTATGATCTCTGCTGACTTTCTGCCCCTGGGGCAGGGGGCTGGACTCGATCCTCTGGGGTCCCTTCCAGCCCCAATGTCTATGAATCTATGAAATGCCCAGATACATGATTCATAGCCTTCTATAGCAATAAGACGGTCTCATAAAACTGACTCCCTCATAATCTGTCAAATCTTAAAATTCATGTATAGGAACCTTGATATTTTAGAGATTACTTGCCCTTAATACGGTTTGCCAGCTGTTGTGTGTGTATATCTTAATCTCCATTCAATAAAAATAGTTCATTTTCATGCCAAAAAGTGATCTTAAAGAATGACATAACACGCTAATAATTATTGGGAAATCCCGAGTTAAGGCTGAAACTACTTCATCACCATTTTCATGTAGATATTTATAGAACAAAATGTCCAGTGGTCTCTTAATTGTGACTTAAAAATGATTTTAAAAGATTGTGCTAATCCCCTTCTGTTTGCTTGTATTCTTTCCCCTCTCCTCAATGTTTAAACATAGATATTTTGTGAATATTTTCAATTTGTTTTCATTGAGGATTTAATTGACTAAGTCACAGAATAATGGCATCATACAAAGACCAAATACAATGTAGTAGGTGTTATGAAATACATAAATAAATCTATGAATCAATAGAGAATGGTTTCTCCAATCAGAAACTTTGCTTAATGGAAGTGGATCAAGTTAATATTTTCTTACTTCTGAATGGTAGGTAGACAGGAATTGTTTCTTAGTGGTCATTGCGATCCAGTTTATATAAGGACAGATCTTTAGTATTCCACTCTTGTTTTAAAAAACCCCAAAACATGTCTTGGTTTGTGAGGGGAAATATGCATTCATACCAGCCTGACGGCTGAACTATTCAGTACAAAAATTAAAAACTTTTCCTGTATAAATCAGGCTATACAGGAAACCTTTGTCTTCAGTAAGAACTATTTAGCTAGTACCTAATTACATGTGTGTTAACTTTTTTCCAACTTTATTTTTGCTTACCATGCATTTGTTTCCTCAGCTAGACTGATGAATGTAACTTTTTGCAGCTGGTAGCCATTGTGACTCGCTATCAGACTTGTTTGAATGTGCTTAAATAACTGCCTGCTGTCTGCATAAACCACATGATGCACATATCCATTTACACCAGGTGCCTAACTTACATTAATCCGGAGAATAAGAGCCAAGAGTCCTATTCTGAACTTATGATCTTTGGGTGTTAGTGCAACTGCTGATACTAGGTAGTACTTGGCTATGGCTGTGCTTTTTTATATCCATGCAAAATTGTAGTAGTTTGAGTTATATCCTCTTTTTACAGTATTCTTGAAGCATAAACAAGAACAGATTTAAATAAAAGCAAGATCTTGAGAGAAATGAATGTCAACCACCAAAAACATTTGGACCACAGAAAAGAATGTGACTGGAAGGAACATTTTTCCAGAAAACTTCACTGAAAGCCAACAAAAAGAGAGAATTTTTAAAAATAATCAGATCCCAAAGGTGCTATATTTAAGTTTAGAAGGGGCAAATGATGCCTTAAAAGGTTGTGAAATGATGTTTACTAATGAAATGTTTAAATCATATGTTTTAGGGTGATAATAAGCATACTAATGATAGGCAACCTATAATTTACCATAATGGGCTTTACTAGATGAATATCTTGTAAAACTGTCCTTGTGATGAACAGCAGCACTTACTCAGACTAAAAATAATAGCAGGACCATGTATACTGGATCCCAGGAGGTTATTGGTGTTTTTGTAGACAGCAGACAGGAGAAAACGGCATTTTGTCCTTTTTACCCCAAGTAATCCCACTGGAAAATTAAACATGTGCTATGAATTGATAGCGGCTCACGCCAGGTTACCTCCCTAAAGAGGGCTGCTGCAAGCACTGTTGCTACATTTCTTGGACAGCAGTTTGATAGCCTGTGTGCCTGATGGATAGTTTATGCTGTACGCTACTGTGGAACACTGTGCTACTGTCTGCCCCCGGAGACTGCAAGTGAGGTGTGCCACAAATAACTGGGAGCAACAGCTACTTTAACCCTTCTAGAGAATCTAGGTTAAATCTTGTTTAGCTAGGCTAAATCTTGGTTTTGTTTTAAAGGTTGGCTACTCTATAACAATGTAGTTTCTTTTGTCTTGCTGTAGATTTGTGCTGGACATAGGATAAAAAATACATTAAGTGGTATATTAGTGAGAAACATTTAGAGAAACCACGAACCCTTTTTAATGGACCACCCTATCCAGTTTCTGTTCTTTTAAGGAAGTTTTTCCTATTCATGACTCATTTCACTCTTTGGCTAACATCAAGGGAAATGGAATAACGATTAAGCAAAGGAATGTATGGTTTTTTTCTGGTTTTGTCCTTTTTCAAAATCTTTATGAATTTTCTGTATAGTCTTGTGTAAATATATATGGCTGTAGAAGCTTGACAACTCTGACAAGGTAAAAAGTACACAGCTAATACCTGCTGCTTAGTAATTTTTTAAAAATGTTCCCTTTGGTTCTTCAGGCTAATGTTTTGTTAGATAGACCAGACTCCTTCTCCAGTTAAAATGACATGCTCCAGGCAGCCAATTACACAGAACTGTTAAGTGAAATTAATGAGATCACCCTTAGATTACACTTTGTGTTTTATTTTCATTTTATAGGTCTGTATGAGCTGCTAGCTGCATTGCCAGCCCAGCTGCAGCCACATGTGGACAGCCAGGAAGACCTGACCTTCCTCTGGGATATGTTTGGTGAAAAAAGCCTTCATTCACTGGTAAAGGTAAACCACATTTAAGTTAGAATCTCTCTGAGAAGAGCATATGGAAAAATGTTTTGAGCGCCATCTAGTAAACCAGTGATCAAACCGTTGCTCACCGAAAACAAAACAGTCTTGTTTTAACTAACTCTGCTTCTTTCAGGGGTGGAAGTTGTTAAATAAGATTCTACCAAAAATACATAGATGACTTCATTTAATAGTGATGTTCTGGCACTGTAATACTAATGCAGCAAACATATGTTGTTTGCCCTTGTTTAGAAAGAGAGAGTACAAAATAGTAGCAGGAAATCTGAGACTTCTTTATGGTCAACATTCAAGACCTGGAGTTTAGCTTAAACAAATAAATGTTCACAGCAAAAATTAGAAGGAATATATTTTCTGAGGTCAAGTATGGCAACAGTTCAGTAGCCACATTAATTTAAAATAATTTCCTTTAACAAAGTCAACTGAAATTCTAGTAATCTGTTTCTTTTATTGGCTTGCCTCCACTGAAAATTGTGTTTTGCATATAAATATATTGAAGTAAAGTATGACTAAAATAAGTTTGGAAGAATGTTTCAGTAACGTGTCTTGCTATGAAAAGGATCAGCAACCAGAATCAAAGCAATGCCATGGGATTATGGAAAGCAACCCTAATAATGTTCAAATTGCTCCATAGCAGTAAAATGGGACCAGTCAGCTGGTTAGAAATGTTTTGCTCCTACAACACTGTGTGTGCTTTGAGCCTGTAAAACAAGGCTAACTTGAGCTGTAAGAAAATTCCAAGATCTCAGCTGAGTCAGTAGGTGGTAGTAATTCATACCACAAATAAACCCAGACTTGCACATAATTTTACAAAATTTGTTACATTTGTCAATCATTAGTCTAGGGAAGGCTTAAGACTGAAGTAACAGTCGAAGTGTATTAACTTACTGTCCCTCTGTGATGAGACAAAATTGAGGAAATCCCGATAGGTACCATTGTACTTAAATACTTCATAGTAGTAATGAATAAATACTTTAGAACAGTTCCCAAAGGTGTGACCTAAGGTGTTCTGTATTAGGCTTAATGATGTTGAAAGCGTTACCACAGACGCAGATTTGCCTGTCATGAATTTATGGAAGTGGCACAGCTGTTGGCTTAGCTAGAGTAGCTCAGAGGGGCGGAGGGGGCTAATGAAACTTGATAAAAGTAGAATTGCCTCCAAAAATAGTACAAATTGGCTACATTACTACCCTGAATAATGGCTACTGGATGGTGTTTGTTTGCACATAAGCAGTAAAAGTAATTTTCATCACCCCAGTATACAAAGGAATAAAGTGGGTAAGCAGGAATGACTGCTCTGAGCATCCACAACTAGTGAGCTTGGCTTTAAAAGTCAGTTTTGTTGTTTTTAAGATCAACTTTGAGTTCTTTTTTTAGCTTATTATTTTTGATCTCTTAGGGCACATATGAGTCATGTTTATAAGTTTCTGTCTACAATGAATTTAAAATAAAAGCTAAGTCTCTCGCTTAATTGCTGGACTCCAAGAGCTGGGACTTTAGGGAAAAACAATATAAAAGTGTGTCAAGAGCTGGCAGTGTTGGTTATAATAACAGAGGCACTGCAAAACTTTGGATTTTTCTGTAACATTTTAGTATTTTCAGTTGTTAAGGAAAATACAAAGGAAGCTTTTTTTAACTAAGTTTTTCAGGCAGAAAACTTCTCTGATGACCCTAAAGGAAGGAAAATCTGTTAACGGCATAAGGATGGAAACAGTTTTTGTATCAATATTTGGTCAAGATTATTTTCAATTTTAGCAGAGAGCTCTTATCTTAATTTCATCTGGTAATGGAAATAACAGCACAAAACTGTAAGGAACAGTATTTAAATGTCATCACTCTTACTTGCCCTTAACAGCTCCACTGTCAGTGCCCACAGAATTTTCCAATTGTTGAATTCAGGAGTTAAGCAGATCTAAGACTTGCTACTGCTTCACTGTACCTGGTCAAGTGGCGATTGGGACCAGTTAAAAGGTTGAGCTGCAAACTGGTTTGGCAGTAATGTGTTTATTTAATACTAAAATGAGGTATCCATAACTAAACTAATTCAGAGAGAGAACTGGGAATAAATAGTAGGGCTGATCAAAGAGGAAGAACAGTGTTAAGTGAAATAATGAGGTTTCAAACTCTGCTGTGAATAAATTTACAACTAGACATTTCAGAATATTTTGCCAAAAAACCAGGTGGGTGTCTACTCAACCCCAAATTGCCAGTCCTTGGTGACTAAATTGCTCATCTAGAATGTGCTGTGAATCAGGCAGGCTCCTTCCGGCTCCCCGTAAGTGGATATTCTGGAGTGGAACTCTCTAATTTTGACTATGCTGTACTTGAAAAATCAGGTTGTCAGAAACTTTGTCAGAAGATGTAATGTTTTCAGGAAATGTTTTGGCTTCAGTGAATCAACATTTTATTACAGAAATATATTGCATGTTGTACTGAAAAATTTCTACCTTGCTTTTGGGGGTAGAGGTGCTGCTTTGAATCTTGAGCCTTCCAGAATCAGGAATTTGTGTGACTTGAAAACTGTCAGCAGCTGTATTTAAACTATAGAGATTGTGTATCCCAGGAAATGTTAGGTACGTTTTGTTGCCAAAAGCTGATTTATTGGTGTTCTCCCCCACCCCACTTACTTCTGTTACTTATGGTATATTATTTTTGTATAGAAATCTAGAGATTTTGTAGATTGTAAGTGAAAAAGGGGGATCACCTTGATTGTGTTGTCTGACTTCCCCTATTGCAAGGCAGATAAACCTTACATAATAAGATCTGTATCAAGCCCAGAATTTCATCATCTTCAATTTTTTGGCTTTGTAATATCTTTAAAAAGGGCATCATCCAGTGTTATATAACATTTTGGGGAACGTAGCATGTTATGGACTGCTTGTTATAGAAGCAGATATCCTCTTCAGCCATAACTGTTTTGCTGTTCTTGAGTTTCAGGAGTGCTTTGCATTAAGATCTGGAACATAATTTGAGGGGCCAGGTTTACAGTAGTAGCCTTTAATGTCCACTCTATTTTGTACGGACAAATGTATGCAATTCAAGAGACAGGGAGAGACTTACATTTTAAAGCAGAGATGCCTGGGCCAGGTAATGTTTTGGTACTGGTGTGATTTTTCTCTTAAATCTTTCTACACAGAAAGAGTTTGGAAGAGAGGGCTGTTAATGATAAAGATCTTCATAATCCTGTACCTGTACTTATTAAGGGATACAGTTCTGTTTTCTAGAATTCACAGTTGCATCAGTTTTTGCTGAATGGCTTGCTCTTGCCATTAGTGGTAAACAGGCAGGCAGCAATTTGTAGTAACTTCTCCATTGAGAAGTTGATGACATTATTTTTTGCTTAAGAGTATATGGCTTAAAAAGCTTCAATAAATAACAAACTAACTTTAAAAATTGTGTTCTACTGTGTTTATCTGTTATGTACATATAAAGATAATTGTAATATTTTCTGTAAGGATGTATGATTTTAACTATGATTTACTATACTGGCTCTCTTTTTAAAAATACTTGTCTTGGAGCTCCCTCCATTCATTACTATTGGATAAAAATCTCTTCTTTGTAAACTTGGACCAGCATAAGCTGTTCTAAGAAGTCAGAAATGGAAAAGTTGTATTAGATCATCCATCCCCTTGCAAATACTGGACTGCTCTCTACAGTACATTCCTGCTGCAGCACAACCAGCAAAAACTGATGCAACTATTCATTCTGGGGGGGGGGGAAGGAGGAGGAGGAGGAATTAGTTTATTTGAATTTTGGGTCTTAAAGCACATGGCAGAGTCTGTTGCTGACAGTCTAGACCAAAACCAGTTGAGGACATTGAATGTTTGGAGTTTGTCATTCTCTGTTTCACTGAGCTGATTATTTTCTCATCTGATTACTTACTCAAGTTTTGTGAGAGACTTTAATTTTATATTTTCCACATACTGCAGAAAATAGTGTCTTGTATATGGACTTGTATAAAAATCTTCTAAAGAGATGATCTCCACAATTAGACTGTAAGTTAATGGCAACCCAATATAATACATTCAAATACAGGGTCAAGAATTTGAGTAACTGAAATTAGAGTAGTTTTTTCCTCATCTTTCATATATGAAAGTAATTACATAATATTGTATCTTGGTCATTTGTATATTGCATATTGTATATGCATTCCACCATATAGCTAGTAAGCATAAACTTTGGTATTGCTGTTGTGTTAGTGTTGAAGCATGAATCCTACATATATCTCACTTGCTGCAGCCACACCTCTCACAACACACTGGCTGCTCCTCCAGCCACTCCAACACCACAGCAGCCATCACCCAGGCACTTGCCAGACATGCTGCTAAAACACAGAGGAGATATTGGCTACTCTGAGCCCTCACTTGCTCTGTACTCAGTCTCACCCCTGGCTGCTCCTCCAGCTACTTGATCCGAATAGGCAGTCCTGACAGTGGAGACCCTCCTCAGTCATACATGCAGGTGTTCCTCATTCAAATCTTTGATGACTGTGCCCGGCGAGGGTGAACTGGACACTTAGAGCCTCTCTACCTGGAGTGGATCTTCCTCTTGCTTGTCTGCCATGTTTTGATGGTGTAAGAAAGCTGGGAGGTTCCTCTGGAGATGGAATGCCTCCACCCTCAGGCTGGCTTGGTGGAAGGGTGAGTGGCTTGGGGCTCTGCTTCCCCTACACCCCGTCTACTCACCAACCAAAATAGTCGCCACATTGATCAGGTACTCGGTCACCACACAGGCTTGACTTAATCTGTTGCACCCCTTCTGGGCTTGGATTAACTCTCTCTCCTGCTTAGTTCAAAGTCTGGGGTAACTGGCTGAAGCTGCCCTGCTTTGACTGTCCCCTTTGAAAGGAGGGTAAGTCTGTGGCCACCGTCTCTCTCCACCAGGCCTCCTTGGGTCACACCGGGGTACTCCCTTCTGGGCTGAGCCCCCTTCCATGGGCAATAAAACTACAGAGTAAAAGAAAACCAAAAACTTCAAAAATACCCTGGTGTCTGGCATGGTACCACCCAGGGAATGGGACTTGCATGTCCAAGGCTCTGTCTTGTGGGCTCACTCTTGCAGTGGGTCTCACCAGTCATGCTCTGTGGCTCCACTGCCGGTCTTCAGGGTCAAGGTGCTCCCAGCTCTCCCCCATGCCAGCTTGGGCGTGTTCTCTCAGCATCCTCTCCAGCTTCTTCCAGGTTTGCAAGGACACGCCTTTCAGCCTGTGCTGCCCTTGCTCCTGCACTGCATCCTGGGGCTTACCGATGCCCCGGACGCTCTTTTATGATGTCATAAGCAGCATGGTCTCCAACATGAAAGGAAAGCTTGCTTCTAAAGTGCAGTGGAGATGCCGCACGTGTCTCAACTCCTCAGGCTTGGGTCACTGTGGGGAAGGCGAACAACCCTTCAGCCTGTCCCAGGCTTTGCTCCCCCCAGCAGTCGGGGTGTATTGTCAGGGAATCCCCCCTCCTCTCAGGATCCCTGTCAGCCTTGTTGCCCAGCTCAACAACAATGACCGTCAAACAAACCAACACACACGTGGTGGCAATCTCACGTCCCACACAGTCGGCCCAGGCACAGGTGCAAACCCTTTTTGTAACCTCACTTGACTACCACCTGCTAGTCATTCACACGGCTGATCACATGTCCATGCAGATGACACTTATGCCTCTTTCACACAGGATGCTTCCATGCACATGACACAGCTGTATTGCTCAGGTAAATGTAACACTTTACTGCCTAGGGTTCCTGCCAAAGCCAGTTATGCAATGACAACCTCATTGGGCATGCCTGGCCCTTAGAACGGGGCCATTATCTCAGCGAAGATGAAACGTTTCTCTTTGGAACCTTCCACTGCAGGCCAGGGGCATGGAGGCTTCCAGCCCACATGAGAACAGCATTGACTGAGAAAGATGCTAGGGTGAAAATCTGCAGATCTTCTCAAGGTAAAGATCCTAGACTCGATTAAATGGGAATTTAGACCTCTTACTACTTTCTTGATTTCTATAGAGAAATGTCAGGGAAATACTCTAGGTAAAACATAAGCTGAGTAGAACAGTACACAAAAGGCTGTTGCGATAAGCATATTTCAAAGCAAAGTTAATGGTAGTTTGTGGATCAAGGTTGGTATTTCTCCAGTAATTGAGACTGCTTATGGGGTTTACGTTTCTACCAGAAGAACTGCTGCTCTCCCCATAGAAGCATGCAGTGTACAAACACTTATTCAATTTTTCTTTCAGATGAGACATGTTTCCTCAGGGAGATGTTCCAGGTGGACACTCAGAAGACTTTTCTCTCACAAGAATGAATACCTGTACATTCAGTGGAATAATAGTCTTCACCTTTTCCCAGGCTGGGGAATACCCAGTCTGGGGAATGAATGGAGGAGGCAGGGTATAATTTTCCCTGCTGATCTATGCTTCCTGAACCAGTCTAGGAGGGGACTGAAGAAGCTGCCAGAGCTCCCTGGGTCTCCTCCAAATCGGGCACTACCTTGTTTGGGAAATGAGTGAAGACTTGGGGCTGTATATGTGAAACCCCTGCTTTAAAAGGAAATGGTGGCTGCAGGAGCCATATTGAAGGAAACACAATGATGATCATATTATGATAATGCAGGTACTACCTTTGCTAGAGATAATTGGATAGTTTTGTCCAGTTTGCCTGCAGAGAAGCCAAAGAGCAGAGGTTAAAGCAAGTCAGTGGCAGTATCAAGAACAGAAACAGTCTGCTAACTCCCATTTGTATTCCTGGCTCAAATCATAACTTTATTCAAAGTACTTGCAGTGTCATCTGTGCAAACAGCAATTTGTATAGGGTATAAGATGCCAGCTTTCAGTCATTTTAATTTGATTTTCTTAATTTGTTAGCTATAACTCGGCAATCTCAGTTGGTACTTCTGATAAGTAGAAAGAAGGAGTTTTTACATTAAAACTCAGTATCTTCCAGAGAAACTAACTCTTTCTGGCATCTGCTTCAGGTTTAAGGTTGGTACTTCTGGTGGGGGGAGTTGTTTTTTTTGTTTTTTTTTTTTGGGGTGGTTTAAACCCTCTTTTACTTGATTCTAAAACAAATTCAGTCTTGTTCTTAGGGGAAGACATTTATATTTTGGAGTTAACAAGTATTCCTTCTTCCCTGGTGTTTTAGGTATTGGATGGCTCTTTATGAAGGAGGTACTAGGGAAAAAATCTGAAAAAATAGGTTTATGAAGTCTGCCAAATCCATCTTTCTAATTGTGCTTTTTGATTTTTGACAGAGATTGCAACCTGTAATGCTTGTATGACAACAGTGATGTTACTAGTTGGCTGAACGTAGCTTCAGCTTTTTTTAAAAATTTCACCATGTATTTGAAAAACAGCTTTAACAAATGCATAACTGGTTGCTGCACTACTGATTTATATTTAACACTGGTATCCCTGCTTTAAATAATTTGAGTTGTAATGTTATGTGTATTATAGCAAATGAGCAATTATGTTATTATTGAGATCGAATGCTTATATCAGCAGGTTATGGGGGCATATAAATGGTTTTAATGAGGAATAAGTCATCCTGATTATCTGAGTTGGATTTCCATTTTTAAAAATACTATTTATATTTAAATACATAGTTGTACCTTACCACTTAACCAAGTATGTCTAATCTTTTTGTGCATTTTTGTGCATTTCCCTCTTCCCCACCTGCTCAAAGCAAAACATTTTTCCATGAGTTTTTATTTTGACATCTTCAAGTACTTTCCTCTGTGTTTTGGGTTATAGGAAATAAGATGACTGAGTCACATACTTAACTTCCAATGTATGGCTAGTTCTGTTGAAATAAGAAATATAAGCAAGTGCTTAGAGCTTTGTTTGAAGTACTGTCTTTACACTTGCACTGTACTCAGTAGTGGAAAATAAATAGTAAAGTGTATTCTTTAAAAAAAAGAAAAGTCTTCTTAGAGACACTCAGAGACAGAGTGAAGATCAGCCTGTCCTTACAGTTTTGCAATTAAAATACCCTTGCTGCTTCTAGTTATTTGCTAGACTAACTTTCTTGTTAGGCACTGATGAGTGAAGCTTTTATTTTTAACATATTCCTTATTATTTAGTTACCAACATTAAATTTTAATTGGTTTTTTTAATAGGTTTTTGACATGCAACTTGTCACAAGATCATAGTGTTCAGACTCAATGTTACAACACTGGATTAACAGGCTTTGTTAACTTCATCTGTATTTAATATAGATCATTGGTGACAGGCTATGACTCCAGATTCTATCAGATGCACCTTTTGAGATGCACTCCTGGGTGCTCTTGTACCTTCAGGGTTACCCTTCAGCCCCAAATCCTGCTTCACCATCTTTTGCTTGACCACTGAGTACAAATTGAGATCATCTTCCCTGACCACTGACACCTCAGCTTTTCCCACCTCACCCAGATCTTGATGGCTTTTAGCAGAGAGAATTTTGTCAGCTATGAGTTTCATACCCTTGTCTGGTCATGTACTCAGAAATGTTAGATCTCTGCCTCCCTTTTGTAGAAGACCGTTGCCTGTATAGTCAGTTTCTTTGAAATTCTGCTTACCACCGACAATAGTAAGTTATAGAAGATAGCATAAAGATTTTAACAAAAACAAGAGCAGACATAAGAAATCGATAACCAACTGTTGAAATACAAAGATATAAGAATAAACAAACAGAAGACAATATCAGAATGATGATTTTTTACCTTGTACTGTACCTGTATCTTAGCCCTGACTTCTCAGAATGCAGCCTCCACATCTCAGCAGGTTAGGAAGCACCTGCTATCTCTGACCTACCTGTCAGGGATTTCTGCAACTTTTCTTGTATGCCAGAATACCTAACTCATTTAGTAGGGCTGGGAAGAATAAAGACAACCACTTGCTGTCATAGCAAAGCTTAAGTTGGATTTCTTATGTGGCTTCTTATCTGCCTATTTTACATGCATTATTCATTGGATTCCTGGGGAGTCCATACTATGCACACAACTTCTTCCGCCTCAGAGGTGTATCTGTGTACCAAGGCAGGGCAGATTTGCACCTTATAGACTAGGGTTGTCAAACTTTCCCCCAGCTAGATGCAGGCCACAGGGGCTCCTCCCAGGATGGATCTGTGGGGCTGCATTAGGACGGCAGCATGGGGCAGGGATTGGATGGCTGCTCAGATATATGTTCAGGCAGCAAGGAGCCAGTGCACAGCTCTGGCACAATGGCAGCACAGAGCGCATTGGGCCAGAGGTGTGAAGCCTGGAACCATGGGCATACAGTGGCACAGACATTAATACGACTATGGAAACAGTCTTCCAGCTCCATGCCACCACCCAAACATGATTTTGTGCTGCCGCATGACCCCGACTCCAGGCTGCCCAAATGTAGCTATGTGCTGCTACACATCCGTGGCTCCACACTGCCACACATCCCTGGCATTGCCAGCCAGCCAAAGTTCCACAGTGCCACCTGGAGGTAGCTCTGTGTAGCTACACACCCTTGGCTCTGTGCCACTGCCCAGTGGTGCAAAGCTCTGGCCAGGGAGCTGCCAGCAATGGTCATGTTCATTAGGGTCCAGGGACCCCAAATTCTGCTCCGCTGCACTTCTGGGAGCCCACCGGACTATCAGTGAACTGGAAAGAACAGTACTGTGGGTCAGATCTGCTCCATGTGCAGGTGTGATGCCCTTATTAGAGACCAAGTCAGAGCATTACTTTTTGTAAGCAGTGGGCTTACTTCGTCAGATGCTGTGTACCAAACCAGAAGTCTTTTTTGACCTCATTATGACCAGGAGAATAATGATATCCTTTCAGACATATCCAAAAGATATCATTTCTCACTTAATTTGCCCACTGTGAGAAATGCCCTTCCTGGAATTAGCCTGTTCCTGGGTCTTATTCTTGCTGCAGTTCTCTCCTTATAAAACTTATGTTTTCATCATTATCTAGAAAGGCCTGGCCCATGTGCTTCCAGCCACCTCTGCAAGGGCCAGTTTGACAGGTTGTTAAACATACCCATCAGATGCTAATTTTCAGTGATTATTTCTCTGTCGTTCAGGTTTTGATCCTTTCCCAGGTGTGAAACTTATTGTTTAAGGAGAAACAAGGTGTCAAACTTACTGTTTAACTGCAGATGCTTCCTCAGCCTGATGAAGGGTGTTTATACCTGAAAGCTTGGAAAGAAGATTTTTTGCAACTATTTAAGTTGGTCTAATAAATATCAGATTCACCCAAAGAAACTTGTCTGTCTATGGCCGTAGACCAACAGGGTTACAACCTATACCCCTTGTTTAAAGAGTAACACCTAAAATCTTTGTCATGTTATGGGGGTGTAGGTTGTAGCCATGTTGATCTGAGGACATAGGCAGGCAAGGTTCTTTGGGTGAATCTGATATCTTTTATTAGACCAACTGAAATAGATACGGAAAAAAATTAAGCAGGCTTTTGGGTTTAAACACCCTTCATTGGGAAGTTTCTGCAGTTGGTGTGTGTGCTCTTCCTGGATGAAATGAATAGTAAAGAAGCCAGAGGCTGGTCTGGTATGCATACAAGACAGGCAGTCAGTGAAGATGTAAACTGAGGAGTCAGTAGGTGAGAGACAGGCTGGGTGGGGGGAGAAGGGGGATGAATGTAGCAGTTAAATAGTGGAGAGGTACCTGAGCAGTCAGATGTCTGGCAAGTTATAATGTGACATAAATCCAATGTCTATATTTAGTCCATGATTTTTAGTATCCAGGAGGTGGTTGAAGTGGAGCTCATAGGCTCATCTATGAGAATTGTTTTGTAAGCTTCCTTTGAGGATTAGAACTGAGAGATTGGAGAGAGAGAATGTTTGTTTTTGTGAGAAATGTGCCCCCACAAGTAGTTGTATTCCTGTCTTTAATAGATTTCTGATGTGTAGATTGATAGATTGTCATGTTAAGCAATCTTGGCCTTACTGTAACTAGAAGAAATAGATATATATCAAATAATATAATGCATACAAACACAAGGGTGGTAAGGCTAAATATAGCTGGATGCTGTCAGTCTCTAGAGACTGTGCATTCCATATCAGTTAAACAAATTTAAGAAAACCTACACGACATCCCACAAACACCTCAAAATATTGTGGGTCCATGACAGTCCCTTTCATACTCAATTAACTTACATTTTCAATGTACTTTTTTATTATATCTGTAATTTTGCTGTTATATTAGGCTATGAAAGAGATATTTTTGGCGTTTTGGTCTGTTTTGAACAAAAATGGAGGTTTTCATAGATGCTAGGGTTGGAAGGGACCTCAACAGATAATTGAGTCCAACCCCCTCCTTAGGCAGGAAAGAGTGCTAGGGGCCGGTTGACCACAGCCAGATGCCTATCCGGCCTTCTCTGAAAGACCCCCGAGGCAGGGGAGAGCACCACCTCCCTTGGAAGCCCATTCCAAATTTTGGCCACCCTTACTGTGAAGAAGTTTTTCCTTATATCTAGGCTAAATCTGCTCTCTCTGTCAGTTTGTGACCATTGTTCCTTGTTACCCCAAGAGGCGCCCTGGTGAACAGAACATGTACAATCCGTTGCTGCGTCCCCCAATGAATTTGTAGGCAGCCGCAAAAATCACCTCTGTCTTCTCTTGCAGAGGCTGAAGAGCTCCAGGCCTCTCGGTCTTTCCTCATAGGGCTTGTCCTGTAAGCCCCTAACTATACAAGTGGCCCTCTCAAGTCTATCAACATCCCTATTGAAGTACAGCGCCCAAAACTGGATGCAGTACTCCAACTGCAATCTGACCAATGCCACATAGAGGGGAAGTATCACCTCCTTGGATCTATTTGTCATGCATCTGCTGATGTGTGATAAGGTGCTGTTAGCTTTGCTGATGATTTCATCACACTGACAACTCATGTTCATCTTGGAGTCCACTATGACTCCAAAATCCCTTCCTGCTGCTGTGCTGCTGAGAGGGTTACTTCGCAGCTAGTAGATGTGCTGGATATTTTTGCACCCTAGGTGCAGCAGTATGCACTTGTCCTTGTTGTAGTGCATCCTGTTGTGTATTGCCCACTTTTCTAACCTGTTCAGGTATGCCTGCAATCGTTCCCTACCCTCTGGAGTGTGCACTTCACCTCACAATGTAGTATCATCTGCAGACTCGGACAGAGTACACTTTACACCCACATCCAAGTCACTGATGAAGACATTGAGCAGCACAGGTGCAAGGACCAAACCCTGCGGGACCCCACTACCCACATCCTTCCAGATCAATACTGACCTGTCTACTACCACCCTCTGGGTGTGACCACTAAGCCAATTTGCCACCCACTGGACTGTGTAAACATCCATGTCACAGCCTTTTAATTTATTTATGAGAATGGGTGAGATACTGTAGACCTTGCTAAAATCCAAGAAAACAACACCCACCTCTACTCCTGCATCTAAGCACTTTGTGACCCGGTCATAAAACGAAACCAGATTGGTCAGGCATGATCTACCTGCTACAAACCCATGGTGATTTCCCTGCTGCATTATTTTTCCCACTGGATTCCCACAAATATGATCCTTCATAATCTTTTCAAAGACCTTTCCAAGGATGGAGGTCAGACTGACTGGCCTATAATTACTCGGATCCTCCTTCCTCCCCTTCTTGAAAATAGGGACCACATTGGCCCTTTTCTAGTCCTCCAGGAACTGACCCAAGTGCCACAAGTGCTCAAACAGCCACGCCAGTGGTTCTGTTGTGACACCAGCCAATTTCTTCAGTACTCTCAGATGCAGCTTATCCGGGCCTACTGACTTGAACATGTCCCATCCATGCAGGTGACTCTGCACCAAGTCAGTGTTGACAGTAGGTGGGCTGGTGTCCTTCTGATGCCCGTTTAAGAACCCATTAAGAGATTTATCTTGAGCTCTGTTCAGAAACACCGAGGCAAAAAACTCATTGAAGAGCTCAGCCTTGTCTCCCCTGTCTGTCACTAATTGCTCCTTCTTGTTCAGTAGGGGTCCTATGCTGCCCTGCGCTTTCCTTTTACTCCCTACATACCTAAAAAGAAACTTTTGGTTGTCTTTAATTTGTGTTGCCAGCCTCAGCTCTGTAGTTGCTTTGGCTTTTCTAACTGCCTCCCTGCAAGTGCGGGCCAAGTAGGTATACTCCTCCTTGGTAGCTTCCCCCTGCTTCCACTGCCTATATGCCTTTTTTTTTTTGCCCTTAGGCTCCCCTGGATTTCCCTGTTTAACCAAGGAAGTTTTTTGGCTCCTTTCCCCCTTTCCACTTGTACTGGGATAGTCTCCCTCTGCACCTGAATGATTGTTTCCTTTAGAAACAACAACCTTTCCTGGACTCCCATCTCACCAATGCACTTATCCTGCAGTGTCATTGACTAGTCTCCTAAGCACACTGAAGTTAGCCTTCCTAAAGTCAAGCACTTCCACCCTACTAGTTTTTTTACCACCCTATGACGTATGGTGAATTTGATTGATTGGTGGTCAATGTCCCCATGGTGACCATGAATCTGCAGCTCCCCTACCAGGTCCTCCCCTGTAGTCAACACCAAGTCCAGTAAGGCATTCCCCCTAGTGGGACCATGTACCTCCTGCGTTTGTAAAATGCATAATTAATTGTCAGACTAATTAACAAGCTATGTGCTCGTGCTCTGCTGGTGGAGACTTTTAAGGACTTAAAGATAAAAGATATGGCTTTTAGTTTTTGAGGTAGAGGGGAGTGGGGGGGGGGCTCT
The DNA here is from genome assembly GCF_001723895.1 of Crocodylus porosus. NCBI lineage: Eukaryota > Metazoa > Chordata > Crocodylia > Crocodylidae > Crocodylus > Crocodylus porosus. Next base: position 27,784,617 of record NW_017728886.1, read on the forward strand.
GGGAAGAGGCTGCTACTGCTTATTCATTGATTCAGGCCAATATTTTTTTCATTGCCTGATATTCTAATCTTTCTGTTAATTTTTTTCAATGTTTTTTGTTTGAAGAACAAGAATTAGATTTCAGCATGTTACGTGTATGAACAGACACTCAATTTTTTAAAATTTTGTTTTGTTTTTAAACAAATTCCCCTAGTTGGCAGCCTGTGCATGCGTCTCTTTAAATGATAAATGTCCTATTTTCCATGTAAACTGGTATGTGACTTAACCTATATATAGAGATAAATATAGCTTTCAGTGCAAGTTTGTTGGGGAAAGGAATAGTTTATAATTGTGCTGTCCTTACGTAGTCTTCACTTACATAAATATTTGAATTGATTATTTAAATTATTTGGAGAATATGGTGGGTTTAAATTAATTTAATTGATTGTCTGATGAGTGATGAACTGTAATATACTGTGCTAAATTAAGAAGAGGGTTCTAAATAGTGAACTGCTGGTTCTTGATCTTGCATAAAATTTACTGACCCCACTAGATGGTGCTAATTGATTAAAACATTTTTCTGTACTCAGCCAAAGGCAATATATCCCTGTCTACGACTGAAAAGTTCTATTCTTGGAATATTGGATGGATTTGGATGCTGAATTGAACTGGAACTAGGGCAAATTCTATTTAATAGAAGGACTGTAAGAAAGTTGTCTACTGTACCAGGCAAAATTAAATCAAATTCTCCCGTCTTTAATTTTAGCAGCGTCTACTTGAATGGAGAAAATGAAGCAGCCCAAGATTATGCCAAGGTTGCACAGTATGTATGCAAGGGGTCCTGGTTTTGTACTTCTTTCTTCATTAACTTTTTGATCAGCATTTCTGCAAAACGTTAAATAGATTAGCAAAACTCTTTTTCATTATAGAAAGAACAATTCAGTCAGTATTATAGGAAGAACAGTTCTACCGTTCGTAGAAACCTGTTTGCCCATTGATGAGGATTAGGGAAATGCTTCCATTTGGGTGAAGTCAGTTCAAATATTGTTAGTTCAAGGCATATGAATCAATTTGATCTGTAAAGAGTCGCTTCTTCATCAAGAAATGTATTAAACTTTATATTTGATTTTATTTCTAACCAATAGACTAAACTGTATGTAGAAAGAAGTCATTTCATTAGTTATTTAAAAGATAACCATTCTTATGCAAAGTACAGGGGTTTTGTTTTTGGTTTGATTTTTCTTCTTCCATTGATTTATTTGCTTTTCAAGTAGAGCCCTTGGGGGTTACTTGCCCCTTTCAGTTATCCCCTTATTGTTGCTCGTATACTGTCACTGCATTGCAGGGGGAGTGGATTGTATCTCTTCTCCTTCATCATACTTCACATTGCTACTAAGCCATCCACTGGATGCATCTGTGTTTCACAGCAGACAAGGACTATTACTAATGCAACATTTTTCCATTTGGTCTCGGCAGTCCTGAGAATCTTTACTGAGGTCCTTGTAGTGGTGGCAGCCTGCCTCAAGAGAAGGCAGGGTACCCTAGATGACTATCTAGTAAAGAGAAACTCTTTTGAACAGGTGTCAGAAAATCTTCCTATTATTGTGTCTGTTTCAAACCTTCAGTTTACCAGTGAATAGGTGGCCATCATAGAGGACATTCCGGTTTTCTGCTACTCTGTCCTCTATTCATTGTCCTCTATTCATATGAAACATAGTGCCTTTGTGTCCTCTATTTTTCTCTTCAAGAGGAAAATAGAGGACATAAAGGCATCTGGTTTTGTATCAATAGAGAAATGAGGGCAACTGGACTGTCCTCTATGATGGCTACCCTACTGGTGAATATGCAGAAGTTGAATCTGGTCCCAGTTCAGAGGTTGCAGTTCAAAGGGGCTACCCTGGATTCCCCACCTCCATTGTGATTGCTAGAATCTGTCTCCACTGGAATCAGTTTTTTATTTCTTTTTTATTGGACATCATCTTGTAGATCAAGGTCAACTCAACATAATCATCATAGACTTACCCTCTATTCTTGGTCACATGGCCAATATCAGACTATGCTGCAAATGCTGTGAATTGTGTATTTCCCAAGAAGACATTATAGAGCATAGAAGTGACCATTCTTCCTCTGGTCAAATTCCCCATAGCAACAAAAAAAAATCTGGCATAGGGGTGCTTAAAACTTGGCCTGTGGGACACATCTAGCCCCTAGCATGGTATAATCCAGCCTATAGGGCTTCCCATGGCTCCATGGGGAGCCCTGCTAGCTGTGGTGCTTTATGCTGAATTGGGTCCACAAGTGGGTGCTCTCTGGAGCCTGATCCTGGAATGTAAGACCATTTACCTGACCCACAGGGTCAGAACCTTAAGCATTGTTGATCTAGCACATGCAAAGGCATTATGTGTCTTCCTCCTCAGGCCTCAGTGCATGTAGCTTTTCCTGCTATAGTGGGGAGTACATCAGTGACCTTCAGGTGCAAAGTCCTTTGCCTTCCGTGGAGGCATTAAGCTTAAGTTAACATCCTGCAGCTCAGGGCAATACACAGAGCATGGCTACGCACCTCATCCAGTGAATGAACAATATGCCTTACATTCTACTTTGGGGCTATCCAACTGTGGCTTTTGGGCCCATGGGTTTAACTGGGGTCCATGGGTTTCTGCCTGGTTGCTGCTCCCCCCCAACTCCTGGAGTCTTCAGGCTCCCTTTCCCTCCTCTGACCTCCACATCCTTCCCCTAGTCCTTGGGGTGTACTGGTGGTGCAGCCTGCACCGTGGGAGAGCCCAGAAAGTCTGTGCAGCCTGTGTGGTAAGGGAGCTGTACAACCTGCAGCAGGGGGGCTCATGGAGGCTGTCATATGGCCTGGGGGCCAATGCCTGTGTGACATGTAGCCCCTGACTACTCAGAAGTTGGACAGCCCAGTTTTACATCAAGTTTTACATCAACAAGGAAGCTTGACATTTTTCATCCTGTGTAGAGGTAATCATCTTATTAAACTGGTTATTTTATCCACCATCAGCTATGCTTCTCAGTAGTGCATTTTCTGCTTCTCTCGTGGCTCCCCCCACCGGGGCAGAGGCAGGCACAGCTGGAGGAGCCACAAGAGAAACCTCCATGTTTTCCCTGATTGGCCCCAGCCTCCTGGCACTTTAAAACGCCTCACATTCACTGGTTGCAGCAGTGGCAATTGGGGCCTCCAGGAGCTTGTGGCAGAGCACCCCCACACAGCACGGGGCAGTGGGAACCCCCCCCCCCAATGCTTGGCACCCACATGACAGCTGCCCTATGGCACAGGTGCAGCGTGGCTTGGCAGGGCACTGTGTGCTGTGTTGGAGCTGGGGGCAGCTTCAGCAGTCACCTGGAGCTCAGCAGTGCTCAGCCCCAGCAGCCCCAGCTCTCAGGCAGCATGTGGCACCCACGTCATGGAGCAGCTGCTATACAGGTGGCAAGCAAGGAGGGGCGGGGGCAATCCCCGCTGCTCCATGCTGTGCGGGGGGTGCCACAACCCCGTGGAGGCTCTGGTCCTTGCTGATGCAGCCGGTGAGCGCAGGGCTTTTTTTTTTTTTTTTTTGGTTTAAGTGCCAGGAGTCTGGGGCTGGGCAAGGCAGCCATGAGGGGCTTCTCCCACAGCTCCCCCTGCCCAGGGAGAGGCAGGCAGAGTTGGAGGAGCTGAGGAAGAGCCTGCAACCACCCGGCTGTGCCTGCCTCTCCCTGACTGACCTAAATCTCCAAACCTGCGCCGAATCTCCAATTTTGATTCGGCTGAATCGAATGGGGACAGTGATTCAAATTACCGAATTGAATCACTGTCCTCCTGAATTGGCCCAATCCAAATCAAGTACTTCTCTATTGACGCAGGCCTACAGAAAATCTCCTTGACAGTTTTTTGCTTTCGTAGAAAAGTTTTAAAGGAGCACTGTGTGTGTGTCTGTGTCCCCATTCAGTTTGGGCTAGGGTGGCAATTGTAGAGGACATCCTGGTTTTTTGCTGCTTGGTCTTCTGTCTTCTATTGATATGAAACCTGATGCCTTTATATCCTCTATTCTTCTCTTGAAGAAAAAAAACAGAGGACATAAAGGCATTGGGTTTCGTATCAATAGAGCAGGGGCGGGCAGTTATGTTGGGCAGAGGGCCACTTACTGACTTTCAGCAAGCCATTGAGGGCCGCATGACAGACAGCTCAGGGAAGATTAATATTAATTTTCTAAATTTTTTTAGGGGCCCCGTGGGCCAGATAGAATGGCCTGGTGGGCTGCATTCAGCCCCGGAGCTGCATTTTGCCCACCCCTGTAATAGAGGGCAGCTGGACAGTCCTCTGTGATGACCACCCTGGTTTGGGCACTGCTTAGGAGTCGCACACAATGGAAATTTACATACAGAGAAGAAGTCAGAAGGGAAAGACATTTACTGAAGTTTTTAAAATTGTGTTGTCCGTATGCATATCCACATCCCACCCTCCTTCCACTCTTCCTCAGAGTCCTTGACTCTTTGCAGTTCTGCAGTTGAGGGAAACTTGAAGCCCAGGAAGTGTGTGCCCCTTCATGCCCTTAGCCCAGAGCATGAGGAGAGGTAGGGTGCACATGCATTCTGTGGATAGTTCAAGGGCAAAACTGTTTGATTTTGATTGCCCAAGGCACTTGTGTGCTAATGAAGAGGCTCTGTATTTTCCTTTTGTACTTTTTAAAAATCAAACCTCTTGTAGTAAATATAAGGTAAACCTGCAAAGTATTAGCTTCAGTGTACTGTCCTGTCCCCCCACTTCCCCCGCCCCACTTTATTTATTTTTTTAACATGCAGTATTTTTCTAGTTCATTTTAAATCTGTTGTGGCAAGTTTGGTTTCCTAACACTTTGAATTAGTGCTAGTACATACTGATGCACACCATTTGCAAGTAACTTCTCTGTCTACTGGGTTATTAAAATATAAAATACAATGAAGTATTAGAATGGTATTTGGGGGGAAGAAATTGAATACTTTTCCCTAAAAATAGAAAATATTTACTGTAAGAAAGTGATATTGAAATACAGTGGAACATTTTTTTTTCCTGATCACCAAAAGTTCGTCACCATCTCAAAATGAAATAGCAATTTTTTTTCCAAGATACTTTGTGTAAAATTATCATTGTAAAAACATCAGACATTTGGCTGCATCAGTAGGAATTATTTCCATCTGTATTAGATTATTTTCTCCACAGATTTACTGAATACAGTTTCTTAGTACACAAATGCATGAGTGAAAGTAGCTGTTTGTTGTCAGATTATTTTGATGAAAAGAGTACTTTCTGCATCTCAAATTAAATGACAGGTGCTAAGGCATAATTGCCTTTGTATTAGGATATCGGAGCAACAGAGATGCTTCAAAATAATTAAAGGATTTCACTCTCCTTCCTCTCTGGAGGAGTTTTTCTATAGAACATGATAAAAATCAACCACTGATTTTTATATATTTGGCAAACATTTTTTTTTTCCATAATAAGACTAAGAATGGTGCTAAAACCAGTGCTAGGACCAGTTGATACGTTAACACAGCTGGGATAAACTGGATATACTTTAAAGGTCTGGCAATCCAATTATCTCTTTATCCTGCATGCCGTACTGTTGTGGGACACATGATAACATGTTACTAGTGTGTGGGGCAAGTCACTGTTAAGTCACATTACTTTCTACCTCTGCTTTCTTCCATACGGGTTTGCAGGGTTTAAGTTAAGATACTTAACATAAAAAGGACTGATTGTAATTTGATCAGCTTTAGTAGCTGTTTGTTCTTAGAACTTGGATGTGACCTCATACTTAGGAATGACTGTGAGAAGCTTATAATGCAGTGGCAGCTTCTATGAAATGATTGTGGTAACTTTCTGCATAGTGTTCAGAAGCCTGTGAAGGCATTTTTGTGCCAAGTATATTACTGTGTTTATCTTCAGTTAAATGTTACTTGAAACTCTGTGTGCAAGGGAGAGAGATGGGGAGGGGAAAGATGATAATCTTATTTCTTTGTACCTAGTGACTGTCAACCACTGAAATGTTAGGTTAAAAGTATGCTACTTTGTCTTGTGTTAAAATTAAAAAAATGAAAAGTGGATATAAGATGCTAACTTTGTATGGGTGAAGACAAAGAATCACGTAGAAGTAGGGTGGTAGGGACCTCAATAGGTCATCTAGTCCAATCCCATGTCTGAAGCAGGATCATCCCTATCCAGACCATTCTATACAAACCTATTGTCTAATCTTTTCTACACAGTCAGCCATGCCAAAACTCAAGACATAATACCTTAACTTGCCGCATAAAGCAGCCTGTTGCTGTAAAGATTGTTCATGTATGCTTGAGATCCCAGGAAGAGAGGCATGTCCCCTCAGAGTCTGACCATGAGATAAAATCATTTCCTGACCTCAGATATGGTGATTGGTTTGACCTTGAGCAGAGGGGCAAGACCTTCTAGTCAGGAACCTCCGGGTTTAAGTCCCAGCAGGAGCACTGGCACATCCTGGTCAAAATCCCCAGCTTGGGCTGCAGCTGACACCAAGTGCCTCTGAGGAAGGCTTAAAAAAACCCCTGACACATAACAGCTTCAAGCCATTGGTCCATATCATACTCCCTGCATCAAGAGAGAAAAGGTGTTTTCCCTCATCTTTATGGCAGCCTTTCAGGTATTTGAAGATACTTGCCATGTTCCCGTCTCAGTGACTTTTCTCCAAGCTGAACACACTGTGAGCTCCTTTAGTCTCGCTTCATATGATTTGCCTTCCAAGTTTTTTATGATTTTTGTCACTTGCCTCTGGGCCCTTTCTAACTTCTCCATGTCCTTTTTAATGTGGAACCCAAAACTGCACAGACAACACTAATTAAACTCCATCTAGAGCAAAGTAGAAGTATTATCACCTCCCTTGTCTTGTACCTAATGCTTCTGTTGGTGCAATCATAGTTTTACAAAACTGCCTTTACCTTTTGCATGGCTGTGTATCAGGAGGCTTAGTGCTGAAACTTTGAGAAGGCAGACCACATGAGAAACAGTCTGCATGTGTGGTAGGGGCTCTTAGGAGCCACATGACCTAAAGGGATTGGGCTAGCGGAATATAAGCCCAGGATTTGAGCTGAGCAGTCAGTCTAGCTATGGGAGCTGTGGAGTGAAGAGACCCTGTGCAGCGGGGCTGCAGCAAGGCTTCTGGCTGATACAGAGCTAGGATAAGCAAGACTGGTGGTTTAGGGATTGAGACTGTAGGGGCCATGGAGCTAAGGCCCCCTCCTTGGCTGTGGGATAAGGGCTAAGGCCAGAGGGTGGGGCTACAGCCATAGGGTCAGGAATCCTTAGCCCAGGAGGGGTGAGCACCAGGGTCAGGGACCTGTAGTCCAGGAGGGGTGAGAATAAGTAGGGTCAGGGAGCCCGTAGCCTGGGAGGTCTCAACTGGCCAAGGAGTGGTGCCAGGGCTCAGGAGTAGTGGCCAGAGGTTGAGGAGAGGCCAGAAGCTGGAGATTGCCAAGGCCAGGGAACCTGGATATCTCAACTGGCTTAGGGGCAGGGGCAGGGCCTGAGCCTAGGTAGCGGGGTCAAAAGCCAAGGAGGACCACAGCTGGACACTGATGCAGGAGGGACCCATAGCTTAGAAGCATGTGGAGACAGGGTCAGGAGCCCAGTGCTTCCAAGAGGTGGAAATAGGGACCATGGGCTGCACCTGGGAGTAGCCAAGATGAGAAAAGTACTCGGGTATGGGTGCAAAGAGACAGAGGCCTGAGCCCAGGAGGGGCAGAGATTGCAAGCCTGAGGTAGTGAGTGATTGGTAACATCTGCAAGACTTGGGCGTGGCTAAAAGAGGAGATGAGGTGGCCACATAATTGGTCCTTAGAATGATGAGTGGGGACACCTGTACTCAAACATGAGCTCTGGCTTGGGCAGGCTCCCTTTTCAAAAAATATAATTACAGCATATTGTAGCAGGTGAGTTAAAGGGGAGATGGTCTCAAAGAAAGCAGAGGTGACAAGGGAAAAGGGGGGCTCTCAGGGGCTTACAGTCACCTTTAGGCAGGGACCCCATTACAGGCTGCATCACACTGCGGACTTATTTATGAGTTTTATCTACCAAGACTCCCATATATTTCTGTATAATGCTGCCATCCTGGGGGGAAGACAAGGCAAGGAAGATCATTAAAAATGGGAAATATTCATGATCTTCCAGCCCCCAAACCTCAAACCACATCTCTCCAGCAACAGACTACCTAACTCCCACTTTCAGCAAACCACCAGGCTTTGCTACAGACCCAGATGCCAACTGTGCCCCTTATCAGCACTGACTGCATCATAACTGGACCAAACAACTTGGATTACAACATCTGGGATTCATTCACTTGCTCCCCCTACCAACATCATATAAGCCATTACTTACTTATAGTGCCTTTTTTACAGTACCCCCTTTCCCTATGTGAAAGAAAGCATGAATGTCAATTAACACCAGTTTAGAAAGACACAAAAGCTCATGGCAGAACACTTTAACCTCCCACAACATTACAGTACTGACTTCAGAGTAGCTATAAACAACAAACCTTTAAAAACAGACGTGAACACAACATTGTGGAACAAGAAATCGTCCACTGACTGGATTGTGTTAAGCATGGTCCCAAAAAAGACTCTGGATTCTTAATCCATCATCTGGACTAGCTTTTATATTTCCTATGCCCCTTATTGCGTTAATTGCCTTGCTTATCTCTTTGAATGTATTCAACCCACCTATGGTTCTCTCCACAGTGCCCTGTTGTTTAGAGCACCTTTTTTCTGCAAGTCCATTCATAGCATTTGTCGATGTAGGTTGTTGCCTACAAAAGCTTATGTCTCTCTCAAAGACTTAGGCTTTAAGTTACCAAGCTGTCCTTACTTTTGCTTAACCATTAAAGTGAGAGTAGGGAGCCAATAAGCAATGCTAAAAGAAATAAAAGGATGTGTGTGTAAAGGAAGTTTCTCTAAATTGAAAAAAAAGCTTCAAATGGAAGGATAGGAAGATATTTCTTCTGGAGTGTTACTTTTATTTATGATGTTACTGGTTACTGTTAAGGTTCTTGAGCAAGGGCATACTGGCCTAAGAACATTTGATAAACCATCTCTGTTTTTGTTTGATTCTTATTATTCTGGTGATGCCAAAATGTACTAGATATTCTGCATAACAGGATCCTTCCTTTGTGCCTTCTTCTCAAGGTAGCTTTCTGGCCTGTGATTCAGCTAATCAGCAGCTCTTCTGAAACAAAGTTATCCAGAAGCTTTTTGGCTTTCTTGCTTAACGTATAAGTTTGTGTACAAGAGGAACGAGGTTATACTTAAAGTAGTCAAAATATTTCTGTGCACAGTATTCCACTCACTGTCAGCCCTGCCTAGTCGAAGTCCTGGATGTACAAATGTCTTCTGTGCTAGTTTTGTCATTTGTGTTCACTTGCTGACTTGCAAACAATATCAGTCAACTTGTGATGAAGCTGAAAAGCTGAAACCTGTACATTCCCAGACTGGAGATCCTTTAATGCAGTGATTCTCAACCAGGGACAGGCTCAGTCCTGTTCCTTCCTGGCAAACTCCCCACTCTCACTAATGAGCTCCTCTGCAAAGAGGCAAGCATTGTAGTATATAATGTATCTTTTTAAATTGGGTACCACTGAATTCAGGAAAGTTATGGACAGGTGGCTTGAGTACAGTGAGGAGTGCCTTGGATATAGAAAGCTTGAGAGCCACTGTTCCAGTGGCTGCCATCTAATAGAGGAGGGAACACACTGAGTGGCAAGATGAAATTCTAGGTTCCAGAGTTTCCAGGGGTAAGCAAATCTCCACACCAAAAATTTCAGTAGCTCTTGGGTAATAAAATGGTGGATCTGATGGTCAGCTACAGAAGTTGTCATCATCAAGCAAGGAAAAAGCTAGATCCCTCACTAATGACTAAAGCTTTACATTATAATGGTTCTTTTGAAGTTTATTACTTTTTGCCACCTCCTGAAGCCAGCTTCCAGCACTGATGCCACAAATGGCACAGGCAGCCTCTGTATATGGCACACAGTAGATTGGGGAGGGGAGCAAAGGTCAGAGCAGCAGATTGGACAGTGAGCAGAGAACAGAACAACAGAGCAGGTAGGGAGCACAGGGTAGGAAACAAAGCAGAGTAGCCTACTGGGCAGGGACCAGAAAGTTGAGCTGTTTGAGTAGGCAGTGATCATGGTCACAGGGCAGGGAGCAGAAAGCTGAGCAGCAGATCAGGTAGAGAGCACAGGATGGGGAGCAGAACAGTAGATCAAACAGAGAACAGAGCAGGACCGCAGGCAGAGAGCACAGGGCAAGAAGCAGAAAGCAGAGCAGTAGATTGGACAGGGAGCAGAACAGTGGGCCAAGCAAGGAGCACAGGGCAGGAAGCAGAGCAGCAAAGTAGGCAGGAGCAGAAAGCTGAAAACAGTTTGGGCAGGGAGCAGAAAACAGGTACAGATCAAGCAGGGAGCAGAGAGCTAAGTAGTAGATCAGGTAAGGGAAAGGGATCAGAGTGGTACTCATGGAGAGTGTAGGACTAATTTTCGGCACCTGCCAAAAAGATCAGCTCCTACTCTCCTAAAGAACTGTAAGAGAAGGAGCTAGTTCAGTAGATATGGCAGTGGGCTAGAGACCAGATTAGGGGTCTTTTACATTATTTCCACTTACATATGCTAATAGATCCATTTCTATGCCTGCATTATTTTCCTTTTACAGTGGAGAAATTAATATTTAATCTACCTGTAAAGTGTCATGAAGACTTTAGATTAAAAGTGCTAAGTATTGTTACAATTTTTTAATTGTAATTGTGTCATACAATTTTGACAAATGTGGGTTTATTTTTTACCTGACTTTGTCACAGCAGAACCCAGCATCATTGATGCTGATGCAGAAAACCACTAATACTGACACATGTAAAAATTGTTTTTGAATATAAATATCCTGCTTGTAGTTTTAGTGGAGAAAAATATATATATTTTTTTATCAGCCAAGATACTTACGAGTAGATTCTTGGCTTTTGAAGGAATAGTATTTTATTTTTGCATCCTGCTCCATTAAAAAAAATTAGTGGGATTATCATTAGAGGAGGGGGGAAAAAATCTAAGACTGTCTAAACATTCCTTCTGGGGAAAGGGAAAAGGGCTCTTTATTATTGATGAAATAAACAGAGCCAGGTGGGTGAGAAATGACAGTAGATGACAGAGGACTTGGAACCCAAAATGAATTAAACTTTTTGCATTTTTTTTAACCAAACATAACTTCAAATGTATCAGCCTTTTTTTCCCCCTCTTTTACCACTAGTGCACTTTGGTAGAGAGCTGGGTAGCTGGGATACTTTTATTTTAGCTGAAATTAAATATTTAGACTCAGAGCAGTTTCAGACTGGAACTAGATAGCAATATACATCTCCAGTTTTTGTTTTTTCCCCATTTGAGCAGTTCATTCATAAATGGTGATGCATTCAAGACTCTTAATGAGATGGACTCTGTTACCATATCAGAATACTTTCTCAATGCTTTAAAAAATAAAACCTGAACATCCTTGCTTTGCTGCTAGGGACCTTTTGGCATCCGCAGACTCCATTTTTAAAGACTGCTTATTTTAAAGGAGAAGAGGTTTGGCAGTGTTCTTACAAAACCTGATGTAAAAATAGATTTTAGTTTCAAGAACTTCATGTCCCCCACTCACATAAGAGAGTTGATTAACTGAAATTTGGAAATCTGAAAAGGGAAAAAAAAAGGTCTAAGAAATCTTGGGTTAAAAGTACAAGAAAACAATTTTGGAAATACTTTTTACAGTAGTGGTAGAGGGTGTTTGGCTCTAAAGGGGCAGGAAAATTTATTTTGGAGCAAGTGTGACTTGTTTGGCTTTGGTCTGAACTTCCTCTACCCACCTAGGGGACCCTCTTCCTATAAGCAAAGTCATCAAAACTTTTCTTACTACTGACAAAAAAAGTGCACTTGAATGGAGTCTGTGAAATCTCATATAATAGCAGCTTTATTTTGTTGTATAACAAACAATGAATTCAAAGTGAAAACTATTTCTTATAGAAAGATAAACATTTTAAGAAACTCTGCAAGGAATAAGGAGGATTGCAGCCAGTACTTGGTTTGTTCTGCTTAAGCTTGCAAAAATAGAATAATATGTTAGTCTCAGGCTTGTTACAATACTCCTTCATATTCATTTCGAGTTTGGTAGTGTGCAGGGGTTTTTCTTTTCTTTTCCTTTCCTCCTTTTTTGTGAATCGATTTAACCTTTTCCATGTTATGGCTTAAATGAAAATAAGGGTAAAATGTTGAGACTATAAAATCTATTATAGGCAATCTAGAAAATTTTGAAATCATTAATTAATGTGTAGCTGATCAAAATGGGTAAAGGATAGAAGACAGTAATAAAGAAGGTGGGAGGAAAAATCCTAGCTGCATTAATTTTAAAATACCTTGTTTGTGAGCTAGAAATAATTAGAAAATAATTTAAATAGAAATTCTTTAAAATATGTAATTCAACCTCTTTCCTGCTCGCATCCAAAGCAGCAGAAGGCCCATTGGATATAGGGTATTGACAGTCTAAAATGATTACATGACTGTAATTGGTGTATGTAAAAAGAAAAAAAGGGAGATGGACAAACCATGATGAACCATGCCATTGCCTAAATCAATAAAACTTTACCCTATTATTTCAGGAATAATTTTCCCCCAGATTGGGTGACATCTTAAATTACACTAGTTTGCAAGCAGCAAACTGGTGAGTTGCACCTTGGTGCCCAGAGTGATCAGGATGTGCTGAGATTGCATCCTCTTAGGGTGGGAGCACTATCCCCCTGGGCAGTACTGTTCAGGAGGGTTGAAAGTTTGTCCATGGAGTGTTGAGTGGGAAGTGTTGGGAATGATGCATCCTGGAATGCTGGAAGAATGAAAATGATGGGTTTTTTTCCTCCTGGAACAGACTAATAACCCAGGTAAAACAGATCAAAGATAACTCTCATCTGAAGTGGCATAACTTTAAAATGTTAGGGGGTCCTAGCTGCAAACAGCAGCTAGATTCCTGTCATCTCTGAAACCAACACTGAATTTCTGTTTGTTCCAAGGGATCATTGTAACTCAAAACAGTTCCTGCAAAGTGGTCTCAGTTACAGCAGGGAACTGCAGTTCTGTCTGCACCCTGAATGTCGTATATTTTTTTAAAAGAATGTTAAGTGACTGACTGCCTAAATGGATTGCATTACAGTTTAGTGTGTATGATGAGTAACCAATTAAGGGACAAGTAAAAGTGGTGTTAACATTCCTCACTGAGATGAATGGAAAATCTTTTAGGTTTCTTAATTGTTTTTTGTCTTTATTTGTGTGTGGATATAATGCTGTTTCTATACATATTCACAAAATTTCTTTTGTGAACGTGGCAATAAACTCTCATTGTAACTACTCATTATTGTAAAATGATGTGAGGATCTGTCTAATCCTTGGAACCAGTTTAGGGATAGCTGTCTCAAGTATCTCTCACTAAAGTGCTTGATATATTTGTAACCTAGCTTTGAAAGTGCGTATTAACACACTTTATTTTGTATGTTTCCATTGCTTAGCTATTTTCCCAGGTGCTGCTTTGGTACTTTAGTTTTAGATTTTGAACTTGCCTGCAGTGGGATTTTAGTTACTAATACAAATCTTCCAACATTAAATATTAATCATTTACATTATTGAAAAATGATTTCAGCATTGCAATGTACTCCATTTTCAACCTGGTATAAGGTATATCTCTGTGGGCTGTGCAAATTTCACTATACCTCTATCTCAGATTTTAATGGAAGTAAACTAGTATGTGTAGGGTACACCCTTGTTATAAAATAATTGCATGTAACGGTTCCACTTCATTAAATAGATGTATTAAAACAATAGTTTACATGCTGGAGTAAAAGAACAAACTGTATGAACAAAAATATAGGAAAAAGAGTTGGATCAAGAAAAAGTGCATTTTAGTAGTAATTTAGAGATTGTATCCAGTCATACTATCTTTTCATGTGTGCTGGCCAAGGCAGAGGCCCTCTTGTGCAGGAGGGTTTCAGAGAAGCATGTGGGCACACTGGGCAGGGTGTAATTAATTGACGGGTGCTCGCAGGCTGGATGAAGTTGCCTTGTGGGCCAAATCCAGCCCACAGGCTGTATTCTGCCCACACCTGCTACAGCCTCTCAAGCTGTAGAGGTCTTAAAAATCCTAGCCCTGCTGGTGGTCCAGAATAAGAGCAGGGGCACTGTTTTTGGTGTTTTTTATTTCAGTTTGCTTAAAATAGTATCTTAGGAAATTTAAATCAGTCACATATAGGCTTGAAATATGAAAGCTGCAAAATGGTAGAATTAAGATTGCTTATGTAACCTTAAATCAACACTGTTATGTTCTGTTAGCACTATCCAAGTTTGGAGTACCTGTGGGCTGCACATCCCATGGAAGTGCTACTGACACTTCAACCTCCCCATGTCATGCCATATTGACACCTTCTTTGCTGCATGGGGTTTTCAGGGGTAGGAAGCAAAAGATGTTGGAGGGAGGCAAGGAGTCCAGAGGCAGTAGCACTCAATCAGGATCCCATGGACTGAAAATTAGCCCCCTTCCAATTGTGCTAGGGACACTAGGGATCCGGGTGTTCCTGTAGCCACAGAAAAACCTGATAAAACTCGGATTTTCCCATTTTAAGGAGAAATATCTGGATTTTCTCCTCAAAAAGAGAAAAACGTGGGAAACAGTGGGTTTCCCTGGCAGGCTGGCAGAATTGGATTGAGAATGAGAGTATTGAGGCCCCCAGAGTGAGGGAGGGAGGGGACGAGTTGGGCAGGGCTGGGGCTGCTGCCTAGCCTGGGTGGTGGATGGGGCTTGGGTCCCAGGGCTGGAATGCACAGCTGCAGGGCCCAGGTGGGGAGAGGAATGGAGCCACGAGTGGCTCATCCTGGCACGGGTGGAGTTGGGACTGGCTCCCCACTGCTGTGTGCATTCCCTGTGGAGGGACTTTCATGTGGGGCGCCCAGATTTGTACACAGGGTGGGTGTGGGCTGGCTGCTGTGGGCTCAGGGCTCCCTGCATTGCTGCCTTCACCCCAGGGCTTCTGTGGCCTGGCGGTTGAGACCCGGTGTGGCAGGGCAGAGAAGCTCGATGCCACTGCCACAAGCTCCACACTGCCATAGTGGGGCACCCCCTGCTCACCCAGCAGCAACAGGAGGCACAACTCTGCACCACCACCCATGCTGCTGCTGGGTGGGCAGGGGGCACATCTTCCGTGGCAGCACTTGGCTCATGGTGGCAGCATTGAGCTTCCCAGCCCTGCTGTGCACCAGGTCTTGCCTGCTGGGGCGGAGAATTTGCATTTTTATCAGGTAATTTGTGATTTTTAAACAGAAAACCACCTGGTGATCACCTTTTTAAAATTTTTATTGCATAGAACATAAGTCTGATCCCATCTGCGTAGAGGAGGTCCAGTCCCTAGTCTGCAGAGGCCAGGTCAGGCTCTGAGAATGAATTAGAGCTGTGCATTGAAGGAGATAGTTGCCTGCAGTATTGCCTTGTTTGTTCCAGGAGGAGGAAGAGAGAGAGGCCGCTCTCATAGTTTAAGGCAGTTAAATGCTGGCTGGGGGGAATCTGACTCTGCCATAGACTACTTATGCAATGCTGACAAATCACTTGCATCAAATGCCAGTAGCCTTTAACTAAAAAGCACATGCAATTAATATGCGTGCCTTAAGACACCTGGTGCCAGATTTACAACAGTGATCTGTGCTCACAATTGCAGTTCAAATCTATTAGTGGCGTGCATTGGCGATGCGTAGGGGGTGTACGCAGGTGCATGCGCACCCCCTAAGATCAGCCATGCACCTCCTGAAAGTGCCAGCCGCGAAACCGGAAGTGCACTTCCACATTTGCTACTGGCTTGGTGATCAGCCACTGAGGGGACCCCCTGGTTGGCAATCCGGTACCCCCCAGACTTGGGAGGCACCAGTTGCCCATGGTGACGTGTTACACATGCTTAGCAGATGTCTGAAGCTGGGCACCCAAAAAAGAGGGCATTTCAGGTTCATCATCCCATTTCTCCATAATACTGTATCACCCCCCTGTATCAGTGGTGTGAAGATAAATTGGTTAACGTCGGCAAAACCTACTGTTGTGATGACTGCCATGGAGAAGCCCATATAGAAATACACTGATTTTTATATTCCGTACGAGGAATTTTTATATTACTAGTTTTATATTCCGTATGAGGCTTGCATATTGTGTAAATACCTGGGTCACATGTTGAATGACCAGACAAAGTTGTGCTATAATGTATGTGTATAATATTCTTTTAATATAGCTATTTTGTATGTAATTATATCTTATTATCTTTAGTTTCATGTGTACCTCTTTTTTTAAGCAGATCTTTCTATCTTGTTTCTGTCTTGTGCTCACTGACTTCGTGCTGCCCCAGAAAGATTTATTTTCTTTATACTCTCTATGTTCCTGTGTCCCCTGAATTAAATGATATGCAATGCCCACAGAGACATCTGTAAGGGATTTTTTTTCTTTTGTTTTGATGCTGCTACAGTAGTCATCAGGATATATTTCTTTTGCTTACATTTACTTTTTCTTAATGTATTCTATTCATTCTACCAAAAAAAATCCTGTTTAATTCTATTTTGTCCTGTTACTTTTGGCATGCTAAACCTTTAACATTCCCTTGATATTAGTAAACTGTTTTTTTGGAAATGGATACACTTCATATATATATCTTGTTGTTTCCCACTTTCTATCACTCCCACTATGTGCCACATTTTTTTTTAAAGAGATCCATTTGTCATCTGTAAAAGTTTTCATTGGGACAATATGCTAATACATTTGTTTGTATCATGTTTGTCAAATATGCTTTCTTTGCAGGGTCATAATAACTTGCTCAGAAAGATGCAGTTTCAGGTTTGTTAACTTGTGAAGCCTTAAAAACAAACTTAAATTTTTTATTTGGACATAAAAAGAACATTCAGAAACTTAAGTAAGGAGGATCTGGTATTGATATATTAGTGAGTATTCTTTAACGTCTTCCTTTGTTGTCATGTTACTCAATGCCCCAGGTTGATGGTGGTGGAAAGATACCACCATCTGATGGCTCTCCAGTACCTAGGTGTTTGATATTAGACGCTTGTCCTTGGGATTTGTACTGCAGTCACCAAAGATGACTGGAACAGGTTACTCAGAGAGGTGGTAGAAGTTCCATTCTTGGATATTTTTAAAACCTGGCTAGACAAAGTTTGGCTGGGATGACCTAGTTGGGGGTGGTCTTGCTTTGAGCATGGACTTGGGCTTGATGACCTCCGGAGGTCCCTTCCAACCCTAAATTTCTGTGATTCTAAGATGATCACGGTTGTCATTATTATGCATTCTGTTCATCAGGGGTACAAAATGGTCAAAGAGTAAGAATTACATTGATTTCTTCTGTACCTTTAACTAACAACTGGTGATTTTCTCCAGGCAGTATGGAGTTGTTTAGATGCTCAGGGATTCTGTAGCAGAATGATGAAAAATGAAAGGAGTATCTTTCTTTCTAGCTACTCAGGGATTTCTAAATAGATAATTTTTACGCTCTTGTACCTCCAGACCTGGGGTAGATTTGGGAAGAAGTTTCCTTGTGACTTGGAAAGTCTGAAAATTTTACATACTTCACTAACAGAAAGGTCCTCATGTGGAAAAACTTCTGAAATATTGGTTTTCTCTCTTCCAGCCATAAAAGCTTCATAGTTACCAATTAGTTCAATTTAATGGAACTGTCAACAGACTTCACTATAGAACACTGCTCTTTCCCTCACTTTTTAAGAGGCATTTAAAAAAACTTGTGTGTGTGATCCTAAAAGAAGTTGGATTGGCAGCTTTGGAAACTGAACCCCATAGAATCTGTTTATCGCCCCAAAAAGGAACTTCATGACAGCTTGCATATCCAACTCTGAAAACTGCCTCACTCTAGAATAGCAGAAATGATTACATCTGTCTCTATGCTTAGTGTAGCACTGATGTTCCTCAAGAACATTGGTGAATTTATTCTTCAAGTATAGGCATACTGTCTCTTGTTAAGTAGAAGCAAGTTTATCCATCACACTTGTAATATTATCAAACTGATACAGCTCTGTTTGACAAGACTAATTTTTTTGTAAAAGCACATTGACCGACATTGATTTATATTCCTCTCCTTTAGTTGTTTATCACCTGATTCCCATATCAACTTTTCCTCTTTTTTTGCCCATTTACCTGATGGGCTAATTAGCAAGTAGTTACCATAATTATCCTACTTGCCCTCTTATGCTAGGGACAGACATTACACATAAACCGGTTTAAGTAATCAGAAACTGGTTTAAACCTGTAACAGAACACACGTTCAGTGCACATAAACCAGTTTGAAAATGACTGAAACCAGTTTGAGAGGAACCTGGTTGAATGTACAGTGAGACTTAACTGATTTGGGTTAAACTAGTTTATTCAATGTCTGTCCGAGACCCCTTCCTGGTTTAACTTAAACCAGACTCCCCCAGCATCCCAGATGCTTTGCAGCCCTGGGTGGGGCTCTCTGCTCCACAGCAGAGCTGGCCCTTCCCCTTTGCTCCCTAGCTGGAGCTCCAGCAGAGATGGCAGGCACAGCAGCATCTACCTGGCTTCCCTTTGCCCCATCCCCCACCCTTCCCCATGGCTGCTCAAGCAGGGATCCCTCCCTCCTCCCTCCCACAGCATGGACCATAGCCAGCATGTGGTATGCTAGCTAATGCTGAGAGGTGTCTGCATAAAGCAGACAGGATAGTGTCCGCTTAGGGCATTTTGGAGCTAATCAACAGGTCAGCTGGTAATGTCACTCCATTCCTTCCATGGAAAAAATTGTTTAAGAAGAGTTTGAACTAATGAGAGAGGCTTTTGTTTTGTTGATGGGCTGATAAATGCTGTGTAAATCCCTGCTGACTCCCTCGCTGACCGAGGGGGCGACGGCAGGACCTCTCCCTAATTAGAGCATCCTGCCGGGGCCTGGCCACACCTCTCAGCTCAGCATTATGGAAAGGAAGGGAAAGCTGCTGTAGTGCCGCCACCCTACACCTCTCCTCCCCAGCTTCTAACCTGAGCCAGTGCAGGCATGTGCCTGCATTTTTTCAGTCCGGAGGGGATGTCTCTCTGGTTACAGACTGGTTTAGCCTAGCCAGATTTGACTAACCTGCAAAGATTGAATCAATTCAGGCTCAGGCTTTTTGAATGTCTGTCCCTAACCTTAAAATTCTTACTCTTTTCGTCTTCTGGATTTTTCCAGTATTCCAAAATTTATTACAAATGAGTATCAGCTGGCCATGGATCTCATCAGCAAGTTCTTTTAGGACTTCTGACTCCATTTTAGCTAGGACTGCTAACTTCAAAGGTATTTATCCCTAGCTAATGTTGTTGAACATCCTCTTCAGTTGCTAGTGTGCTGGAAAGTACTTCAGTTATCCTCATAGGCTAAGAGTACGTTAGGCTGCTACTTTCCAAATACTAAGCAGAAATACTTATGGATCACTTAGCATTTCCAGCTGTACCACTTCTAGGATTTCTTTTGTTCTACTACGCTAAATACAAAACAAAGCTTGTACTTTGCCTCGTTTCTTAAAAAATTGTGTGTTAGTTGTGACTGCTGCATAGTGTTAATACGAAAAAAGAGATTGGATTCAGTGGTGATTTGTAGGCATGGTCACAGCAAATGTTTCATATTTTGCATATGTCTATGTATACATATGATCCATTTCCTGTCTTAGAATAAGTACCGGCAAATGTAAAAGGCGAATGTTTGAGTGATGTTAGTAATATACGCATATAGTAAAGTGAACAGCTTGTTTGCAGTTATTTACCCATAATCTATAGTAAAATGGCGTTCAAACTTCCAAGAAGCTTGGCAGATCACGCTGTAGCTCTACCTGACAAGTGAACAAACTGCTGAAAAATAATATTTTTGAAACATGTAAAGTCTTTTTTAGTGGGCAGCAGCTCTTCTCTGGTGGTTGTCATGTGCTGAAATTCAAGGTCCTTGTAGTAATCTTTCCTGACACCCTTGCAGTGCTACCTGATTTTCCTGTGATTTAGGAACTATTAGGAAATACTGCCTAGCCTTCTTCCCCCCCCCCCCTTTTAATTTATAGAAACTTGAAAAGATGGTGTTGGACCTTGAGATCATTCTAGCCCAATCCCTGCACTGAGATGAGATGAAGTATACTTATATCATTCAGGCAAATGTTTGTTTAACTTATTCTAAAATCTCCAGTGCAAGAAATTGTACAACTTCTCTGGATAGCCTGTTTCAATATATTATTGCCCTAGAATTTTTTTCCCAATATTCAAGACTCTACACTTCTCTTCATTGAATTGTTGTTGATTTCAGGCCATCTCTTCAATCTGTCAAAATCTTTGAGCTCTGTTTTTTTCCTTCCTGAGAGTATGTAACCCATCCAGTTTAATGTTATCTATCAATTTAATTAGTGTACTTTCTACTGCATCATCTATGACATGAATGAAAATACTGAATAAAAATGGGCCCTCTGATCGGGGAGGGAGAGAGCTGAAACAAGACCTCTGCTTGGTCTAGAAAGGAACCATTGATAAACTCCTCTAAGAGTCTTTTTAATTGCATGTATGTTCACATAATAAAAAATAGATCTAGATCACTGGTGTTCAACATTTTTCCCCAGAGGGCCAAATGGGCAGTGTCTGGTTGGTCTGCAGGCTGGATCCAGCTGGTGGTGCCAATCTGGCATCTGGGGCAGGTGCAAGGGCCACCATCCAGCCACATGG
Source organism: Crocodylus porosus (assembly GCF_001723895.1). Classification (NCBI taxonomy): domain Eukaryota; kingdom Metazoa; phylum Chordata; order Crocodylia; family Crocodylidae; genus Crocodylus; species Crocodylus porosus. The sequence goes on from NW_017728886.1 coordinate 27,805,371, forward strand.
AGGAGGATGGAGTACAGCCCAGTTCTATAGGGGGATCTCATGGGGGATGACCTGGTCTCATGGGGGATGAAGGGGCCATGGCTCCACCATGTCAATGAAGGAGGATGTGGCTTGGCCCCAGCCTGGCCCTATGGGAGGAAGAGGGCATGTCCTGGCCTCAATACAGCTGCTTGGGCAGAAGGTGTTGCCTGCCCCTCCCTTCCCCTCCCCTCCTGGGGTAAAGGATAGCATCCCAGCCTGGCCCTGACCCGGTTGTGCGGGAATTGATGGTTTGGGAATTTGGCATAGGGGAAGGTGGCCCTATTAATGGCAACTGGTCCCCTGCTGCCAAATTTCCTGGCCCATGGGGAGCCCTGTTGGCCAGATGGGATGGCCCTGTGGGCCACATTCGGCTTGTGGGCCTAAGGTTGAGCACACCTGATCTAGACCTTGCTTCCTTAGCTTACGCCAGATTGTCCTGTGGAATAGTGTCCAAAGTCTTACTAAAGGCACATCAGCTCTTTTCCCCTTACCTGTCTGTCAGAGGAAGAAATTAGATGGTTTTAACAAGATCTATTCTTGAAAAATGTATGTTGATTATTTTATCACTTTATTCCTGTCTAGGTACTTGTAAATAATTTGTTTAATCATATTATAGAATATTTCTAGGAATCTTAGGTAGGCTGGATGCTCTTAATTCCTTAGGTCCTCTTTCTTTTTTTTAAAGGTTGGCCTTCTCCCATCCTCAGGGACCTTCTTTGTGTTCTCCATGAATTCTCAAATACATAATTTGATGAAGTATGATAGATAAAGAGATAAAGACTTTATATGTTAATTGACTCATTAGCTTTTGACCTGCCTTAGAAATCTGAAGCTTAGCTATATTACTTGCTAAAATGATATTTTACACAAAATCATACACAAGCTGGTATGAATTCTGTGTGGAATGTTAGTATGAAAAACAAAGCTGTGGAACACCTATCTGGAACCTAAAAGTTTGTTTAAATATGTTCAGCATTCTTAGCTATTTTTGTTGAGTTGGAACAAGGAAAAGGTGAAAACATATTTTGACCTGCAAGAGAGAATCACCAGCCAGAAAGAGGAAAAGCTCCTGATATATATATCATAGAAGGATAAAAAGCAAATGCGGTAGCAAAAAAAAAAAAAAATAACAGAACATCTGCATTTTAGGTTACTGGTCTTATTTCCTTCCTTGCAAAGGCCTAGCATTTGAACCCATTTGAGGAATATAAAGAAAAAATAAAAAATGTTATAAGTCAAGAATTTCTGGTCAGACTACTGACAAGCTTTTGGCCCCTTTTGTAAAGAGAATACTTTTTTTACTGGAATCAGATAACTTGTGTCCTGTTTGAACCTGTATTGCTCCATAGAGCTCTTTAGAAAAGTCTGTACCCAATGTACCTGAGTCAGGACCCATCAGACACCAACAAAAATGTTCTGATATGAAGCAAGAAACTTTGATGCATGAGACTGGGGTAAAGGAAACTAAAGCTTTTTTATGCACATACCTTTCTTGTCCCCTGTGCAGTTATCAGCCAACTAAAACTGGAACTGTACCTGGACTCAGAAAAAGAACCCTAGAAAGCTGGAAGGAGAAAGCAGGTTTATTTGGTGAGATTCTTAGCTTAAAATACTAGTTTGTCTGACTCTGAAAAAACTCCCTAAGGGTTTTTAAATAGTCCAGGCAAGGGACACTGAAGTAAATGTATTTCTAAGTATGCTTTGTTGTAGAATACTTAATTCAGTTTCTCTGGGAAAATCCAGACACAATTTCCCTTGCCTACTATGTGCCAAAATTGTATAAATTTACAAATGATTATTTTTTCCCCCTTGGGATTGTCCCTAAAAGCATTTTGATCAGCTTTCTGTGGGCCTAATAAGTCTACCCTAAGACCCCTACAGTAAAAAAGTAGATGAGTATTTTTTTAAAAACGTAGCCATCTAGACAATGGAATGGCTATATCAATTATATACACGCAACTCATGCTTTAATAGACCAGGTCTCATATGTGAAGAGATTTTCAGGGTTCCAGCTTTAGGCTTGAACATGCCAAAAGAACTTAAAGCAAAACAGATGTGCTGTACTTTCTAGGTGTTTTATGAATGATGCAGTCCTAGACTCCCCATAGGGTTACTACTATAAAGAGATGGCAGACCATCTCAGACTATTAAACTGAAAGCCCTGGACCTCCAGTATAGAGACACAAACATCAACTAAAAGCCCTCCTTTTTAAATGAAATTATTTTGATAAAAATTTGTAACAAAAAGTTGAAAAATAAAGGATTATTAGTAGTCTTAAAAAGGTAAAAACTGTCTCTTATAGTATTTTAATATTTTAAAACAAGTGATTCCATAAACTTTTCAGCTCTGTATCCCTTCTTACATGTTTTCTTCAGCTCTAGGTAAATCTTTTCACCTTGCCATCAAGGAAGGTGAAATTTACTTTGTAAATTCACAAAATGTAATAGCAAATGTATTTTGTTTGACAAAATGAGTCTTAGTTCCTACATATGCGCAAGGGGGCACAGAACTATTTTATATATCAATGTGTTGTGTTACAAGTTTCAACCTGGAAAGGCTCCAGATGATTTTTAACCTCGAATACAATTTAATTTCATTAGTGAGGCTTGCAGAGACATGAAGTAGAGCCAGATTTCATAGACATTAGGGCTGGAAGGGACCTTTGAAGATCATTGAGTCCAGCCCCCTACACCAGGGGCAGGAAGTCAGCTGGGGTCATAGGATCCCAGCAAGATAAACATCCAAATTTCTCTTGAAGGCGTTCAGTGTAGGTTCATGAACCACTTCTGATGGCAGGCTGTTCCAGACCTTGGGGGCTCGGACAGTAAAGAAATTCTTCCTTATGTCCAGCCTGAAACGGGCCTGGAGGAGTTTATAGCCATTTGACCTTGTCATCCCTTGGGGTGCTCTGGTGAACAATCGTTCCCCCAGATCCTGGTGAACACCCCTTATAAACTTGTAGGTGGACATCAGATCACCCCTGAGCCTGTGCTTTTCCAGGCTAAAGAGTCCTGTAGTTCTCAGCCTGTCATCGTAAGGTCCTATTTCCTGACCTCTGATCATGCACGTGGCTCTTCTCTGGACTCTCTCAAGCTTCTCCACACTCTTTTTGAATTGTGGAGCCCAAAACTGGACACAGCACTCCAGCTACGGCCTCACCAAGGCCGAGTACAAGGGGAGAATGAAGTCCCGGGATTTGCTTGAGAAGCATCTATGGATGCAAGCCAGCGTTTTGCTCACTTTACTAGCTGCAGCATCACATTGAAGGCTTATGTTCATCTTGATGATTAAGATGATGATTGCTATTCACTTTACAGCTCTCTGTATTTTTGCACATACTTTCTTATTATTTATACCCTGAGCATGAACTCTATCAGTCTACATCACCTTTCAAAATTTAAAATTAGTTAAAATATTCTATTTTAGAAATAATTTACTGGATGAGTCCATAATAATGAATTAAGTTTCAGACCTGGAAATACAATTAGTTGGCAAAAGGATGTCACTAAAGGGAGGAACCTGAAGAAAATATCAAAAATGGTTGGTCACTGGTATCTGTTGGAGAGAAGAGAAGCCACTATAAGTTATGAACTGAAACACCAGTAAGCAGAAACAAAGTGTCCATGTGTAAATTCAAACTTTATTTTCATTATGATTTTAATTACTTTCTGTCTGAAAAGTGAATTACATATGTTGAAATCTGTAGCAGTTATGGTCTTAAGAGGTCAAATGTTAACTTATTTATTCCTGCTAACTTCACCATATGTATTTATGATTGTGGTATCAGTATTCTTTCATATTAGTTCAAGAGCACTTCACTCAAATTAAAACACAAGGGCTGTTCAAGGACACCATTAAGGCTGATGTTTATCCCTGGAAGAATGTGTTTACAAGGCTATCCAATCAGCTGTAAGATCAAACATATTTTCAGGATAACATGAAGTAAGAGAGAGTAATAAAACTATTAGTGTTTTGTTGGGACATAAGGAGATCAAAGGTGTGAATGTGCAGAAGAAAAATCTAAAAGCACTCAGTTCAGTTCAGACAGGTGTGTGATTTAAAGTTGAGGGATTATGAATATGAAAACATTCATGTAGAGTACAGTATTCTATTTTCGGGCGGCTGACTTGTGTCGCTTGGTGCTCATTGTCCTGCAAATGGAATTAATTACTTTTCCAACCGTACAATTGTAGCTATAGACAAGAATCATCAGTAAACTCTCTCTCACTGTCTTTGAGTCAGACAGGCTCCAAACAGAAAGAACTTAGGCCTGTCCTGTACATTCACATTCTAAGTTCCTCTGTGCCAGCAATTTTGTGCCATCTCTGCCAAGTTATGTAAGGCTCCTGCTGGCAGCTAGCAGAAAGTGCCTGTAGGCACTTCCATACCATCTGGCAACTGGCAGATGATGCCCACAGGCACTTCCATGCCCTCTGCTCTGAGGTGACCCAATACAGAGCTGCCAGGGTGCATGGATAGGTATGGCACTTGGTTGATGGTAGCCACCATCTGCCTCCAGGACTTCTGTTGGTAGAGGGAGATAAGTATGAGTAAGGCTAGTGATGGTTGTAGCTGTAATCTAGTATGAGTGGGTGTTTTGTATGAGGACTGAAAAAAGATCTCAGGTTTTAACTACTGAAGAGAGATTTGCTCAGAGTCAAGTTAACAGTCCAGATGTTCATCCAGGTCACCCAGAAGATGATGTTGGCTCTTATGGGTTCTTGACTGAATTTAAGTCCTATGTTCCTGTTGCATAAAACAACACTGTTTAGTGAAGGTCTGTTTATAGTGTAAAAATAACATTTTTTAATATGGAATATATATATATAAGCATAATGGCCTACTGACCATAAAGGTAGAATTTTAAAGCAAGAGAACTCTTCAGTTCACTCTCTTCTCAGTACTGATATAAAAATGCTGGCACACATTGTTATTCAAGTATATGTTCACGTATCACCTCCCACCCCCGCACACAGCCACCTCTTGCAAATAATAATTGTGAATCTGATTCTCAGTTAGCAGGCAAAGCTTTTCAAGAGTGATTTTCTTTTTCTCTCCTTTGAACATATTCTCTACCTCATCCGTTTTGGAGTTATTCTCCAGGCTTTCATAAAATCTTGAAAAGCTGTTGAGACAAAGTGGAGTTACTTGAGACTTTTTTTTAGTAGTAATAATACATATCAGAATCCTAGTTGTAGAAGGTGGACAAAGACTACATACAACTCATATGCTATCTATCATAATTCATGGAAAGAGACTGATTTCATTCTAAGCAAAGGGATCACTTTGGGTCAGCTTTCTGTCTTTAGCTACTGCAGTTTAATATTGCTTTGGAACGGTTACCTCAAATCATTCATGCCAATTTTTAAATACAGATTTACCTACTGGTACCCCTTATATGAAGAGCAGCTAAGGTAAATGATACTTCCATGACCGAATACATTTAAAGGGTATCTACACTGCATTGCAATGTAGACAGACCCTTAGGTCAGGGGCTGGAAAAGTCTGTCCTGTGGGCCCAGTTGGGCCCGCATCAAACTCCATTTCCCAGCATCCCTTGCCCACATCGCTGCAGCTGATCTCCATGGAGACCCCAGCAGCAGTGGGGCTGTGACAGCACAGGGCAGGGCATGCGGCTGGGCAGGGAGCTGCTCCAGGGCTGGGATCTTGCTGCAGTGACAGTGCTCCAGAGCTGGGGCAGAACTGTGATTCACTGCCCATGCACCCCAGGCAGGGGCATGCAGGCAGTAGATCTCAGTTCTGCCCTGGCTCCAGACCATGCTGTCACTGCTGCAAGACCGCAGCCCCAACTCCAGCCCAGTCCTGACGGTCTCCACCCAGCTGCGTGCCCTGCCAGTGCTGGTGGGGCAGGTCTCCATGGAAACCCTGGCCCTTCACTGTCATGGCCCTGTCACTGGTAGATCTCTGTGGAAACTGGCCACAGCTTTGTAGGCAGGAACTGCTGGGAAGTGGAATTGTGCTACTGGCTCCACCATTTTGCCCACCCCTGGGTTAGGTGATCAACACAAATCTGTATTGCTTCAAACCAGCTCTTGCTGCCATTGCATGAGTGGAATTAGGGCAAATTTGTCTGGTGAGATCAGAGATTGGTGGTGTTAAGAAAGGTATTGCCTCTGGAAACTTTTTGGCTTCTGACTATATTGACTTTTTGTAGCCTGCCTGCACCCTTCTCCTTACCCCACCCATACCCTAACTTGTATCACTTAAGACACAGAAGGAGTATTGTATTCCTGCACAGCCTCAGTTTTGAATCTAGGGCCACTTAATGCCCAGTTATATTCTTCATTAGAATATCTCTGCTGCAAAGTTTGGTAGAGTTCTTGCTGATTAATAGTTTGTTTAAAGTTATGGGCTCTGTTTTATATACATATTCTGTTTTAAATATCTCATTGTTTCTGTATTAGCATTGATGTCCAATAAGTAAGTGACCAGAGGTAGTTTAAAATAGTCCTGCTTCCAATCTATAAAGATACTCATTTGTATCAGTGTACAAGAGTGAATTTTTTGAACTTTAAGTCCTAAATTACTTTTTGAAAGGAGTTAAAGTTTAAATACAAGGATGATTTTCTTTGTCTCCTGAAAGTGTAAAGAATGCATAAACTTTCCCCTAAGTTAATAAAAGAAAGAGCATACCCTGTCAAATGAAATTCCTAACACTTTCCAAAAAGTTCATTTTGTGTGAAAATAAAGCATACATTTCCATCACCTGAATAAAAACAAGGCATTATATTAAGGTAGTTCTAGTCTCAATTTATGGCTTTTGCAACCGCAAAAGTTGTACATTAGGTATGTTTTATTTACATATCAAGTTAAAATGTTACATATTTTAACTTTTCATTGTAATTAGTCATTATGTATTTTTAATAATTAAAATTGCTCACTTTTTAAAGCTACTTTAAAAACGTTATTTATAATTTGAATAAAGCACTCCTAAATGTTGTGCCTAAATTTGTTTACGTTTGGCCAATTGCCTAAAAACACACGTGCATTATTATCTGGTTGAAATTTGCATTTTTCTCAATTGATTTGCACAGGATGCTTCCTTACTGCATTCAGGAATCTATTATAAATGAGACCTCTGTGCAGAGGATGAATGCAGCAGTGACAGTTCAGCAGGATAATAGTGCTAGTCAGAAGCAGCATCTATTGCGACTCATCTAGCAACTTATGTGGTGGATTTACTAGAATGGTCTACATATAGAATAATCTGAAACTGCATTTTCAACTTCTAATTTAAGAGAACTTAAAGTAGAAACCAGTGAGATGAAATGGAACAAATATTTCAGTTCATAGATACAGGATACAGATCTAACCAAGGATAATTTGTCAGTCTAGAAAATACAGTAAACAAGTGGGACAAAATGGTATCAATAGAACTGGAGCATAGATGTTTTTTTCTGAAAAAATAACAAACCAGTTGCAGTAATTTTAAGAGGGGGAATCCTCTCTGGCCCTAAAGTCCCTCCTTCTCCCCTGGAACAAGTTTACTACTTACACTAGATCTAGTTTATCATAATCTGTAAATGAGTAAAGTTTCTGTTCTGGTTGTGGGTACTGTCTAGTGCAGGGTCAGCAACATTTTTGGGAAGTGCCAAAAATGCCCACAACCTTGACTTGTAAGATGTTGGTGTGCCAAGGGCTGATGGCAAGGGAGCTGCAAGGAACCTGATCCTTGTCGTTTCAGGGCAACCCTGGCCCTTTCCCCACTGCCTACCCCAAGGCGTGCAGGCCAAGCAAAATGCTTTCACATGCCATGCACTGTCACCTGTTTTGGGGGTTATCTAACCCTTGTCTAGCATGTTCTGATAATATTAAAATTTACAGCTGACATGACTAAGTTGCCTTTCTATGCATGAGTGTTCATGTTTTAGACTGTTACTGTATCTTATCCACTAGTCAAATAGTAGCTGTAGCAGGAATTATGGGCAACTGGTGCCTCCTGAGTCTCGGGGGGCACTTGCAGACATCAGCATCGGGGACAGAGCTTGTGAGCACCTGCAGACACGGGTGGTGTTGTCGGTGGTGGGGACGAAGCTTGCAAGCACCTGCATACGTTGGCAGTGGTGTCAACACTGGGGACGGAGCTCGCGAGCAGATACTGGGGGTGCTGGGGACGGAGCTCACAAGCACCCGCAGGTGGTGGTGGCAGGGACAGCTGGGGCAGGGTGGGCACAGCACAGAGCTACGGCTTCTCCGGTGGGCACAGGGAAGCACCACAGTGCTTCACTTGGCCTGCAGCCCCTGGTCTGATGCTCGCCTGCTCACCCAGTGGCTCCCACTGCTGCTTCTGCTGCTCATCTGGGAGGGCAGGGGGAGGCGTGTGCCCCTGGATCTGCGCAACATGGGCTGGGGCCGGGGCTGTGCCAAGCTCTTCTGGCAGGGTGGTGCTGCCCTGGGAAGGAGCTGTGGGGAGGGCTGGGGAGTGGGGAGGCACAAATTTGCTGTATCAACAGTTGTGAATCTTGTCAATGCAAAAAAAAAAAAAAAAAAGTTGAATTTTAGGTCACTAGAGCTTTCTTAAAGTGTCACTAACACTGTATGGATTCTAAAATGGAAGTACAAATTTGCAACCCCTGACCGTTGGAAACAAAATCTAACTGGATTGTCATTGTCTTTTAGTAGATCATAAGGTAACTGCTTGTAAGCTCAGACTTGATTGAAATTTTTCTGAGTAAAATTAAGATGGGGAAAACAGATCCAACGGTGAAGCTTTGCCTTTGATTTTCAAGGTTTTTTACTTGCCTAGATGGGTTCCTGGTGGCTTAAGAAGGTTCAAATAGCTGTAACAGGGTGGATGAGGTGTGTGGGAAGGGGGGGTGGGAAACTGGGAGAAGGCTAATTTTTTGCTTTGGAAAGTGGTTATGATGTAAACCTCTCTAATTTATGTTTTTGGTCACTCCTAGGTTGGATTACTCTAACATTTCTCTCCATGGGCTATGCCTCAAAGTAGCTAGAAAGTCTTAATGCAGAGTGCAGTTGTTTTCTTAATAGTATTTTGCCTATAGACCCCCTTTACTAACTAGAGAATATAGTGCTTTCCAATTATTCTTGTACAATACTATACACTACTTACAGGTCAAAACAAATCACTTTGTGGTGTGGTTCATTTAGGGATTAATTCTGTCTTCATGCTTTAGTTTGAAGTTGAGATTGTTTGGAGTGCTTGGGACAGGTTGTGAGGGAGTGGGGCCTAGGAGCGGCCGTGAACTCCCTAGCGCCCCCTACCGTCATATTAGGGTGGACTCAGCACCCTCAGAATCTCTCCCGCCACGACTTTGCTGTTTAATAGGTTAAATGGGAGGCTGCCTTCATTCCCCTCGTGAACGGTATGCGTGTTCTTGCCCCTACTCCAAATGGGGCACCTCTGTGCACCCCTCCCTTAAGGGGTATGCGTGCCTCCAAACCTCCCCTTTAGCACGCCCCAAGCCTCGCAGCTGTTCCGTGGGACGTTGTACAGTCCCCTGCCCCTCAGGTGCTCTCTCCCTGGCACCCTGGGCTC
>NW_017728886.1:27815012-27823073 GCF_001723895.1 Crocodylus porosus
AGCTGCCCAGTTGATTGGCAGCTCAGTTCCTTTTGCTTCCAAGGCACAGGACACCTTGGTGCTCCTGTGACACAGGTGTCACTAAATTGTGGTGTTATTGCTCAGGAGATGTTATTGCTCAGGAGATGTATTCTAAATCAGGGTTGTTAAAGATATGGTCTGCAGAGCACCAGCATCCAGCCCCTTGGTGCTGTCTATGGGTCTAGGACTGGACCTGCGTGTTGCTGTGGTATGTGCTGCTGATGGCGTGCAGGGCTGGTCTGCATGCCCAATCCACTGCAATGCCTGTCCCAGTCCCATTCTTTTGTAGGGCCCGCAGGGCCTGGTTAAGCTCGACAGCCCTGTTCTAAATGAAAAACTGTCAGTTTTGAAATTCATTCCCACTTCCCTTTCCCAACTGAAACAGCATAGTTCATCATCTATAAGAGTGTAATTCTACCTATATGTCGAGGTTATTAATAATGACTTGATTTATGGTGGTTCCTAAGAGCCAAACAAAGTGAAGCCTTACTGTGTCAAATATAGTAAAATGCAAAGTAGTAGTCAGTCCCTGCCTTAGTGAGTTTATAATCTACAGCGGTGGTCAGCAGTGCTTTCTAGGAGCAGGCCAGAATGACCCAGCTCAAGTCTGTGGTGGGCTGGTGCTAGGTCCTGCTTGCTGCCACTGAACACCATCAAATCCTCCCGCCGCAGCTCTTTGGGCCAGATCCAGCTCATGAGCTGTAGGCTGGCAACCCCTGATCTAAATTGTCAAAAGCAGCAGATGGTGGAGCTCCATGGTTTGATTTTGGGACTTTGCAGCTAGGAGGGGAGAAGGTTAATAATAATTCAGGGAAGTGGAATGAGGACAACCAAGTAGTGTTTATGAAGCTGAAGTGAAGAGACTAGGGGGAGGGAGGAGCAGGAATTGGAGCAAATGGCCAATCAGCACAAAGCAGGAAAGCCGAGTCAGAAGCATAGAAAGTTCGGAGAGGGTCTGAAGTCTCAGCTCTGGCTGCTTCTGCTGCTGCTCATACTGGCTGGAGTCCGTGGCTAGTTTCTCTCCCGGCAGTTTTTCCCATTCAGGCCCTTGACAGGGAGGGCATCACCTGAGTCCTAGTGGCCAAAGAATGTGTGCCAGGGCTTGAGGGAAGGGGCAAAGTAGGAGGTTGGATGGCTTTTACATTATGCTAATTTAGATTGGGTTTTTTTTACTGCACGTGTCTTGAGAATGGTGATAGGTGAATAACCTAATGATTGAGAGTACAATTATATGCAGTTACAAAATATTTTGTAAGAAACATTGTTATAGGCTTTTAAAAAGTATTTTGGCTATTTTATACTTTAACATGGGAAAATCTGTATATTTTTTTTTTAACTGCCTGACTTCTGGGGGAATGCCTTTCTCCTTTTAAAAGAATCAAATGTCACTGCATTCTAAAACTGGGAAAAAAAGATTAATATTGATAGATCTGACCAATAGAAACTTAAAATTAAATGATTTTAATTTGCTGAAAAACTCCTTTTTTCCTGCCATGTCCGAATTCATATCAACACTACTTTACTTTCTTTTTTAATTATTTTAATGATGGCAATCACTTCAGCAAACTGTCTGTCAAGATGTGGGTGGCAGCCTATTATTTCACTTCATAAATCATAATTTATGAGTGGGGGTTTACATCCATTTTGGGGATAAACACTTTATACTTTGTGTTTTCAGCAGCAATATAAAATGTAATTGATACTTAAAGCAGTATGTTAGAAATATGGGTAGAGAAAAGTGGGGGGGAATCACAAATGTTTAGGTGTTCTGTGGGTTGGTCTACATACTGAACATTTTTTCCATCTGATTTCATATTCTTAGCACTTCAGCAGAGGCTGATGATAGATTACATCTACATGATTGCTGCATATATATAGGTTTTTATGTGGATGTTTCTTTAGTTGCAGGTACTCAACAGATCAGTTAACTCAATGGGATTGTATTGTCATATTTCCTTTGCTGCTGAGTAAACTTATCTTCTACAATTGTCTTACAGATTCATGAGAAACTGCATTACTATGAAAAACAGAACCCTGTGCCCATACTCCATAGTGCAGCAGCCTTGGCAGATGATGTAAGTGTCCCCTGCTGAGATCACTGGTACCAAGTCTCCCAAAAAACTGTCTGCAAGCAGAACTCCTCGTAGTGCAAACATACAGCTGTAATCCTCTAAGTTGAAATCATAAGAAGCTGCAAATGTTTCCAAAGGTGCTGTCATCACTGGTCTCTTTGCTGATATAACTTTGATTTTTATTCACTTTCCTGTTATAAAAACATTGCATCTAGATAGCTGCTTGTTCTGCTTTGGTAACTACGTAATAAAAATTACAGTTTGGAAATCTACAGGAAGGGAAAAACTGTCAACTATTATGTTTTAAGAACGTCACAGACAAGAGGAATGCTTTGGAAAAATAAAGACAAATGAGATGGCTATATTGCTGACAGGACAAGAAAAATGACAGATAACACTACAGAAATGAGGCATATGAAATAACTGAAAATGAGGGGTTGTCAAAAAAAATACCTGTGCAAGAAAAAGAACAGTAGTGATTTATGGATATTAGAGCTTTCCAAATTACCTTCATAACCAAAAAATAAATTGTAGAAGTGGTCGGCATTGATGGAGTAGTTAATTTCCTGTTACTATAATTTTTACTTTAAAGAAAAAAAAAACAAGCTGCCATTCCTTGCTATTTTGGTTATTTCTAAGATTCAGTTAAATTGTGTGCACACCTGTATAAACTATGACTGAACCTGAGGTAGGGTGGATAGAGAAATGTCTAATAAACTGTGGTTTAGGTGAAATCCAGAAGTCTTTGGTGCAGTTGGTGATCTCAGTTTTTTTCTTTTTATGGAAAAGGCAATATGTTTTAGGATTCATTTCAAATATGGCAGCATTGAACCTTGATGCATTTAATAAATATTCCTAGATGTATAACTTTATTTAATTAATGCCCTCTAATTTTAAATAAGCCATTTGTTTATCTGCCATGAAACGTATGATAAATTTGGATAGCAGGATATCTTACAAAATTAAGAATTTCAGCATACTGAAACCTGCATGAAAAAGCATAAGAGAATTTTATCATCTTCAGTCGGAAGAAATCTACATCCTGTAATATATCAAATGTTAATAATAGCCTGTGACATCAGATGTATACGTTTCCTGTAATAGTATTTAAACAAACTATTTTGGAAAACTAGAACGCTCAAATGATAGTCCTAAAGGCTAAGTACAGACAGTCAGAAAGCCTGAGACTGAATCGATTCAGTCTTTGCAGGTCAGTCTAAGCGGTGTAGATTGAACCGTAAGCAAGTGAACAGACATTCACTTTTGATTGCAGAAACGCAGCCACATGCCTGCACTGGCCCAGGCCAGAACCAGATCACACTTCCCTACTTGGCTGGAGCAGACAGCTTGGGCCAAGGCTAGCTTGCCAGCCTGCATGGGGCAGTTTATAGGGGAGGGCCAAAGCATCCTGGAATGCCAGGGGACTGTGAGTTAGCTTGAATTTGGAGGGCATCTGGGACAGAAGGTCAATAAACTGATGTAACCTAAATCAGTTATGTCTGATACTACATCCATCTAGGTTCATCCTAAACCAGTTTTGGCCACTTTGAAAGTGGTTTTTGTGGACTGAACTTCCGGGCTAGGGACAGACATTCAAAAACCCTGAGTCTGAATTGATTTGATCTTTGCAGGTTAGTCTAATCTGCAAAGCTTGAACTGATTTGGAGATGGATAGACATTCCCTTTTCATTCCAGAAAGGCAGACACATGCCTGCAGTGGGTCAGACTAGAAGCCCAGGGGCAGTAGAGCAGCCCTCCCTTCCCTTCCATAGGGCTGAGCAGAGGGGGGAAGTGGCCAGGCCCAGTCAGGACGCTCTTATTATTTCCCCACCCCGCTCCCAGCAGGGGGTGTTTATCACCCCTAATTCAGTGTTTTCTATCAACCCATTAAGAAAACAAAGCCCCTCTCCATTTAATTAATGGAGTTCTTCTTAAACAGCTCCTCTTAAACAGCTTTTCCAAGGAAGGACATTAAGCTACCTGTTGATTAGCTCCAAAAAGTCTGTCTGCCTTTGTCATCTCCCACAGCATGGACCCATAGCCAGCATATGGCCTGCTAGCTAATGCTGAGGTTTCTGCGCAAGGCAGAGGGGCAGGGGGAATAATCCCTGCTTAGCAGGGAGAAGCCAAGCAGACATTGCTGTGCCTGCAAATCACTGCTGGAGCTGCAACCAGGGTGCAGAGGGGAGGGGCCAGCTCTGCTGTGGAACAGAGATGTCTGTCTAGCCCAGCCAAGCCCAGAGAGCATACTGGGGGAGTCTGGTTTATCTTAAACCAGCAAGGGGTCTGGGACAGACATTGCATAAACCAGTTTGAGCCAAATCTGTAAGTCTGATTACTACATCAAACCAGGTTTATCTCAAACCAGTTTCAGCCATTTTTAAACTGGTTTATGTGCGTTGAACATCCGTTCTGTTACAAGTTTAAACCAGTTTCTGATCACTTAGACTGGTTTATGTGTAATGTCTGAACCTAGCCCTGTTGTGTTACTGATTTGAAGCAGTTTCTGGCCATTTACACTGGTTTATGTGTAATTTCTGTCCCTAGCCAAAATGCTATTTGGTCATATATATATCCATTTATAAGATCATTGAGACCTTTTTAGGCTAAAATTTAAAAAAATCAGTGCTTTTGGATTCAAAATGTAAGAAGCAGAAATGTGCCAAAAGTATTGAATCCTCTGAATAACAGGCTCCTTAAAAATATCTCTGATTGCCCTCCCAGGAAGTGATTTTTGAATTCTAAAAATTTAGAACATTGATTTTTTTTCATTACATATTTAATGTGGCAAAAGAGAAATTAATGGCCTATGTCTAAAAAGTGTATCATTAAAGGAAGTGAATCTTTGTGCATTTTTGCATGCCCACAATTAAGGGTTTGTTCTTAATCACTAATGTGGTTATTCCTTAAGAATCCTAACAAATATCTTTTATTAGTATAATTTTAAATGGGCATAATGCTTTGGAGTGTGGAGAATAATTTGATATTATTTGAATTCAAGCTAAATACTTTGCAAGTTTGTGTGTGAATGCATTAGCAGTAAACTAATTTGTATACAATATAAATGTGTTATAAAACATGGAACTGGATATTAGAACTACTTTAAATATTTGGCACTCCTTTTGACAACTAATCACCCTTCAAGGATGCAGAGCATATTAATAATGTAACAGTTACTTTGTTTCAGTAGGTTTTGAATTAATGGTGTTTTTATAGTTGTGTAAACACGGAAGCATTCTTATTAGAAATGCCATATTTTTATGTGATTTAAAACCAAAATACAGAGTAATCAGAATTACTAACTGTTTTAGGGGGCATGATTTTACTATTATGGTTGGTATTACTGTTTTAGGGAATAGTTATAAAGGCAGTAATTTCAACTAGGCTGATATTCTGATTTTGTTCACATTCATTCCAGTACTTTGCAAACTGAAGTTGTGTACAAGAGATGAATTCACTCCTTACTGCAGAGCAGAGGTGTTTGAGATTACACTGTATCAGATCAAAAGGCCATAAATCAAATTCACAAGCATAGTCTTTCTGAAGGCTTTTGAATCAGTGCTGTGCTGTGGTAAAGGGCCTTCAGTACTTTCTCCAGAAAACCCCAACCCCCCTAGATCCTTGTGTCGCTTCTCTATCCAGCCTTCTGTTCAAGTGTCGTCTCTTCTCTTTCAATGTCCCTAGCTCTAATTTTGCTTCTTTCTCCTCCTCCCCACCCCTTTGTAGTGGCTGCACTTTTTATACATGTCTAGGTAAGAAACATTAGTGTCCTTAAGGGAAGAATTTCAAAAGCAATTTTTAAACACTCATGCTCCTGCAGTCCTTAGCATGTTAAAGTAGTAAGTCATGACAAAAACACATACCCAACATTTTCAGTGTAGATTACACCTGAAATAACCCCAGGGCTATATAGAAATACTTTACATTTAGAAACAAAAAACAAAATAACCTGAAACTGACAGAAATGTTACAAGCAGCTCTGGTGCCTGCCATATATAAATTGGCACATAGACTCCTCAGTCCCTGTTTCCAGATAGGTGACATAGGAGGCCCCTTCTCTCTGCTCCCTGGCTGGAACTCCGGCAGAGTCTACAGGCACAGTAGGGTCTGCCTGGCTTCCTCCTACCCTGTCACCTCCCTTCCACACCTTGCTGCTTGCTGGACAAGCTGGGATCC
Organism: Crocodylus porosus; assembly: GCF_001723895.1. Classification (NCBI taxonomy): domain Eukaryota; kingdom Metazoa; phylum Chordata; order Crocodylia; family Crocodylidae; genus Crocodylus; species Crocodylus porosus. The sequence continues at coordinate 27,821,282 of NW_017728886.1, forward strand.
CCCCTCCCTCCCATCTCCCACAGACCCTAGGTATGTAGTATGCTAGCTAATGCTGAGAGGTGTCTGTGTGTGAGTGTCTCCAATTTCACTGGTACAGGCAGGCAGAATGTTGACTGCTTAGGGGTTTTTGGAGCTAATCAACAGATCATCTGTTAAGCTGTTTAAGAAGAGTTTGAATTAATGGAGAGAGGCTATTGTTTTGCTGATGAGGTGATAAACACTGTTTTCAGCCCCCTGCTGGCTTGCTCCCCTGTCAGTTTGCTGCAGACAGTATAAAGAAGCAGGGAGAGGGAGATTGAAAAGCTCCATATCATCAACAGATGCATGCACTGAACACCTTCCCTTGCCTCAGAGTGCTAGCTGGGGCCTGGGGGCTGGCAACACTCCTGCCCTTTGGGCAGCCAGTGGGGAAAAGCCTGGGATGGTGCAGGCAGGGTGGAGGTTTACACCCCTCCCTAATCAGAGCATCCTACCAGGACATGGCCATGCCCCCCCAGCTCAGAACTGTGCAAGTGACGGGAGGGCTGCTGTAGTACCCTCCAGCTTCTAGCCTGAGCCACTGCAGGTATGTGCCTGAATTTCCTCAGTCCAGAGAGAATGTCTGTCCAGTTACTAATCGGTTCAACCTAGTCAGGTTAAAGTAACCTGCAAAGTTTGAATCGATTCAGCCTAAGGCTTTTTTTAATGTATGTCCCTAGCCTAAAAGTTTTTTGTTTGTTTTTTTCCCCCCTTATGATTTGTCTGCTTGCTCCTCACTATTGAAAGCAAGTGTTCTAAAGCATGTGTATTTCCAGCTGAGCATATATCCACCAAAACAGGTGCTCTGCTATAGTTAATAATCATTTGTCCATATCATTTGGTTGAAAACCGCAAACTTACTTTAAAGCACTTAGCTCTGCCTCTCTTTCTTGATTTATTTTTGTAATCGTTAGTATATATGAATATTGGTGATGTGTATTTTTCCTGCCTCTGATGAACACGTTTTGTCTGTTATTTGTCTGTTTGTTAGTATTAAATGTTTATTGTAATGAATATGTAGTTTAGTCTTTGTGAATATGTTGCTGAGTTATAAGTCATATAGTCTAGTGTTCCCTTCACTGGAATTTTTATTTTTAACGTTTATGTTTTTATAATTGTATCTATGAAATGTCTTGTTAGTTCTATTGTAGAACTGCTTTTGAAAATCATTTAGTTAAATTGCTTATATAAACTAAAAGTAACTTAAAATGAAGTTAGGTGAATAAAATTACTTCTAGCAAATCAACCTTCTTGGAGACTTATTTATAATATTAATGTAATACTAAAAAATGATTGTATTAAATCATATTTTAGATTATGTACCATGCAAGTTCATGGTTCTTTTTTTGTTAGCTTCAGTGTTCCCTCTAAGCTGTGAGGTGTGTACAGGTGTGCCTGATAGTGCAGTATGAATGCGCCTATGTGGCTGTGCATACCACACAGCTTAGAGGGAACACTGGTTGTCCATCCCCCGCTGCCCCCCCCAGCAAGAGTTGAAGTTTGAATCCGTATAGCAGAAAATTTGTCTCCTGAGTTCAGACTAGTTCAAAGATTAGTGATAAGAGAAGCTCATGCATGAGACATGCAGCTCTGGGATTAAATGTTAGACTGGTGCTCTATTGCTGACTAATCCTTAGATGCAGGGGTAGCAGTGGACATAGTCTTCCTGGACTTTCGGAAGGCCTTCAACACTGTCTCTCACCCCGTTCTCATTAAGAAACTGGGGGACTGTGGTGTTGACAACCACGCAGTCAATTGGGTCGCCAACTGGCTG
>NW_017728886.1:27823487-27841855 GCF_001723895.1 Crocodylus porosus
GAGGGATGTGGACAACATGGAGAGGGTCCAGAGGAGGGCCACTCGCATGATCAGGAGGCAGCAGGGCATGCCCTATGAGGAAAGGCTATGGGACCTGAACCTGTTCAGCCTCCACAAGAGAAGGCTGAGGGGGGATCTAGCAGCCTGTTACAAACTAAAACTAGTCAGAGGGGACCAGCAGGCATTGGGGAAGTCCCTGTTCCCCTGAGCACTGCTAGGAGTGACCAGGAATAACGGTCACAAGCTGGCAGAGGGTAGGTTTAGGTTAGGTATCAGGAGGCGCTAGATTACGGTCAGGGCAGCTAGGATCTGGAACCAGCTTCCAAGAGAAGTGGTGCTGGCTCCTACCCTGGGATTCTTTAAGAGTAGGCTAGATGTACACCTTGTTGGGGTTGTTTGACTCCAGTACTCTTTCCTGCCATGGCAGGGGTCGGACTTGGTGATCGGCTCAGGTCCCTTCTGACCCTAGAAACTATGAAACTCACAATTTTGTAGCACAACCAACCATAAATTACTGATCTTGTTGGTAGGGCATACTCTGTGCATTTTGGTGACTTGAATAGCTGGTGGGTGACCTGTTACAGACCATATCATGATTAACCTGCTTTACATTTAACAAGCTGCTTGCCATTTATGAGTAAACATAATAAAAGGTTTAGATTGCTTGCACTGTAGGGCTCTCAGCTTCCTAAACAGCACAGCTACTGTGGGTTTTTGGAAGCAGTGTGGATTTCACCACCTCATTCAGAAGTTGTTTTTTATAGACAGTGTCAAAGTTTGATCCAGTCGTTTTTACAAGCAGTTCTTTGTCTGCACGCAAAGGACCATTCACTTAAATGAAGTGCTGGGATTTGCCCTTATTGCTATAAATCAGAACGTGATCTGGCTGCACTGTTGCCAGATATGATTACTTGAGTTAAACTGAGCCGAAAGGCCTGTCTTAAATCTGGTCAGCTGAGGGCCAGAAAAGAAGCTCAATGATTGATAGTCTGTTTTTTTTCATGCTGGCTTCTGTTTGAATACACTGGAAAGTAATAACCTTGAACAAGATAGATTCTCAGTTGTCACTGATGCATTGGGTAAAACAATGTGCTTGCTAATGTTCTTTGTGTCAATTCAATCTCTCTCACAGCTGGCTGAGGAGCTACAGAGCAAACCATTGAGCAGTGAGATCAGAGAGCTGTTGAAACTGCTGTCAAAACCCAATCTCAAGGTGGGGAAGTGTTACACCTGCAAAGTACACACAAACATACACACTTTTTCTCTCTTCCCTCCTTCTCCCCCTTTCTAAGGAATTTGTCTGCTTCAAGTTACTTACATATATGAATAGTTCTATGGAAGAACACAATGTTAATAGTAAAAATATGCTACAGAGAGAGGCAATTAATAATGTTTATAAAATTCACAAAACATTTACAAATTTATTATAATGTTAATGAAATTTGCAAAGATGCTTCAGGAGAGAGGATTTGGTTACTTACAATTGGCTATTCCAAAAAAAAGCTGTAGTATGAAAATTAAACCCCAAATATCTTTTTCTTTAAATGTTCTCAGTAAAGTTGTAAAAACATTAAAATTATAGCTGTGACTAAACTGTAAGTTGTTTTTTGATTTGTGGTGATTATAGAGAACATCATTTAAAAATAGTGAACATGCATCAATAGGGTTTTATGTATTGGGAAATGAACTTAGTATAATTTTTCAAATGCCTCAAAATCAGCATTTTATCTTACAAAAACCCATAAGATTCCTTAGAAAGTCTTGTGTGGATTCACCTGTGTTTAAGTGACAATGTGCTATGGTGTAACTAAGTATGTACCTTCAATTTGTTCTCTCCTCCACCATATGATGAAAGAGTGCATCATACATGCATGTTCCCACATATGAATTAACAGCTATTAGTTAATACTAACTTTGGTGTGGAGGAGCAGAAGTTGCTGTTTTTAGCCAAGTTCTCTCTAAAATCCTTATGCTTAGTTCTGTTCATTGGCCATAGCTCAACAACTGAAATGCCCTAGTACCTTTAAACTGTTCCAAGACTGAAGACAGAGCATTATGGGCTCAGTGTTCATATATTTCTTCTTCTACACCTCATCATTACACGGTGACAACCTGCTTTGCTCAGAAGTGATAAGCAATAAGTAGGCTTTAATGGTAAATTTTGCTCAGTTTGACTATTCAAAAAGAACTGGCACATCTAAGACCAAAGACTCTTAAGCTTTACTATGTATTTACATACATATAGTAGATCATATGCAATTTACAGCATTGAAACACTGATGAAACGAGTCTAATAACTGTTCACTAGTCTTGAATATATATGTTTTAAGAGGCAACGTCGTCTTTCAAAAAGCGTTATAATGATGTAATACATCAGTGCTGCTTTTATGACTAGATCATGCATAGATGTTCATTAGTTTTCTGCTTTTTCTAAGCTTTAGTTTGGAGGCAGTATCAAATTGATAACCTACATACATGATTAGCCAATAACAGGAGACAAAATCATTCTGGTTTAATGTAGTGTATTATGGCTGTTTATTCTTTGCATGACTTTATCATTTTCCTAGCACCAGTCCTTGGCTGGAAACAAGTTTTTTTGGTGCTGTTTTTTAATGGGACCAACTACACAGTGGGAAAGATGTTAGGCAAGCTTTTGAACTAATGGCATGTTATGTTCAACTTCCCATGCTGAAAATGCTGGCATGTTATAGTCCACAGATCCAAAGTTTTACTATGGTAGATCATACATGTTTTACAGTGCTGAAGTTTTAATGAATTGAGGCTAACAGCTGCCCACTGATATTGTTTCTAAGGCATTTATATTGACTTTCATAAAGAGTTATAATAGTATAGTGCATTTTATCAGACCTGAAGAAGGACACTTAGTCCCTGAAAGCTTGTCTAATATCTTTCCCAATTATATGGTTGGTCCAATAAAATACTAAAACCCTAGCTTCTCTCATATTTCTTGGATCATCATGGTTACAACAGTATTCCAACCCTAATAGAGTCCTTGACTTGGGCATTTAGGAACTGCTTTAGTAAAATATTCTTCAGTGGTCTTGCTTCAACAGTTATTTTTTTTCCTTTTTTAAATGGAAACTTAACAACTGTCTTAAGCTAGTCAAAGATCTTTTCTTGCTGTGGAAGAGAGGAATGGCTGGGTAAAGGGCAATAGTAATGACTTGTGCTGATTACTTCATTCCAGGGCAAAGAGGGAAAGAATAAAGACTCAGTCTTACCTTTCCATATTAGTACATGAGATTAAGTAATACAGACCCCTGAGGCTGAGGGGTGGGCAGGCATTTTCTTTCCCTGCCTCTGGACATTTGGGGTAAACTGTTTTATAAAACAGCATTCGCATGGAGCTAAAAGCCATTTAAGTAACTGGGGGGTTTTTTCCTCCCACTGTTGCAGCACCATTTTTACTATTAAAATTTATGAGAGAGTTGTCTGATGTCATAAATGGACATTATTGTTCTGCTGAGAGATTTCTCTGCTCACCAAGTTTATAACTGTAACTTTTAGGTGGAGCCACCAGGAGTATTTCCTGCCTTTCTCAAGCCAGAATGTAATCCCTGCACTGTCAGGTTGCATGTAAGATGTACTTCTAAAATTGTGTTTCTGCAGGCCTGGCTAAGGAGGAGAGCAGACCTGGGAAAGTGGTTTTGGAAGGCTAGTCAGGATTAGTTAGCAAGATATAAACGTAGAGGTGTTCAGTAACTGAATTATTCAGATGAACATGGTATATTACAAACTTAAATTTTATTTTAAAACATGAGTCTCTATTTACTTCTAACTCCCACAGATCATAAAGATCACTATATTTGTTTCTGTTGGTTTTTAAACTTTGACAAATTCATGGTGTTCAGTGCTGTGTTTTTTCTCCAACCACAAAGAAAGAGGTTTTAGTTTGCTGCGCCCCAAGTCATTTAAGGCACATTATGCTGCTGAATTTACAGAGGTTGGAATTAATGTGCAATACATTGCCAAGGCATGCAAACACCAAAACCATTAAAGCGGTGCAAAAGCATTTAGACCGCTTTAAAGTGTTGTACACACACCCCCCTCGTTTCATCTACATGCAGCTTATCTCTCCTGATCAAAACAGAACCCTGGAGCACACCAGCATATTTAGCACCAGGAAGAAATCAAGTGGGTTTGTTCCTCTTTGTGTAGGATATTATGGAATGGATTAGAGCCAAGCATAATAGTTTGAAGGAAGACCACGTGCTTGCTTGGTGATGCAGATTTAAAGCTCAGCTGCAGAATCAACCATGTGAACATGGCTCACACACATTGAATATCACAAATGAAAGTAACTAGTGATTTATGGTCTAAATGTGTAATTTTATAAATGTCTTTAACTTATAAAAATATACTGTTATACTTTAGAACTTATTTTTAATTTCTTAGCTTGTTTACTGCATCATTTCAGTGGAGACAGATACTTTCTCATTCAACCTCAGCAAACATCTAATGTTGAAGTATATATTAAGGTGTGATGATGTTATGAAAACTATACAGGAAACCTGTCTAATTTCTGTAACTATGTTATAAAAATAATGAAGCCTTCTAAATTAAAATTTAACTGCCTTTGCCAAACAGAGAAAACTTACATTAGGGATATGTTATTTTGGATTTATTTCCACATGTTAGCTAGCAAAAATCAGACATTTCAATGGATTTGCCAGTCATTAGAGAAAATTAGAAGTGGACTCGTATAGAATTTTTAAAATGATAAACAGTCTCTTGGAAAAGGATGTTGGTTATGATCAAATTAGAATGGGAATTGAAGGGTTTGCTTTTCCTTTGTTTACTTGTATGGAAAATGTAACCTTTTTTGCTGTACTACTATAAAAACCACATGCAAATGGCCTACAATATGTGATGAGCTGCAGTAGTGAGATATGATGATTACCTTAAATGTAATGGAAGCACTCTGAGATTTATTTTCATTCATGTCTATATTGCATTATAGGGTGTACTAAGTTTGCTGAAGTCTTGCAGCTTTTGCTTTGTTATTATATTAGCCAGTCCTGGGATTTTTGTACTCCAGGATGAAAAGGCACCGTGGGAAGCATGGTATTGGACATCCAGCACCCTTTAAGGTCTTGGGGCATGGATGTCCAGGTTCCCGCTTCCTGATCCTGGACCTCCTGTACTAGCAGATGTGCAATAAGGACCTGATGAATTTTATCAGGGATTCCAAAAATGTTGTCCTATCGTGCACATCTGGCATGGCAGATGTATGGTAATGTTAATGTAAGAGTGATGATGTAGACATGATGGTCCAGAAATGATGTAAGGTGAGGATTTCTTAGGGTGATATCTTTTATTGGACCAATTATGTGGCTGGGAGAAACTCACAGACACGTTTTTGAATGGAAGACATTCTTCCTTGGGTCTCTCAGACTACATAGTTGGTCCAATAAAAGATATCACCCTAAGAAATCTTTGCCTTTCTCTGATTTATGTGAGATTCCACTACCTTCTATCTTCTTTCAAAACAACTAGAAAGAAGCACTAATTTAATGGGTTTTGAAAGGCTTATTTAACATGCATTGTATTATTATATTTTTAACATTCAGCGCGCACTTTTCCCCAAAAGTTCCTGCTGGAAATTGCTATGAGCGTTAATATGAGAGTAATACAGTATAGACAGTTTCTGCCTGTTATGTGCAAAAGAGAATGTAAAATCTGCAGATGAAAATTTGGTGGCTGGGGAGCGATAGCAGAAATTTCTGCTTCTCTGCTGCCAAATTTCTGGATTTATGGGGAGCCGCACAGGCTGCATAGCACTCTGGTGGCCTGGGTCCCAATCCAGGGATACAGAATTGACTGGAGGCAGTATGGGCTCTGATCCTTCAGCTCAAGGCCATGGAAGGTGGTGCAGGGCCAGATTCGGCCTGCAAACCAGCCCCAAGCTGCTCATTTGACCCATGCCAGCAAGAAATTAAACATCAGAGTTAGACTAAAGGCCTGTTACCTTTGCAGCTTTCATAGCTATTCCAGGGCCTTGTTTAGCTATCACAAAGCAAAGATAGGTAGCAGTTGCTGCTGTAACAGGAAATCTTCATGAACACACAAGGTCTCCTAGAACTGGTTAGTTTAAGGGATTTTCTTCCCACTACCTTTTAGATTTTATCTTTTAGCTATTTAATAAAAATGAAGCTGGCCTTTCCTATTTGTTAGCATAGTCTTGTGTTGAATTAGTTAATATCACTGGCAGCTAGCCACCACCATTTTCAGTTGGTTAGTAGTATGGCACGTGCCATTACTTCAGTTAAACAAGAATGAAAGGGGTTCTTGTAGTGATGTTTCATTCTGTATAATTAAGGATAATGAGCTGTATTTGAAGGTGTTAATTCCCAGCTTGTCTGGAAAAAGAATACTCTATCCAATTACTAGCTTTTCCTTTGCAGTTCTTTAATGACTTTCTCAGAATCTCCTGTCCTGATGTGATGCCATGAATTAGATATATTTAATGTCTGTTACAGGATGACCTCGCAAGAAGACGGTTAAAAAATTCATTTGACATTCTAGTTTTGCTGAGGGATTTAGATTTAAATTGAGTTGATATGGTTTTGTATGTATGAGAGTGAAATGCAACTAAAATTTTCCATAATTCGGTCTACGTGTACACTATATATTCACCACATTTATGAAAGAGGGGTGCTGACTAGAAACACTAAGCAGGTGCTTTCCTTGTTGCGTTTATAAAATATAGCGATGTGCAACACACAACTGGTGCCCATGATTTATATATATTTTATATATGAAGCAAACCCTTCAATTTCCATTGTAATTTGATGATAACCAACATCCTTTTTTCTAGAAACTAACTCAAATATCTTGGTGAGAAATTCTAGTTGATGGTGATCATTAACAGGTTATACAGGTATCAAACTAAAACCCAAACTATTAATTAAAAAAAACCAAAACAAAACTTTGGTTTGTCTATAAAGATATCCATCCATGTGTGTGTTTTTGAATAAAAATACATGCACACTCACATGTCCCTTGAGTTTTGTGTGCGTGCACACACACACACACACGCACACACACACACACACACACAATGCTAGTGTAGATAAAATAAAGCTTCATGTACTGTGCTCTGTCATAATGGTAGAAGGTTTGGTGGGGGGGTTTTATGGGAGACAATCTCTGTTGAAAGGAGACTGTAGTGAACTGACAATTCTGTGGAAAGTACTGAGTCTAGTGTGATTGGTGTTCAGATGGTTCCAAAATTATTTGGCTGTGTTTCACTAGGGAAAGCAATGGACCTGGCCCAACCATTTAGTAATATATGTTAGTTAGTTTATAATCACATGGTCAGTATCAAGTACGTACTGTGACAGCAGTGTCATGGCTGATAGAAAGGAGGGGAAGAGAAGCAGGATCCTAGAGAGGCAGTGAAATGAGAGAAAGATTAAAAGGATAACAGGAGCGCTATTAAATTGGAACCTGACACATGCTACAACTATAAGTATAAGGCATGTCTTTTGGGAGCAGGGTGTTGTTTTTTTTAACTAGCAAGTGTTTAACCTGCATAGGTTTTCTTCATTCACTAGACCTATACCAGTAAAATAATACATAAAAGAAACTTTTATTTCTTGAACCAGACTTATACTTGGGATACTTTCCAGAAGAGATAATGTATCATGTATGGTGGGCATCTTTCTGCTTTTGAGAACTGGTATGCTATTTACCTAAAGCTTTAATTCCTTGAAAGTATGGGGATACTTTTCAAATACAAAATTAAACATTTTGCAGAAGTCAGTATAATATAAAGCTGAATATTCATATGGATATTCCAAATATTTTTTTTAAGTTTTCAATTTATATTTAATTTTAAATAAATAAATAAATAAACCCCATGATTAATAACTCCATTCCTTCTCTAACAAGCTGGTTGAGCTATTCTCTTTTTGATTTAGAGCCATGGCATGAAAGTGTAATTTATCTTTTTATTTTTAAAATAATTTGAAATTTATAAACTAAAACAATACTATTGGACTTAACGTTTCAGGCTGTTAAACTTTGTTACTCTGCCTTCAGGCCATAAAGGTTGTTCTGTCACAAAGAATGGACACCAGTTTTAATCCCTTTTCTTTCTCTGGAGAACATTTACATTCCACTCGTATTTAACTCCGGAGTGTAATAACAGAAATTGCATACCTAATTAGGTATATATGACAATTAAGAATTTACTTTCTAAATAAGTTTCTGTCAGGGTGAGTTCAGTTGTTTGTTTATTTGTTTCTGTTGTGGTTGCCCGGCAGTGCTGCTAATTATTTGAAATGTATAAGCCACTGTCCTGAAAATTATTTTGAAGGATGTTTCCATCTCTTCTGCTTTGGAGGATTTTGGACTTTTTTCTAAGTCCTTAAGAATTCCCATGATAGTTCTGACTACCTCCAGGAGAATTCTTTGCATACTGTTTGTGGGCATTGAAAGGATTGCCTGCTTCTCCCATGAAGGGCAAAGCAGAAACATAAGCAAGGGCACGAGACACAATTGCATGAGGCAATCTGAATGTAGCAAGGTAAAAGAATATCTAAACTATTTGGAACATTTCAGAAATTGTACCTGTAGCTAAACTGAGAACAAGCATTGGACATTCTTAAAGTATTTTTCTTGGCTACTTCTGCTACTCTAGAATGAATAGAATTTTGGAAGTAATTTTAAGATAACTTGCGGAGTGAAGGGAAAACCACTCTTGTACAGACAGCTCTGGGAATACTTTAAAATTGACTTGCTCATAGACAACCTTTATAGAAAAAAGCTGTTCAGAGAATTTATAGTTTTATTAAACTTCGTTAGTTGTATGTTTTTTGGATTTTTTCCCCCCAAATTGCTTTAAAACGAAGTCTGAAAGGCATGCCACTGGTATGCAGCACAAAGGTATATATGAGATGTGTACTTACTATTTCATTATTTGCAATTGGTTGGTTTGTTTTAGTTTTATTTATACCTTTTATACCTTTATTTATACAAAAATGTTAATTAGTCTTCACTTGAAAAATTGCATCACAAGGGGTGATTGCACTGCCTACAAAGTACCCATCTTAATTTTCAGATGATTTATTGCAACATTAGCACTTACAGAAAAAATCCATATATTTCTGAAAATGTGTTGTACATTCATTTTTATATAATTGACATGGAGCTCTACAGCGTGTTTTGATTGTCACTTTTAAGTGAACAGACAGTATTCCTACAGCCAGTCAACTCTGAGGCTGAGGCAGTTTTGAATGTTAAGAGATAGGGAGGCTCTTCCCTTCTAGCTATCTCTTCTTATCTGGAGAAGAATTATGGTGATTTTAAAGCAAAGGATTAAATTTGTGTTCATATATTTCATGCATTTATTTTTAAATGGCTCTTTACTAGTTCTGTAGTAGAGGTCACCTGGATATAGAAGGAATTTTTGATCCACTGATATATTTAGTAATCAAATCTAGATTCTTTCTATGTGCTATTCATAGTCTGTGCTATCTGAATCCATCTCTCTGCTACTTGGAAAGAAATAACTGTTTTAGGACCTGTTACAGAAATTAGTAAGTGAAGTTCTACAGCCAGTGTTATGTAGGAAATCAGAGAGAAAGTTCATAATAGTTCCTCTTACTCTTCAAACTGTGTGAACTTATGAAAAGTAGAGACATTAGAACTTTAACTCAGAATTATCTGTGTGTGGTTCTGTGTTGATCCTTTCCCCTCCATTCTGGCAACCTTGAAGAAGCTAGTTCTTAAATTTATCAGTTTTAGATCTTTACTTTTCATTCTGTTGTGTTCATGTCCAGTGTCATTTTAAAGAGACTCCTTACAGTTTTGTTTTTTGTTACTTTTGGTTTGGAGGCATTTGAATCAAGCTGCTTAGCTGTGTTTTGTTTTGGGAAAATATAACTATGAGTATATAAGTAGTATTGAGAAAGGAAAGCATAAATTTGCTTTAATAAAACATAAATAAATATCTTAATTTGCGTATGTAGCAGTCAGAAGACGTCAACAGGCAATCACGGTGCATTGCTCATGTGTTAGGAGCTGATAAAATAAACGATTAACAGTATAAAGGAGAGCATTGGTAAGGCATAGGGGGTGCATGCGGGTGCATGTGTACCTCCTGAGCATGACGGTGCACTCCCTGTGAAAAGGCATTGTCAACACTGCCAACGGTGCCTGTGGACACCACCCCCCTGCTCTGCCAACACTACCGGTGGTGTCTGCAGGGAGTCCATGATTGTTGCTGGCCGCTGCCAGCCTGTGGGTGGTCGCTGACTGCTGGTCAGTGCTCGCCACCCCTGCAGCCGCCTGCAGGAGCTCCCCACTTGCCACCGACAGTGCCACTGCCACCTGCGGGAGCTCACCATGCCCCCCCAACCTCCAGGGACACATGAAGGAAAAGCAAGAATACAGGATAAATGTATTTTTAATGAAGACCAGCTCATTAGTTAGGAAGACTATCAGCCCTTTTTCATGAAATAACTTAATTGCTCAAAGTTGGGCAGCCTGAGCTGTTGCAAGTCTTGAGGTATGGAAATGTAAATGGTCCCTAGAAGCCAACTATATTAAAACCAAAAGTGAAGCCAGGCAGATTGTCATTGGAGAACAGGGGATTTGAAAAGCAGCTCAAAGAAACTCTTCAGTTGCACAAAACTAGTTCTACCACATGAATTACCCAGTACTAACCCGTGTACTGAATACTGTATTGCATGAATATAATGATGGCATTCATATACTTTGTAAATGGTTGGCAACAGTGAGAAAATATTTAGCAGGGTAAAATCACATTGTTATCAAGGCGTAATTCTGCTCAGCTAGTAAAAATGGAAAAAAATAGTAATTATACAGAGATGAGACTATCTGTTTAAAGGGAGATTAAATCTATTTTCCCTTTTTTGTCAGTGAAACTTGGTTGTCTCCTCTTGATTCTTCCTGTAGCTTTTCTTTCTTTCAACTGCCTCTTCTTTCATAGAAAGCTATACACTTTGGTTTTTCCAGTATTCCTTACCATTTTTCCTGTATCTAGATCATTGTTGAATATATTTAACAGCAATTTCCATGTAGATATTTGTATGTGTATTCCTGGTCTTTATCTGTGTCTTTACCTTTTTCTTACAAATGCCAGCACTGTACTTCTTTCTCCCCTGATTACCTAGGGAGTATTTTTATTCATCACTGTCAAGAGCTTTGTCACAAGCAGTTTGAAAGGCCATGTCAACGATTGACTTCTGCTATAGCCTGTTTTTTTTTGACCCTGCTGAAAGGTTTTAATACATAATTGACAATCATGTGTTTACCAGAGCTGATGTCTTTATAGCCATCAATTTTTAATTATTTTACCTAGTACTTAGTTTAATGGGTTGTAATCCATTGCATTTGATGCCTATTTTGCCATTTTTTTTAAAGATAGATGCAATATTTGCTATCTTTCTGTTTGCCAGAAGAGTAGCTGATTTTAGTGAGACTGTGTTTCTCCACACTGAAAGTTTTACTGACTGATCAAACAAAAATCAAAGCAGACAAAAATAATTTTGTTAAGAACTATATTATTTTAGAAGTTGAGATGTTCATTTAACACTCTACCTGTGTAACTTCTCCAGCTAAATTTATATACATGTCACAGAGAGATTTCTTCAGGGTTTAGTGTTTCCCTTTGAGGAGGAATTGAGTCCACTCTCTGTTCAACTCCTTGTACAATTTTTTTTTTGGGGGGGAGGGAAGAGACTTGCGGGGTTTGGTCTTCAAGCCTCATGACTTGGCCTGATTAATCTGGAAATCCAGGGTGCAAGCCTAGGATCCTTCAAAGCCATTCCCATCATCTCATTGCTTAGTTTGAGCATTCACGGAGATGGAGCAAGTATTGCAGAGCTTGTTTCTTTGCACCAGTACTGGGCTCAGCAAAGAGGTTGTATAGATAATTGACATCATCCTTTCTGAGAGGCAAGTTTTTGTATGAAGAACTATGATCTTTGCTCTTATTTTTCCTTAGTGGTTATTGCTTTTCCTTAGGAGATTTGGTTCAAAGAAGAAGATGTACGCTGTCACAGCAAAGACCTTTTTTTTTTTTCAAAATAGGACCTGTTCACACATTACCAGGTTATTAAAAGTTGGTTTGTTTCTTATCCAAATGATTTTGAGCATACAGAACAGCTATTTATGTTTGGGGAGGATACTTTAAAGGGGCCCTCACCTCAAGAACACCAAAACTAAATGAATCTGGTTGCAAAGTTAAGAGGCATATGTGAGGGACTATGGGTTATATTGTGATATTTCAATGTTCACTGTATTCACATTATTCTTATGTTGTATGACTCAGTTTATCTCCTTAAGATGTGCACAGAGGAGGGATTAAATGCCAGGGCTGGCTGGACCTGTCACATTAGCAGAGCCTTGAATGGCTTTGTTGACATATCAACAAAGGTGAGATGGCCAGCTCCCAGAAGGTGTCCAGAGGAGATGAGCATGACAGTGGCAGAGAAGGCTGGAAAACTACAGCTTGGCAGCTCCTGCCAGAAGAGTCCAGGAACTGAGAGAAGAGAAGCTTTGGGAAACTGGAGTGACTGGAAAGGGGACAATTGAGTATCTTTGGGGGTGAGAGACTTAGATATGTCAGTCTGAAGTTAAGTAGAAGTCAGGGTAGATTTGCACCTTATCGACTAACCAAAGTATGTGTATGTTTTATTTAAATTTCAATTCATGTATGTATCTATATGTACACACACACATATATTTTGGTTAGTAAATTTAACAGAGCAGAGAGAGAACCTCTGGGTGGGTGACCTTTTTGGCCCAGTCAATGCCTTTACTGAAGCAATGGTCCGATCTGTTTCTTGGAACTGTGGGTTGCTCTGCATCCCTCGAGGCGAGGGAGTCCCTGTCTCAGAACCAGAACTGGGTGTTAGCGCCTTCAGGCTTGCCTTGGAGAACCAGGGAGGGTGAGGAACTGAAAGGTGTGGGAAGGAGCCTTTCTCAGAGTAGGAAGGAGCTTAGGCTCCCCCCTTGTTTTGGAAGCCAGGTCTTGCCTTTCTTTAAGGGGTACTTGGATACCAGACAAGGCTACTGGGACTCTGAGCAAGCAACCCCTTCCAACCCCCACCCAAGGGTACTCCATGACAGCATATTATTCAGGAATTCTTCATTTTTGGTTTAAAATCAGAACTTAGTCTTCCATGATAATAGCCATGTGTGAGCAGAAGAGGAAGAGGCCACAATAAGAGGAAAAACATAGGGCTGCCATCTGGAAGAATATTAACACCTTTACCAGATGACATGGACTGGCTGCGTGTTTCTGTGGACACTGAGAATAGTTAGACTTTGGAAGTGTCTCCAGGGGTTCCAGGCAATGAGCAAAAGGAAGTAAAAGTCTGAACATGCGAAAGGTCTAGCTTTCTATTGGCTGTTACAGTCTGACTAACAGCTGCAGGTAAACCCATCAGTTTAGATTGGTGGATCTGATATGATTCCCTACATTTTCAGGCAAGGAAATTACCCTTTTGTGAAAGGAAGTTCATATGTTCAGGACTAAAAATCCAACATGGTTAAGAGGAAAAAGTAATATATACTTAATAATGATTCAAATAAGATGCAGCTATGCCAAGTATATTAATATATTACAGTTAAACACAGAAAGCACAAAAATGCACATACGCAATGTGGATTTTCAATATTTTGATAGTCGAGTCATACAAATGATTCAAAAACAAATTGGGAGGAAATTTCAATTGCTCTGTATGCAAGACTGAACCTGAATGCAAGTCAAGGATATTATTCTGACCATTTTAGGCATAGAGAATTATTTTATTTTTGTACAGACTTAATCACTGAAATCCTGCACTGCAACTTTGAGGTGGTCATAGCCAAAATATACAGAATATCTTGTTATGCTCTTGTTAAAGAGGGTACCACATCAAGTGATACCTAATTTCTCATGAAATTTTAGGTCCGTGGATTTCATGGTATGATCTAAGGAACATGTTTTGTTTATAGCTCTGGCTTCAGTTTTATTCCCTTTAGTCTCAAGAGTTTTCTGTTAGATATTTACAGTATGATATAGCTAATACATTAATTCCTTTAATGGTAGCTAAATTCTGTAACTTGATGTTTGTATTCAGTGTTGAAAGAATTAAGTGCAAATACTTTTATTTTATCTCACGAGTGTTTTGTTAACAAATTGACACTATCCCACCCTTCGATGGAATCTTACTACCTCTCTGCTTCGCAAATAGCTTCTTTAGTCATTTTCTGACTCGTTTACTGGCTTTGCTGCCTTCAGTTCATTAAGTTCCATTCTTTAGCCATTTCTTCAGCTACTTAAAGGTTTCTCTTGCTTATAATTTTATTACTTGCTCCTGCTGTGTCTGGATTTTTTTGGCCTAATTGATTGCTTCAGCTAATGTGACAGATTGTTCTTGTCTGTTAGTTGCTGCATCTGTTCCTGCCACTCCTTGTTACTGTTTTCACTTAAACACGTTCTTCTATTACTCCTTCTCATCTCTTCTAATATTTCTCTTGTCAGTCTTCTTTGCTACTGTCTCTCTCTTACTTGCTTGTTCAACGAGCTTTAAATAAAGCATCCCCACTACTGTTTTGAAGTGTGGGGATGCTGATGCACAAAAAGCTCAGGTTGCTTTAATTAGAGTGGCTCTCAGAGCATGAGCATACTACTCCTAGATCATCCCTGACTAATGTGTATCCATCCTCTTCTTGAAAATCTCTAAGTTTGGAGATTCCACAGCTTCCCTTCCTCACTGTTCTAACAGTGAAAAAGTTTTTCTTGATATCAATATAAACCTAATTTGCAACTTCAAATCATTGCTGTATCCTTCCCTGCAACAATGGATGAAAACATGTTCTCCCTCTTCTTAATGGCAACCCTTCAGATAGTTAAAGGGTTCTCTCTTGATTGTCTTTTTCACAAGCTGAAGTGACCATTTCTTTCATCCTCTCCTCATGAGGCTTGCCTTCCCAGCACTTTATTATTTTTGTTGCCTGCCTTTGGACCCTCTCTAAACTTCTTTCTATCCTTTTTAAAATATAGAGCCCAAAACTGCACACAACACTTTAGATGAGGCCAAGTAGAGAGGCACTGTCACCTCCTTATCTTGTACCTAATGTTCTTATTAATGCAGCCCAAAACATCATTTGCCTTTTGTACTGGTGCATCACACTGCAGACTCATCTCGAGTCTGTAATCTGCTAAGACTCCCAGATCCTTCTCTCTAGTGCTGCTATCCAGCCAGTTGTCACCCATTATATTTGTGTTTGTTGTTATTGTTCCCAAGATGTAGTACCTTACATTTACCAACTTTATTCTGTTGGCTGTAGCCCAGGTTTCCTAACTATCAAGGTCCTTCTGAATTTCATTTCTGCCCTTCAGTGTGTTTGCAGTCCTACCCAGTTTTGTGCTGTCTGCAGATTTGCTCAGGAAACTATCTGTTCCAGCATCCAAATCATTAATAGCACATTAAACAGCCCTGGGCCTAGGCTAGAGCCCTGTGAGACTCCACTCAGAACCTCCTTCCATTCTGACACTGATCCACTTAAAACTGCCCATTGTTTGCAGCTGTTTGAGCCCATTATCTATCCACCTTCTAGTGGTTTTATCCAGCCCACATTTCTCCAGTTTATGAAAAAGTCATCTGGGGACTCTGTCAAAAGCCTTATCGAAGTCCAGATATAATATATCTACTGTATTCCTTTCATCCACCCAGCTAGTTACTCTGTAAAAAAGAAGATCAGATATGTTTGGTATGATTTGTTCATAGTAATCCATGCTGGCAGCTTGTGATCAGCCTTTCCTACTGCAGCTGCTTGCACTTCCTTATACACTCCTGGGCATTTAGGTCAGGCTAACTAGTCTTTAATTCTCCAGGTCCTCCATCTTGCCTTTTTTTAGACAAGGGGCACTCTGTTTTCAAGTCCTCTGGTACCTTGCCTCCCACAACTTTATAAATATTATTACCTCGGGCTCCACACTCTCCTCCCCGAGTTCTTTCAGTACCCTGGGATGAAGTTCATCAGGCCCTGGTGACTTAAATTCATGCAGACCCATCAAAAGCTCTGACTGTCTCTCATGTTATCTCAACCCTCAGTTTGTCCCTTTGTTTCCAAATAATCTTATCTGTTTTAATTTTTTGTAAAGACTGAGGCAAACTGTTTAGCAGCTTCGCCTTCTTTGTGTATTGTCTGTTAAGAATTCACAGCATCTGTTTAGACTCGCAGTTTGCTTGGTCTCTCTTTCCTGGCCAACATATTTAAAAAAACCTCTTCTTGTCTTTTAACTTCCCTGGCCAGGTGAAGCTCATTTTTATTCCTCCCCATCTGACTGCTGTCCTGGCAAGCTGTTGCTGTTTCCTGGTACACTTCCTTAGTGACCTGCTCATTTTTCCATTGCCCATGTGCTTTCCTTTTGCTTTTGCGGCATTCTAGGAGATCCTTGTGCAGCCATATTGGTCGTTTGCTGTACTTCGTGTGCTTCTATCACGTCAGAATAGCTTCTGGCTGGGCTTCTGATATTGTGCTCTTTAGAAGCTTCCAGCTTTCGTTGGCTTTTATCCTTCAGTCTGTCCTTCCATGGCACCATGCCTCCTTGAGTCGCTTAAAATCCACCTTTTTGATATAGTTTCTTATTTGTGCTCAACTCATGCTTTCACCGTCTCAAAATGTATTAATTCTATCATCTTAGGATTTACTGCCTCTCAAGTTTCCCTTCACCTCATCCTCTACCAATTCTTTCCTGTGTGTCAGGAAAAGAAAAATGAGCAATTCCCCCTAATCATGTCCTCCACACAGTGTTGAGTAAGTTTCTGTATTATGTTTAGCAGTATTATTCTTCCAACATACATCTGAAAAATTGAAGCCTGTCATCAGGATCATCTCATAACTTTGGGATGATGTTTGTCCCCTTGAAGAGTGTTTCACTTACCTCTTCTTCCGGACTTGGCAGTCTATATCCAATTTTCACTATTATATTACTACTGAACTTTTTGCCTTTTTTATTCACCCAAATACACTTTGATTTGCTTCCTTCCTCCTGAACCATGGAAAAAGTGTATGTATTTTTTCATATAACACGATGCTACTACCTTTTCTCCTAACCCTGTTCTTTCAAAACAGACTACTGTCAATGCTGATATTCTAATGATAAGACTTGCCTCACCAAGTCTCCGTGATACTAATCAGATCATAGGGCTTTTTACAGCACTGTGACTTTCAGCTGATTGTAAGGAAGAACTCAGCCTTCAGAGGGCTGTAGCCCAGGGAGGGGTACTCAGCAGGTAAGGCCGCCTGCCTTGGGACACTTGGGGTGAACTGGAGCTGATACTGGCTAATGTGGAAGCAGCTAAGAAGAGGGTTAAAAAATTCCATGGGGGAGTGCAGGGAGGAGAGGAAAAACAGTACTTCTGGAGAGAGGTACAGAGCCAGAAAGGCCCTGCTATTTATCTGAAGGAAGACACCAGGTTCTGGGTCTTTATACCTTTGTTTGGGTTGATTTGTTTACTGGGACTGTAAATCCTCTCAGACTAATAAAACCTGTTTTAAAAGCCTGAATTGAGAGCTGACTTACCTAGCTAAGGAAGATGGGTGAATGACCCACGTGTACTCATCTTGCTTGTTTCTTGTATTTCTCTCACTTGTACATCAGGCATGTTTTGCATTTTGACCAGCTCATTTCCCTTTTGAATTCCTTATTGCTGTCCTGTGGTGCCCTGGCCCTTTCCCTGAGTTGAGCTGCTTCTCTTGGTCATCTCCCCTCGGGATTTTTTGCTCTGTTTCTTGTGGGTTTTGTTCATCATTCCCAATAGAACCTAGTTTAAAGCCCTCCTTACTAGGTTGGTTAGCTGTTCTTTTCAGTTCTGGTCAAATAAATCCTGTCTCTAAATAGCAGTCCTTCTCCCCAGAACATTTTCCCATTGTCAAAGAATCCAAAGCCTTCACATCAGCACTATCTCAGCCATGTGTTTACACCCATGACTTGATTGTCTCTGCTTAAGCCCACATCATTCACTGGGAGGACTGATGAGAACACCACTTGTGCGCCAAACTTCTTAAGCCTCCTGCCAAGAACCTTTCCCCTCATCTGCTCAGTGACACTTCTGACCACATAATTGGTGTCTGGATAAGCAGGAAAGGATAATGGTGCAAGGGACAAATGAGCTCTGGCAATCTTTCAGTGGCATCATAAAAACAAGTTCCAGGCAAACCGCACAGCTCTCAGGACCTCAGATCCAGACTGTAAATTAGTGCTTCTGTTCCCCAGGGAAGAGTCACCAACCACCAGCACCACCATTCTCCTCTTAGATTTCATAGACATTAGGGCTGGAAGGGACCTCGGGAGATCATCGAGTCCAGCCCCCTGCCCA
>NW_017728886.1:27841866-27873080 GCF_001723895.1 Crocodylus porosus
GCCTGAAGCTAGTTGGAGTTCAGTTGCAGCCTTGGCTTTCCTGGTTTGCTCCCTGCAGGACTGGACCAGCGTGGAGTAATCCTCCTTGGAGGTGAATCCCGTCCTCCATCCTTTGTAGGCTTTCCTTTTAAGCCACAGGAGGTCCGCTAGGTCCCTGGAGAGCCAGGGCGGGGCTGCTGTGCCTTCTTGCTGCCTTTCCTCCATGTTGGGATAGATTTAGCTTGTGCATTGAGGATTGCTTCCTTGAGAAGCAACCACTCTACTTGAACTCCCTCTTATTTCTTGGTGCAGTGGTTTTGGAGCCCCCATCCCTGCAGCTATGTATGTACTCCCTACTTTCAAGACTGCTAGGTTATCTGGTCCATTCATGCTAGTCTCTTCACTTATACCTTTTCCTCAGCTGTTCTACTGCAGAGCTTGAAAGTAGTTACTAACTTCAGTCTGTTCCTTTTGAATTCTGGGGGTCCTCCTTCTAGAAGTCACACTGCGTCATTTTTCTTTTCTCTTTGGCCTCTCCTGTGCCAACTTGTTATGACTTCTAGCCAAGAAATCTTCATTCTGTCTGATAGCATGCAGCATAGATACTTGTGCTCTAATCCACCGATCTTCCATCCAAGATGGAAGTAAGTGAAGCTGACCGTGGCATGAATGCTGTACAGACAGCCATGGGCAGATCTAGGATTTTGAAAAGGAGGGTGCATCTAAAGATGAAACCAGAAGCTTTCCAAAGAAAAGCTAGAAGCTTTACTAATATGGTAGGGAGCTAACACTATATTAAAAATATGGAGGGTTGTTAACACCTATAGAGTGGAGGGAGATTATCATCTCTCTAATTGCTGTTAATGAGCCATGAAGTTAATGAACACTCTCATCACTTGCTGAATAGAAATCCCACTGTCCCTTCCAGGCAGTTGATGTTAAAGTTTGGGTGGAGCAGGAATCACAGTGAAGGTGTGCAACTACACCCCTGCATGACACTGGTCCTCTTCCACGAGTCACTCTTATGCACATGGCACTCAACTGTCACTCAAACAACACACTCACTTTTCCCCTCGCATTTTCCTGCCAAGTGCGGGGAACTCACTAGGCATGCTCCACCTCTCCAAATGGGTTGTGATGTCATTATAGGTGATAGGTTTAATGGGTCCAGAACGTTCCATCCCTGTGGAGCATGTTCAGATTCACATAAACAGCATAACTTAAGGTAACTGCATAAGAAAATAACCTAATAGGCCAGGGAACACTATGGCTTCTGGAACTGACACAGGCAGGGTGTGCTCAGCCGAGCAGATGGAATGGAGTCGCGGGTGGGCAGGGAGCGATGTCTGGGAGTGGGACAGGCAGAGCTAGGATCACGGTGTGGTGACAGTGTGGGGCCAGGGCCCGGAGCAGAGGTGCGATCTGCCTTCCACATGCCCCTGCCCGTAGAACTGGCACCTATTGCAGGGATGTATAGGCATTGGATCATAGTTCTGCCCCAGGCCCTGGCCCTATGCTATCACTGCCACATGATCCTAGCTTGGACCCGAGCCCCACCCACCCTTCCTGCTCCCAGATGCTACTCGTCTCCTTCCCGCGGCCCCAGTCATGCAGCTGAGTTGTGCCCTGCCAATGTGGGTCCTGAACCAATCTCCATGGAGACCCCATCTGCCTGCTCTGTCCAGTGCCCCTTGCGGTAGGTGAGGGGCAGATAGGCCGGGGTGTGTGGGTGGCAGGGCCAAGTCCAACAGTGGTCCTGCCACCATGCTGCCCCAGCCCCGCTGCATGTCCAAGGGTGGCAGGACCATTCACACATGACATGGCCAGGGCTGCCCCCTGTACCTAGGCTGGGGGACCCTCTGGAGGCCAGCTAAAATCCCTTCCAGGCTGGATCCAGCCCATTGGCTGTATGTTGCCCTCCCCTGTTTTATGTAATAGCAATTGCAAAATATTTCTGCAATGAAGTTTCATATGGAAGTTTAAAGTATATTTTTAAGGAGGGAAGAAGAATAAACTTTTCTTAAGTGAATGCTAAAGTTAGACACCTTTAGGTTTTCTTCTACCTTCAGTTAATAAAATAAAAATTGAAATGCAGAAATAAAGATAAAAACAACTGTGGCTTAAGACAATAAAAAAAGGATTAAGAGCAGTCATACTGTATAGAGCTGTCATGAAAAATGTCATATAGAAAGTAGCATTTTTATTCAGCATGTAAACTGTCATGATTACCGATGTTCCCAGTTAACACAAATGTTTCTAGCTTAAGAAATAGTGCAAGAAGTAACTTTAAAATGTTTCAACTTTTAGTAATATCACCTGTAGGTTTTTTGTAGGTCAATTCTACAAAATCAAGGCATAAAATATTTCATAGCTTTAATACAAAAAGTCTACTGGTTTCTAGACATTCAGTGAATTGTTCAAAGTATTCATTTCCAGCTAGATCATGTCTAAGAATTTAGCTGAACATCAATATTTATATTTAGGTAGTGTAGGAATTTGAATCATACCTTCTTTCAAGTTCTAAATACAAACCATGTTTACATTAGTGAATCATAAGCATAAAACTTAGCTAAAACACGATCTCTTCTTTTCCAAAGGTGCTTAGGTGTACCTGACCCTAATCCTGGACTCTGTGTGAATCTGCATTGCTATATAAAAAGTTCTCGGAATTTCTAGGAGCTCTTTTAGCTTTGAAAGAACCTCATCATCATTAAGGAGTGTAATACTGGAACAAATCTTTTAGACAGTTTCTTTTCACAGGTTGTGCAAAGGAAAGCTTCATAATACTAATACATGAGGCATCTCTTTCCTTGGAAAATTTGTTTGTGATAACTTCCCCTTTTCCCTGGATAACAGATGACATCTCTTTATCTGACCTCTTGGCACTCATAATAGTGTGTTTTTAAAGAAGTTTTAAACTTTTTTATTCATACTGTAGTTACACACATCACACACAGTCTTGTGCTAAGCATATTTTAAATTAAACAGAAGTACATTTGGCAAAGCTATCAAAGGAATGCTTATAGATCACTTTTTATTTAGGTATATTAAAAAAAGTGCAAGAAAGTTCCCTTGAAGGAATAGTCAACACATTCTTAGAAGGACAACACAAAAAACTTCTGGCAGTGTTCTTTCTATACTTTTTCTTTTCTTCTTTGAAATTTAGATATAAATTTTGCATAAAAATTTTGCATAAAAATATATTAACTTTAATTGTGCTTCTGTATGGTAGTTCTCAGTGTTCATATCAGGGATGTAGAGGAGCATGTTAAAGAAAACAACAGTAAAAACAAAAAAAAAGTCAGAAAAGAGTGCCCTGCAGTGAGCATATGATATATGCCATAAAGAAATTGGTTACTATGTGGGGTTAGAAACTTCTTTGTCAACTAGCTTGAAGGCTCATATATTGTAGTTGTTTTTTCCATCTTGTTTGATAGGTCCATCTCAAGCATTAGTTAAGTAATCCCAAGTATATAACTAACCTCCCCCCCCTGCAAAAAAAACAACAGCAACAAAAAACCCAACCTTTTAAATGCTATTGATGAAGTGGTGTTTTAAATGCCCCGAACTGTGATGTCCTGTTTTTTCTTTTTACAATATTTGTTACAGTAACTGAGTGAAAAGCATCTTGTTGTATATAACAATCATGGGCAAATCCTAGGTGTGGGGAGTGGCCACACTTCCTTTGGCTGTGCCAAGTATGCACAGTGAGCTCTCTGAGCTCATGGGCTGATCAGTGTGGCTTCTGCCTGCACTGCATGCAGTCATCCCTCTGAGCTCGCCAGCTGATCAGCATGGTTCCTGCTGGAGCTCCACATGCACAGTGAGCTTGGCTCAGTGCTCATGTGCTGTATAGATAAAGAGAGATGCGAGTACACTATTCACACTTCCCTGGATCCTTCCCAGTAGCATTGGTTCTGTCTTAGTGTCAGTCCTAATGCGCATCCAGCTGCCTGATCTGGTGATGTTTCAGTACCTGATTGATGCTTGGCATAATTATATTTAGAGGTAAAAGGAATGTGTTTTGTCAGTTCTGCTAACCAAGGATTTTATTTGAACGTGGTTTAAGTTGTTACTTTCTATGATGGAATTAATACGTCAGATTATTTTCATCAGCTGTTTTCAAAATCCATTCACTTAATCTTCCTCAGTGTTTTTCAGCTGAAATATAGAATCTCATTACATTGGGTCAGTGCGTGCATGTACCATTTCTTCATATGAAAAAATGAAATGACTAATCTTTGACTTGTGCGGTATACTTAAAGGAAAGCAACCCCTTAATTTTGTTTTGTTTTTTTTCATTATTTCACATGCATGTTTAGAGTTTCATGAAATTGCATTGGATATTGTATGTACAACGCTATCTGGCGCACATTTCAAGAAAGAACGGCAGTTGCTAGATCCAGGGCATTAGCTTGTACCCGAAATGCATTTGATTCTTTAGGGGTCTTTGTACACACCATGTTTTTTACTCTTTCATGTGCTGCAACTGCATGACTGTTTGCATGAGCAGGTTTTCCGGATGCTTTAAAAATCTTTCTGGAGCATTAAACTAAAACTTAAATCCCTTTGAATTGTTTTCACTTTCGAATTGCTTCCACTTTTCTTTTTTCTTCTGTGGTTTGTTGACTCCCTGCTTCCACTGCTGCATGGCAAGGCATGGGCACAGGGTGCGTGGGGAGCCCTGGCCCAGGGGGCAGTGCTGGACTGTCCCACTCTTCTGTGGTGCCAGCTGGGGACTAGTCTTAATTAGTTCGAAAACCTAGTGTGTACAAACGCAGCTGTGATGCTCCAAAGCTTAATATGGTCAAAAACCTAGTGTGTACAAACGCTGATGTGATGCACCAAAATGAACAAGCTAAATATTATAAATCTATTTAATTTAATGAGGATTAAAACTCATGAAGTGTACAGGCACTCTAGGATTGTTAACTTTTGGTGATAAACAATGTTAGAGTGTTTTGGAGGGGGGAATATAATGAATTAAGTCTTGGGGCCATTTTTTTTCAGTATGTTCATCAGTGACCTGGAAGATGGCCTAGAGTGCACCCTCAGCAAGTTTGCAGCTGACATCGAGCTGGGGGAGTAGTAGATAATGCCGGATGATAGAGATAGGATTTAGAGTAACCTAGACAAATCGGAGGATTGGGCTGAAAGGAATCTCATGAGGTTCAACAATGACAAGTGCCAAGTCTTGCACTTAGGGCAGAAGAATTCCATGCACTGGTACAGGTTGGGCCCTGACTTGCTGGGCAGCAACTCTACAAAAAAGGACCTCAGGACTTACTGAGGACAATAAGTTGAATATGAGCCAATAGTGTGCCCTTGTGGCTGAGAAGGTTATGGGCATATTGGGCTGCATTGGTAGGTGTGTTGTCAGCAGGGCAAGGGAAGTGATTCTTCCTCTAGATTCAGCAACAGTAGAGCCACATCTGGAGTACTGTATTCAGTTTTGGGCACCCCACTACAGAAAGGATGTGGACAAATTGGAGAGAGTCCAGTGTAGGGCAACAAAAATGGTGAGGGGGATGAGGGACATGACTCCTGAGGAACTGGGCTTATTTACTCTAGAGCAGAGGAGACTTAATTAGCAGCTTTCAACCTCCTGAAGGGGGGTATGAAAGAGGATGGAGCTGGACTGTTCTCAGTGGTGGTAGATGACAGAGCAAGAAGCATTGATCTCAAGTTGCAGCAAAGGAAGTTTAGGTCCCATGTTGGGAAGAATGCTCACACATGGAAGATAGTAAAGCACTGGAACAAGTTATCCAGAGAGATTGTGGACTCTCCATCTTTGGAGGTTTTTAAGACCCAGCTAGACAAAGCCTTGGCTGGGATGATCTAGTTAGGAATGGTCCAGCTTTGAGCATGGGGTTGGAATAGATGACCTCCTAAAGTCCCTCCCAACCCTAATTTTCTATGATTCTAAGTCTTCAGCAAAGTGCATTTTATTTTGAAGTAAAAAGCATCAAACAATTACAGACTCTTAAAGCAGAGATGGTCTTCCTTTCTGTTTATACTGTATGAAGGGGTATAGGTTGTAGCCGTATTGGTCTAAGGACATAGGCAGACAAGGTTCTTTGGGTAAATCTAATATCTTTCTATTAGACCAACTCACATAGTTGGAAAAAATCTTCTTAGCAAGCTTTCTGATTTAAATACTGTCTATCAGGCTGAGGAAGCATCTGCAGTTGTCCTCTGATGAGTTTTTTCTTTTGGTGGATTAGGTAGTTTCATTTTTTGTACTGCTTTCCCAGGAATGCTGAGAACTGCCCAGTTTAAAACAGGACTGCATGGAAGATCAACAAAACCATGGATTCCCCCCCAATTATGGATTAAGGACAAGAACACTCAATAACATATGGGGACACATTTCTCACAAGAAAAACCCTGTCTCCAATCTCAGTTCTAATCCTCAAAGGGAACTTACAAAACACTTTTCATAGATGAGCCTATGAACTTCACTTCATCAACCTCCTGAACACAAAAAATCACGTTCTAAATGTAGACATTGGATTTATGACGCATTATAACCTGCCTGACAGCTGACTCCCCAGGTACTTCTCCACTATTTACCAGCTACATTCATTTCCCTCCCCCACCCAGCCTCTCTCTCACCCCGCTGACTCCTCAATTTACATCTTCACTGACTGCCTATCTTGCATAAATACTGTGACTGTGCAAAGCTTCGGTCGCTGATTTGATTTGGTGGAGATTCAGCCCAATTTGATAGCCAAATCTCTGAATCAAAATCGAACCAGGAAACCCTTTAATCTCTCTGAATTGAATTGAAACCCTTCAAATTAATTCAGAGAGATTTGGAGAGACTTGATGATTCGGGCATAGACATAGCTTTAAATGTTTTTTCTACATACTTCAAGGTACAGGCGGCCTGTGAACACTGAGATGGTGGGACGGATGGAGCATCTCAGAGGAGTGTGGGTGGTCCCTGGCGCGCTCAGTGTTGGACTAAGAAGTAGACCAGAAGCACATCTGGTCCACTTCCGGGTCTTCTGTGGAGCACATGGGGGCCCCCACCCCCTGGCTCGGTGACTGGTGCCTCCTGGGTTGCCGGGGGGGAACCGGGGTTCCCCTGTGGCTGATTGCAGAGCTGGAGGGATGGGGGGAGGTCCCCTGCACACTCGGTGGCAGATCCAGAAGTGGACCAGAAGTACCCCCATACACACACTCCTGTGGGATGCTCCATCTGCCCCATCATCTCAGTGTTCACGAGCCATGCCTGGTACCTCAAGGTATGTATGGAAAACACTTAAAGCCGTGTCTATGGCCACATGGGTGACTGGCACCACCCGAGTCAGGGGGGACACATGCCCTCCAGTGACTGGGGCAGGAGTCCCCCCACGGCCAATCTTGCCAACCAGGGGGTGGTCCCCCTGCGGCCGATTGTACCAGCCAGGAAGCATGAGCAGTGTTCCCAGGCTGCTCCCATAAGTGTCAGCAGCACTTCATCCAATGTCCCCACTCTCCGGCCAGCACTCAGGAGGGACACCAGGGGTTACTGCCTGCCTCCCACCCATCACCTAAGCAGGGAGCGTGGCCTGTTGGGGGGTGCACATGCACCCCCTGCATGTTGCTACTGTGTGGTCTGAATTCTCTGATTCACTGATTCTCTGAATCAACATCGAATCTTCAGAGTTGGCCAAATTGAATTGAGACACTGATCCAAATCAACTAATCGAATCACTGTCCCCCGAAGTGGGTTGAATCTGAATCGAATATGGCCCACTTTGCACACCCCTAATAAATACCAGCCTAGCCTCTGGCTTCGTTACTATTCATTCCATTCAGGAAGAGCCCAGACCAACTGCAGATGCTTCTTCAGCCTGACACAGGGTATTTAAACCCAAAAACTAGCTAAGAATTTTTCCAACTACTTGAGTTGGTTTAATAAACAATATCAGATTTACCCAAAGAACCTTGTGTCTCTATACTATATGAAGACATAACTTGAAAATTAATCCATAATTGGAGAAGGCAAAGGGTGTCATGGTTTTGTTGACCTTCCATGCAGTCCTGTTTTAAACTGGGCAGTTCTCAGCATTCCTGAGAAAGCAGTACAAAAAATGAAACTACCTAATCCACCAGTAGAAAAAAACTGAGTACAAACATATAACTTACTTTAAAAAATGAAATTTCTTATTACTGTCTATTATTACTGAAAAAAGTAATCTACAGTATACACAGGAAGGGGGTAATTACATACCTCATCTTATGAGTATGTCTGTGCTGCAGGGAGTGGTGTAGTGTTACCTTGGATATCAGAAGCATTCTTATCACAGCAACATGAAGTTCCCATGCTCCCTTGATTTCATCATATATTGGTTTTAAAAAATTAGCTGAATGTGTTGCACCCAAAAAAGTTGGTACCTTCCATAAGGATTGCCCATGGCAAAACTTCACCTTACTATTCCTAATGGTTTTTAACAGAAACAGTTATACCATTTTAGGTTTCATCGTTGCTACTATTCCATGAGGTGCAACAGGAAAAATCAGAGTCTTACTTAACTAGGTTATTTGCTACCTTATTATCTAGCTAGCTTATTATTTAGATCAGAGGTGTCAAACATATGGCCTGCAGGCTGGGTCTGGCCCAAAGAGCCCTGCTATCTGACCCCTCATGCTGCTCTGGGTCTGAACAGACCCACATGGGGTATAGCATGCGCTGGCCCAGCCCTGTGCATAGGGGTCAGAACATGTGCCACATGTGGCACCAAGCCCAGCTGCTCTAGGACTGTGCCACATGGGCAAGTGCATGTGGTATGGATCCTGGAGCACCCAGAATGGGTCCAGCCAGGGGCATGTAGTGAGGATCCCAGACTGGCTGGAGTGGGTGCTGTGCTACATGTGGTACCCACTCCAACCAGTCCAGGACCCATGCTGTATGCAGTGACTATCTGGAGTAGGCACCATGTGTGTTGCAGGCTGACCTGGACAGGCACTATACATAGCACAGCACCTGCTCTGGCTGGTCTAGAATCTGCGCTACACGTGCCTTCCTGGACTGCATTGTACACTTCACCCACTCTGGCTGCTTTGAGATCCATGTTGCATGCAGCACAAGTTCCCAAATGGCTGGAGCAGATGCTGAATCTGGTAAAATAGAGGAAGGCTGGGGGGGAGGGGGTCTAGCTCATGGATTGGCCCTGTGCCACCTCGATTGCCCTGTTTTAGAAAGCTGTTGAAAATCCTGAAAAAGTTAACACTTAAGTGAACTTTAAAAATGCTGCATCTGAAAAGTAGCGAGTTTGTAAGTTAGGGCCTATTACTTCCAGAGGATCTTAAGAAAAGGAGTTCGGCTCCCAACTTGCATTGATATTCAAGGACATTTCTCCAATTTCAGTACCAAATTATGTGAGAGAGCGATTACAATAAAAATTCCTAAACTGTGTGCTTTTTGAATTACGTTGAAAGGAAGCCTAAGAACAAGGAGCAAAGAAGCTGTCAACATCTGGCTGCCTATCAGAGGGACATTTCTGCAGCAGTTTAGCTCCACAACATTTGATGCATGAACAGGAAGGGCAGAAGTTAATGATCATGCTTTTCTGTTTCCTGGCTTTCTGTAATGTGTTGCAAGAACTTTTATGTTACAATAATAGAATGAGATTCTTGAACTTGTATCAGGAGAAACAACAATTTGCTTTCAAGACATCTTTTTTCTCTAGGCCATATATTTTGTAATTTGGGGATGAAAGTACCATGTGCGCAACATTTTAACTTTTATGTGTAAAAACAACCCTTCTGCATCTACAATTTGTATATCTGGTGTATCTGAAAAATACCAAAATGTTCTGTTATTGTTTAACAAGCTATTAAAATAAATTGAATGCTGCCTACAAACATTATGACACTGTAATCATCAGATTATGAACTGTTTGTTCCTTTTGTATTTTATGAGAGTTTCAGATGACTAACATTAATGTTGCCCATTGCCATTTTCAGGCTTTGCTGTCTGTACATGATACTGTCGCTCAAAAGAACTACGATCCAGTGTTACCTCCCATGCCTGATGATATTGATGAGGAGGAGGACTCTGTTAAAATAATCAGACTTGTCAAAAACAGGGAACCATTGGTAGGTTATGATTTCTTTCACTGCTTTTTTTACTATTATGAACATGGGTCAAAAGGCTAATATTCATGGAAAATGCGATTAGATTGTATTGTGCAAATTTACCCATAAGGATGAACAATGCATATGTAAATTCTGTGTTCATATCATTGCTACTAAAATGAGTCAAATGGGTAGGCTACATGATGGGTTAACCATGTATGCAAGTTTGTTTGACTAGTAAAATAACTGAAATATAATTTTTAAACTTTAATTTGTTAAAGGGAGAGAAGGATAGGTGAAATACCCAGTGAAATCATGACCGTTGTCTCGAACTGTGCTTGCTAGCTTTAAAGTTAAGAATGTAATGTTTTGTAGCACTAAATATAGACGGCAAAGCACATATTTAAATGCCTTGACTTGAAATCTAGCCTAACTTAAGATATGTGTTATGAACACCAGAAAGCTACTGTCTTTGTGAGGATATCTGGAAAAAATGAACGGGCTAAGCCAAATGTGTATTACAAGAGTATTAAAAGGTGGCTGCACTAATTTGGCTATTTCTATTTGCCTCAGAGAGAGTGTGACATTAAAAAAAATTAACTATGTAACTCTTCTCTCCAAACCAACAAGTGCCTTGTTTTAGGTTATGTTGAGTATTTGTATTAATGGAGAAGAATCCTAAAGAAATATCTTTATAGTTGCTTTTAGAAAGCAGGTTTTTTGTACAGGGGTGATGTGAGGAGAGTGATGCTTATGTTAGGCATACAGTGGTAGCTTGTCTTGGAGTGGATATCTCAGTAATGCCCTCATTCTTGACAGATTTTTGGCAACAAGAAATGAGTTTTAGCATTGACCAACTCTGGAGACCCATGGGTACAATTAGAAGTTTGACCATATGGAAGGATTTTACTTGGTTTTAACATTTTAAACAGTTTTTCCACTAAGATTTAAATCACGGGCCTGTTTATCAAGATTCTTTTTTTTTTAATCAAGCAAAGTGTTAAGGAAGAGAACAAAGTTACTTTAAGTGTTAATGTTAGGAATGAGCAAGGGAAAATTGTACCTACTTAGCTCTGAAGCATGAAACAAAAGTCAACATGCCTTTTAAAATGAGTTCAAAGTAAATAATTTTGTTTTCATGCAAATGAAAATGCCCTCATCTTTGTCTTTCTTGAATCTATGTTGCAGCAAGGCTGCTCCAACATGCTGTAATGACTTGATTAATCAAGTCTGCTGGTGCATATGGTAATTACCATACTCCAGTCAACTCCAGTGTCTTGTGTATTAGAGTCCCCGTGCTGAAAAATGGTGTAGGGCGTGGATAGTGTGGATTATTGTGGATGCATTATTGTGGATTTTTTTCAGGAAAAGAGACATTAACTTTTTTAATGCAAACGTGCTTTTCAGACAAGTAAATAGAGTGACTTAGCATGACTGATTCTGTGAAGTACTGTATTAGTGTTTTTTCCTATCTGAGAATTTAGGACTCTTCATTTTGGATTTAGGTAAATCAATCCACAGTTCTGCAAATGTGATTGACTTCTGTTAAGTAGAACTGTTAGGAAGAAACAAACAAATAGGTAGCCAATTTTTGAGAGAAACTAACTTTTTCAAGCTTTTACATGGAAATATAAAGTCCATTTAAAAGGAATGAATATACATGAATATGCTATAGACCAAAACACAGTTGTGATTCTGTGTATATTTATCTACATGGATTTCAGTCCTGTGTATGCACCCAAAACACACAATCCTAAATTCTTTTGAATAGCAGTAGCCTTTGCCTATTCACCTATGGAACTAATGTGTACAAGAAAGGGGCAAGACAGCCTCAGCCCATACTTTCTCTTCCTATAATTCATGGTTGCAGGGCAGAACCTGGGCAGGGACCATGTCTTCATTCAGTAGAACTAAGTTCAGCTATAGATTTTAATGTTACAACTAGTTATTTCTAATTGGGCCAAAATAAATATTTCTAAGTGAAATCTGTACACCTGAGACCACCACCTCAGAGTCAAGGAGGTAAACCCTCATCATAGCAAGCACCAAATCACCAGCCTTCAAAAACTTCTTGTTGGGTGGACTCTACCATGCCCATGAACCTGGGCCATTCTCATGATCTTCTCTGCCTGGGAGAGGGACATATAATAGGTACTACTTTACATGTTACCCATTCTCCAAAAGGCAGTCCTAGAATGGAAAATTTTTCTTCTTGGAGAAATCTCTGCAGCCTTTACTTCCTACTCCAGAGAAACACAGAAGGGCTTGATCACAGCCTATGTTAGTACTTCCCAAATAAAAGTCTGCCTCTAGTTCATGTGTTATTATGTGCTATCTCCTCCCATATGCCAGGCTCTTACACAGCCTCTATGCCTTCAGAAACCACAAAGGAAACACCTCACTCAACAGTGTCCTCAATTCTAGTACTTTTCTTTATTATCCATCTTTGTGTCCTCAGGTGTTTCTTTATCCATTGCCATGTTCTTATTTACTGTATTTTCCTCCTTATACCCATTTAAACCAGGTGTAGAAATTCTAGGAGTCTCTCCCAACCTTTTTTCATGGCTACTGTATTAGGAGGGTTAAGACGTTGTTTTTATGTCACAAGCCTTAGAACTCTGGGCACCTATAAAAATGATGGAACTCTGCTCCAACGCATGCTAATTATCACACATCAGAGCCAACTCAATTAATCAAGTTGGCTGCAAGTCTGCTAATTAGCGTGCTCCAGCAGCCTCCACATCTCATGTATTCAGCATCCCCATGTTTCAAAATGGTGGTGAGGGCACTTTAACTAAAGCTCATCAAGTGCCACTATTTTGAAGCACAGGATGCTGAATACATGTGATGCTGCAGGTGCTTTAATTAAAGCAACTCTCAGAGCTTCTCTAATTAAAGCATCCCCTCTCCATCCCAGAGCATGTCTGTAGACTCCCCATGTCACGTTATACTTAGCATGTGTTAAATTTACTTTAAATGGAAGTAACTCTGCATTCGAGCAGCAAAACTTGCTAAGAGTGCTTGTATCATAGCAAAGTTATGACTTCTTCTGCAAGGAGCATCTCCAAATTAATGTGTTCATTTGCACTGTTCCACGGTGGTAATATGAGCAATTTGCAATCCTCACCCAGCTATGACATCAGTCAGGGAACCCCTGGTGTACTGAGCCTCAAAAGCCACACATGTCAGGAGAAAATATCTTCCAGGATCAAACTGAAAGCCTGCAGCCCCGGAAAGCCATGGGGACAGTGGATGACACAGAAGGCTAGGCTCACTGATGGATGCCTGCCTTCTTATGTAGGACATGGGGCTATTCTATGGGGTGGGGGGGCAGGGCTGGCAAATCCCCATAGTCCCCAGAGTTTGCAGAAAGCCCATGCGGACAGTTTTAGTCTTCCCAGCTGGTGTGTCATTCAACCCACCAATCACAATACTGCTGCTTTGTAACCTATTCTCCCAGAACCAGGGCCAGGTGCTGTATCTAGAACAGCTGTGTTCTACCCGGCTGCCTAGATGCTGATTGGATGAGTCCTCTAGAGCAAACTGCTCCCCAGAAATGCACAGTATTCTCCCACATGGCAAGTAGCCTTCTAGCAGGCTTACAGGAAACGAAATACAAGAGGTTCTCCAGACAACAGCAGCAGCTCTTATCTACTTTACTTCCCATCTTGCGCTATGTGCTTTCCCTGAAGCGAGCTGGGTTTTCTGTAGCTTCTTTAGACTAAGGTCTCTATTTCTGAGAAAGTTGTCACTAGTACTGTCCACTGACTTTCTACTACTTCCTGAGCCTGGCACCTAAGATTTGTTGCCAACTTTGTTAGTGCTGTTCTGTAGTCACTCTTTAAGTGGGATTTTTTTCCTTTCCTTTCATTTGAAGTATTGGTTGTTTGTGTGGGCAGTTACTTAAAGGCAGAGTGCTTCTTACTCTCCAGTAACTATGGTACATCTGGATGTGTTGTCCACATGGATTCCACATACCCTCTCCCTCTGCTAACCCAGAGTCCTGCTAGCTGGGATTTACTAGTGAATGAGCCAAGTGGCAGTTGAGGTTGCTGTGCCTTAGATGCCTTCAGCTCTGGTAGTCTCAAGGGAGGCACAGGTGACCCAAACTAAAACCATGAAACTACTTTTTGAAATAATCTGTTCTCATGTGTATGGGCTTTATTTGCACAAAATGAAAGACGTGTGAGCAATTGATGTCAAATATCTACAATTACTGTAATTAACTGTTTTTTGCATTGAAAAGTAGGCTGATAGTATAGTCTACATTAAAATTATGCCTTCTGGAGTATTCATTGGTATTTGGTGCCTAGTTATGTGACTTTTCATTTAATAGGCAAAGAGCTTGCAAATGTAAACATTGATGTCTGTCCTTTGATATCAGCAAGGGCCAAACTTTTAGCAGGTATACCACAAATTAGCTCTTCATCCTCCCTGAGTAGCAGTTGATTCCTTCCCCTACCCAATCTGCTGCTCAGCTTTCTGCTTCCTGTCCTGTGCTCCCTGACCAAGCTGCTTCTTGCTTTCTGCTTCCTGCCCTGCATTCTGTGCTTAGTCTGGTGCTGTGTTTTCTGCTTCCTGATGTATCTGCCACTGTGTTGCCTGTCTCTTCCCAGTCTGCTGCATGCCACACACAGGGTGTTTACGCTACTTCTGGTGCTGGATGTTGGCTACCCTTTCTCTGTGCCATAACTCCTTCTTATATACCTGACTATTGTAGTTACTTGAATCCAATGAGGATTTTTTTGAGGATATCATGGAGGTGAATTTAAGATGCTCCCCGCATAATTAGATTCTATACTTTAAAAATTACAACAATTTTATCATCTAATTACAAATCTAATTATTGGGGTTGTCTTAAATT
The DNA here is from genome assembly GCF_001723895.1 of Crocodylus porosus. NCBI lineage: Eukaryota > Metazoa > Chordata > Crocodylia > Crocodylidae > Crocodylus > Crocodylus porosus. Next base: position 27,856,778 of record NW_017728886.1, read on the forward strand.
CAAAGTAATCTTGGATTGGGGTAAATATGGTACCTTGCTTTGATTTGTTGTTAATTTGATTGGTTGAAAAACAAGTGTTTACTTTGTTTATATTTGGGAAGCAGCAGATAAGCAGGTGGACTAGGAGGCTGTACATCTGTGAAACCATGAATAGTGTTTTTTAGGACCCTTGCTTGCTGCTATGGAACCTTTAATCACATTCTCAGTCTCTGATATAGCTCTCAAACTCCTTATTTTCCCTTTTAAAATATTTTAAACTGAACTGTGCCATTACATCTTTTGTGTCAGCTTTAGGGTATCTTACAACTTCGGCTAGCAACACCAGCAATTTTTCAGGCTTCCAAGTTCCAGCCTTAACCTCCTTGTCTTTTAAAGGACAAAATGAGGAGCTGCACTGCACATGAAGCTGAAAAAAATCCTGGAGCTGAATACTTCATAGGAATAAACTTTCTTGCCCATTTATACACCCCTCATCATTTAGGCAAGCCTGGCAGCAACACAAATAAATCTGCTTTTTCAGGATTTCAGCAAAACCAAAAGTGCTCTTGCATTTAAACTCAAATTAATTGATGTTTGAGGATTAAAAAGAAATGCCTTCTAAAATAGCCAAAAATGTAAGGGGAGACTTTTTTTTTAACTCACTTCGCTTATCTGCACAGTGTGCTGTATGTGAGCTACCATTGAAGACAAGACAGCTATGCTTTTTATATGACTTCCTGATTGTGGGACATTGTCCAGTTAATTTAGAATGGCTGTAGAAAAATCTCCGTAATTGTTTTCAACAAATATGCTTTCATTTATGTTGGATTTCTTTCTTGCATTGTGCCTATTTTAGAATTATAAAAACACCATTATAGCAAACACAAGGAATATCCCATTTTTCTACTCTCTGAATTCTCCCTCAGGTGTTTTAGTATAGGGTGATTTCTTCCCCCTGCCATGTTTGTTTCTTGGATAACTATTCAAGACTCCTTTCCCAAAGAGCAAAGTATCAACTGGTGTGTGAGAATAGATGGTTTTATGTTTTGAAGGCAAATCTGGTGTAAGAAATGGCCTCTTTCTGTCCAGGGTGTATACTATTTCTCATTTATCAATTTTCAGCACTACTTAAACCCCAATCTGTGGATTGACCCAATAGAAATAGTGTAATATGTGTACTTGGAGTATTTAGCCCCCAAATTATATTCTTTTATGTTGTTGTTATACATCTTAGTCTGTACTGGTATGTCTGTGCTGAATGGATGAGCTTTATTAGCAAATAGGAGCAACTGTCACATTATGTAGGATAGAACAGAAGGGACAGATTTCTTTTCATATGGTATAAATGACAAAAACCTTGTGTGTAATATTATTAAACAATGTATTTCAAATAGTTAACAGATTTTAATGAGCATTCTTATTTCTAAACTGCAGTACACATCTGTATTGTATTTACCATTTTCAATTTTATATCAAGTATTTTCTAGTCTAATATACTTAAATTATGCAAAGACATACTAGGTATCCTTTTTTTTTTTTTTTAAGGGAGCAACTATTAAAAGGGATGAACATACTGGTGCAATTGTGGTGGCTAGGATAATGCGGGGAGGAGCTGCAGACAGAAGTGGTAAGTTGTGTTTGTATCTTGGTACTGGCCATTCAAATTTAAATAACCCAAAAGATAAGATACATTTTTCTTGCTTTGTTTGTTTGCATGAAATGTAGTAGCACTGCAAAAAAGATAAGCAGAACCCTGCTCTTCTCCTGCCCTCCCCCCCCCGGTGGATGGGCTAGCCTTGGCCCAAACTGGCTGCTCCAGCCAGCAGGGAGGTATCATCCTCCCACTGGACTAGGCTTTGGTGAGGCTGCAGCTAGAGTACAGTATCCAGTTCTGGGCTCCACAATTTAAAAAGGATGTGGAGAAGCTCGAGAGAGTCCAGAGAAGAGCCACGTGCGTGATCAGGAAAAGAGGTCAGGAAAGCAGACCTTATGATGACAGGCTGAGAGCCATGGGACTCTTCATCCTGGAAAAGCTCAGGCTCAGGAGGGACCTGGTGGCTGCCTATAACTATATAAGGGGTGTACATCAGGATCTGGAGGAACACCTGTTAACCAGAGCACCCCAAGGGATGACCAGGTCAAATGGTCACAAACTCCTCCAAGACCGTTTCAGGCTGGATGTAAGGAAGAACTTCTATACTGTCTGAGCCCCACAATGGAACAGACTGCACCAGAGGTGGTGCAAACACCTACTCTGGACTCCTTTTAAGAGATATTTGTATGTTTATCTTACTAGGATCCTGTGACCGCAGCTGACATCCTGCTCCTAGGGCAGGGGGCTGGACTTGATGATCTTCCGAGGTCCCTTTCAGCCCTAATGTCTATGAAATCTATGTTCTAGCACCTCCTGTCTCCTGACTTTTGCACTGAGCCACGGCAGGCATATGGTCGCATTTTCAGAATCAAAAGTGAATGTCTATTTACTTGCTTATTGATTCAATCTATGCAGCTTAGACTAACCTGCGAAGATTGAATCGATTCAGTCTTGGGCTTTTTGATAGTCTGTACTTTGCTCTGGGGAGCTTCTCTCCCTGCAGCATGGAGGGTCTGGCTCAGGCCCTGGGATTATATGCCTCGTAGCCCTGCCCTTTTTTGTCATGTGGCCTCAGTTATGCAGAGGAGTTTACCCTTTTTTAATTAGCAGCCAACCTGTGCTCCTGCTGTTGCCACCTCATGCAGCCAACTTAGCCCGCTGCCTGCTCTTAAAGTAACAGGAGCCCTCTGGCTCTCTGTTACATTGAGAGACTGGTTGGTATCTAGGATTCAGTGCAAGGAAGCTCTCTGGTCCTGACAGATGTAGACTTCAGCTTGGCAGAGAGGGAAGAAGATAAGGGGTGGAGTGTCCCAGCAGCAGTGTAGTAAAACCTCTTGTCTACCCACTTCTTCCCAGCAGGCACTGCTAAATATCACGCTGAGTGAAAAAACAGAACCCATAATTTGGAGGTACAGAGTACTTCCTTATCTTCATCCCCTGATTCATTTCCCCAAGCACTTAGCTGCCAGGACCTGAGAGCTTCCCTCACGTCACTGCCCAGTTCCTATCCCCTCTTCACAGAGCCCAAGCTACCACATAGCTCCATCGATACCAGTGCCTCCCAGCCTCAGTTCTAATGCACCTGTCCCATCCCCCCCTTAATTGGCTTCTGGGGCTCATGTCCCTCTTACCTACCTATAGTTATGGTATTGGTAGTTGGGAGAGGTTTTAGATAAGTTTTTGGACACAAGGTGCCCTTCCTTGTATTTCTCTATATAACTTTTAGATAAAATTAAAAAGTAAATTACAATAAAATATTTCAAACATGAAAGGTCTAACCCTTTTGACAAAAGTAGGATTTAGTTTTATTTTATACAAATCTATTTGCTTATCTGTAGTGCAAGCACTTGATACAATTAATAATACTATTTTAAAAAGTGTTTGTTTTTTGATGGTGCATAGTTTTAATTGGTCGTTTAGTTACTGTTTTTCATTCAGAATGTCACATAACATCCTCATAAGGTCATCATGACTGAGGACCTGGATAAATTATAAATACTTAAACATATGTTAAATATTTGAAGGAAATGCAGTGCACTGAGTGAAGAAAGTATAGTATTCTGTGGAAATAGCACACTATAGCAAGCTTCTTAAAGCTCAGAAGACTTCGGTGGACATAATTGACTCCCAAATCTAATCAAATGCACTGATGTTTTCTACTAAGTCATGTCGTGCTGATACAGAAGTAAACAAGTGCTTCATTGTTCCCAAATAACGTTGTTTCTATTGTACTGCCTGCCCTTCAGCTGGCAGTTATTACAACCAATTTCCAAAACCTTCAGCTCTTGGTTCTTTTCCATTTCACCACCACTAGACATGTCTGTACTATGGCGGCACCATGTCTTGGTCATGATGTTCCTGTGAACATGCCACCCAGTTGCTGCCTCTTACATACTACCAATCCAAAAGATGCTAGTGTAGGCATACCTCTGCACATACTCTTAAACCTTCATCTCTAGCATGCTTGGGAGCGTTTAGTGTCATTGACCTCTGAGGATCTACAGAGAGGTGTGCTCAGGACTTTCCCAGCCAGAGCGTTCTACTGTCTCAAAGGAAATTTAAAAAGGGCATATTTCAGTACTATAATGGGTGAGTGGGGCAAATGAAAGGCTCCCAGGAGTTTTTGTCACAGCAGGTGCAGCATCTAAAGTAGTTGGCTTATCCTCCTCCCTTCCACTACCCTGGACACTGAATGAGCTTGCTATACTTCTGCATATATGCTTGTTTTGTTTGTATTTCTGTCAAGGAAGTGAATTTTACCGTGTTTTCCATTGGTAATTGCTCCTACAACATCTTTTAAATTGTTTTAAAAGTATATCCAGATCCTATTCCACGTACTATGTTAGAAATCTAAGCACTTGTCCGAATTCTGCCTGCAGAGCTGCATCAGCAAGCGGTGTAACAAGATCATACCCGTAACTAACAGCTCTTGCAGAAAAGCTCCATGTGGATGCATCTCTGATGGTAGAAGATGGCCTCTGATTTTGGTGACTTTTGTGTAGTTTTAGCAATAGAAATCTCCTGCTGGCAAAAATGTATCCACATTGGGAAGGTGCTGCTGCTGTAGATAGAGACAGCAGCCCCCATAGTGTAGATGTAGCCGAAAGGGGGCTTAAGGAGCTTTTAGCAGTTTAGATCTTTATGTGCAATCCATTTCTACTCTTGAGTCCCAGAAAAACCGTTAATGTGCCTTCCTCTTAATCATAAGCTCCTTCACCACAATACGTGAAGAGAAGTACAACCCAAATCCCATAGTCTAGAGGTTAGTCACTTGCCCAGAATGGAAAGAAAGGCAAAAGATGGGCTCTCCTTCTTTCTTCTATTCTCCCCTGCCAACTTTTCAGGTAAGCATATTCCCTCTAGGCAATTTGGATATGGAGTCTTGAGTCAGATGCCTGAGAGTTCACCCCACACCATGCGTAGCATTTCCTGTTGACTCTCTAGGCAACTTCCTGCTCAGTGCTCACATGCTCTAGAGGTGCATAAGGCTGCCCATTGTGAGAATGGAGTGATCTGTGTACCTCCCCAGGAATAATGCCTCTATTGAGGTGAAATGCATGATTTTGGGAGGGAGGGCCACATAAGCTTAGGCATCTAAAAGGTGAATATGATCTGGGCCTTAGTATTTCCTTCATGAGTGTAACTTAGTAATTTTTAAAGCAAAAAAAATTGCCTTGTGATCAGTCTCGCACTGTGTATTCTCAACTCTCATTAGTCAGTGAAGCATGCTCAGCATCTTGCAATATGGGATTTGAAGTCAGTATATATGTATGTGGTTTTTTGTCAGACTTGAGCTGTCTAACACTAGGAAGTGGGATAATTGGTCCTAGTATCTGTATACTAGAAAGAAACTTGGAAAGTTGAAGGTACAATGCTTTTGGAAGGATGGAAGAGAAACAATCTATCATCTATCTGAAATTCTTCATGATGATCTTGGCTACTGCAGTGTTTACCATATATAGCATCCAGAGCAGTGATTGTCAACCAGGGGGCCTTTTAAGGGTGCCATAGGTTGTTGTGGAATATTAGCACTGTTTGATGTGCAAACACCTAGACGTGATTCAAAAGATAAACCTAGATATTTCAAATAGGAATCCATAGTGTCAAAAATAGTCTGATCTGTTGTGGTCTTACAACAGAAGTTCCTTGCAGCAGAAGATCTGCTCTATTAATTTTCTGTAGCCAGAAAGCAAGTAAAAGGTAAGAGCTGGTTTTTTGGGGGGGGTTGCCTTAGGCCCAGTGAGGGGCACTTTGAATCTAAGTAGGTTAAGAACCATTGAGTTATAGGCAAATTGTAGAAATCGGTGACTCCATCGTGGAGGGAACAAACAGAAAAAATGTAGAAGGCCTGAATCTTACTGTAAGTTGTATTAATGAAACACTAAAGCCATTTAACAACAAATAAAGCATTGTATTAATTGTGTAGGACTTATTCATGTTGGTGATGAACTCAGGGAAGTCAATGGCATTCCTGTGGATGATAAAAAACCAGAGGAAATAATACAAATTTTGGTAAGTGATAAACATTTTTAAACTAGTTTAGCAAAAATTAAATTATGTCAACAGATTTTCTGCTTTTAGTGCTATCTTTCTTTGAAACAGTATGATACAAGATGGATTTTTTTTTTCTTTTTTTCTTTCTTGGTACCATTTTTTGCATCCATATTTCTCCCTTATCTTAAAAAATGATGCGTAACACTTTGTTATGGTTCTGCTTATAAATGGCTCATGAAGGCGTAAGAAATTATGAAAGATCATAGGAAAGTAGTGCTGGAAAGGAACTTTGTGAGGTCTAATTCGGCTCTCTGCTCAAGGCAGGAGCATCCCTCACTGAAGTGTTCCCACCAAGTGTCTGTCTAATCTGCTTTTGAAAGTTTCCATGCCTGAAGATTTTACAACTTCTCTAGGTAGCCTGTTTCAATGCCTGACCACTCTCGTAGTCAGAAAGTTCCTCCTAATTCCTAGCCTAAATTTCCGCAGTGCAGCTTGATGCCATTGTTCCTAGTCCTTTCACCTACAGCTAAGGAAAAAGCTTGTCTCCATCCTCTCTAAGAACCCTTCAAGTATTTGAAGACCATTATCAAATCAGTCATCAGTCTTTTCTTCTCCAGACTCAGCAACCTTAGCTCTTTCAGCTTTTCCTCATGAGTCTCATCTCCCAGGCTTTGGATCATTTTTGTTGCTCTACACTGGACTCTTTCCAAACTGTCCGCATGCTTTTTTAAATGCAGGGCCCAAAACGTCACACACTACTCCAGGTAAGGCCTCACTGGTGCTGAAGACAGCAGAAGAATAACTTTCCTTGATTTTCAAGCAACATTCCTGTTAATACACCTCAGGATGCTGTTGGTGTTTTTTGCAACAAAAGCACACTGTTGGCTCACATTTCCCATATGGTCCTTCTCTGCAGTACTGCAGCCTAGCCAGTTATTCCCCAGTTTGTTTGTACATGTGGCTACTCCATCCCAAGTGCAGGACTTTGCACTTGCTCTTCTTGAATCTCATCTTATTGATTGTGGACCATGTCTCCAGCGTATCCAGGTCATTCTGGATCCTACTCCTACCTTCTGGAGTGTCTACAATTCCACCCAAGCTGGTATCACCTGCAAATTTGCTAAGTATGCACTCAATCCCATCATCCAAATCATTAGTGAAGATGTTAAACAATACCAGACCCAGGACAGACCCCATGATACCTCCTCTCAACTAGACATTGAGCCATTGAGGACTCCTTTCTGAGAACAGTGATCCAACCAGTTATGTATCCACCTTACAGTACTTTAATCGATATTTCCTTAGCTTGTTGATGAGGACAGTGTAGGAGACAGTGTCCAAAGCTGTGCTAAAGTCAAGGTATACCACATCTGCTGTTCTCCCCTCATCTACAGAGCCTGTCACTTTATTATAGAAGGAAATGAGATTGGTCAGGTATTACTTACTTTTGGTGAATCCATGCTGACTGTTCCAGATCACCTTGTTCTCCTCTAGGTGTTTCACAATGGATTTCTTGAGAACCTGCTCCATAACCATTCCAAGTGTAAAGATCAGGCTGACTGCTCTGTAGTTCCTCTTCCATTCCTTTCTTAAAGATGAGCACCATATTTACCCTTTCCCACTTATCTAGGACCTCACCTGACCTTTGGCTCTGAAATTACTTCAGCCAATTGTTTCGATACCCTCAGGTGCATCCCATCTGGCCCTGCAAACTTGAAAGCATATAGCTCGGGGTGGGCAAAATGGCAGATCTGGCTGGAAGTCAGACTCCATTTCCCAGCAGACCCTGTCCGCATGGCTGGGGCGGGGCTTCAAGGACACCCCAGCTGTGCTGTGATAACACAAGTCCGGGGTTACCATGGAGACTGGCCCCAGCCATGCTGGCAAGGTGTGGGGCAGGGCAGGGGGCTGCTCCAGAGCCACTGGGATCTTGTGCCAGGGGCAGCTTGGTCTGGGGCCAGGGCAGAGCCACACTCTGCAGCCTGTGTGCTCCAGGCAGGGGTGTGCAGGCAGTGGATTGTGTCTCTGCCCCAGCTCCTTGCTGCAGATCACTACAATACTATATGAGCAGACAAGGAACAACAAAATCGTCCTGTGGGACCAGGGACTGAAGGTGAAAGGTATGCACAAAGAGTAGTTTCCCTCTTCCCTGTTTAGGTGTGCACAAAGAGCGGTTGTTCCTTAAGGACACGATCCTTGAAGCACAAAGGAAGTCCATTCCCATGCTGCGAAAAGGTACCAGAAGAGGTACCTTTTAGAAGAGGTTTATCCAAGAGGTACCAAAATATCTCTTGGCTAAACGGTCCTTTTAAGAAGGAAGAAAGAGGCTTATAAACAATGGAAGCTCAGGGCTGGCCCCAAGGAGAACTATTCCATGACAGCCCACATTTTCAGGGAACAGATAAGACGGGCTAAAGCAGCAACCGAACTTAGATTAGCAAAAGGAATAAGACAACAAGAAGTCCTTCTTTAGGTACATAAGGAACAGGAGGAAAACAAATGGGAATGTGGGACCATTGCTCAACAACTCAGGAGAGTTGGTTACCAGTACCCAGGAAAAAGCTGAACTTCTGAATGACTACTTTGCCTTGGTCTTTCACCAGAGCAAGAGAAAAACCATGCCAGGTAGAGTAGAGGATGATCACAGTAGGAATAATTGCCTTCCTCCTATTGCCATAAAATTTGTGTATGACCAATTAAAAAAATTAGATGTGTACAAGTCAGTGGGACCAGATGTTTTTCATCCAAGAGTGCCGAAGGAGCTGGCTGAAGTCATTGTGGAACCCCTAGCAAAAGTCTTCCATGACTCATGGCACTCTGGAGAAGTTCCTGAGGACTGGAAGAGGGCCAATATTGTGTCCATTCACAAGAAGGGCAGGAGGGCACCTAGTAACTACAGGCCAATCAGCCTAACTTCCATCCTAGAGAAGATCCTAGAAAAGTTCATCAAGAAGTCTATCTGCGATAAGCTTGCAGAAGATAAGATTCTGAATGACAGCCAGCATGGCTTCATCATGGGTAGGTCTTGCCTTACCAACCTTATCTCCTGTAACCAGGTAACTTGCCAGCTGGACATGAGAGAGCAGGTTGATGTTGTATACCTTGACTTCCAAAAGGCCTTTGATTTAGTGTCCCACAACATTCTTATGAGAAAATTGGAGGATTGTGGGATTAACTCCAAGATAGTCAGGTGAGTAAGAAACTGGCTGCAGGATAGGACCCAGAGAATCATAGTAAACAGATCTGTGTCATCCTGATGAGAAGTGGGCAGTGGTGTCCTGCAGGGGTCAGTGCTTGGTCCAGTACTTTTCAACATTTTTATTAATGATTCGGATGTGGGAGTGAAAAGCTCACTGGCCAATTTCACAGATGACACCAAGTTATAGGGGAGCATGGTCACGCTTGAAGATAAGCTACAGATACAGGCAGACCTAGACAGGCTAGCAAGTTGGGCGGATTGGAACCTGATGAAGTTCAGCGTCAAGAAATGTAAAGTGTTCCACCTCGGGACGAGCAATCCCTAACACTGGCAGCACCAAACTGACTAGTGGCACAAGTGAAAGGGACCTGGGGGTTATAGTAGACCACAGTATGAATATGAGCCAGCAGTCTGATGTTGTAGCTGGTAGGGTAAATAATACTCTGGCATGCATCAATCAACGCATCTCCAGCAAAACCAAGGAGGTGATTCTTCCACTCTACTCAGCACTGGTGAGACCACAACTGGAGTACTGTGTCCAGTTCTGGGCACCACACTTTAAGAAAGACGTGGACAAGCTTGAGAGAGTCCAAAGAAGAGCCACCCTTATGATCAGAGTCTTAAAAGGCAAGCCATGTGAGGAAAGGCTGAGGGATCTGGGACTCTTTAGCCTGAGGAAGAGAAGGCTGAGAGGGGACCTGGTAGCAGCTTACTGCTACACTAGAAGAGTACATCAAGGGCTCAGTAAGCAACTGGTCACCAGGGCACCCAAGGGGAAAACCAGAAGTAATGGCCACAAACTCCTGGAAGATTGCTCTGGGCTCAGCATTAGGAAAAAAACTTCACAGTCAGGGTGTCCAGACTGTGGAATAAGCTTCCTCCAGAGGTGGTGCAATCACCTACCCCAGAAATCTTCAAGACGAGACTAGACAGTCACCTTGCTGGGGTCACCTGACCCACAGTTATCTTTCCTGCCTAGTGCAGGGGGCTGGACCCAATGATCTTCTGAGGTTGCCTTCCGGCCTTATAATCTATGAATGCCGGACTCCTGAAGCAAGGTTTATTCTCCCAGCTCAGCCAAGGCGTATGCTCAGGAGGAGAGCAGAGAAAGTACTTCAGGGATGTCCTCAGGGCCAACTTGGAAAAAAAAGCAACATTAATGTCAGCTCATGGGAGACTGTTGCCCAGGACCACCCCAAATGGAGGATGAGTCTCCTGCCGGGATCTCAGTACTTTGAAACCTCATGACAACAACAGAAGATGGAAAAGCGGGAGTGGCAGAAACAGTGTGTCAGGGACCAAATCAAGAATCCAGCACCACTCACCCCACACAGAAACAAACGTCTGAGCTGCATTAGACTCTGTCAATTCCAGATAGGCCTCATTTGCCATCTTCGGACACATGGATGAAGACAATCATCCTCAACTGTGAGGGATTGCCTTTTATATGCTTTGCCAGCTGCATTTCAAACGTGCCTTGGCTGTCCTAATTTTCTCCTTGCATGCCTGCAATACTTTTATACTCTTCCCTAGTACAACGACCAAATGTTCACTTTTTATAGGTTTCCTTTTTGAGTTTCAACTCCTTGGGGATTGCTGTCTAGCTAGTCTCCTATTGCATTTCCCATTCTTCTGCTTCAGCAGATGTCCCAATAATTACATCCCCCATGAGAGCCTATTCCTGCAATTTAGAAGCTTCCATCGCTTGTTTTAAAGAAGTCCTTGTCCACCGCCTCCTCTTGCTTTGGATGCCATTAGCAGACATCCATTATAACATCTCCCATGCTCCTCTCCCCTCTGACCTTTACCCAGAGGCTTTCAACAGGTCTACCTTCTACTTTTGTACTGCACTTCAGAACATGTGTACGTCACCTATATATACAGGAAAAAACCTTTTCTTTTTTTCCCCTCCCTGTCTTTCCTGAACAAGCTATATCTATGACTATACTCCAGTCACATGAACTATCTCTGTAATCTCAATTACATCATAATTCTATGATTGTACTAGGACTTCCATTTCATCCTGTTTCTTCCATATAATTCTCACATTATTGTATAAACATTTCAGGTATTTATCTGACTGCCCTGTCCTCTCCCTGCTAAGGTTTCCATTATTGCTTCCCCTTAATAAGTTTTTTATTCAGTCTCCTGGCTTTTTACTTATTTCTGGGCTTTTGTCTCCATCCCCCAGTTAATTTAGTTTAAAGCCCTCCTTGCTAGGTTAGCAAGCCTCTTCATTAGGTGGACCTCATTCCTTCCCAGCAGTCTGTTTTCTTGGAACACTATCCCATGGCCAAATAAGCCAAACCCCTGCAGATGACACCATCTATGCAGCCATGTAGATGTTATAAACCTGTTGCAAACATGGCGAGTTAAGTTGCAATTATAAGAACCATGTTTGGGTCTAACAATTTAGTCACTTAAAAAATCATTATTAACCCTTCATAAACAGTATATAAATGGAATCTTAATATAGTACTTTACTTGGTTATATATGAATAATAGTAATTTGTTCTTTCTCAGGCTGTGCTCCCTTATACCTTACCACTACTAAAGCCAATATAAGTTCATGGCTGTGGAAAAATACCATAGACTAAATCTCACAACTTAGTCTTTCAGGCCCCTGGCAGTTATTTCCATCAAACAACAGACAATACTGGTCCATGGAAACATCACACCATGTGACCTGCTTCATGTTCACGGGGCAGGCTATCCAAAGGGGAAAAAGGTGCCTTGGGAACTTCCTTGGCCAGCACTCACCAGCAAGCAGACTGGAGAGCTGAGGACAGGGGTTGTTTATCCTCACCTTCATTTGTGCTGTGCTGGGAGTGAGTAGTTAGCTGGGCTTCCCCCTCTCCCACTTGGAGTGAAGGAGATGTTCCTCTGACCTTTATGCAGATCTGGGGAGATCCCCATCTCTCCCCAGGTCAGACAAGTAAAGCATGTCACTTGAGTGTTTGTTTACATACTGGTTTTCATAGAGAGATGCTAAATGGCTTCTTAACGAAGCAGACGTGAAAGCTGGTTGGAGACAGGGAGGAGGGGTGGTGAATCATGATATCTCTTGCTGCTGTGCCTTGGGGAAGAAAAGTTAAGCTTGAGTCACAGAGTACCCTTGCAGAAAGAGTGGGGAGGAGGGGTGGGGGGAGGAGCAGTCCATCCGGGGATACTGGACCTGCCCGACCTGTAACATATGCCACAGATTCAAATTGAAATGAGAGATATAAACAAGCTGCAAAGATATTCTACAGTCATGTTACAAGGAACATCTTTGAGGCTGGTTCACCATTTTTGTGGCTTATCAGGTGATAAAGTGACTGAATTTGTGGCATGTGATTTAACAGATTAATCATGCCAGGGATAAAGAAATGCATACCATTTTTACTGCAAAGGATCAAAGGCTTGGGTAGGTGGGAGAAGTGTCGGTAGTTGTTCCCGTTCTTGAGGTAATCATTGGGGTGGGGGGGAGTTCCTCCTGTTAAAAGACTTTTATATAATTTTGATTAAGTAGCCAAAATAATTGACTTTTGCCTGTCTACCTTCCTAGTATTCTATGCATGGTTTTATGTTCCCTATGGAAGTCTCTTTTCAGCAAAATTAATATTTAAAAAAAATCTTGAGAAACAACAGTAACAGAAAAGTTTGAACAATTTTCCCTGTTTACCTCAGTGAAGTACAGTATAAACATCAGAAGCTCGTTAGAACCCTTTCGGTGAGAATGGAATTATTGATTCCAGTCCTGCTGCTGGTGAAATAAGAAACTTGGCTGCTGTTTGTCAGACAGTGAGCTTTTGGCTCACGGGATTGCAGGCAAACTTATGTCTCACTTGGTAGTGGACGAGCCTGTTTCCATTTTGCTTAAATTGTTGGCTGTGTGTTGCACTCTGCTAGTTTTTATGAAACCCATTGGCTGCCTGCAACAGTAACAGAGTCTCCAGCTGATTAGCACTTCCTTCAATAGCAAAATGTCACTGAGGCAGTGGGAATATATTGTGGTTTATAAGTAAAATGCAGCCAAATACACATACTTTTAATGGGTCATAGGAAAAGAGAAGTGGATGATGAGATGGCTGATGATGGTTAACTTGTTTGAAGATTTATAGGTTTTTTCCCCCCCGGTACACACAGCCTACTCAAAAAATGTTTTGATTCTTCTAGTCTTTTTAATTCAGCACAAGAATAAAATCCTAGGAAAAATATGTTTATACTATAGTTGTGACAGAAACCTGTTTGAATATTTCTCTCCATTTTCTGAATGATGAAATGTTAGTTGGATTATCCCAGAGAGGTCCAAACTTTGCCAGGAGCGTAGTGGTTGCTTGTATTACATATAAAAATTAAAATTAAAGGCAAATGCAGTTTTTCATTTTTAATATGGAGCAATAACCTCTGAAGTTGCAGGTTATAGTTCTTAACATAAAGTTTTGTCTTTACTTCATAGTAGTCCACATAGTAAATAAAAACATTGCAGACCACAAACTTATCTTTTTAGTTCACAACTTTGCATTATGCCAGAACTCCTGGGATTGTGTTTGGTACATGGGCTGGATTTTAGTTATTCATACATTAGTTTGACTTCTCTTTTGCTCTTTTAAGACTTTTTGCATTAATTTTTAGAATGCTAAATTCTTAATGTGTTTTTTCTTCAAAAAATCTTCAATAGGCTCAGTCACAAGGAGCAATTACATTTAAAATTATACCTAGTGTGAAAGAGGAAATGCCAGCTAAAGATGGCAAGGTAAGCACTAATTTATTTCATAAGCTGTTTATGATGACTCTTCTAATCAAATGTTAATGTTCAGTGCAACACATAGGCAAATGGAAGACACCCATATGGATGCATTTAATTAGCAGGATTTAATTTTACTAAATCATATGAAGGGGAACATTATTCCTTTCTTCCTCCCCTGCTTGCTTTCCTAGGCATTTAATTAGGTACACACTGCAGGTTCCAGGGCTTCTAACGCATGCCCAATAAGAGTGTGTAGATGAGGGGTTAGCCACCTTCAGCCTGCTGGCTGCATTTGACCTGCAAAGAGACTTTATCTGAGCCACTACACCAGATGTTGGGGGCAATTTTGGGGTAAGTGCTGGCCTACATTTGGAGCAGCCTGCAGTAATTCAGCCTGCTGTTGCTAAAAAAATTGCCAATCCCCAGGGTATGTCATTTGCAGCAAGACCCCTAGAATTTAACTGACTTCTGAAACCTCTTGTAAAAACCCACCTGTAAGGAGGTTAAGTTACCAAGTAGGACTGCAGTCAACAAATCCTTCAGATGACCTTTTCTCTTTCTTAACAGAAGGTCCACCATCAAAATCCTGAGCCTCTGTTTTTCTTTGGGAAATTGACCCTTTTAGCCTTTCTTGGCCCTAGACTTTGTTAGCAGGTTGCACATGCTAAATGTCTTATAACTTCCTAAGGTTAAATTTCCACATAGACAGTTCAGAGCAACAAGCATTTCTAACAAGACCTAAGGTCTTTTGTACATTGAAAAGAAAAGAAAAAGAGAAACCCGTGACTTACACTTGCAGATAAGTTTGTATCTAAAATAAAGTTGTTTGTTCCAGATGTTTATTAGAGCTCTGTTTGACTACGATCCTAATGAAGATAAAGCAATTCCTTGTAAGGAGGCTGGGCTTGCTTTCAGAAAAGGAGAGATCCTTCATGTCATGAGCCAAGATGATGCAACCTGGTGGCAGGCCAAGCATGACGGTGATGCCAATCCCAGAGCAGGCTTGATCCCTTCAAAGCATTTCCAGGAGAGGTGAGCTACTAAGCAGCACGCTATAATTTTTCTTCTTAAAAAAAAAAAAAAAGGCCTTTGTACTGCTTTGCAGCATAGTTGTCATACATGTGCTCACAGATTACAAGGTTATGATAAACTTTAAAACCTTGTATTGCAGTAAGACAACTAAACTTGGAAGCTCACTGCCTAAATAGTTTGGATTTCCCCACTTGTCTGGCTAGAATGAATAATGACAAAAACTGATAGGATAGTGCTGATCCAGTTTAGAAGAAAGGCCATATGGAAAATAGCATATCAGTATCTGTATTCACATTGATGTGCTATGCAGGAGTAAGCTGCAGCTGTTTTTGGAGAGTTTACAAAAATGTGAGACTTAAGGATTTAATTTTTGTAGAACTTGAATAATTGCATTGTTTTGGGTTAATTTTTTTTTAAAATCTTTCAGTTTCTTTTGCAATAGTGTCATGATGATGAGTGTTTATTAATCCCAACCTTGCTATGAAAACTGAGTCTGTCCCTATCACCTCCCTTTTTCTAGGAGATTTGCACTGAGAAAACCAGAAGTACAGATTCAACCACTGAAAATTTCCAACAGAAAATCATGTAAGTATGTTAACCTGGAATAGAAATTATGCTCTTGATTGCTAACCTTTAAAACATCAGTTTGTTTCATCCCAGTCAAGAAGATTTACTTACTACTTGAAGGCAAACTAGCTCAAGGATCTCTGTCACAATACAAATGTTTTGTGGGTTCTTTTATAAATATTTACATATGCAAACTAAAAGTGTGGTTTTTTTGTTAAGCTTCCAAATTCTTATTAAAAATTTGGGCCCAATTTTAATCTATGGGTAGGTAATTCCTTTTAAAGTTAGTACAGATTTTTCCTGCTGACATACCACAATACTATTATAGGTAATAAATACAAACTGAATTGGGACGTCATCATTTTTAGATGGAGTTAATGTTGAAAGAGATCAAATCTCAGATACTTGTATGACTTTACATACTGATTTTTTTCCTCCGAAATGATGCATCCATGGTTTTGATTGTTTTTGTTTTTTAAATTGGGATGTGCAGTTCCATGACAGCCTTTGATATAATCTTTTCTTACCATGTTTATAAAACATTTCTTTTTAATGGTGTTGATTTTTAAATAGTGCTATTGCACAATACAAGAGGAAAAAGCTCTTAAGCAAGAACATACTTGAGATCGATGTCATATATCTTGACTTCAAAAAAGCTTTTGATCTGGTATCCCATGATCACCTCTTGGCCAAACTGCCCAGTTGT
>NW_017728886.1:27873925-27894301 GCF_001723895.1 Crocodylus porosus
ACTTCCTGCCCTTTGGGCAGGGGGCTGGACTCGATGATCTCCCGAGGTCCCTTCCAGCCCTAATGTCTATGAAATCTATGAAATACATTGAAATAAATACTTTCTCTCCATTTGAATTTACATCAGCATATGGTTTAAGTATCAGTGCCTATTTCACATGACCTGTTATTTCTTTTAGTTGTGCAGGCTCATAACAAAATACTTCTCATTGTGCTCAATCAGTCTATGATCAGATCTAAATATGAAATGAAAACATTTAAATTTTTAACTAGAAATTTACAAAACCCAATCCTGAAGTTTCCATCAGTGGCTTTTCTTTCCCCAAAATTATACCACTGAAGTTATTACAAAACTGAGTGTGTTGGCTATAATAGCAAAATGGTTGTTAGAGTTTGCACTGTTATATTATGAAATATTATGTTATGTATCTGAAATTTTCCAATGATGGACTTTTCCCAAATTTACAACTTTTGTTCCCTTTAGTCAAATACTGCTTAAACAGCTCTCAGGTTTTAGCAATCTTTGTTACTCAGTCAGCAATATTGAATGAAAATACCCCAATAATGTATTGTGGAGCCCAAAGGGCTAAATCATAATATGTTGACACAAGATTAATTCCAGTTTCATAGCATTTTAAGTATTTTGTTACTCAGTAACCTTTTTTCTGATGAGCACTTTCTGCTTATGACTTATCTGTTCCTGTAAGCTCCAGATCAATTTGCTGTGCATCATTGTCAATAAGCTTTTATGCTTCTAGTGTGTAGCTTCTCTTCTGGTTTTTCACTATCTTGAAGTTTTTAAACAAATGGTTCTCAAGCATTAGTCAGTAGTACCTTCCAAGAGGTGCATCCGGTGGTACAACAACAGTATGCCCATTGTAGTTTCCTCTGTGGTAGGCTTTTTGTGCTTTGGAGCCTTTGTATGACAGTTGGTAGACCTTAGAAGATGTAGGTCTTCTTTCTAAGTACTGAGGGAAGTAGGCTATGACTCAGAGAAAGCTGTGGTGTGTACCCTTTATTCACAGCCCTGATTAATGCCTCTAATTCTGTGTGGAGATCAGATGAAGAGAAAGCCCCGTCCACATAAACTCTCTTGAAGCTTCAGCCTAACAGGGAATGTGCAGTCAGGCATCTAAGCCTTATCCATTTCATCAGACTCTCGATTTTGACAATGAGATGACTTTCTGGGGAAGAGGAGAGCTCTGGAAGTTGCATTTATAGGTCTGTCTTACTTCATACCCTCTGGGGCAATCTTTCACTATCTGCTGCTTACAACTTTCTCAAGACTACTGGGTATGAGAAGGCATTATTCTGAGATGAAAGCCATCCTTTGCCCTGGGACCAGGCAAGGGTTTTTATTATGGAGCAAGTCTTCATATAAAAAGTGTGTAAAGTCCTAGGTACATCTAGGAAGAATTTACACGACCATGACATTTTCTTAGGTCAAATCTCAAGGAAGAACACACCACTTGCTTCTTCTTTGAGGGTAACTAGGAAGTCTTGAAAAAAGTTCACTATAGAGGTTACTCTTTCCAAGGTCATGCACTTTATCATCATCCAGAGCCTTGTTATGAGATTGAGAAATCTAACTCCTTCCTGTATGTGAATACTGTGGGTCAGAAGCTGATGGGAAAACAAGCTATACTGATCTAAACAAGAGATAAAATTGTTGTATCAGACAGCATTGGGGAAGGTGACATTAGAAGCAGATTGGTTGAAGAAGTTATAATGGACTGGGTAGCATGTCACCTGACATCCTTTATAGCTACCTAGTTGGTCAGAAAACTTGATATCCAGACAGATTAGCTTATAAGAAGATCCATTTCCCCAGAACAATACAGGTTGCCCTGGGAAGTGTTGCAGATCTTGTTCTATTTTTGGTGGTTGTGAAGAGACTCAAGTTTTGTAGCTGTTACAAGTAGGGGAGAAGAAGAAATCACTGATACCATGGGTACTGAGGAAACTCAGATCAGATGTGACATGTTTGGTTGCTCTAGGGATATCCCTCTTGTTCACAATGTTTAAAATTACTAATTGAATCAATCTCAAATTTCTTCCTTTGGCTCAGGATCCAGTGTTCCACAGCTTGCAAGAAGCACTGTTTAAAATTTTTCAATTCTCCTTTCAAGATGGTCAGAGTATGTCAGACCAATGACCACCAACCTAAAGTTAAGACAAGAAGAACCTACCATCACTTGGGGAAAATTATCTTTCTGGTTCAGAAATAATGAGTAAGATGCAGATTTCTGCTGCTTCATCTCATCCCAGAATTTACCTGGGAGAGTTAGGGGAAAAAAGGAAATGGTACCCCACTGTATACTGCATGGAGCCTTCAGGGGTCCCCTTGACAGGCTTTCCTGGTGGTGGTTCTTTATGTACTTACTGGCTTTGTGAAGTTAGCCAGAATCATTTCATTTAGACTGTCTGGAGCCTCAGTTAAGTTTTTATATACACTCTGTTCTCCATTGCCTTCAAGTCTAAAGATTTAATTTTTCTTTCTGGCTATTAACCAGGCCTTGCTCATAAATATCACTTACACCATGAAAGTGGGAGGATTCAGCTGCTTCATCCTATAGCTGCTTCTCTGATCCTTCACAATAAGGTATTTTCAAGTTAGACCCAGTTTCATCCACAGCGGTTTCCATCTCGCCTTTCTCCTTTTGTCAGTCTTCTCTAAAGTGTGTTTGTGGCATCCCTCAAATGTGGAGCTGTTGAAACCCAAGTTTCAAAAGTACTAAGTCAAAGGACAAGGCTTCTCATTGAGTTATAGTGAAATAAATGTCTGTATGTTTGTATTGTGTACAAAAAGAGAAGATTGCTTCAGCAGGTAAAATCTGCAGCAGTAATCTAGTGGTTGGTTTGTATGTTCCCATGGCAGCATAGAATTGTCAGTGCTTTAGTGGAGGTGGTTTTCCCTTCTCATTTAGCCTTAGTGAGGTCTATTACTGTTCTGGATATTGGTCAGAAAGCAGGGCAGGGTGGCACCTTAGAGATTAATTGGTTCAGAGAGGCATAAGCTTTTGCAGGTGACAGCTTACTTTGACAGATTCTGGATACTGGTGGCAGGTTTGGTGGGGGGAAAGGTCATTTAAAGGGTATTCAAGTTACAAGGTTTCATTTGCAAGTTCACTGTCTGTGAAAGGATACCCTGACTAAAGCCCAGTGGGTGTTTGTCATTGTATTCTGCATGTCTTTTGTTTTCTCAGTGTATGAAGGGATAGAAGCCTTAGTAAAGCTCAAGTAGTGGAAGAAATACTGTGTTAGGCTTAGTATTATACATATAATATTCAGTGGAGCCACCCAAACAGAGACCTAAAACAGCCAGCAGCATGTATAATAACCTAGTGCAAGATTGCTAGCCTTCCTTACAGAAATAACTTCTAAAGAGAAATCAGAATTCTTACTTTGTTGGAAAGAGGAGCTAACTAAATGCGTGGTGGATTGTAGTATTTGTATTCTGTCCATAATCTCAAATGCATAGCAAAATTATTATATAAATTAGCAATGTTATGCATTCAAGTATAGACTCATAACAGAAAAGAACTTACTTAGATTTTGGTCATGTTAAAGTGTTGTTGTAGCTCTGATGGTTCAAAAATATGCAAGAGGCAAGGCTTTCTGAGTGATAGCTTTTATTGGACCAACTGCACAGTTGGGATTAGACAAGCTCTTCAGTAGCAATTTCAATTTTTACTTTTAGCATTTGTGGGGGTGGTTTGTGTCACGCCAGAAGACCGGTGCACCTTGTGACCCACGAGCCTGGGTCGTCACGACCGGCTTGGTGCGGGTAGGATCAGTGATCGGACAGGAGGGTAGCAGCAGTGAGTAGGAGTCAGGCGGCTGAAGCATATTGGTTACTGAGGAAGTTTATTTTGTACTTACGCTACTCAGTGACTGCAGCGTAGGTTGAGAGCTTGCTTGGTACAGGTTCTGAGCAATTCACGTAAGCTACTGTGGTCCACGGACCGCCAAGAGCTTTTTACAAGGACGATAGTCATGCTAGCAAAGGTGGGGTACACCAGGAAGAGAATCGGTGGCAGGGAGATGTCTGTGAATGGCCAGTTTGCTGACTGTGTCTCCTAGGTGTACACGGAGTTCTCCGCTCTGGGCGGAAACTTTCTCAAAGTTATAGTTGGCAGGGTGGCCTATCACTGTACACCAGGCATGAATAATTAACAGGTTGCCAATCATGACTACAAACGGACTTTCTTTGTTTGCTCAGGTTTCATGCTAGCCCAGCTGTGCACGATTACGCATGCGCTTTAAATTTAAGTTGGTGAGGGGTAATGGTGTGAGACTTTAATTACTGGGTTTGTTGTGCTAGCATGGCCTTTGACCTTTTGCCATCGGCATCTGAGACCAAAGACTTTGATCTTTGACAGTTTGTTCATTTAAAAAAGTCATGGCTATACATTTATCAGACAGATAAGTTTATAGTAAAATGCTAAGAGAATTTAACTAAAGCACAAGCAGGTAGCAATTTTAAGTCTCCTGTCTGCAGAGTCAACTGTTATATAAACAAATGCATCTACCAGAAATAAGTAAATCCTGTGGCAGTATAAAGCACAAAGAAGTGCTTAATTAAAAAACAAATTGCACATATTAGCAGGGTATGAAGCTCTATCACATAGTGTTAGAGGATGGGGGCAAAACTATGCATGTTGCATTAAAACATGAGTGAAAATCATATTTTTCCCTTAGAAAATAGGGACGTTATGTAGTAGTGGAGTGACTCTACAAGTAAGGTGACAGGAAAATTGTCAGCACAAATAAAAGATAACATGGGTGAAATAATGGAAAGGGAGACATTAGGGATGGGGAAAGCAGAAGAAAATTAGGGATGTGACACTGATGATGTGGAGAGAGAGGAAGATTAGAATAGGATGATGGGAGAGATGGGAGCAAATTGTATTCAGTGGGATAACACAACACAAGTGAATGGACTTGGGGAGAGGAAGGTAGAAAAGTAAGGGGCGCGTAGAATGACAGTGGAGCAATATTTGTAGTGTTATAGTGTTAGAGTTCAGTTCTGACTGGCCCATTGAACTTTTTATTTTTAGAGAAGTTTCATTGAAATGCCAGTGACCAAAACACAGAATATACTATTTGAGTTTTCTCTTTGAGTTTTTAATGATGGCTTGGTGAAACTCAGTCTTTTAATATAACACCTTAATAATGACCTCCCTAATATTCAGCTATAATCACTTTCTAACTATGTGGAATATGTAAAAGATGTGATAATATGTTGATAAATTAATATAAAAACCATATAATGTCTTTGTTTAAGGTTTTGCATTCAAGTTCATAATAAATTGGGGAAACATATTCCTTTGAGAGATTTATTGGACTTGGAAAGGAAAACTGTTGAAAGCCTTATGGAACATACAAGTGCATTATGGGACGGCCATGTACATAACATGAAGGTTGAAAGAAAAGCTCATATATATCTATTCCTTTTACTCTTATTTTCTTGCTATTAAGATTTTAAGTTTCATAGTTGTTAGGAGCTGGAGGGGACCTTATAGATCACCAGGTCCAGCCCCACTGCACTTGGACAGGCAAGACTGCTGGGATCAAGATGCTTTTTGAAGATCGCCAGGGTGGATGACTGTATCACCTCTGGGGTGAGCGTGTTCCAAACCTTTGGCACTTGAATTGTAAAGCTTTTCCTTATGTCTAGCCTGAAGCGATCCTCAATCAGCTTGTGCCCATTATTTCTTTTCCTCCCCTGGAGGGCCTTGGTGAACAGATGCTCCCCTCGGTCCTGATGTATGCCTTTGATATACTTATAGGCTGCCACCAAGTCCCCTCTGAGTCTTCTCTTCTCCAGGCAGAACAATCCCAAGTGTTTCAGTCTCTCCTCATATGACCTGGTCTCTAGGCCTCTAATCATGTGTGTGGCCATTCTTTGGACTCTCTTGAGCTTCCGCACATCCTTCCTGAAGTGCGGCGCCCAGAACTGGACACAGTACGACAGTTGCGGTCTCACCCAGGCTGAGTAGAGAAGGAGTTGATAGTGTCTCCCCTACTGCAGTGTTAACTGCCACTAGACATTTTTTGTTTCATAATTAATGCTGCAGAAATATTTGATTGATAAAACAGCCCTGACAATAGAAATATGTAGGTTAAGATATACAGCAGAAGGAAAGAAAAATGTGAAGGAAAAGAAAAGGAATAGAGCCATGTGAGACAACATACTAAATATTTCATTCCCAAATATTTTTGTTGTTGTTATTTCTGCACACAACACAAGATGCTGGCAACCTATTAAAGCTAAATTTATAGACTGCTGAGAGCTCATTTGCATCCATGCTTTGTCTCCTAACCTCTGTTTCCTCCTTCCTTTCAGCATCAGAATTTTCTTGTCCTTATTTCCAGCGTCCTTCTATTCCTCATCTTAATCCTGCAGCATAGTCAGTGTGAGCCACATTAAACCTCTACACCCCCAAATGTGCTTGCCTAATGGTTCCTATTCTTAAATCCACCCTCCATTTGTAGGGCTTTGAATGTAAAGACAAGCTTTAACTTAATGTGGGAGGATAGAGGAAGGCGATCACCTGTCCTTTTGAGTTCTACACTCATTTCTCTATGAGAACATGCACAGTTATTGCCTGAGCCCTCCAGGAAATGCATGCTTCATGCTGCAGTATTAACAAGAACTATACTGGTTCCTCTAGGAATCCATCTGTTTATGATGCAAAGCCACAGAGCATAGAAATTCAGACAAAATATGTCATCTGTATCAATAAAACAGGTAAAGCCAAAGCCCTCACTGGTGAGGATGGAAGAAGGGATAATTAGCCAAAGTGCTGCCTGTCTAGCACAGGGGTGGGCAATTATTTGGGTCTATGGGCTACATGGGGAGTTCTGATGAGGCATCGTGGGCTGGGTCAGCATCCCACCACCACCACCACCCACTTGCCTACGCAGCAGCTCACCAAAACTCCCTAAGACAAGTGACCTCATCACATCCACATGGCCATGTGGGTCCCAACTGGTCTTCATGGAGACTCCGGGATCATGAGGCAGTGACAGCATGGGGCTGGGGCCGGGGCCTAAAACAGAGCCGCAATCTGCTCCCCACATGCCTTTGCCCACAGAACCAGCACCTGTTGCCAGGGGCATGTGAGCAGCAGATCGTGACTGTGTTCTGCGCTCAGCCCAGATGGGGCCAGGACTGAGATCCAGGGGAGTGGCATCTGGGAGCAAGATGGGAAAGCGGTGCTGGGGCTGAGATCACAGGGCAGTGACAGGGCCCTGCAATCCCAGCCCTGGTCCCATGCACCCGCCTGTCCTGCTCCCAGATGCCACTCCCCGAGATCTGAGCCTGGGCCCCATCATGGCCAAGAGCAGAGGCATCATCTCCTGCCCACACACCCCTGCAACAGGTGCTGGTTCTCCAGGCAGCGGCATGCAGGGAGTGGATCATAGCTCTGCCCAAAGCCCCAGCTCCAGCCCCATGCTGTCACTACCCCACTAGTCTCCATGGAAACTGGCCAGGACCTACACAGGCAGGGTGCATGGGCAAGTGGAGAGGATAGGGCCATGGGAGAGTGGGGAGTTACATCTGGGGCCGGGACCAGGATCTTGGGGCAGTGTCAGCATGGGGTTGGGGCCAGGGTAGAGCCATGATCCACCCTGACCACGTAACCCATGTCCATTGCAGGGGCGTGTGGGGAGCAGGGAGCAGATCGCAGCTCTGCCCCAGTCCTGTACCATCACTGTCCCAAGATTCTGGCCTATGACCCCAACTTCGCTTGCCCAGTCCCCTCCCAAACATTGCTCCCCACCCTCATGTGGTCCCATCCCATCCACCTGGCCATGTGCTCTGCCCACACGGATCCTGCGTCTGGCAGCGGGTGTGAGGCAAACTTACTAGGGTGCCTGAGCAGCAGGGCCGGGTCTGAGGGTGGCCGCTGCTGGAAGTAGACACTGCTGTTAGGGCTGCTAGAAGCAGGTCCAGCTGCCATGCTGCCCCATCTTTCCTTCACACCTGGGGCCAGCGGGATCAGCTGAATGCATCATGACCTGGGCTGCCCCCTGTATCTGGGCTGGGAGGAACTGAGGGACCCACGCCTAGTCTAGGAGTTGGAAGGCCCATGTTCAGAGGTTGCAATTAAGCTGTTTGGTTTATTTTTGGAATATGCACTTTCAGAACTCTTTTTTTTACAAGAATTACAAACTTTAAAGCAGAGATGTCCGAATTGTACATGTTCAGCATGGTGTTTTCATATGCTAGCTTTAAATCAAAACCCAGTTCAAACTTCAGCAAAGTTTTCCTATTCCTTATTAGAAACTTGTACACTTTGGGTGAAGTTTTAAAAACTTAGCTCTTTGAGTTAAGTGAATAAAAATTTAGGAAGATAATTTTTACTGGGGGAATATTATAAATATGACTCCCCAGTACACACACACATTAATGGCTGAATGGGGTAGTCCACAGGCAGTGTAAAAAGCTTCCATTTAGGCTAAGATGAGGTGTAATAAGATCCTGTGTGAATGGAAAACTATTCAGAAAATAGCATGAGGGGGTGAAATACTCTAAGTAGTGCAGTTGTGGCCAACAGAAGCCAAACTTTTTATATCTGTAGTTTGGTACTGTTCACTTTTTTGATAAAGAAATTATCTAATCTCTTGGAAAGGAATATAAAATTACTTCAATAATCAGCAAAATAGTTAATATGCCCAATTCACTGAATTGTAAATATACCAACTGGGCATGACTTTCCTTTGATGTAAACTTTAGTTTTGCCTTAATAGCATGGATTGTTTGTTCGTATGCTCCAACACGTGTGGTTTCTGGTATGAAGAAACAGTTTGTCATTTTCAAGGATACTTTATACTTGCTGTAACCCGTAACTGGCATTGACTAAAGGAAAAAATTCTCAAAGATGGAAAGAGATGTTCAAACATCTTCATTGAAAAGCTGTTTATTTTGTATTTCAGTGTTCAGCGTAGATGCTTATTGTGGCAAAGTCATCATCATATAGTCTTTTTAAGGCTTTAAAACATATTTTACTTTTAAATTTTGATTTAACCATATGTGATTGGCACCACATGAGCAAGAGGAAATATTTAAATGCAGCCAAATGGTATTCATTCAAACAAGATGTAACCAGTTTATTCAGAGATGAGTGTCTTGTGGATTGAAGGCCACATTCTGCCAACAAAAAAATTTAAACAGAATAAAAGAATGAATTCATTGTACATACCAATTTTGAGAGCCAAACATTTAGAAGAAATGTATAGTAGGACTTTACAGCTTCTTACAATAAGACCGTTCAAGTTTGATCACCTATCCACTCCTGGCATCTATGTACATTATGTTTGATACATTAACACCCCATGTACATACAATTATATCAAAAAACAATATATTGCAATATTACTCTTAGGTTTTGCCTGCACCTGTTACTAGAGTCAATCTTAAGATACCCTCTAAAATCCATAAAGACCAGCCACCTATGGTGTAAAGCCCTTTGTGTGGCCTCTGGCAATGGTCCAGGCCAACCTTGGAACTTCTGTTGAACTTCAGGGTTTGAAGTTGACTCTTCCTCATTTGAGCTGTAGTTCTTCCTTTTCTGTAGTGTGTTTTGGAGCATCCCCTGTTGTGCAGACCTTAGTCCAAGTGTGCTAGCAACAATGTCACAATTACCTGTTCCTCACTTTTGTAAAGAGTTTCTCACACTCTGCTTTCTGTCTTTGCTACATACAAGAAAAGAGAGGTAGTCTACAGGCTAATCTCTAGAAGGCCTCTGTTTTCTAAGTAGGCAGCACAATGTGGATGACTTTTGGATGGGCTGAAAGTTAAGATATAGATGGAGAAGAATAGCTCATGTGAGCTGTTTGAGGGTTGATTCCTTATTGACCCCGTGTATCAGTATAGACATACCTGTTGTGTTAACTTAGCATTTTTGTTCACAGATCACTTGGCATTTGTAGTGTCTTCCATCCAAAGATCCCATAATGTTTTACAAATATTTGTTTCCGAGATCATGAAATGGATAATTAAATTTACACAGAGTTCAAATTTCTCAACATCATACAAAGCAACAGTGGAAAAGTGAGACTAGATTCTAAATATCTCTGCACTGAATCCCAGGCATTAACCATGAGGCAGTCCTTCACTTCTGAAATAATCCTGGTAGAGATATTCAAATTGAACATATTATAATGAAATCAAATTTGATCACCTTAGATTTACTTTTAATGAAAAATCCCTTTGTTTCACAACCCCTTTTCTCTCCACTGTCTCCCCAATCACACGTACACACAATCAGCACCTCAAAATGAACATTATAAAACAGTTCAAACCCTAATTGCAATTCTTGGCTGTTTGCATCTACTGAATCAAGTACATTCTGTTCACATTTGGACATGACTGCTGTAAATCCAGATTCTTGTTCATTGTGGTTCCTTACTTGCTTACTGGAACCAAGCCAAGCTTGAGCAATAGAGTAACATTTACTTATATTCAGGGGCTAGAACAAAACTGTTGGGTCTAATTATAGGCCTACGAGCCTTTGACAAAATTCATTTAACAAAAACATGGTGAAGGAAGAACAAGAGTTAAATCTAACACAGGGCTGGACTGGCTACAGCCAAGGCTGGGGACTTCAACTGGGGTGTGCCAATACTCCTGTTGAGAGCAAAGCCAGAGATTCCAGCTAGGGGGTCTTGCCCCTCCACTCAGTGTTAGACTGATTTCCATATTTGGGGTCAGGAAGGAATTTTACCCCATGGTCAGATTTGTATGGACTGTGGGGGTCTTTGTCTTCCTGCAGGGGGCATGGCCCTCTAGCTTGGGACCTCTTGAGTATATATTGACAGCATTTATAGAAACAGGATATTGGCTGCCTTGGTTTCCCCTGATTTCCCTGTGGCAGGTTAGGGTGTTAGGTCTTTGTTGTGTCAGGGTTGATTGTAATTTTATGTAGAGTTTAGTTTGTGGTTTTATGAGGTGGTTTGGATTGGGATGATCCTGCTTCAGGCAAGGTTTTGGAGTAGATGACCTCTGGAAGTCCCTTCGAGCCCTACTTCTTTATGGCTCTCTGGAGGCCAGCAGTTCAGGTCTTTTTTTTTTTTAAGTGGCCCAAGGTTTTGAACCTTGTAAATAGTGAAGGCCATTCCCATGAGACCCCTAAACAGTTATAAATACTTTTTAATTAAAAGATCTTTGTATCCCAAATACAGCATTTCTATACTGAATAATGTATAAAATCATTAATTCTCCCTTGCATTTCCATTATCTCTCTGAAGAGTATATTTTTCCTCATCTTTTTTTTTCTCCCTCTCTCTAGTGCTTCCTCTTCTATCATCTCTATCATTCTTTTTTCTTAATTGTTCCTTGCTTTCCAATGAGTTATTAGTCTCTTAGTTCATTCCTGGGAGCTACCTGTTTCAATTCCATAATATCTTATTGGTATGGCAAACTATACCAGTCTGGTCTGTCTTTACCTTTGGTACCATACACATGTAAATATTTGCTGTCTCTGTGCACTTATTTCATATACACAAAGCTGCTAGTAGTAGCAATGATTTATGCTGTAAGGGTGGACCTGATGATCTTGCGAGGTCACTTCCAGCCCCTTACAATCTATGAATCTTTGAAGGATGAAGTTACACAATATGCGTATATCATACTAAGGACACACAAATGTGAGTGTCCACACATTAAAGCTAATTAACTCATGCTAAGTGCTCATAGAGTACCTCAGAGTTGCATCTCTTCAGACAGAGGTTAACTCTGGGCCATGCTCATGCTCATGTTAGGGTAACTTCAGTCTGCTCCATGAAGATAAAATGAGCAGTTTGCAGTCTTCTAGCATCCCAGGGTGCACTGCTCCCAATCCCTCCTCTGTCTCTGTAATAAAGCAGGGATAGAGCCCAGGTGGCTTGGCTTCTAGCTATGCTTCTGGTCACCAGCCCTCCAGTGGCAAGTCAGAGCTGTGCAGGCAGTAAATGGCATTAAGTAGGGCTGTGCGAAATTTTACCAGCAGTTTCATTTCAATACTGTTTTGACTTGTTTTGAGCTCAAAGCAGCAAAATTGAAATGAAACGGAGAGCTTTCAGACAGTCTCGAAATGAAATGAGGCAAGTTGAAATGTTTTGAAGCTCAAGCTGGGCTTGCCTGCAGGGAAACAGAAACTAAAGTTGAGGGGGGGGAAGAGTGCTGTCATTATTGACTGTGCATCTTGCCAGTGACTGTTATCCTTTCCTAAGGTCCCTTCCAATCCCAGTGCTTTGGGAGAGGTATGGAAAAACTGC
Source organism: Crocodylus porosus (assembly GCF_001723895.1). Taxonomy (NCBI): domain Eukaryota; kingdom Metazoa; phylum Chordata; order Crocodylia; family Crocodylidae; genus Crocodylus; species Crocodylus porosus. The sequence continues at coordinate 27,886,192 of NW_017728886.1, forward strand.
ATAAAAGGCAGCATTGTTTGAACTGCCCTGCTTTCTGCCTTCGTGTCAGTTGAGTGAGGACGCACCTTAACACGCATACAGTGTCACCCACCCATGTCATGAGTTTTGCCTGTCAACAGCTAGAGATGCGGGGCCCCAGAACCCAGACCCCTGCTGCACCTATCTCCTTGACAGCTGGCAGGCTTCGTGGCCATAGCAGGGCTTAGCAGGTCTGCAGTTTTCACCCCCCTGTGCCCCAAGACAAACACAGGCCCACAAGCACCCATGGCACAAGTTTTGCCTGTCAGCAGCCAGAGGTGCAGGGCCCCAGAACCCAGAAACCCCTGCACCTGTCTCCTTGACAGCTGGCAGGCTTCATGGCCTCAGCAGGGGCTAGCAAGCCTGCAGCTTTCACGCCCCTGCACCATAACACGCAGAGTTACCCATATCACAAGAGTTGCTTGTCCACAGCTTGAGGTACAGTTTCCCCCAAACCCCTGCATCTATCTCCTTGAAACATGGCAGGCTTCATTGCTTCAGCAGGGGCTAGCAAGCCTGCAGTTTTGACTCTGCTGTGGCTTAACACATACACGTGACATGAGTTTTTTGCTTTCAAGACTTTGAGGTGCAGTTTCCCTGAAACCCCTGCACCTATCTCCTGGAAACTTGAGAGGCTTCATGCCCTCAGAAGAGACTACCATTCCTGCAAGTTTCATCCAAATCAGGGCAGAAATGACAAAGTTATAGGCTGTTTCAAGCTTCTCCATTATAGCCTATAGATGAAATGTTGAAACAGCGTCAAAACAATGAAACTGTTTCGACAGAACAAAACAGAACAGCAGGTTCAAATCAAAATTAAATTTGACATGAAACGCTGTTCTGTCAAAACGGCAAAATGCAACGGTGCTGTTTTGCACAGCCCTAGTATTAAGCCTTAATGTGCGACTGATCACAGTACACTCTGACTTGAACACTGCTTAACATTCCACAGATTTAGCATGGTCTAAGTGTAATGTGTAACTTCACCCTTTGTGACCTGGTAACTGACCTCCAGCTTTGGTAGGGGTTGGTGATTATCATGTTAACTAACTGGCATTTAGCTAATAACCAGTTTTAGCAATGTTAGGTGAGTGCTGTGTCACTGCACCAAGAGCTGTCAGGACCTGGTGGTTTCCTGAATACTTTTATTTACTATAGACTAAGTAGTTAAGAAAACCAAGGTGGAACACAGTAGCCAAAAGGGGAAGAGAGGCAGTAATGGTAGTAAGGGAACCAGCATTGGAAGCTGCTTCAGGTACCTCAGCACAACACTTGGCAGTTAGTACGATGCCATATTGTTTCTGCTCTTCCTACTTAGTGACGCCACATAATGCCTTAGAAAAGTCAGATATCCTCAGATTATTACAAGGATGATTCAAACCATTTCCTTAACTTCAGAAGTCCAAGTTCTTGGGACAAAAACATGAAGTCCATTCATCTTTTCCCATCTGATTTATAGACAATGGACATACAGTGCTTCCGTACCACCCTGCTAGTTTCTGAACTTGGAAGTGTGTGTGTGTGTGTGTGTGTGTGTGTGTACCCCTATATATATATATATATCTATATATAGATATATATATAAAAAAAAGACTGTTATCCCCATCCCCATATCTCCTGTTGTACAAGTTTGCAAGTTTTTATTTTACCTCCTGTTGCAGGAGACAAAGCCACAGATGTCTGTAATCACACATTTTTGAAGAGAGAAACTATATATATATATATATAGAGAGAGAGAGAGAGAGAGTTTGTCATCCCATATTATTTTGCATATAATGAGTTAATTGTCAAAATACCAGATTTCATTCTGAAATAAGGGTCTTTGGACAGGGCATCTGTAGCATCTTCACACGATATGGAACAGGAGTGTCTTTTGGTCTCTCTTCAAAAATGTGTGATTACAGACATCTGTGGCTCTGTCTCCTGCAACAGGAGGTAAAATAAAAACTTACGAACTTGTACAACAGGAGATACGGGGATAACAGTCTTTCTATCAAGTGAAATAATGCAAGGGTCAGTCTTGCAACCTTCACCTCAACTTGTTAGCAAGGAAAAAGGGAATAGTACTTCCCAAGAAACTGAATTATCATTGCAGGTCTAGCCTCAAGAGGACTTGTCATTTTCAGAATCACAGGACTAGGCTGACTCCCAAGAAAGTCAGAAGCATCCCAAGGCTTTACCTCAGTCAAAAAAGTCCTCCAGGTTTTTAGAAGACTCCAGATTGAGTGAATCAGCTAGTGTCCTCTTCACAACCTCTTAATGGCACACAGTCACCTTCTGTATAAATAAATAGAACTTGTAAATAGGCTTTCCAGGTGCCCTAGAAAGGCCCATACCTGGATATCATGCTGCAATATTCTCTCTTCCCTACCAAAGAGCATTTGTGTCTATCCAACCAGTAACAGGTGAAAGGTGCATTTTGGTATGTCGTTAGACAGAGTTGTGAACCATCCTATCTCTGAGTCCTGAGATGCAAACTAATGAAAAAGGAGTTAAAAATACCATCTCAAGAATCAATCTTACACCTTCCAGAGAAAAACCATGGGCTTTACACCATGGACTCCATAGACACTCATGTGGACCTGGGAATACATTTAGCATATCCTATCTTTGTGAACAGCATGTCCAGTTTAGCATATTGACTTGCTGGGATCACCCTTCCCTTTTTCCCCAGAGCTGGGTATATGCATTCTTCTCTCTATACAAATTTATTTAACATATTACACTATTAGGGCCTTGTTACATGTTATACTTAGGCCATGCTAAAGGCCCTTACAATGTGAGCATCAGTGTAGTAAAGCAGGAAAACTCATGCCAAGTGATCTCTAAGCGTCTCAAAGTTATGCCACTTCAGGTGAGGAGTACCTTTGGCTCATGCTACTCTGCTTGTTTTTTCTCCTTTGAAGCCAACTAACATTACTGCAACACAAGCTATTTGGGGGCCTCCAGCACCCCAGGCTGTACAACTGCCAGGCTCCCCACTCCTATTCTGTGGATGATCTACCCAAGCTCTACAGTCTGGGGCTGGTACCGCCAGGGGACTGCCCCCTGCACAGCACAGCAGCTCTAAACCAACCAGGCCCCTGGCAGCTCCATGTTCTAGTTTCCTTTAGGAGTGCAGTGCCACAGCCACCGAGAGGGGGCTTTGCGCAGCAGGAGCATAGAGCCATCAGAAAGAAAAGGGACGCATGCTCTGTGTTCTCATTGCACAAAACTCCCTTCCAGTGTCTGCAGCTCTGTGCTCCTAGGGGAAGCTGGCGCATGGAGCTGCCAGAAAGGAAAGAAGCAAACTCTGTGCTTCTGCCATACAAACCCCACAACCTCCCCCTTTCTGGCTACTCTGTACACCAGCTTCCCCTATGAGCATACAGCCACAGAGTCTCTGCCATCCCCTCCCACCCAAGGACAAGAATGCACAGGGCTGCAGAGGGAAGCCACATCCCCCATTAAGCCACCTGGCCAGCAGAGATCTGGCAGGCTTGGTAGAAATACGGGGAAATTTCAGTTAACCATGGTGTGGGGGCAACAGCCCCCTAATTAGAGAAGAAAAGCTTAGAGCTACCAGTTCTGCTAGGGACTTGTTCTGGTTTACTGTTGGCAAACTATGTCTGTAGTACATATTACATTACAGTTGTATGTTTGGACTCCTAGACATGTAAGTTGTTGTGATAAGATAGTGTCAGAATAAACATTAAAGGATAAATAATTTACTTTTTCCAGGCACTTCATGTAGTTATAAATAAAGACACTTAAATAGCTCCTAAAACTGAGCTGCAGCAGCAGCTCCAACGTGTGGAAAATTACATGAAGATTGGTAGAAATCCTGGTTTACGATGAAATCAGTCGCATCATCATGTGAGGATTTAGCAGCATTGCATGCATCTAAATTTAATTCCAGATAGATGTCCCTCACAACTGGACAAGTTATAGGTCCCAACTGTTAAATCAACAGCAGAAGATGAAGAATGCATGATGATGGAGTTCCTTTTTCTTAAACGCTTCTTATACAAGCATAACTTACATTTAAAGGCCATCTAAATTTGAGTATCTCTGCAATATAATACTTATCTAAAAGCTTTTAGAGCAGCTCAATATAGCTATTTTTTCCTATTTATAAAGTATTAAACAATAATACTCTGTTTTTTTGGCTGTTCTAAGATGAGGAAACGATTGAGTGTGGTAGGTGCATTTTTATTTCTTCTCAGATTTAACTTTTCGTTTTTCAGCTATGTTTTCAACCATCTAATCATTTCCTTTCCTATTTTTTTCCTTTGTGCTTCTCAGAGGAAATTGAAGGTACATGTACAAAAGTTTCCCTGCATAGCGCAGTAATTTTATTTAGAGAACATGTGTTTAGAATTACATTGAATGTAGTTCAAAGTTTATAAGAGATGTTATATACACAAAGCTTCCATATTACCATCAATAATATTGAATCATATTAAAAAATGTTTAAAAAATATCCCTCAAGCTAATCCTAGATGTCTTACATAGTGGTCAATAATTTGACCTATAGTTAAAAATGGTTTTACATTTCTTTAAGTGCTGGGAAATAAAGGTATGTGCAAAAAAGAGGAGCAGTGCCATACATGAAGTAGCCTTGGTAAAACTTGCTGAGTGGGATGGATTGGATGGAATTGGCTTCTGACTTGATTACAGGGCACTAAGGGGTCTGGTTTTTCTATTCATACATTGTGGCAAAATACAGTAGCTCATTAATTGTTTTCAAATCCAATATAATTAATACTGAGGAGAGTATTTGTTTGAAACACAGTAAAAAAAAATCCCCCCATATTATGTAAAGTACTTCTTTTCCTTTGTGTGAAGCCTAGGTTGCTACTCACAGCATATGTTAAAGCAATAGCAACTAATCTCTTATAGGGTTTTTTTCCTACCTAAAAGGATTTTTGTTTATAAAGGCATTAGAAATTGTAGCTCATATTTTTGATCAAAGGGCCTCTGGCATGTAAAAATATACATTATAGCCATTTTATATAAAATGAAAGGGCACATTTTTGATCAAAAACCTTTCTGTCTAATCCAGTGAGCCAAAATTTAAAGCTGAAGTCTGATAATATAGTTTACCAAAGAGCTTGATTTACATTAAGTAATTTTGCTTTTTCTTAAATGGTATCATATTTTCTACTTTTTAAAGTAATGATAAAATGCAAGTATTATAAAGTTAGATACCTTTCTAAAATACTTTTTTCATTGCTGTCATGAAAAGGCACTGTGTGAAAAGGTAAGAATATTGTAGTATGCATGCTGCAAAAGTCCAGAATACCTCCAGCAAAAATATAAAACAACTGAAATTGTTTTATGTTTTTATATCAATGGCTTTTTTATGCTGTGCTTTGTACGGGTGTCATTTACAGTAACTCTTCTTCTGCATTTGTGTCTGGGCTTCTAACTATTCTGCTTTATTTCTTGGCTTTTGTTCTGTATGCTTTTACACTTCGTCCAGAAGATGCTGAATATGCTGGTCACTACAGTGGAACCTATTTAGGTGAGCAATTAGTTATGAAAGACAACTTCTTTCTTTCTTTCAGCTTCTTCCTGGAAATACTGTCTTATTGTTTTGGGGGCATCAAAATGCAATTGACATCCAGATCTCCTTGTGGTGCATGTTTAAGAGCATGAAGTTGAAATAAAAATGGCTCATTGGATTTGACATAAAGGATTTACATATTTACTGTAATATTTGTTTATTACCATTGACATTCAGAAGCTATTAAAACACTGGGTCTTTTTTTTATAGTCAAGATAATATTATTTAACTACAAGATACTGTTACATGGTAAGATTACATGACTTAAATTTGGAGAGAGACTAAACTGACTTAAACTATAGTAAGAAATATTAGAAAAAAAGATCACTATATCTACTGCATCATGAAAAAGGTGAGTGAAGATTTAAAGAGACTCTTTGCAGGTTTGATTGAGCTACTCTCTTCTCTTACTTTTTTCATTATTCCTGTTTGTAAAATCTAATTCATCAGGATAGGTTGGGATTTCAACAGTAATATACAAGTGGTCTCTTTCTTTTCACTTTCAAGTAAAATGACGTGTAGCTACCTCCAGCAGATAAATTTGATCCTTAAATAGAGTAATAGTTAACAACCTTTAGTTCTAGTTTCAAGCTTTCAAATTACAAACAATAGTAAAATTGAAGACAGAAGCTCTGAGAAATGCTTTTTAATTCCTGAACCTTAATATGAGGTTTTGAAGAACTAGTGAGCAGAACTTTTTATTCTTCTGAGGCCTCTTTGTGCCAATTGAGCGATCCAGAAAGGAATTACCCCTCCCTCTCCGCCCCCACAGGGAGTAAGCTGACCAAGACAGATCTTGTGCCAGCCAATTCTTCTCTTACCATTCATGTCCCCATACTAAGAGGAAGGAACTAGGAAGAATATAGAACTGAGCAATCCTTTGCTCCTAAACCTCCATCTTACGCCTGTTATGTAAACAATACCACCAAACAAGCTTCTAACAGGTTGCTCCCTGGATTTTGCCATCCTCCACGACTCAGACACCATTTTTAAATCCTTGTGTAGAAGATATGAGGAAAACTAACTACTCGGTACAGAGTACCGGTTTTATGTCTGGTTTTATGAGGGACTAAAGTACAACTGGAAAATTATATTTTGCACATGATTCCAAATGCACTGTCACTTGACGACTTCCTTTTCAAAAGATTTTGAAGTGGAAAGATTAAATGTCCAGCTACCTATGCTGTAATTTTAACGTCATTTTTTAAAAGACAACCATGATAATCCTGCATTCAGATCTCAGCTGGTAGTTGTCTTATTTTAGGGCAGGTGAATTAGAATAAAATCCACCTATTCTATATTGCTATTGACCTTGCAGTGAAATACTGTTTTTGTTGGTAAAGTTATCAGATGGGGTCAGTTACACAGAGAGCAGATTTGTTGAATAAGAAAATACCATTGCCCTGGACATAGAAAGAAAGTTAAGATGCAGTGGCTGTTGTTTAAATGTGTCCCAACCAATGTGGTAGTGAAGGATAAAATTCCATCCCAGTTGCAAACAGCGCATATAGTACAAATGTGCATAATATCAAAAAACTAAATCTAGGTTATTCTCATTTATGAGCAGCTGGGAGCTCTGAATCCCAGCTCTGATTCAGGCTGTAGGGACTGGGTTTTTGTAACTTCCCCCAGGTGCAATACCCAGCGATGGTAGCAATCCCTCATGGTGGAGGATAATCAGTTCCACAGGTCAAGTAAAGGGTGCAATACCCAATACTTTACTGAAGTCCTGTAAACTAACCCAAGTGATAGCACCTCCCCTTGTTCCATACCTAAAGAGAAAGAGCAAGAGAAGTAGAAAAGAGGAAGACTCCTCCCAGGACAAAGGGAAGGGGGACTCTTAAAGAGACCCTTTTTCCTGCTAGTTTAGACAAAGTGCCCCCCACACACACACACGCCTTTCTGGGTGTGATGGTTGCCTTGTGGATAATGCAGTTATTCTTTTGACTGCAAAAGAGCTGTAAAGCTGTCCAGTTGTTTATATTCACATTCTCTTTGTTGCTTTCTTCATACCATCTTTTCCATTCTTATTTACTGTCTTTTCATCTTATCTCTCCGTTCTTTTACTCAGCTTCCTGCCTACTTGTTCCTATCCACCCTAACCATTTCTCTTTCCCATTAAAGTCTCTCTCCACTTTGTTCATTTTCAACTTTGCTTGGCCTTAGTGTATTTGTAAGTGGGATTTACAGGTCAGACTATGGGTGGATGTTTGTGCACCTGTCTGTTTTCAGAGATCACTTCTTCCTCTGGCCTTGTGCAAATATTAAGATTTTACTTTGTTTTTGGTTGTAGCCATGTTGGTCTAAGGACATAGGTAGGCAAGTTTCTCTGAGTAGATGTGATATCTTTTATTAAAACAACTAAGTAGTTAGAAAAAAGTTCTTAGCAAGCTTTCAGGCACAGTTGCCCTTTTTTAGGCATAGAGAGTCTCTGCTGTTCTGAGACTGCAAGGAATGAGAGAAGCTAAAAGTGTGACACAATCTCGGTGAGAATATAAATAGGTCAAAATTAGGAAAACAAAAGGTAAAGCAGGGAGGGGAGAG
>NW_017728886.1:27894401-27897295 GCF_001723895.1 Crocodylus porosus
AGCAGGGGGAAAATGCCAAGGTGGGAGATTCTACAGTGGCGGTAATTCAAGGTAGAAGAAAGGTTGTCTGTGAAATCTAGGAAATGACTGGAAATTAGGAAGACGAAAGGCAGAAAAGGAGGGAAGGGTTGCGGGGAGAAGAAAAGTATAAAAGGTTACGTCTGGCAGGTACCTGGTGAATCAGATGTCAGGCTGAATCAGATGTCAGATGTAATGTGTCATAAATCCAAAGTCTATATTGAGTCTATGATTTTTTGTATCCAGTAGATTTATGAAGTGAAGTTCATAGGCTTGTCTATGAAAGGTGTTTTGTAAGTTCCCTTTGAGGATTAGAAGTGAGAGATTGGAGAGGGAGTGATTGTCTTGTGAGAAATGTGCTCCCATCTTGCTTTCGATAGATTTTTGGTGTGCATTCATTCTGGTGCACAGTTGTTGTTTGATCACTCCTACATATTTTGCATCAGGGCACTTGGTGTACTGGATGAGATATATAACATTTCTAGAGGTGCAGATATAAGATCCAGGAATGGTAATGGACCCATTGTGGGGTGTCATTATTGTGGGGGTGGTGAGATGTATTGGCAGGTTTTGCAAACACATTTTACTTCAGAAGTAAAATTTAGTTTGGAAGATTTTACTTTCAAATTTAGATGCAAACTAAAATGCAGCTCTTTATGCATAGTCTTGTATGTCCAATCTAAAAGATCCAAAGGACACATCAAAGAGCAGCACTTTGAACAGTTTTTGAACATGCTTAAAATGTTTAAAATGTCACAAATGCTGTATTTAAACTTTAATAGAAAGGGCCTTGCCACTGTCTTGAGCTTGCATACAATTCAGTATGGAAACCCTATTGCAGTGACTAAAAAGTTGTTCTCTTTTCAATTAATTTGTTGTCACTTTTTTCACATTCTGCAGACAAGTCATTGGACTCAGAAGTCTCTTGGCACTTAATTTAAACTCTGATTTCCAATAGTTTGATTCCTGCCCTTCCCTCCTATCCCTCCCCCCCTCCCCAAATTATGATTAGGTGTGATGTGAAATCGGAAAAATTGGAACTGTTTAGTATTTCTTTCATAGTTTTAAAAAGTTTGGGAGCTTTTAACTTTGAAAAGTTTGTTTATTCTCTGTGCACATCAGTATTTTTCAGTATAGGTTTTGGATGAATCCTTAGCACCATTGCATAGACTCATATAGTTTATAAACATGTTATCTTTAAAAGCAATTCTTATTTCCTGACTGAAATAACCAAGAATTTCCATGAAGATTTCCCCCCAAATTAAAACAGTTTTTCAAAAATCTACACCATAATTTAAGGTCTAAATTAAACAGGGCAGAGAGAAGGCGGCCTAAGAAAGTTCTCACTTAGAGTGGCTTTCCAAGATGTAGGCATACTGAAAAGTTCCTGAAATGAAAAGAGGGGTTTTTTTCATTCATAGGAAAGTAGGGCTGGAAGAGACTTTGAAACAGGTTCCCAACCACTGTGCCATGATCTGGTACTGAGCCATGGTGGGTTGGCTGCTGGGTCATGGCACAAGCCCCCTCCCCCCCCGCCAGACTCCCATCTGTCTGCCTGAGCAAGCGGCTTCCAGGGTCACAGCTGAACCTCCAGGGTTAAAGCTGGGTGACAGGGAATCCTGGGAGGGAGGCAGCTGATTCTGCCGACCCCGTCCTGTTCCCATGGAGCTGCAGTAAAAAAAAAAGGTTGAGAACCACTGCTTTAAAGATCATCTAGTCAGACTCTGCTCTAGGCAGGATTATTCCTGGCTGAACTACCCCCATGAATGAAACATGCCCCTGGAGGCTGGGAGGCATGGTGACTGCCCTTAGGCAGTGACAAGGGCGAGTGGGGAGCTCCCACAGGTGGCCACAGTGGTGTCGGTGGTGGGGGAGGGGTGAGTGCCAACCAGCAGTCAGTGTTCACCCACAGATGCCGCCAGCAGTGGCGGCCAGTAACGATCAGTGGCCGCCCTTAGACACTGCCAGCAGTGTTGGCAGTGAGGAGGAGGGTGGCGAGTAGCAACCGCCTGCAGGCACCACCAGCAGCATTAGCAGCAGCCAGGTGCAGGGGGTGTGCTGCCAATCTCAGGGGATGCATGTGCACCCGCATGCACCCCCTGTGCATTGCCAGTGACTCTGTCAAGTGTCTGTCCAACCTGCACATGAAAATTTCCAGTTATAGAGATTCCATAACTTCTCTAGGTAGCCTGTTCCAATGCTTAAGTACCCCCATAGTTAGAAAATTCTTCCTAATTCTCCAACCTAAATTTCTTCTGCTGCAGCTTCAGGCCATTACTACTAGCCCTGTCCCCTATGGCCACAGAGAAAAACCCATCTTTATCCTCTCTCTAATCTCCCTTCAGTTATTTGAAGACTATTATCAAATCCCCCCCAGTCTTCTCTTCTTCAGACTAAATAACTTAAGCCTGAAAGAACTCTTTATAAGTCACGCTTCCTGGGCCTCTAGTTATGTTGTTGCTCTGCACTGAACTTTTTTCAATCTGCCCACATCTTCTTTCAGCTGTGGGACCCAAAATTGGATACTCCAAGTGAGGCCTCAGCACTGCTGAATACAGCCAAAGAATCACTTCCCTTGATTTGAAAGTGACACACTTAATACTTGTTGCCTTTGAAAGTGACACCAGTGTACTTTTGGCCTTTTTTGCCACAAGAGCACGGTGTTGGCTCACATTCATAGTTTCATCATTGGTAGGGTCGGAAGGGACCTGAGCCGATCATCAAGTCCGACCCCCTGCCATGGGCAGGAAAGAGTACTGAGGTCAAACGACCCCAGCAAGGTGTTCATCTAGCCTCCTCTTAAAGACCCCCAGGGTAGGAGCCAGCACCACTTCTCTTGGAAGTTGGTTCCAGATCCTAGCTGCCCTGACCATGAA
>NW_017728886.1:27897785-27919160 GCF_001723895.1 Crocodylus porosus
TTCTCCCCCCAGGTGCAGCACCTTGCACTTGTCAGTGTTGAAACCCATCCTGTTTTCATCCGCCCACCCCTGTAACCTGTCCAGGTCTGATTGCAGCCTATTCCTCCCTTCTAGCATGCCCACATCTTAGTATCGTCTGCGAATCTGAACAGGGTGCTGTTTACCCTCTCGTCCAAGTCACTGATGAAGATGTTGAACAGTGCAGGCCCGAGGACCGAGCCCTGCGAAACCCCACTGCCCACATCCCTCCAGGTCAAATAGGATTCAGCTTATAGGCTATTGTAATTCCCAGGTCTTTCTCTGCAGTGCTTCATTTTATCCAGTCATTCTTCAGTCTGTATTTATGCACTCAATTATTTTATCACAAGTGTAGGGCTTTGCACTTTTCCTTGTTGAGTTGTGGACCATTTTTCCAGTGTATCCAGGTCATTCTGGATCCTAGCCCTGCCCTACAGAATGTTTGCAACTCAACCCAACTTGTTGTCATCTACAAATTTGCTAAGCAACCACTCAGTCCCATGCTTAGATATTGCAAATTCTTTTGGTCAGTTATGATCTTAACAATTATGATTAGAGATCTAACAAATTCAGGGCAGCTGCCCACCAATTTCATGGGCAGAATGTGGGGCCCAGCAGCCATTTCATGAGTAGAGTGTAGTGATGTCACCCCACCCCTCCTGAGAGACCAAGGCACCTGAGGGGCAGGGGTGGCAGCCATCTTGCTGGCAACCCTTCAAGCAAGCAGACCTGCCTTCCCCCTTCTCCACCCTGGTGGGCTCCCACTGTGCCCTGAGGACTGAGCCAGCATTTTCTTTTCAGTAATTTTTTTTTTTCATCGCAATTTTAGTAGGTCCCTCAATATGAGCTGCAATAAGGTTACAATTCAAGCTTTCCCTTCAAATTTTTAGGTGTATGTGGCTTCTTGTAACTTTAGCTCTCCTAACTTGCTGACAGCCTAGTTTGTGAATTAGGAAGTTAGACAGATGACCAGGCCTTTGTTGAAAGAGTGCATATTTAGAAAATAAAAATATGGTAAAAGAGTGTAGAGATACAGGACCATCCACTTACAAACACTTTATCAGTTTTTGTAGCTGTGAATATATTGATATAGTACATATGTGGAAAGCATAATGTCTGTGCTGTTATTTTACAGTTCAGGTGTCATTTGCAAAGCTCTCCCATTTATGAGGTATGTGAAACTCCTGATAAGGGCAAAGGAAATGCCAAACTTAGCATGTTAGGCAAATTGGTAGTTTGGCTGCAAAATATTCCTGGTTGCTTTCTTTAAGGATTTTTTTTGCTTGCTTGCAGAGCCTTTTAAATACAAAATGTCATACTGTTTGTGTTGTAATTCTGTATTTTTTATTACAATTAACTTTTAGCCTCACTTCCAAAATGATTCTGGTAAAATTTAATATTTTAATTTGATAAAGAATCCTGGAGTCAGGCTATATTGTTGTATATTTCTAACATAATGTCCTGGGAATTTAAAAAAACGTTTTTGCCAAATGCACTAAAATTGTATCTACATTACAAACTACTTTATGAAAATACAGTAGATATAGATGAATATTATCTGTTTACTGTTCTCAATTTTGTTTTAAAAATCCAGTCATCTCAGTTTTTATTAACCCTGTCTAAATGTTCACACTGGGAATCTGTCCAGAAACAAGTGGAGCTAGAAATCTGCTATGTGTTTAAGCAGATTAATGGATAACAATAGAAATACTGTATGTGGGAAGCTTTCCAATCCACTGAGGGCAGGAAAAAGCATCCAGATATCTTGGAAAGAAATTCTAACTAATATTTAGTACAAAAGTTATATTTTACTGAATGTGAATACCTTTCACTGGACCCAAACCATTTCCCTCTACCTTGTATGATGTATGTGTAATACACACAAATAAACTATATATGTGTGCTGCACATATAAGATGTATAGTGTTAGAACCAAAAGCAGCAAATTACTTGGTTTGTGCAATAAGGTAAGCATGTATTTAAGTGCTGTGTTTTGGTGAATAACAGAGAACTGCAGCATGTGGGTCTTAAGGTTTTCTTGATAAACTTGGACTTTATCTAACACTGCAGAGTGCACTTCCTGTTTTCACCTGGCACATGTGTAATCAAGCATACTAATTATGCAACTCAGTTACCAGCCTTTGTTCTCTTATTCCCTTATAATTATAAGCGGAACTTTCTTTAGAAGTATTTTAAATAGATTTTTTTTATGCATTGACTGATTTTGGTACAGTTTCTCTGTCAATTTTTTTTTTTATATCTGTTTCACATATATGAGCTTTTGCTTTGAGTTAACTTGGGATTGCTCTACTCTTTTTCTTCATTTCAGCACTGGAAGTTATGTGTTCTCTTGTAAGGTTGCTGGGCCATAATTATTAATAATTATTAGTCCAAGTTTATGATTTTGTTTCCAGGTTGGGAAGTGTTAAGACTTGGAGGCATCAGTGGCCCATTTTCCTTGTAGCAGCTGTACTTTATTTCACTAAACTTGTTATGTTTTGGGGTTGTATTATAACTTAGCATGGTCAGCAGACTTCTTGTCATGTACTTGAAATCAGCAAATTGGTTCAAAGATATTTCACCTGATGTTCATAGGAGATTCTTTTTTTGTGACAGGATTTTCTTTCTTAGTTAATTTCAATAACTAACTATACAAATGGTAAACTTCTCCTGATGTCTGCACCTCAAAAACAGTGGTAACTTACCACACTTTTCATCTTCATTCAATTTTATAATATTAAATGCTTTGTACATACAAGTGTGTTTTTTTAGTTTTTTGGTAGGTTTTAAACTTATTGAGAATGTTCAACTTTATTTTTCCAGTGTATATTAATACAGTTTGTGGTGCACTTCGTGATGTTTTGCATTATTTTGTTTTATGATCTCTTGTTAGTATCAATACACATATTTTCACTAGTATCAATATGCAGTGAGGGAGGGGACAGGGGCAGGTGCTGCCCAGCAGGGGTAGGGCAGGGTGGGGCGCAGGACGGACCCACGGCTTGTTGTGGGTGGATGGGGAGCAGCTCCTACTGCTGTGCGCACCCCAGGAATGTTGGGGGGTGCCCCCCTGATCTGCGTGGGACAAGCTGGCAGGCCCCAGCTGCGGGCTGAAGCTGGGCTCTTCTCACTAGGCTCAGAGCAGGGGCTATGGAGGGGGCTGCAGCCACCAGCTGGAGGCAGCTCTCCCCGCTGCTGGGCTGTGCTTCTCATTGCCTGAGTGCTGCACTGCACCTGCTCTCACACACTAGCATTTATAAGCCAAATTATTAGCCCCATCAGGCCAATTTCTGATGCAGCCAATTTTCTTTATATTGGTACCAATCTGGTATCCGCCCAATGTCTTGGTACACCTCTAATAAATAGGATTTTTTTTCTTTTTAAATGATACATCTACACTTTGTATTTTTAATGCTGTTTCAAGAGGATTTCATCTATTGATATGATTTCAGCTGTCTAGTACGACTCTTCTTCTTGACCTTTGGTGAGAGTGGTATAGGATCATTTAAGAGGATCATATAGGATCATAGGAAAGTAGGGCTGCAAGGGATCTCACAGGGTCATCTAAGCCAGCCCCCTGCTCAAGACAGGATCACCCTGACTACACTTCAAGTGTCTGTCCAACACTTCAGACTCTTAACACACAACTACTAGGCACAAAGCCTGAAATGCCAGCAGCACTTATAACACGCCAGATGCAAGAGCAGGGGAAACAAAGGCACTACCAATGCCCTACCAGTACAAAAACAGATAAGCAGTTGATTAATATGTGCTTGGAAGATTGTAGGAAGAAGACTTTACATTAGAGAGGAAAGCAGGATGCAGTCCATGCCAAGCTCTCCTAGAGATAATATTTCAGATTTGGTGATCTCTGTGACCTGAAGCAGAAGAGCCAGGCCCTCCAATGAGGAACCACTGTTTTGCCTATATCTTGACAGTAGTATCAGGACACCATATTGAACCTCCCCCATCCCCCAGCCTTAGCTGTGGCCAGCATCCCAGTGCTTCAGAGGACAGAATGGGGGGAGAAAAAAATCCAAGAAGACAGTAGTATTCCTAAGAGAAGAAGAAATACTTCCTGGCCCCAGCTGGCAACCAGTAGAAGCCCTGAGGCAAGAGATTACCAAGCATCTTCTAAATTACAAGAGAGCCAGTTTTCTACCCCAGTCTCAGGACCACAAACACCTCACTCCCTGAATGTGGAGTCAGAACTCCCTGTCCTATCATGTTCTTTCTACAAGCTTATCCAATTTAATCTTAAGTCAATTGGGTTCTTTGCATGGAAGACCAGTCTAAAACATCACACTTCTGATAGCTAGAAATCTGCTAATATCCAGTCCGAGTTATCCTAGCTAGTTCATAGCTGTTTGATTTTGTCCTAGTGCTCAGCTTTTCCTTCACCCCAAGAATGCAAACAGCCAACATATCTCAATCTCTGTTTTGCTAAACCGTGTAACCCAAGACTCTTTCATCTTGTTTCATAAGAAAAGGTCTCCATTTCCTTAACCATGTTACTGACTTTTTTTAAAAATCATTCCAGTTTTAAGTTGATCTTTTTTTAAAATACTTGTGATAAGACTGCACCCAGTATTCTAACTTGGATGTTTCAGTGTCTTGTACAATGGCAATAGTACCTTCTTGTTTATACCCTGCCTAATGTACCCTAGGATTGTGTTGTCCCTTTGCACAGCTGCATTGCATTGTCAAGTCCTCATCGCCCTACAAGTGACCAGTACACCCAGATCCCTATTTCTTAGATATCTCCAGTTTTTGTACTATCTTATAGCTGAAACTCTTGTTTAGACAGGCTGCTGCGTATTTAGTTTTGTGTGAAATGTCTTTATTGGTGGGTGTGTGGTATGGGGGTGCACATGTGCTCATGCATGTATTTATATAGGTATTGCGATCTTGTAATTTTTTTCTGAGTTCTTTGTGAGTCGGTCATTTACTTGTTTATTACACAGAGATAAGGATGTTAACATGGTACGGTGGTCATCCAATTCCACAACAGAGGTATCATCTGTCATTTTTAGTTTCCACTAATTATTTTAAGCAAAGCAGTGATTTAAAGGTAGAACAAATTAATTTCCTTACTACAATTTAGTGGAGTGCAGCTGAGATACTAGTGTATTATCCTACAGTTGAAGTGTATACATTTCTACCCAATAGAATGTATAAATGCATGTGTAATTTCCATTAACTGCAGGTAAGTACTGTGAGTATAACACTATCTGTACAATTATAGGCCAAAATATGATAGCGTTATAAATGAAAGTATATTTACTAAGAAATTTCATTCCAACTTGGTTGAATTTCAGTGTACAAAATGGCTTTATGCATCCAGAATACTCCTATTTGATTGTATTATGAACATTTTTCTATTATGAAATTTAAATTAAAATATATTTGGGAGCATCTGCCCATATTTCTACAGTATAGCAGCATGGGACCAAGTCATAGCTGTTCACAGTAGTAGCTTGTACTACCCCTATCCCACCTGTGCTCTGTTACCATTACATGATGATTCCATGGGGTTGTGTCTTTAGGTAGAATACATGAGTTACTATGGACTTTGTTTCCATTGTAAATCCATTAACTGTATACAACACTTAAGTAATTAACTGGTATTTTATCTTAATGACATCACATCTGCATTAGTAATTGCCTTATGAAATTATGATAGAAAAATCAGTATAAGCAGCTTCATATTTCAACATAAAATTGACTCCAATAGTTTAGTACTCAAGTAACACATTACTAAATTATTGTCTGGAATTCTCCTCTTCAGATCCACATAATAAACCAACAGAAAAAAATGTGCAATTGGTGTAGGGCAGGAATTGGCAACTTGGCCCATAGGCTAGATATGGCCTGCAGAACATTTTAGATGCAGGACGTGGACTTGGGGTTTTGGCAGAGGGGGTGCCTTCTGCAGGTGCTTCCCTGTACTGCCACAGGAATGAACATGAACAGCAACAGCATCCTAGCACCTGCTCTCCTGCATCTGACCCAAGGCGGGGCCAATCTAAGCCACAGCCAGGAAAGGCCTACCCTTGGTATTGGCAACTAATACAGTTGCTCATGGAAATGGCAAGTTTGCTATATTTTGCCTAGTTATCAACTTCGCTACCCAAAATCTCTGTCAATGGGTGTTTTCAGATATCAATTTCCTTTCTTAAAAACAATCCTGTTCTTATTGCAGCTGGCTTCAGAAGAAGCTTTCGACTTAGCAGAAAAGATAAAAAAACAAACAAATCCATGTATGAATGCAAGAAGAGTGATCAATATGATACGGCAGATATCCCAACTTATGAAGAAGTTGCGAAATATAAACGTCAGCCTAATGAGAAATACAGGCTTGTAGTTTTGGTCGGTAAGTTGTTATTTTTTTAGTTCTGAATGGGAAGACTAAAGTGAAACATTAGGGCAGTATTATAACAGAAGACTTTTTTTTAATTTCAAACTGCAAAATATGTAGCATGTTGTACTTCTGCAACCTCCTGTCTGCCATTAATTGAAGCATAATGATAAATAAGCTATTACGTTACCTTTTATTCTTTTCTTTAACTCCATGGTCAAGTCCTGAAAATAATAAGTAAAACCTTCATAGAATCATTCCTATCCAGCAGGTTTGCAGTTTGCCACAAAAACGGTTTAGGAGGCTGGGGCTTATGACTTAGGAGCAGAGTCTGAGGGAGCTGGGCTTATTTAGTCTGCAAAAGAGAGAACTGGGAGGAGGGAAGGGGTGCTTCAAGTACCTGAAGGGGGTTTCAAAGAGGATAGTGCTAGTGGTGGCAGATGTCAGAACAAGGAGCAACGGTCTCAAGTTGCAGCAAGTTGAGGTTAAATGTTAGGAAAAAAAAATCTCATGAGGGTAGTAAAGCACTGTAGCACCAGCTATACCCCACCACCACCACCACCCGCCTCCATCCCCCCACTGCTCGGTGGACAAGAGACATCTTGTCATAGCGGCACAGCTGGAGTGGGGCTCCCCACAGGGGTGGCAGCATTGAGCCTCTCCGCCCTCCTGCACTGGGTCCTGCTGCTGGGCTATGGAGTGCAGCAGTGCAAGGAGCCCAGAGCCTGCAGCTTGCATCCTCCCCTGCCTGGCATACAAATCTGGAGGCGGGCATGTGCACCTGCATGCTTCCCCCCCAGGAGTGCATGCAAAAGCAGGGAGCCTGCTTCCCTGTAACCCCCTGGACGAGCTGCCCCCTTGGCTTTGTCCCACTGCCTGGCCTGGCCACATGGCCACATATTCCAACCCTGGCCCCAGATCCCACTCTGGCTGGGCAGTGCCTGCAGCCTCAGCCACCAATTCTTCCCCACTTCCTCCCTCAACATGGAGGCCTCAATTTGTTTCTCCCCACATCACCTATGCCCCCACGTCTCTTATGCCCCCTCTCCGCCACAGGCTTACCTGCAGGCAGCTGGAGGAGCTGCTTTCCATCACTGGCTGGCTGCATTGCTGACCATATACGTGCGTGTCCACCACCACTCCCCCACCCAGCCCCAAGCAACCCCTTGCAGGCTGGAACTCTGCCAGCCTGCAAGGGGAAATGTGCAGTTTCCCACTGTTTTCTCCTTTAAAGGAGAACATCTGTATTTCTCTCCTTTAAAGGAGAAAATCCATGTTTTTCCACAGTGAATGGAAAACCCATATCTCTACTAATGACCCACTGTTCATTTAAAGTACAGCCTGCTTTACCCCATCAGTCAGTGGCCCCAACAAGTCCCCAGTGGCTTTCGACAAACACCCAAGAAGGGCTCCTCTGAACAGCATGTGGTCTGATTAGAGGAATCTCCCGAATAGCTATTGCTTTGTGTAAAAAAAAAAAAAAAAAAAGGCCCCAACAAGGGATTCCTGCAATCTATGCTTACAAGGGGCCCTCTGTAATAGCCTGCAACTGAATGTATCTCTTGGCCCAACTCACCCTTTGCCTAGATTTTGGATAGGCCTTGACTGCAGCGTGTCCTGTTACCAGAGCTCTCCTACCAGGGAGAGCATCCGTTAAGTTTCCCAGCTATTCATTCCAACTAACAAATAGGGCTTTCTTCAGGCTCTATTGACTAATTTACACTCACAGTGGTTACATGATTCTCAAGGACTTGCTAGACTGCCTATTGGTAGTATACACCATTGTCACACCAGGATAGTATCTATTTGTTCTTGAAGTTCTCTTTCATACCAGACCAGAAAAAGAGGTTATTCAGCTGCTCCCAAACCTGATATTGCATCTGCCAAGTGAGCCTAAAGTGCCCAGCATAGGGCAATGGTTTTGACATGTAATCATTTATTGCAACTGGTGGAGGACTGCTTTGTATGCCTTAAGGACAGATATAACTATTAAACATTAGATTGCACGCATCTGTTTAATTCAGTACCTGCAAGATGTGCTACATCCTCATTAGTGCCTGGAGTCCTGCCAAGAGAGGTTGGCTTTGGCCCAACCCTGGTTTTCTAGCAAATAAAAAAACCTCATCATGATAGTGAGTAATTTCCTGTAGATGACTTGCCCATAACACTTCCTACTCCAGAATGTTTGAATCTCCCAAGTACTGTACAAACATTAGCTGGAGTAACCTGTATTATTGAAAGCAAAATGTGATAATTCAGAATCATCAAGGAGACCTGAGAAGAGATGGAAGGCAGATTTGCTGTTGCCTTGTCAGTAAGGCTGACTTCCTGAAAGCTCTAACTACAATGACAGAAGAGTCAAAGGAATGGCAACCAGTGTGAAAGCCAGGATGGGCATACAAGCACACGTGACTGAATCAGCATTTGCTGAGAGTCTTTTTCAGAGCCACCCATGAAGAAGAATGTATAGCGATATCATTACTAGTGCAAACCGTACAATGAAGCTTACAGGTCTTGTGCATAATTGAAATCAATTGTAGTCATTGATCATTCTGAACTATGTTGTATTGAAGTCAGCTCATGGGGCTTTTTTAATATCGTATATAATCAGTCAAGCTGTATAAACTTTCAGGGGAAATCAGTGGGACTGTTCACTGTTACAGAAACTATATTATAGCTTTATGCTCTTTGAATAAAGTGCCTCTTAGGTTTGAATAATCCTGTGAGTATAGCAAACAAAACAGGCTGAGTTTTTTGGATCTTGGCAGAAAAATAATATGATAATATGATGTTTCAGCAGAATTATACAATCATTTTTTGCTATGGTTTTTGAGAAGTCCTACTCCAAAAAGAATCGCAGTGTTTCAGCCACTTCCTCATATTGTTCAATAAGTTAAAATGACCTTTCTTTATCTAGAAGTCTCAAGATGCCTCCTTTTTGTATGTTATTCTCTACAGTGCACATAGTCTTTGAAAGTGCAAAACACGTTGACAAAACAGATAACCCAATTCCAGTAGGTTCTGCAATTCCTAGGGCTCTGTCAGACAGCCACCCCAAGCTCTTTCCCAGTCTCTCTACCAAGAGTCCTTTTTTCACCAGTGGATGGTTCATTGATCTCTCTGCTCTTTTTCTTCTGCCTTGAACAGGTAGGCAAACTTCTCTGACCCACCACCTTCTCCAGCCTTCCAGCTGTGGCTCCCAGGCTTGGAGAAGGCAGAGGGTGAAGCTCTTCACTGCTCCCAATATTCTCAGCTTGGCTTTACCCTATGTTTACAGTCAACATCAAGCCTCTCGACTGTTCTTCATTGGTAGAGCCTTCCTAGAGTTATACCCCGCATCCCTCCATTCAGATGCTTTTTCCTGCTGTCATCTTAGATACTGCCTCAGCCTCTTAATTTTGGCAAGTTTTGGAGCACTTGTGTCTTAGGAGAGCTGGACCTTCTTGATTTAAAGGAGCCAGCCACCTGTGACTTTTTAAATGTGTGCATGTACATTATATATAATGCATATGAATGAAATTCAGGTGTAGGAGGTGGGAAGGAGGGTATATCATAATGAGAAGGTAGAACTGGAAAAAACTAGTGACAATGAAGGAAAAGGAATGTCTGGAAGGGCCCAGGAGGTAGAGAGCCTGTTCCAGAGCTATGGTTATATTGTAGGACTGTGCAAAGCTTCAGTTGTTGATTTGATTTGATGGAGATTCGGCCGGGTTTGGCAGCTGAATCTTCAAATCAAATCAGACCCTTTAATCTCTCTGAATGAAATCCGAACCCTCCAAATCCATTCAGAGAAATTCAACGACTGACATAGACACAGCTTTAAACTTTTTTCTACATACCTCGTGGTAACAGGCGGCTCATGAATGCTGAGATGGTGGGGTGGATGGAGCATTCCATGGGAGCGCAGGGGGGTCCCCAGCGTACTTGGCAGTGCTCCCAGAAGTGGACCAGAAGCACTTCCGGGTCTCCCGTGGTGACCTCCCCTGCCCCCCGGCTCTGACTGGTGCCTCCTTGGTCTGAGGGGGCACCCAGAGGTCCCCCATGGCTTATTTCTGAGCTGGAGGAGGGGGTCTGCCCCCAAGCACGTGGGAGACCCTCTGGACTCCTGTGGGATGTTCCATTCGCCCCACCATCTCAGTGTTCAGGAGCCACGCCTGGTACCTCGAGGTATGTAGAAAAAAACATTTAAAACTGTGTCTATGGCTGAATTGCTAATTCTCTGAATCTGCATCAAATCTTTCGATTAGGATTTGGCCAGATCGGATCAGGACAGTGATCTGAATCAACTAATTGAATCACTGTCCCCTGAATCGGGTCAAATCTGAATCTAATATGGCCTGTTTCGCAAACCCCTATTAAATTGGCTTGGTAGCAAGGCCTTAGCAAACACAATTGATGGGTAGTAAAGACAGAAGTTAATGGTGAAGGCAAAATGACTGGATAAGAAAGGCAAGCTAAGACCATTCAGCTGTAGATAGCGGTGGATTAAGTGGTTCAGAGTTCTTGCTGCAAAGTGAGGTGAGCTGAGGAGGCTTCAGGACTTTGATTTTGCAGGTCCTGGATATGCAATCCCCTTTCTCCTTCTGCAGTTGGATTCTGCTTCTGTTGGAGCTATTTGTTTTCTGCTTCTGGACAAGTGGAAATGGGTTACACAGAATCCATAGGATCTCCTGTGGGCCCCATTCCTAATTGTATGGGAAATTTGGTTGAGGCTCTTTCCCTAGAATTGGGGATCTAGGACTTAGAGATGGAAATTCAGACACTAATTTCCAGTGATTTTAATACTCTCCCAGAGGTTAATCAGCCTGTCCCCTGGAGCTGCAACAAAACTTGCTGTAAAACAACAAATATTAAATATTAAAATCTGATTAGAACCACTCCTGTGTTTGTAGAGTGCAGAGAGAGAGAGAGAGATCCAGTGTAAAAATAAATAAATAAATAAAAATAAAACTGTATGGGAAAGACCACAAAACCTTATGCAAACCAAATGTCAGACTGTGAGAGAATCAGTTCAAAGCAGCAAGCTACTTCCTGTATAACAATCACCAAGACAGCAGGATTAGCTTGTGTGTAACACTGTATTAAGCCACATAGATATACCCTTTGTCACAGAAATAGTAGCATAACATTGTGTGGAGCTATGACAGCTTAGGTTTACCTTATCACAGCACTAGGAGGTGGTATAAAGGAACAGCAAATACTTGAAAATGCCTCGTCTTAAACATAGCTGATGCCAGGCTTGAGGTAGTGTTTTTTAGGGACTTGCTACATTGGTTTTGCTCTCCCCCTACTAAAACAGAGAAGGATGGATGAAATGTAGAGCAGGGAAAGGCTCCTCACTCCTTTCTTCTGTGGGCTGATGGGTGGCAGGGCAACCAGCTCTGGTGCCTGATAGAAGCATCAGGTTTGACCAGCTGCAAGCATCTTACTAGTGAAGAGCTGCAAATAAGCACTGAGATGTGCCCCTACATCTGGTTTATATGCATAATCTGGCATCATCTTGGAGGCCTAGCACCCTCACCAAGTTTCTCAAGAATATTTAATCAAAGTGCATTGACTTATTTTCTTTTTAGAAATTGCATTGCATACATCCAGTTTAAAATGCAAGTATGTTATCTTAGCTTTTCAAAGGTATCCAAGATGTCTGTCTCATTATATGTTGTTTCTTTTCCAGTAGCACATTGGTTGATGCTTCATTAGCAGAGTTTCCTCCATTATAGAAGCAGCAGAGCAGGAGAAATATAACCCTCTATCAGGGACTGTTATGAACTGCTGAGTGGCTGTGTTTTTATATAGCTCATACCCAGCGGAACGTTAAATTTAGTTTTTAATAAACAGTTTTGTCGCTCTCCAGCAGTAACATTCAGCCACCTACCAGTGTGATCACTGTGAGATTGTGAGATTGTGGGCTATATACAACAAGTAATAACATGGTTGAGTTGATTTTACACTTGCATCAACAGAGTGCAGTGCAAAAGTGTGATAAGTAGACTTTTTATTACAAATTGCATACGTCTGATCTGAGGAATACCTAGAGATTTCATTTGATTTTTGTTGCAATAAATCAAATAAAGAAAGTGTGCTTTCTTGGGAACAAAAGCTGTTCAGCAATTTATTGCAGACTTCAGTAATTCTGATGTTTTTTCTCTGGCTATTAAGAGCAGCTTAAGTCTGGCCAATACCATAAAAATGTCTTGGGTGAAATGTGGAAAAACTAGCAGTTAAGCAACACAGGTACTGTGGAAGTGAACACATTTTAGAAGCTTTATGCATGCCAGTAGCAGCATTCGGTATAACGTGTCAGATATAATTTTGATATTAGTGCCAGGAAATGTACAGACAAATAATTAAATTACAGGAGTAATTGGTTTGGACATAAAATGTCCAGTGTGTTGCACTGTAGCTGAAAGCATAATACGCTGTTGGAAACTCTTTTAAAAAAGAAAAGAAAAGAAAACCCTGACAAGTAAAGTTTTCGATTGCCTCAATTTAAAATTGCTCTAGTGTAATTTACGGAATACGCGTTGCATGCATGATAGCTTTTAGCCTATTTTGTGTTCTTCGAAAACAGTGTAGTGAAATAAGAGTTTTAAGATGAGTTCAGCCAGATTGATTGGTCAGTCTGTCAAGATATTCTCCATGGACTTCAAATGAAAGTTCACCCATGAGTGAGGTTCTACACATCTTTCAGGTTAGAACACAGATTCCTTTCTTTAAATTTTCAGAAGGATTGAAGATGATGGATGAGGAAATGACTTATTTAATCTTTTTTAACAGTTCAGAGCAGAACCACAATTCAGGAAAATGTCCTTAATCAGGGAGCACTTAACCACATGCTTAAGTGCTTTTCTACAATAAACATGCTCAGTGAATCAAACTTCATCATAGCATAGGGCATATTTCAGTAAGATGATGATATGTGGACTATTTTCTGTGTGGTGTGTAAATGTGCTAACTTTCTCCCATCTTTTGGTGATCAGATAATGAACTGTGACACCTGCATCAATTATTTATGTGAAACTAGTAATAGGAAGGCAGTTACTATACTTCTGGCTGTTATGAATATGATCTATTGGCTAGGAACAAGACTAGCCAATATCAAGTTGCATGTTGGAGGAGCCAATCCCCTATATATTGACAGTCATCTTCAGGTGTCTGCTCACAAGCTGCCTGTCAACAGTCTAACTTATACTTCAGTGATACCTTCCTTTGCCTATTTATACCACCATATCTACCTTAGTAGTAGCATAAGTTGCAGCCACCCCTGTAATTGAAATCAGGAAAATTATTTCAGTCTGTAATGTTTTATACTTTTATACAGGAGATTTTTATTCACACTGATAGGAAAACATCTCAGACTCAACTCAGAGGCTTCTGTTTTAGTAGTAGGTGAGCAAGACAAATGTAGGTATAGTGGCCCCTGAAAACCACCTCAAGCTTGACATTAACTGTGCTTAAGAAGAGTCATTTTCAGTGGTTGCTGTTCCCTTGTACCACCTCCTATTACTGTGATCAGGTGGAGCAAAGCTGTCATGTCTCCACATGATGGTATGCTACTATTTCTTCGATAAAAGATATATTTGTGCTAGGTACAAGCTAACTCTGCTTAGGTACTTGAAGGCATATAGTTGCATTAGTGGAGCACTCTGCCCAGGTAGGAATTATTAGTCTATGCAGAGTATATTAATGTATATACATTGCTTCTGAGATGTGAGCTAGCTTGGGTATCTCTCCCTGAGGTTACATTGTGCTATGGATGTACCCAAAGTTAAGTTCAAGTGAAGGAAATGGGTACCTTTAGAAAGTTTGCTTTGTTATTCTGCTTTTCAGTCAGTCATCAGAAAAATAGCTGCCACTTCCTGAACTTCTTGGCTAGGTACAGCCAGTCGAAAAGCCTGGGGCTGAATTGATTCAGTCTTTGTAGGTTAGCTAAAATGCACAGATTAAATTGAAACAGAAGTGAACAGGCATTTACCTTTGATTAAGGAAATGGAGCCACATGCCTGCAGTGACTCAGGCCAGGCACCAGAGGGTGCTAGAGCATGGCTCTCTGGCTGTGTTCACTTCCTCCTCCTGCTGCCCCTGAGGTCTCTGGGACTCGTAGGCCAGAATTACAGCAGCAGGACTGTGCAGGGTTACTTATCACTTCCTCTTCCTGCTTCCAGGTGCCTCTGGGATTTGTAGACTGCAGTTGCATCCAGCAGTAAGTTTGAATGGGGGAAGGGGCGTTTAACCCTTCCTGGCCCCAGACCCCAGACTGGGGAGATAGCAGTGCCTCTTAACTTCCTAGCTCTCCCAGCCATCTCAGTTAAACTAAGTGCAAGGTTCCAGGAGCTGCTGTCTCAGGGCAGTTCTAGGCCAGGTTGCTATGGGGGTAATGTCTGTTTTATGTACAGTGCAGCTTGTACACTAACTCTGGCCTTGCTCCTGTAACACCAGTATGAGCACCCGGTTCATGCTTCAGTGAATAGCGAACATAAAATATGCTTCCAGTTTTTGTAAGCTGTTGGAATACAAACGAAGAATGGACCTATATTAACATCTTCCATCTCCCAGACTTCCAAAGCACTACAGCTGATATGCACACCCATTCAGTGTAATGCAGCAGACACATATTCATCAAAAGGAAAAGTTCAGCCTTTGAAGCAGAACCCCAGTTATACAGGTTACGGATCTTTGTGAGCAGAGCAGACAGTACCTCAGTTCGTAAGTCTTTACTGAAATGTAGCTCTTTTTAGCTTCCAAAAAAATATACTGCATGTACCTCAGCATGCTGACTTTTGAAGAATGATCTTGCCAAGATTTGAGCAGGTAATGCAGAGTTTTTCCCAGTCTTTGGTTAAAAACATTTTCCAGTTTTCTTCTGATGTGTAGTAAGGTTCACACCATACAAACTAGTTTAATGATTTGTGGCCCAATCCTGCAAGTACTTTTACCCATGGGATATAATTATAGCCACTAGACAGGGTAATGGGTGTTTGTTAGTTTGACCTCTTAAATAGTGTGATTCAGAATGGGCCAGCAATTAAAGCCATTGCCATAAATCGAATGGGTGAGAATTAAAAAAAAAAAAATAGTCTGATGGCTTATGCCAAAGCAACAACTTTGTGGAGTGAAGGGCTCAGTGTTACTGGAATTCTACTACAAGAACCTGGATTTCCTTAGTCCTATTATTTTACTTCCTTCCTGATGAGTTTTAAATGTATGCATTTCTAAGTGCATATTTATTAGAAAAATGCATCTTTCTTGATTTGCATTAAAATGGAAAAGTATTCAAGGCATAAATGCGCATTACACTCAGGAAATGGAATAAAATACTAATAGACAACAGGCTCATTATTGCCAGTGCTCATTGGATGTTTGTGCTCTGTAACTCTGCTACAGTTACTGTTGCTAAATCCATAAATTAAAAGTAAATCTAACTCTGGATCTGCGAAGCGGGCAGTATTCGATTCAAATTCAGATTCAGCCCGATTCGGGGGACAGTGATTCGATTTGCTGATTTGGATCACTGTCCCACTTCAGGCCAAGTCTGAATCTCAAGATTTGATTCTGGTTTGGAGAATCAGTGATTTGGCCACAGACACAGCTTTATATATTTTTTCTACGTACCTCAAGGTATCAGGCACACCTCGTGAACGATGAGATGGTGGGGCAGGTGGAGCATCCCGCAGGAGCGTGGGGGTTCCCCCGTGCACCCAGTGGAGGACCCAGCAGTGGACTGGATGTACTTTTGGTCCACTTGTGGGTCCACCACCCTCCCGTGCTCCCGTGGGATGCTCCATCTGCCCCACCATCTCAGCATTCACGAGCTGTGCCTGGTACCTCAAGGTAAGTAGAAAAAACTCTAAAGCTCTGTCTATGGCTGAATCATCAAATCCCTCTGAATAATTTCAGAATCTTCTGATTAGATTCAGAGAAATTAAAGGGTCTCCTGATTCGATTCGGATTTGGAGATTTGGCCACCAAATCAGGCGGCATCTCCTCCAAATTGAATCAGCAACCAAAGCTTTGTACAACCCTAATCTGTACCTTTGTTTTAACAGTAACACTGAAAAAATATGGTTGGGGAGGGAAGAAAACAAGTGGTGGTTTTTTTAGTCTGGAAACATTGTTCTCTTTGCAGTGCATCTGTCATACAAAGTGAAGTCTGAGTTTCTATATATGAGTAGAACTAAAAGCATACCTTTTGATTTGACAGCACATAGACTAAGGAAATCACATTTGTATAGATTTTGCAGAGATTTCTTGCATTAAAAAATATAAAACAGGTATTTTCCTACCTCAGCTCTTTTTTTACTGCTACATTTACCAGACATATGCATAGAGAATTTTAATCGTGTGAGTGTGTCCATGCATGCACACACACTTAAATATGTACACTGCAAATACAGGCAAAACTTTTTCTAAACAGAAAAAAATGTTATTAACTGCTTGACATATTACTTTTCTCTGCAGGCAGGCACCAGTAGAGGCTGCTGTACACCGTATTAAGTAAACATTTATGCATACTGAGATTAATTTACAAGCAGGTCAGAGATGGAACTTGAAAAGTAGTTGTGTGTTTAACTTATGTAAACATATAAAAATTATAAATGCAGCAACACTAAGTTTTACAGAGAGGCCATAGTTTTGAGATGGTAGAAAGCCTTTGCTTTTCATCATTCTGCCTTTCTGCATACACGTGGAGAGGATAGTTAGCTTTGGGAATTATACTTGAAGGTGCCGAAGCTACAGTCTTTACTCAGGTACTTAATCTTGATAGCAAGCTACTGATAATATCTTGGTGAAGACTCAGAATTCATAAAAATATTTATTGAGTTGGTATTTACTATTTAAATGTTGCTTATAATAAAAACTAAAAGCACATGGGCCACTACTTCTGTAATGGCAAGATGCTTCCCTCAAACTACAAGCATTGCCTTTGAAGTATCTGCCTTAAACATCAGATGACTGATCTTCCTCCAGTCCTAAGGTCCTGGGAAGGCATTGCCATTGCACCACCATCTTGAATTGATGAAAGTAGGGCCATGCACCATCCACATACTGATCACAGCATAGCCCAGGTGTCCAGAGGCCTTGCATACAAATGGGATAGAATAGATGAAAGAATGGGATCTTGTATGATGGATTGCTTGGGGGAGAAAAGTGATTAACCAAACCACACTTTAAGACACTTAGAGAAGATGGAATGGAACCACTTGAAGTCAGCATCCTTGTTAGGATCCCTCTGCAGGTCAGTCAGATTTCGTGGGCAGTAGTCACTGTAAAAGTTACTGGCAGACCCAAGAGAACCACTTGGAGCACCTCTCCTGCATCATTTTGTAGGTGACTTCATCAACAGGTTCATTATCTCTTATGTTAAGAGCCAGTCTGAAAGGAATCAATAAAATGAAAGATTCCCAGTATCAGAGTTGATTTTGCTATTACCATGTTCATTTTCCAAGAAGAGAGATGTTAGAACAAGTCCTAACTAGTAATTAAATCTTCTGAAATTAATTTGTTCTATACATTCTAGTACAGTCTATATCCATGAGCAATTCCAAAAGGCTCTGAAAGCCCAAACGTGTTGTATGCTTTTGTAGTCACATACTTGGTATTAATAACAGCTTAATGTGAGAGAACTTTTTCAAAAACAATGTAATTTATCTTTCAGGTCCTGTGGGTGTAGGGTTGAATGAATTGAAACGGAAATTGCTGATCAGCGATACCCAGCATTATGGTGTAACAGTGCCACGTAAGTAAAAGTGCATTTTTGTGGGCTGTTAATGCCATATTCAGTTTCTTTTTATTATGTTAACCTAAGGTCAGCATTTCCAAGCCTGGGTGCCTAAAACCATATTTGGTACTTAAATTAGTGTCCTAATTTTTAAAAGTGCTGCTGCAGCTACATTTTGAATAAACATTGATTAAGCCGATAAAAAATCTTTGGCACAGGTTCATTGCAGTAAATTTTCAGTGCAAGTTTGACACGATTAATATTACAGTTTACTAAATGAAATTCCCCTTTAAAAACTCCTTGGGATTTGGCATTTAAATGGTGAAATTTATTCCACTAACACTTTGGTCTGAGGTTGCAAACCTGGATATGGACAGTAGGAGAATTCACACAACCAAGACCATTGTTTATATTCAGAAGTTGGTAAGTAGTGATAAACTAATAATTCCCAGCATAGGATGAGTTTCCTTTCAGAGCAGTGCATTCCATCTGCTCTTTTGTGACTCCCAGATGATCTATCTTTCTGCCTATGATAGAGAGAGAACTTGTGAAGTGGTTTGACCTCGTGAATGAGTGTCATTCAAATTCCTTATATTTTGGCATTTGGAAAATTACTTCTGTAGAACCTGAAACATTTACTCTTTCAGAATTTGCTCAAATAATGTAATTTATAAACAAAATCTTCCAACAGCACTTTGCTTTACACTATTTATGGAACAGTTTAGCACGTATGTGTCTGGGTTGTATTTACCAGAAAAGGAGGACTTTTCTCCCCAAGGCTTGATATTAACATAGTGAAGATATTAACTTTGCTCTAAGAATTTCCTTTCATGTCACTTGTATAAATGTCCAGTCTTTCAAACAAGTTACAATAATTCTGCCTGCAGTATTCATCAAAGGGTAAAAAGCTTACAATTATTAGAATGCATTACAGTCATGGTTTTTAAATGTTAGATTTTTTCCCTTTGAATTATTTTAGGTACTCTTTTTAACATTAAACTGTCATCTAGAGTGAAACGAGAAAAATACTCAAATGTTTATTAGTAAGAATATATTTGTTTAATTGCTCTCATGCCAATGTAACCTGAAGAGTGGGGAGTGTTTACCTGCAAGATATAGTACATTTCTTTGCAGTATTCGTAATTTCAATTTGAGACTAGTTAAAAGCTCAAGAAAGAAAAATGCCTACCAGTTTGCCTCTTAGCATCTGACACTGAAGGCCAGGTTCTCAAGTTTCAGACATTTTTTACCCTTGCATTAGTTAATCCTGAAAATTAGCTTTAATACTGCCATAATTGTAGAACAGGCCCAGGCAGTGGAACCTTATCTCTGGTAGGGTTTTCACTGGGTGTTGGCAAAAACCTTCACTTTTTCAAATTCTATAACATGATACAGACAAGTTTGAATCCTGTTGCTCTAGCATAGTTTCTGTCCCATTCATGTGAAGCCTTGTCTTGTGTTCAGGTAAGGGAATCACACAACTATCAATATGTCAGTTGCCATATTTGTAAAGCACATATCAGAATCAGTCTTTGGCATACAGATTTAAAAATGTAAAGACTGACCCCTTGGTTAGGGACAGAAATTACACACAAAAACTGGTATAAGTGGTCAGAAACTCATTCAGATGTAGAACACAACAGTTTAGTGCACATAAGCCAATTTAAGATAAACCTGCATAGTATCTGACTTAGCTGATTTAGGTTAAAACTGTTCATTGAACTTCTGTCCCAGATCCCCTCCAGATTCAAGTTAATTCACAGTCCCCCAGCATCCCAGAATGCTTTGCTGCTCCCCCACAAACCCCCCTCCCCCCTCTCAAGGTGAGCAGTCTATCCTTGGCCCAAGGTGTCTGCTCCAGCCAAGGAAGTAGGCATGCACTAAGGCCCCCAGGCTTCTGGCTTGGGCCACTGCAGGCATGTGATTGCATTTCCAGAATCAAAATTCAATGTCTGTTCACTTGATGGTTCAGTCTATTCAGCTTAGACTAACCTGAGAAGATTGAATCAATTTAGCCTCAGGCTTTTTGACTGTCTGTACTTAGCCCTTGTCTGTGGACAGGCTTCTCCAGCACTGTACTGGCTTTGTCTGGTAGCTTTGTCTCCCGTAGAGAGGCTTCTTAAGAACCAGGTTTGAGCACTCTGTATCCAGGGCCGTGACCCAGTACTTTCTTCAGTATTGCAGGTGTTCTTAAAAAAAAAAGATGTGGGTAAGTTTGTTGGTAGATGAAAAATTACTAAATTTATTCTCAACAACATGCATGAATTGCAAATGCCTGGCCTATAAGCTCATAAAACTGTGCCAGATATCTGTAAATTCTTAAGTAGGGACGTGGTTAGCTGTATTGCCACTGTACTAACCAGTTAGTCTCTAAGGGCATTTATACATGTGTTCTGGGAGGCCGGGCTTTCAAAGCCACTCTAAATAAAGTGTCCCTCCCCCCTACCTCCCAGAGAGAGCCGCTCTAATTAAAGTGCCTGGAGTGTTACGTGTAATCGGTCTCCCTGTGCTGAAAAATGGTGGTGGGGGTGCTTTAATTAAAACTCATTGAATGAGCTTTATGTCACGGACGGCCCTGCAAGCGGCCGTGAGCTCGCTAGC
The DNA here is from genome assembly GCF_001723895.1 of Crocodylus porosus. NCBI lineage: Eukaryota > Metazoa > Chordata > Crocodylia > Crocodylidae > Crocodylus > Crocodylus porosus. Next base: position 27,918,482 of record NW_017728886.1, read on the forward strand.
ACCTCCTTGCCGTGCCAATTAGGGTGATCTGGCACCCTCTACTCGCCCGCCACGTCTTTGCTGTTGAGGTTCAGAATGGGAGGCTGCCTACCTACACCTAATGACACCTTGCTGGTATCACCTCCGTTCCAAAGTGGGGGTGCTCTCATCCCAGCCTTATGGGCAAATGCGTGCCTCCAAACCTCCCCTTTAGCACGCCCCAAGCCTCGCAGCTGTCCTGGGGGACGTTGGCTGGTCCCCTGCCCCTCGGGTGCTCTCCCTCTGGCACCCTGAGCTCGTCACCCGCCTGGCGCCCCTGGGCCGGGCCCTTACCCACCGGCCTATTACTGACGCCCTCGGGTCTCCCTAACTCCTCTCGCCCCTCCCGGGGTCTCCGCCACGCCCTCTGCGCTTGCGGCCCCTCTCAGGGTCTCGGACTGTACTCTCCGCGCCTCCCGCCCACTCTGGGCCTGTACCGTGCTCCTCGCGCTGTGCCCTCTCTGGGCCTGTACTGCGCTCCTCGTTTCCCGCGCTTGGGGCTCAGGTGGCCGTAGCCGTGCCTGGCCCCCTTGACCCTTTCCTGGGTCGTTTCTGCGCTGCGCCCTCTCCGGGGCCTCGCCCTCTCTGGGGCCTGTACCACGCTCTCTGCGCTGCGCCCTCTCCGGGGCCTCGCCCTCTCTGGGGCCAGTACCGCGCTCTC
>NW_017728886.1:27919295-27980656 GCF_001723895.1 Crocodylus porosus
GCCCCCTCCGGGCCTCGCCCTCTCTGGGGCCTGTACCACGCTCCTCGCGCTGCGCGTTTCCCGCGCTTGGGGCTCAGGTGGCCGTAGCTGTGCCTGGCCCCCTTGACCCTTTCCTGGGTCGTTTGCCCCACTGGGCAAAGTGCCGCCCTTACGGGCCGGGGTCCAAACTCCGTACACTGCGCCACTCCGGCACCAACAGTTGTGCCCCACTGGCACTGTGTCCCTACTGGGCACCCGGAGCCCCCAAGTTGCTGGGGAGCCCCGCTGAGGCCTCCTCACTCCCCTACAGCCTCACCTGGTCCTCCGGTTAACCATAACTCAAGCCAAGCCCAAACGGCTGTAACAAAACCAACAAAGAGCCTACCCGCTCATAATGCAAACTCTCAGCCCCTCTCGGGCTCCCAGCCCTACTTCTTATCAGGCTGTTCTCGTCCCTAGCATCATCGCAGCCCGTCAGTAAGGTAAGACTGCAACCCCCGACTCTGGCCACTCAGCTCAGCCACAGAGCTCCTGCCCCTGTGGCATCCAGAAGGGTACTGCTAGCTAGGCTTTGGCCTAGCTATTTATAAGGGCCTGGCCCTGCCCCCACCTGGCCACATGACCTGCCTGGTTGCCCTAGCAACCCCCATCTGTGTTGCTCCAGGGTGCTTCAGCAGCCCTATTCCTCCTGCTAGTAGCAGGCACCCTGGTGCCCTGCTACACTTTAGTTAAAGCACCTCCACAGCCATTTTTCAGCATGGGGACACTGATGCACATGACACTGGAGTCTGCTAGAGTACAATAATTACCATGCTCCATCAGTCTCAATTAATAGAGTAATTACAGCACATCAGAGCAGCTTCAGTGTACATGTACCACCCTGCCTACGTTCTGCTTAAATACTTAACAGACTGATGAACGTGCAGTTCTTAGCATAAGACTTTTCACATAAATTGCCTTTTTTCATCAGATGATTTAGTGCCTTTAAACTTTCACTTGTGTTTTGTTTCTTCTCCCCAAGACTTACAGGTTTGTGAGAGTCACTTAATGACAGGGAAATGTTGAGCAGAATTAGAGTTGTGGCCATTTTAGGAATGTTTCTTTTTATTAGCCAAAGAAGATGAGGTGACAAAAATATTAAAAATATACTCTTTGGGGGTAGCTGGGGGTGTCTGTGGCTACGTAAGTGGGTGAATAAAGAATATATGTGATGGCAAGGTACAGAGGGTTTTATGGGTATGAATTTGGACTGGTCATATTACTCACAAGTGCCAAAGCCACAGTGTTTCATCAGTAATAAAATCCTTTACCATACACCTCACCGCACAGTATCATGTTCTGTCAGGTGTGTACCTGTCTTACAGAAAAGGTACTACTTGATGCTTCAAAGGAAGTAAAATAAAAATAAAATTAAACATAATCTAAGTAATCAGTAGTCCAAGACTGTAGATGGGAAGTGAAAGGAATTCATGCCTGACCACCAAAGGCTAAGGCCATAAAACATGAAATGCAGTTTTTCATCAATTGTATTTTTATGCCCTGTATACTCTTGCTGTAAATGTTTTTAATGATCATAAAAATATTTGGCTCTCTTATACACCCAGTTGCTCAGCTGAATTTATCTTTTATGGTCTTGAAATCACTGGGTTTTCCAAATGATTATGCTATGAAAAGTAGTAGAAGGTAAAAGGGGATTGTTCTAAATTGATGTTCATTTTTCACTATTTTTCTCTGTTCCCATTTTATTACATTTTTCCACTATTTAAAAAAAACCCAATTAGCTGAAATTCATGTCACATGGGATTTTCTCGCACTTGCTTAAAACACTATCCTGTGATGTGCCAAGTGACCCTAAGACTCCTCAAGTCCTATCTAACCTATTGGGGAATAAGGCCATTTAACCCCACACATGATCGGGCCTTTTACATTTGTCCCAAACCTGATTTACATTTATTTTTTAAACTTTTTTCATGAAAACCACAGACACGACCAGACCAAGAAGAGGCCAAGAAAGTGATGGTGTGGAGTATGTTTTCATTTCCAAGCACTTGTTTGAGACGGATGTACAGAATAACAAGTATGTTGCAAAGATTTTAACCTGAGCCAGCGACAAAACAGTGGTTTCATTGCAAAGAGTTATTAATTGGTTCTTTTGAGTAGTATTTAAAGTGGGTACTGATTTAAAATTGTTAAAGTATCATTTGAATGCCTAGGCAGTTCAACCTTGAAGCTTCTTTGGAATAATCAAACTGCAAAAGTAGTGTACAAAACTAACATTTTAAAGCTACCAGAAATTTTAAATGCCTTGCAGATGAGGTAAACTCATGGAGATTTTTAAGGTGTTACAAGGAAGGAGGTCCTTTTTAATTTGGTATCCTTTGTTTTATTAAATGAACCTTGTACTACAAAGGACAGAAGCATTGGCAAGCTTGTCATTGCAAGCATTTGTTTAAATTAATGTTTGTGCAGTTATATTCACTTTCAGGACAGGTACTTCCTGTTCTTATGAATTTGGAGACCTACGGAAAAGCCCTTCACTGCAAACTGTCCAAAAATTAAAATAAATGGAAGACAATGGTAGCATCCTGCTCTTTAGCAGCCTGTAAAATATTACAAGTTGAAATGCTGCCCTAAGCATTTCAGAAGGCAAAAGTGTTAGACACAAAGCTGTAAGTTTTATTGAAACTTCAAAATGTTCTTTGTTTTTTTGGCAAATTGTATTTATGCTTTTATAGCACATAGCCAGCCACCTTGGCTCCATTAGCACTACTGTAACTCCGCCTTCTATTCTGAGACAGAATTTGGATATTCTGTAGTGTGCAGTGAAATTTCAGTAGTTTCTATTGTTTAGGTTATCCACTCTTTTATTGAATTGCATTAGTTCAGAGAAAGAGGTGATGGAAAACATTAGTGTGCTGTTGGACTATACTACCTTTTTCTCTTTAACTGTAATACAAGCAGGTGTTACTGATTTGAAAATAGTAAAATAGAAGATTTTTTTAAAATTTAGATGCCAAAGTACTTGGCAGCATTTCCTTTTATAAAACATGGTAAAAGTTGCATGTAGAATAAAAATATTTCTTCTCCTGAATTAGGTCTTATAAACCAAGCTGATAAGTTTTTGCAGATGAAATAGGAATGATTCTGATCTGTTTTCACTTTCTACTACAGGTTTATTGAATATGGTGAATATAAAAACAACTACTATGGCACAAGCATAGACTCCGTTCGATCCGTTCTAGCTAAAAACAAAGTTTGTTTGTTGGATGTCCAGCCTCATGTAAGTAAGCACCTCTCTTGGCATCATGTCATTTACTGAGTTACATGTTAAAGTTCCAGAAGAAAACTGTTTAATAGAGCATTCCATTTGATTCAAAACTAAATTTATATTCCACATCTTTACTGGTTGTACTTACAGCAGAAAGCATTCCTGAAAGAGAGGGAGAGAAGAAGCATTTCAGTACAAATTGCAAGATCTTTTAATACAAGAACTAACTGAAATGGCAGCTTGCACTATAATATTTACAAGTTTATTACTCTCATATTTTCCCCAACATTTGTCTTCATCATTCCTGTGTTAGAATAGGTCTCAAAATTGATTGTTGAAATCCAAAATATCCTTCAGATACAGGCTAGGCCTACATCCCTTTGTCACCTGAGCAGTCCCTTGATTTTACCAGACCGTTCATGTAAAGTGTTGCAGGATAGGAAATACAAATACAGAGTAGTGTTCTGAAAGGGGAAGGGATGTTGTTAACCCATTGTGTGTATGTTGCTTTTGTCCTGTTGAAAACCCCAGTATGCAGGATTGGCTGGGAGTAACTTTAACTTGTACATTAAGAATATTTAGCAAAGCTTTGGTAGTGTTGAAGTGATGTTACAGCTGTGATGGTGACCTTTTTTTTGGACCAACTGTATGGCTGGGATTGAAGAAGGGTATTATGGTACCCAAAAACTTGTCTAAGTCTATCCCAACCATGCAGTTGGTCCAATAAAAGAGATCACCCATAAAAAGCCAAACAAAATTTCTTTAACTGAAATGTTTTCCTGAGAACAGATTCTTCAATTCCTTGATGTTCTCTTTCAATGTCCCTGGCTTATCCACTGTGTATCTGCTTGCAAGTCAGTAATCAATTTAACCTAAGCTAAATACCAGGTAAAGCAATAATTTTTTACTTTGTTATGTAAATATAAATACTTAGAGGTAGTGGGCAGTAAATCTATGGGACAGAGAAGTTTTCCAAAGTAGCTACAAACCAAGTATGACCCCTGCCACCCCCAGTGCTCCTTCCTGCCCATGGCAGGGGGTCGGGCTAGATGATCTGTCTAGGTCCCTTCCCACTCATTGATTCTATTATTGTAAGTAAAGGGCAGTTGAAATAGGTAAACCTACTAATGTAAAGACCATTCAAAGGAAGAGTTGTTATTATCATAGAGTACAAAGACGTTAGCAGAGGAAGCAGGTAAATTGTAACGAGCCATAAAACTATTGTGTTTGGTTCATAGTTTTTAGTATCCAGTAAAGTTACGAACTTTTGTTGCCAGGCCTGTCTTCCGAAAGAGCAGTGAGCTCAGAGATGGAACGGTTGTTCTGTGAAAGGTGTTATTCTGTTGGTGGTTGGGGATGTCTGTCCTTTATATCCTTTTCAGGGTGTTCATTCTGGCATGCAGCAGTTATTAATTTCATCCATTTAGTTTCAGTGAGTGTGTTTGGGGCATTGGATGATATTAGAGGTGCACTGATAGATTGGTCCAATATTGGATCAGTACCAAAATAAAATTTGCTGTATCGGCCTGATGGGGTAGATAATTTGGCCAATAAATGCTCATGCTGTGTGCAGCCACAGTGCAGCACTCAGGCAGCGAGGAGCAGATCTGGCAGCATGGAGAGCTGCCTCCTGCTGGTTAGTTCATTGTGGTAGAAGCGGAGGGAGGAGGGAACGGGCATGGGGGACAGCTCAATGCCCCCTGCAGTGAGAGAGGAGGCAGGGGTAGGCGTGGGGTGAGGGGAGGTGGCTCCTGCTGCTTGCACCCCAAGAGGGTGGGTTGGGGGGGGTGCCCAGATCTGTGCAGAGAGGGGCGGGGCGGACTGCAGCCAGGTCTACACAGGGCTCTTCTTGGCAGGTGCTGGGCTTGGAGCAGGTGCCAGTGGTGCTGGGAGGATGCTGCATCCACCCCAAGTTTTGCCACAGCTCCACTCCCAGTGCTGCCACCACCAGTCGCCCAGTGCTGACCCAGCTCTTCCCAGCGTGTGGCTGGAGGCAGGGCATAGAGCTGGAGCAGCTCCAGGTGGGTGGCAGTGGCTGCACCGGGAGTGGAGTGGCGGTGGAATTTGAGGTGGATGCAGCACCCTCCCAGTGCTGCTGGTGCACGCTCCAAACCCAGCCCCCATTGAGAATAGCCCTGCGCAGCCCCAGCTGCATCCTGCCCTGCCCCGCACGGATCCAGGACCCCCCCCACGCCCTCCACCAAACTGGACTTACCACCTGGAGGCAGCTGTACTGGAAATCAGATTGGTATCGGCTGTTATGCCTCCTTAAATACTGGCTATTGGTGTTGGCCCCCAAAATCTCTGTCTGTGCAACCCTAGATGATATACAACATGTTGCTGAAACCATGGTAGAAATCAAGTAAGCAAACCCAGAGGATTACTTCAAATGATGAAAATGTCACCTTGCTTGTGTTGTACCTAGCTACACCATCATATATGCCCTCCTTGAGAAATTCTTCTGCAAGAGGTGATTCAGCAACTGCCCCTTTGATAACTGACAGTGCAGCTTATTCAATGTATGATGTGACTGGTATCTCAGAGAAAATGCTGGGGACTTCTGGAAGCTTGGTTCTTGGCCATTTTTGTCTTAGTTCAAAGCAAGTGGCATCTTGAATATTCAGGGTGAAAGGGGGTATCATGGCTCTCTCTCCCAGGATTACTAAAGGGTTTAGCAAGTATGACTTAAATGGAACTTTGGCATATATAGCTCTGTCTTGGTAGAGGAATGGTCAGATACCCTGATTTTCAGTGTCCTAAAACAAGGTATGTTTTAATACCATAAGATAGTATATAAACTGGATTTACCCACCCTCAAAGCAATACAGACTTCTCCACAGAGTAGGGAGTTACCTCAAAAAGGACATTTGGGTTCATGGTAATATCAAAGGGCTCATATTGTTGAGGCTCTTCTGGTGAATTGGATCCCATTTGTTCAGGGCTGAACAGGGACATTGTCAGCATAGCTTACAACAGAAACACCAAAGGGTTTGTTTATCAGTGGTGGCATGCAAATATATACTAGGATAGAAAAACCTCCTTTGGCGGAGGATAATTCAGTGATTTACTTAGATTTTTTTTATACCTTTTCCTTCAGGTCATGTGAAGGAGTCTTTTGGAATTAGACATTCTTGCAAACATAATATTATGCATTTGTCCTATATGTGGGTGGCCAGTAGCCCTAGAAGTTCATTGGTAGGCCTCAGAAGTGAGGCAGGTGCATGGGTTAGAAGAGTTGATGTATGGATCTGCAGGCACTAGATCCCTAAAAGCTCAAACCACAGCCTTGACAGATCTGAGTTGGCATAGTTCTTTGAAACCAGATGATTTCCTCTTACACTCTTTGACTAGCTGCTACTTGACAATTGTTATACATCTAGGTGTAAGCATTTTGAGTCTGTAAACATGCTGACAAATCTAGGTCCCTCTCTGAGGCTGAGAAAGCCAGGCAGGGTGTGAATGGGTGGCTAAATTTGTACTGGAGCGTGGGACAGATTGGTAGTCACCCAACACAAAATATCAGAGAGTACTAGGGTTACTCAGGGATGATGATACATACCTGTCCAGTGGGATACAAATAAATTTTTGCCTGATATTAGGAAGGAAACTCTTACCTATCTGGTAAATTTGGTTGGTATCAGAGGCGGGGAAAATGGGAGTGAAGAGAAGCAGCCAAAGCACCAGCTCCTTCCTGTGGCAGATGCATGTTCTCAAGTGGGTCTGTCTCCCTAATGGACCAGAAGTGGAAGTGTGTTCATAAGAAGGCCCCTACAGAAGCTAGGAAGAGAAGACTGGGGCTCCTAATGTTTGGTATAGTGGAAAAGTACCATTTTTTACACTGGTCCCTTCCTACACCTATATCCAAACAATGGATGATGCCTCCTTGCTTGGCATATGGAAGGGCATCGGGGTCCCAGCAATCTGCTAGGACCAGGGAGAGGGCTCATGGCAGCACTCCAAAGGTGGGAATTAGCAAGGAAAAGATGCTGACCTGCACCATGTAACACTGACAGTTACGATCCAAGATGACTTACAGTTGTGGTGTAATCACTTGGGTATTGTTTTTTCTCCCTGCCTAGTCACTATAGCAGATTAGTTGAAGTCATCTGTCTACATGCATCCTGGTAGATCCATTTGCTATAGGCAAGCAGCTTATTACACACTCTGCCCATCACCTGGTGATAGAGCATTGTTATGGTGGCTACTGCAAGCAGATACTTGCAAATGTAGCTGCTAGCCTGTATGTGTGGGTTCCCAGTGACTTGTGCTTTGGGGGGCACACACACAAATTATTTAGGTCCAAGCAGTCTCCATACAATTTCCCATACAAGCCTCTGTCTTCCGGGCATCACTCCTAAGCTATTATCCAACCTACAGTGATGTTCACTTGCAATCCATCTTTGCTATAAATAAAGATGTACCCAGGCAGACCGTAACCTGTGAGGCTGGTCTTAAGTAAACTGCTGCTTCTGGGCTTCATTTCCCTTGTGTCAGTGGGGACAGGAATTTGACAGGTCCTTTCAGGGAATCTGTTTTTGAACACTGAGTGGTGTGTATGCAAGGAAGCCATTTCCCATCTTTGAGATAAAGTGCTGGTCCTTTCCTAGGGACAGGTTCCTTTTTCAGTTCTGTTTTCAGGTGGACTGACTCCGGTTCCCTTGACTGGGGCATCTCCCAGATATCCAGTCTTGCTCTCAATGCATCCTCTGTTACAGGCGATGGCTCTGTGACTGTTGCACACCTGTTGTGGATTTTTCCCACTCTTAAGTAGGAATTGCATGTCAGACAGTCCTCCTCAACTGTCTCACTCTGTGTCCCTACTTTTGGCTGACTTCAGTGTCTCAGCCACACTGTGCTGTGCCCTAATTTCTTTTCCCAGTTTTGACTGGAACCTTACGTACAGCTAGAAGTAAGCTTGGCCTCTGTTTCTATAGCTAATTGGGCATGATTACTCCCTGTTTAAATAGCATATACTGGAAATATTCTGTGGATGCAATAGCTGAAGTGTATTCACATTAAACCAAATATTATGTCGTGCTTCTTATTACAGAAGCTCCCTTATTAGAGTCTCCCAAACCATCAAAAACTGCAAGAAATGTTGATCCTACAGCATACAGCAAATAATTATAAAGCATTAATGTTCTGGCTATTAAAATATGAGCAGGCCATTGTCTTATGAATACAAAGATCTCATATGGAAGTATGCTACCAAATCTATTAACTGTTTAAGCTTGGGGACCTGTGTAATTGGCAGCCTGGTGGTTAGAACTCGTGACAGGTTCCCCTTGCTTTGTGCTGTACGTGTTCCTGGAAAATGGCACATAACTCAAATTCACATAAAGGAGAACCCACTTTACAAGGTAACAAATAGGGATACACCCCAAAACCTTGAATCTGCTGACCCAAAGACCCATTTCTACCACTTTTACAAGCCAATTTTGGTACTCACCAACAGCAGACAGTACACTCAAGCACAGGGCACTATCATATTGGGGGTGGCAACTACAGAAACACGTGTTGCAGACAACGAGAGACGAACACAGATCCACACAGGAGACTATATTTTGGTATTTTGTCTCACAATGCACTGGACAAAGCAGCTGATTGTGGGCTTCCTCCACACCAATCGTGTGAGAGTGAATTTACCTTGCACATAATTAATTTTTGGTATACAAGGGTCATCATATAAGAGTGAATTCGCACATACAGAAGCCACATGAAGCGAGGGAACCCTGTAGTGCCTGGATTGCTGCTTCTACAATGGCTGTTATGATGGCAGATGGAGGCAACCACCACTCAGGTAGCTGATGCGTGTGGGTTCTCCTCCTCTATTCCTGTGGCACATTGTCATTTCTGAGGCCTTTGGCTTTTTGTACTAAAAATCCCAAGTTTGTTCATAGACTGGTAGGGGTACTTTGTGTGTTTGGGGGGAGAGTGAATGTTCTTGTGGACATAATCTTGATTCCTTGGGTGCCTACAGTTGATGACTCAGATAGTCTCTTCTAGTCAGACATTCTCACGTTTCCATAATGTGGCTGCTAGTGGCCCAGTAGCAACATTTAATTATGTAAGGAGCTGCAAAGGGAGATAAAGCTTTAAGTGCATTTAGACTGCAGTGTGGTATAGAGATACTGGGAAGAGAATATCTCTTGAGGCAAGCTACCTCAGCTTCTGAAAGCAGCCTTGGCATAGCAGCATGGATCTGTGTATGGGCTGGAAGCAGGGTGATGTAACCCATCTGAAGCCTTATGGGGCCATAATTAGACTGCTGCTGCTTCCCACGGCTGTGCAGTGCATAAGTTCTCTAGTTCAGGGGTGTCAAACTCATCCAGCCCCATAGGCTGGAGAAGTAGCACAAGTCCAGTCCGTGGGCCAGATCTGGAGCATGGAGCTTTGTCATGTGGCCTGCAGCTGCTCACGGGGCAGAAATTTTGTGACAGGGCAGGTGGCAATAGGGTTAATTGTCATGGCTCCAGGAGCCATGGCAGCTGCTGCTCATCCCACTAAATTTCCAACCCATGGGCTGGGTGACAGCTCCACACTCCAGATCCAGCCCACAAGTCAGAAAATTGGCAGTGGAATGAGACAGCTGTACAGGTCCCAAAGCTACAGCAATTAGCACTGGCACTGCTCATCCTGCCACCAAATGTCCAGTCCTGCGGGCCAAATCTTTGACTCTCCTGCTTTAGTCAAATAGGCAGTCCTGATCTGACTGAGGAAATTAAGCAGCAGGAGAGATGTCACTTGGTGAGTCTTTTGAGAAGGACTGAGAACAAATGGTTGTCTTTATCTCTATGAACTCTTGCAGGTGGGCTGCAGGATGCCTCCCTCCACCCTCCATCTTTTGAAGTTTGGCCATAGAAAGCTCAGCTCCTAGAACCAGCTCTTGAAATGAGCTGCTTCTTCCTCAGGGTGTAACGAATCTTTGTGAGCATTCAATTCTTCTAGCTAGGGAAGTACCAGCCCTCCAGGCAGGTGCCCCAGGTTTCTGTCTGGCAGACAGATCAGTCTTGGCCTTACCGACAGCTTGTGTGGGGATTTTTTACTATTCGAGTAACACGGTGCACAGAAAAATGCTGTTTGGGCATGGAGGGTGATACTGACTGAAAGGTGCACTTCCAGAAATGTATTATACATTTATTCTGGGTAGCGGAGGATTTCTTTTATTATTGCAGACTCCAGGGCACAGAAGACTGCAACGCCGGTTATTAATTAATTATGATCACTTTCTCTTCCCAGACTGTGAAGCACTTGAGGACATATGAATTTAAACCATTTGTGATATTTATAAAGCCTCCATCACTTGAGCGTTTGAGGGAGACCAGAAAAAATGCCAAGATTATTTCAAGCAAAGATGAGAAGGGGACTGCAAAACCCTTTACGGTAAGTTTTTTTAGACTCAGATGTGAAAAGCAATCAAGAGATCTTTTTAATAAAGGTTTAAAAGGAAAATAAAGCTGTTGGAATGAAATGGATCTTTGCCCTACAACTTTGATGCATGTGTATTTATACATAATATATTCTTTGTTTTTATATGTCTCAAACTCTCTCTCCTGTGCCATAACTTTTTCAGAAGTGTTTTAATTTCTTTTGATGCACTTCAGCATAATTGAAAGTGTATTTTCTAAGCTCCTTTTATTTCACACTATTGGAGCTCCCAAGCAGGAAAATGTTTTTTTTTTTAAAATAGGAAATGATGTGTTGTTTTCAGAATAACTTTAGGTTAGAAAAATCAGAGGTACCATCAATTGTTCAGTGACATTCTCTTATCTTATCAACGTTATTGAATTTTCCCTGAACTAAATTAGACATAACTAACCAAACTCAAAATGAAAAGTAAAAATTTCTTAAATTCACAACTACAGTCACAGAACAAATATTTCAGATACCTTTGTAAGGTAGATAAAATTTTTAAAGCAAATAAAGAAAAAGGGGAAAAAAGTCATAAGTAAGTAGCATCATTTTTAGGTAAAAAGCTGAAAAGTAAAACTTCTTGTTAATCATTCTAAGTAATGCATGCAATTTACAGTATTTACTAATAAACGTCCTAAAGTTAATCACAGACTGACTTTGATATCTGCACATATTTTAGGCTTCCTAGTTCCCTCAATTCAAATATTCTATAAATATATATTTAAATTCTAGGTTTTGTGCCACATAGCTGAAATAAAATTTAGCACCCGTGGGTATAGACAGATAAGTAATAGTACTGGTATTGAATGATACCATTATATGGCAGTTCAGTATCACTGTTCCTTCTGTATGTTCATTGTAACACGTGCGTTTTATCTTTAACAAGCTTCCATTACAGTTTAGCAGTACAGCGATTTAGCTCACTTTTATTGTTATAGGCGCATGCAAATGTACCAGTTGCTTTGTAACAGACTGCGCCTTTGTTATACCTCCCCCAGCCCTTCTCAAGTAGTTGCATTCTACATCTGCCCACAGGCTGACTGCAACACCCTTTTGAACCAGTTTTTGATTTACTGCAGAGTATGTGCAATGCAAAAGGGAGCTCTTAGTAGGGGAAAGGACATGATGTGTCTTTAGGACTTTGCTCATTTAAGCTTCAATCTGAGTTATGAAATAAATTAAATACTTAGTTTTTTACATTTTTTCCCCCTAAAAACATGAACATAAACTCAGTAAAGCAATTCTAGCGAGACACAGGAAGCCGACAGGAACTATCCTTTGGATGTGGACCAAGTTCTTAAAAAATAAAGCCTGTGTTCTGATAAATCCCTTGCTAATAGCAAGCTGAGACTTAGGTAATGCAGTTGTCAGTGCATCATTAATGTAAACAGCTAAAAACAGTTTTCCACTGGTATTCCTAGCACAGGAATGTCTCTGTAATTATCAGTTGGTGGCTAATTCTACTGCTCTAAGAGAGAAGAGGAAAGAATTGCCTTGTCAGGCAAATTCTAGTCAGGAGAATGTTTCAAAGAAGTAATTTGAAATGATGAATTTGGAAAAACTCCTGATGCAACAGAAAATAAGCTGAATAAGACATTTATAGAGCCATTCAGTGGATGTGCATTGAACACTGATGTGTTTGATATACTTGTACTTTGGATTGACAACTTCTACTTGTTTTATTAGGAAGAAGATTTTCAAGAAATGATTAAGTCTGCTCAGATGATGGAAAGTCAGTATGGCCATCTCTTTGATAAAGTTATAGTTAATGATGACCTCACCACAGCTTACAATGAGCTGAAAACAACTTTTGACACACTGGAGACAGAGACCTTTTGGGTTCCAGTCAGCTGGTTGCATTCATAACGCTAGGAATAAGGAAAATATATGATAGTAGCTGGGAATTTGCTAATAAGGTGCATGGTTGGACCCAATTTTGTCACCATTTTCTTGGTGGGAGGGTTTTTCAAGCTTGGGCAAACTGTGACATGCAGCTTCAGACTTGGTGCAATTGAACTGTTCATCTTGTTTTTCTGTATCCTAATCCATCCTGTTTGAATTTTGGGACAAGAAGTTTCCCATGTAATCCAAGCCTTACCAAGGTCAGTACAGTGAGCTAATACTATGTCAAAAACTGCCAGCAAGTTATTTTATATATCAGTGTCCAAGTTGAAGGGGTTTTTTTAAACAAGGGTTAACAGAAGATATTAATTAACACTAGATATCAGTGCATTGGTGGTCTCAGCCATAATTGCTTCCATGAAAGGTTGCACATTAGCACTTGGAAGTTATTACCTGTACTTTAATGGAACTTGAGACAACTGAAGCAGGTGACAGTGACCACCATTTCTATGGACAGGACATCAGTTTTAATTGGATTAAGAATCAGGATGAGGTCTTCTTTCCTTTGTCTCATGTGCACAGAGTGATGTTAGTGTTCGCTTTTATTGAATTTTTTTACCAAATGAGAAAAGAACTTTAGTGACTTAACTGTAAAATATTCTCTGGAAGAGTAACAGTCTTTTGCTGCTCTACCGTGCATATGCATGCAGTGAAATTCTTCATGCTTGCTTTGTGGCACAACAAAGACAACAGTTGGGAATATTTATCTGAATAAGGGAAAGTATGAATTACTTTAAATACTTGTAACTTTAACAGTCTTCCTTTGTGGGCAAGTCTTCTATTAGATCTTCTATAAGATCAGTGATATATTGGCATAAAAAGTAATGTAGTGAGTTGCTTTTGTTTTGTTGGTTTTGTTTGTTTTTTTCCCCTTTAAATCAACTCCAAATACTTCTGGCATCCTTTTAAAATAGTTCTAGCCTTTTGGAGACTTTCAGACAATTAGTGGGGGAACTGTTTTGGGATCTGGGAAGCAGTTGCAATACATGAATTGTTTGTATTAGTTATACATAAAATACTTGTTTTAAAAATATGAAATTTATCAAGACACATCTGAACAGCATTCAGAGGATATTTTGTTTTAAATTCAAATGCTTTTATTTTTGTTGAAGCTTGGAAGCTATGCTACAAAGAAAATTATTCTCCTTTTAACACTGGCTAGATACAATTGAAACCTCAATTTGAATCCTGTGTGATGGAGCAACCAAATATACAGTTGATCGTGTATTTTTAATATTGGTGTCTTCCATTTTTCTTGATTTTTACTACTGAGGCAGGAAATGAGAATATGTGTGAAGAAAGAGTAAAGCATGTGTGTTAACTGAGTAGTGAACTTGTCTTACAGGTACAGTGTATAGATTAATTTGCTTACTTCAGATCATCACATCTGTGCCATTCAGACAGGAAGCATAGTTATTTTATGTTACCATGTAGAGAGAATGTATCTGTCTTGTTTAAAGAAAAAAGAATTTAGTGAAACCTATATATTTATGAAAGGGCTGTAAAGGTATATTACATTTTTGAATTTCTTGTCAGTGTGATCATTTATAAAATAAGTTTCTATGCTGTTCTAATTTGAGACACTGTCTTTGTAAATTGAGTTCAACATTCCATGTAAATATTTTAGGTTAGCTTGTATCCTGATAAAGCCATAAATTCTTTGCAGTTGTCTTCTAAATGCACATTTGCTGTTTTGGTCATTGCGTTTTGATTTAAAATTATGTAAAGCAAGTGAAATGCAAGCAGCAACAACAACAAGAAAAACCCTAGGAGTCTGGAAATGTTTATATTGCAGATACTGACCTACTGTATCTCACTAGGATATGCTGTACTTGAATAGCTGTAATGTTAACTTCTGCAATACTTCTCCATTTTTTGGTGGACCTAAGCTTATTTGTAACACAAGTACCAGCTCATTGATTGCATTTAATTCAAATGAAGTTATAAATCGAGTGTGGGTTGAAGAAACATTCTCTCTTTTAAATTACTCAGTCTAACTTTCCCCTGAGAAATACAGTCCTCAGTGTATTGAGTACCCTCAATTTTCATTGTAGACAAGAAAAGGTGAGGGTGCTCGACATCTCTTTCTGACCTGACCCTGGTATGTCAGAGGAGCTGCAATCCTTATTAAAAGAGTGTGCTGAAACTGCTTCTAAGCTGTAGTGCCAAGATCACTAGTGTAAAATATCCTTCAAATAAAGGACCTGTTTTGCTATATAAGAAACAGATGCTATTAATGTTTGAAAACCCTAGAAGCAGGCTGTCCTTTGCTGCCCTGCAGGCTTTTTGCAAGGGGAAAACAATTTTGAAACTGTTTTAAATCTAATTTTTCAGGTCAGTGGGGCCTATGAAGACCTTCTACAACAGACCAGGGTGGGAGGCCATAAGCTGCCTGATGCTTTGTTCTTTTTATAGAGACACTTACTTTCTGATGCTCTGTGTAAACACTGGCAATAATTTCCTAGACAGCTGGCCACCTGCTCCTGTCTAATTGTAACACCTGTGAAAGAAGGAGAAGGAAAGGGGAGACCATAAAAGCAAACGCAGAACAAACCAAAAAGGGATAAAAGGTGTGAGCCATCTTTGAGCAGCTAGAAATAAAATTTTGAATGAGTTTTTAGAAAAAAGAAAGGTACAGCCCACTCCAGTAAATACCCTTTTAAAACTGACATTATTGCAGTGTGTCCTCATCAATAAAAACAGAATCCATCAGTCTCTGTGAGGCTGTCAGATACGGTACTGGGTCAAGACAGAAAAGGTTCTAATCCAACAGTTTTGTTACTAGGACAGGCCTCATGCATGAGGTAGGGAAATACAAAACCCACTTGTTAAAATTGCCCTGCTAAGATAAAAATTGTGTGCGTGTTTCTGACTTTCAAGGCTTTATGGAGCCTTAGAAGGTGACAATATGTGTCTTACGTAATGTGTATATTCAAGTTGTGCTGTGTGGTTTTTAGATAATTGTTTTTACATTTAAGCACAGATATTTTTATTGTATTTTAGCTGTTTTGGCATAGTAAAACAAATGTTGACATTTTATATTATTGTATCCAGATCTATACTTGAATTCATTGGTTGATGTCATACCTGAAATCTGGTTTTACCTTCTTATGCAGAACAATAAATTATTGAGATAATATATTAATCGAAGACATTTTGCTTTTTGTTCAACCTGTGCAAGGTATTTTATGGTGTCGCTCACCAGAATGACTTCAAATGGTAAAATCTATATGTTTCACAGGTCTCCATCTTAATTGCACCTGTTAACAGTTACTCGTAAATGAATGCTATGGGCAAGGGTATATCAGAACCATTTGTGGTGCGGCCTGTCAGATTCCAGTAAATATGCAAATTCTGCTAAATACCTTGTCACAAGGACATGAAAAAAGAAAGGAAAGGATGGTCAAGGGTGGTCCATTCAAGCCTCTAACATCCCATTGAGCTAGTGTAGTTAAGACACCCTGATTTCTTAGCCAAAGGCACACAAGGCAGTGATGAAGTTGGCATCACATCTGACCACCTTCTATTCCCCAGGGTGCCTCAGTGACCCAGTTCTCAATTACAGCTCGGTGAATCAGGGGCAGTCTTTGTCACAAGTCCAAAGCATGGCTTAAACTCAGGCCTCTGGAGCCATACCATAGCAAAGGATCTTAGCAACTCTACCACTGCATTCATGACAACAGACTTAACATTTCGATGTACTACTTTGGTTGCTTTTCCATTTTCCTTGCCTCCTCCCTTGAATACACTCTTTTCTCCTTAGAGTGAAGTTGCAAAGGAAGCAGAGAATAAAGATAATTGAGAGGTGATCTGCAGATGGGTGGTGTGGGTAAGCTGCGCATCCCTGCTAAGTGTAACAGAGTCCAGGGCTGGCTGAGTCAGAGCTCTGTTACAGCTTTGTGTAAAAAAAAAGGTTGCGTCAGGAGAAGCAACTAACAGGAAGGTATGAGCTAAATTCAGCTGTGGAAAAGGCTTTACTATCTCAGGTTTCAGCCATGGAAAAGTAAAAGTGCCTTCATTGCATTTCTAATATTTCCTTGAAGCATTCTTTGCTCCAAATCTATTCCCAGCTCATTTGGCCATTAATAAAAATGAGGAGTGTTCAGAACCTCTATAAATAAGGTCAATTAAGTACCTAAATATAGTTAGATCCCTAAGTTAACCATCCGAGATTGTGAATTCTTGCCCCTCTCTCTTTGCAAGATCAAGCTCATAGGGAGGGTATTAATGTTTGGAAATTACTGTTTTTTAAACTCAGCTGATAATAGCATTATAAGCATTCAAATGTAATACACATTAATGCATTTCAAGTGCTTTTGTTCTGTTTTAGTATTGTTCTGCCACACCTCTCACATTTTGATTCAAGCTAATTCTATATACAGCTGATTCAAATTAATACTGTGTAGATAGTTGAATCAAAAAGCCTATGTGATTGGTCATTCGGAAGGCTGCTTTTTCAGTAACAGAAAGCTGCTTCAGTTTAAATACAATCTTAAATAAGGTTTTGGCAGCCACAGCTCCTACAGTGGTTTCCTATGTGCAGCAGGATATTTTTTGTCTGTTGAAATGCTGAAAACCTTTTGTATCTGCAGTTTGACAGAATTCTTCTTTGGCTTCTAAGTTCATTATTAATGGCATCACAGTAGGAAACCTGACTGAAAAATGGACGGAAATGGAATGAAGAATTAAGCTGTTTTTTTATGAACTGTTTACAGAGGCTTGTGTTTAAGAATTTATGCAAAAATGTGAAGAAAATAACATTTGGAAATAACTTAAAATTTTGAGAATTTTTTTGTCTTGCTGTATAAAATGGCACAACACTAATGAGAATTTAGAGGTCAGAGCAGCTGAGGACTTCCTTTTAAAATTATCTTTCTAAAAGAACGGCCATACTGGCTGATGATTGGAAAAGTACCAACCACAGTCACTCCATACAGTCTTCTGAGAAGACATGCTTGCTTTTCTATAGCATTTGAATATCAATCACTGGTCCTAGTAATAATATTTTTTTCTGTTCTTTAATTAAAAATAAGAAAAGCTTTACTGTTTTAAGAAATTAAGTTAGGATGACTCAGAGGTTGCTAAATGTACAATTTCGTGCCATAACAACCAAAAAAAAGTCTTGAGAATCCTGAAGCTGAGCTAGGACTTGAAAACTTTTTGATAAGAAATGAATTAATTGAGAAATAGGGGCTATTACCTTTATGCATATATCTTTCTTCCCTTCTGTTTTCATGTCGATCATTGAAAACCAAAGAAGAAAAGTGGGTCATGGTTGTTGCATTTAAGCATTTAAGGCTTAGGTTCTGGCCAGCAATAGCAATACTTATAGAATAATTGAATGGCAGATGTTAAGGACCACCATCCTTTGGGGAGCCCCTGAAAACATTTGTTCTGCCTTTTTGAGTTCAGGGGCATGTCATGTGAATCTGCTGCCCAGCAGTTGGTTTCAAGGACATCTAAAGAACACTTGGATCTAGCTTGCATTTCTCTTTGAATAAAAACTTGAGATATAGGATGGTCATTCCTTCATCACTGATTTCTTCCTTGAGAAACATAAATGGGCAGCATTGAACATTTTCTAAGCTGCTTTGTTACCAAAGGCCTTTACTTCTGAGAGGATGAAGCTGCAGCTATGCAGTTGTTTTCACAGAGCTAGCACCCAAATGACTCTCCCAAAGGCATCTATTTCTGCCTGAAGACTGCTGTTTCTAATGTAACTAAAGTCTTTTGGGAGGGCCACGATCTGAATTTTCGACATAACAAAATATGCTTAATTAGTTTGAGCTTCTCCCCTCCTCCTGCTCAGCACTCTGGTGCTACTGGAGTAAAAGATTTGTTCTTTGACAAAAAATAAAAATGTACTTTCTGGTTATGTACAGATGTTACACTTAAAAATGCAGGCGGCTAGAACAGGCAACAAATCACCACTGGATATTAGTTCAGCCATATGTGGACCTTACACTTGGATCCCTTGTTAGGTTCATCCTTAGTTAGAGCCTTGTTGCACAGTAATTCTGGGCAGTTCCTACAGCTCTTAATCCCTGGATTGTCTGCACATTAACACCATAAAGTGGTTTTAAGACCTCGCTATGAGATTCAGTTATGCCAGTCCTGGCCAGGATTATCTCTGATCCACACTACAGCTCCCGTTCCATTAAGGTGTAGCCACTCCCTATTGAAGTCCTCCAGTATCCCAGGGTCTTTCACACATCTGCCCTTAGAGCAGGAATAGAAGCCTGTCCTAGCTCACCACCCCTGTAGTGACAAGTTGCAGCTAAGTCCTGCCCCTCCTCACCAGGCCTCTAGTGGCAAGTCACAACTGTGTAGGTGGGGGACAGTCAGAAAAGGTTTCTAGGCTAGAGGTGTGACTGCTTCAAACTCCAAGCTCACACTAACACTGATCAACATTTGTGTGGCTCACAGCATAAGGTGCAACAAGGCCCTAATTGTCAAAGTGCCACATTGTACAGACATTCCCTGAAGGTTAGATTGGGCAAAAATGGCCAGCCTAATCTAACTTAGTCCACCAGGGAGATGTGCTAAGTTAGAATGGGCATGGGTTAGACCGATCTACTGAACATCTGTACATGTTGGAGTGTAGCCCCAAGGCTGGGAAATCCCAACTGCTTGTCCCAGGGCTGTGCTTTTCCTTCCCTGTCCTCCCCGCATGCCTCCTGATCCCCACCTCAACCCCAGATGGATAACCTCCCCATGGACCTGGCAGCCCCTTCACCCTGGACTCACTAGCCTCCTCAGTCATGCCTGCTCCTCCCCTCACCCCAAATTACTTAGATCAGGTTTCTGGCATAGGTGAATGTCTGTAAAACCAGCACAAGAAGTGATTTGCCAGATCACTCTTGGTGCCGGTTTTACAGAAGTTTGCCAGTCCTGGGAGCCCAATCTAAGTCAGTTGAGGTGGGGGACCTGCCCCAATCAACTCTCCCTGTGGGCCAACCAACTCCTCCCACAGACCTGCTAGACCCCCAATATCACTTGCGTCTCCCCCCCATCCTGACTTACCTTAGATCAGTTCCCAGCACCAGCCAAACATCTGTAAAACCAACATGGAGTCTACAATCACATGGCTTAAAGTAAGCCACATGTTTATAGATCAAATCCAAAGAATGTCTGTAATGTTCTTCAATTGCAAAGAGCAGGACTCAAGTAAGGAATCACTGAGTTAGATCAGGCAACCTTTTTTTTTTTTACCACATCTAACGTCCCAAACTTTTAAGTGTAATGTCTATACAAACCCATGGTTATCTTGGGAAACTGAAACAGAAAAGACAGTTTTTCTGGCAGAGGGTGCTACAGTTATTTAAGAAACAAATAGGCAAAGCTGAAATGGGAGCCAGGTGGAAGAGTAATTTTATATGGTTGCATTTTCTCATGGGGAAAAAAAACACATTTAATTTATGTAGTCCCTCGGAGTGGCACATGCTAAATCTGTGTGGCTTGTTTTCTTTTGTCTTCTAATTCAAAAGATTAGTTGTTTTTGTTTGCACACCTCTCCCACTGTTGCCCTTGCATGGCTTGGATATCTCACAGTTGTTGGTATCATTGTCATTTTCCCCAACACATATATCAAAAGCCTGCTCATAAGTGATGATGAGCACCTAGAAATTACTCCCGGCTTCAAAGGCAGATCTGTGCCACACGCTTACTGTGCCAGGTAGTGCCATGCTCAAGCTGGCTGTGTGTGTGCACATGTGCACTCCCTTGCTAAGCAGAAGCAGCGGAGCAGTACTTGCTGAGAGGCTGTGCTAATTGGACCATCCATTGTTCCACAAATATGATTGAATTCTCTATGTGAGGTAGCATATGTGAAGCCAGTGCATAATGTTTAAAGGTGCCACTGTCTGCCACACTAAGTTTGCAATGCAGACATGTCCAGAGAAAGTTGGGGAAAGACAATGCTGCCCAGACCCTATTTGTAGGGCACATGAAAACCAATGACTCTGAATCACTTTATATGATACTTCATGGTGTATTTATATAGATCCTTTTACCCACATACATAAGTCACCCTGCCTTGTTGTGAATTTGCATTATTGTTATGCTTACAAGGTTTGCTTCTGGACAAGTATCCACTGTTGGGCCTTGTACATTGTCCCTGTCCAAACAAAGACAACAGACAGGATTGAGAGGACAAGGGAGTAACAACACAGCACTGACTGGGATGGCAGGAAGCCTTACCGTTGTCAAGCTATTTGTAGGCATCATCAAAAAGAAGTTTTAAGGAAGGTTCTGAAGCAGGATAGAAGATTACTTTTATGGATACTTCTAAGGCCTCCACCTAAGAATGAGAAGCACGGTCGAAGAAAGTTCATTGTTAGTTAAGTTAATTATTTAAAGGTTTAACAGGTGGGCAACAGAGGTGATAACATAATACACCATTCATAAGAGGGAGCCAACCCTTCTGTAGAAAATGAGAGATAGCTAGGTGCAAATAGAGTGCCTTGAAGACAAGTATCTTAAATTTGGTTTGAAAGAGAAGGGGAAGTCATTGGAGCAATGCAACATGAGGGATGACATGGTCAAAATGACAGACTAGGAAAATGCCCTTTGCAGCAGCATTCTGGATAGTTTAGGGAGTGAAGTTACCATTGTCAGGGCCAAAGAAAAGCAGTTTCAGTGACCACACTCTTAGATACCATGCACAAAACATCAGGAGGATTTAGCTATGGCTTGAATGGGAGAACCTGAAGAGACACCTGACTAGGTATTATGGACCCAAGAATCATGGTGGTCTGCTATAGTGTTCACATCTGAGGTGGTACAAGGCTGTTATTCTGCTATAAAAATACGAATGTATAGTGGAAGACAATCTACTGAGCTAGGGACCCTACATATCCTCTGCTGCTGGTCCTACTCTTGTGAAATACATGATGGGTAGGGAGTAGGGATCTACAGAATTCACAGCAGAAGTGGGGTGTGCAGCAGGTCGTTTAATCTTGCACATTCCCCTGTGCACCCCTCCCTTCTCCCCCATTGATTGGTGGAGAGACCCAACTGCTCCCTCCTGAGTGGCAGGGAAATGAAAATCACAGTTTTAAACATGGCACCATTTTTGCCTCCCCACTGGTCAGCAGCAAGCACTTGGGCCACTGGAGCCTTTCAGCCGATCCGTGGTGAGAGGCAAAAGCAGTGCCATATTTAAAGCCACAGTTTTCGCCGCCTTGCCATTCAGGAGCAAGCTGCAAGCAGGGCCCCTCCACCAATCAGCAGTGGGGGAGCACACAAAAACCTGTAAGAATACAAGATCTGCAGCACACCTCACTTCTGCCATGATTTTGGCTGGTCCCTAGTCATGGGAACTGTAACAACCACAGTAATAAGGTGGAAGGTTCTAGACACCATTGGAGGTGCTGGGATGCAGAAAGGCATGCTTTGTAGATGACTAAAGGTTTTTCTTTATATGTAATAATGGTACTAGCCAGCTGGATATTTTGCAAAATTAACCTAATTTATTGGGTTTTACAAAAATGCCCTTATTGACATAATTTATCATGCATTGCTCTTCAGAATATAAGTACCTGTCATTTTGAAAAACAAGATTTTGTACCCTGTCATTATTAATCCATCTCATGTTGACATTACTCCAGCACTACAACCAGAAGTACAGCCAGCCTCATTTTACTGCATATGCAAAAATAAAAACTTATTAAAAGCTGCAGTTTTCAACAATTTCTTAATTTATTTCCTCAAACAGACCATGCTTACAAAAGTTTCCCTATTCTTTAATTGAAAGATAATTGCATTCTTGTACCTAGAAAAGCAGTGAAGTTACAGGCTTGCAAAGATAAATGTAATTCTACACAAGCAGGACTTTCACACATCTCAGGAAGGTTAGGATTTACTTTTCAAATGACAGTATTTTTTCTTATGTCATGGAAGTCAAGAGAGTGATTGAAAGCATACTGCAAGGTTGTTCACTGCAGGCCTAGTTAAACATGGAATTTTGCAAGCATTAACTTAATTGTTCTCTAAATAAAAAGGCTATTTTGTACATAGACTATTATTTTATGATTGCCAGATAGAGAGAAATGTGAACCTGTCAAGAGACATAGGAATTTTTCTGCATAGGAAATCACTGGACCAAAAATGTTTTGCCCTTTTTTATAATGCTTTAGTGTAAAACACCAGTCTGATGGTTTCATTATGCCAGTATCCCATGTGGACCGATAAGTTCTGTTTTGCCTGCAAAATAGGGACTGAATTTCATTTGGACTAAAATGTACCTTGTATCTGAAACTGCTATTCACTGTTGTCACCCAGCCAGAGGGGAAGCTGTGGTGCAGAGGAGATAGTATGGGGACGATTGTCAGATCTAAAGTCACTACCTTTTGTCATGGCCAAGTCTCTTTTAGCAGTGCAGCCTTGCTTAGAGATCAGTGTTACTTGCTATGCAGGTGATAGAAGAGCAAATGAGACTGGAAAATATTGTTTGCTTAATGTTTAAAAGTTCTTATGGCAGCTTCTGTGTGGCACATAGCAAATTACTAAGTGGGAAGACGCACTATAGCAGGCAGGCAGTAGAAAGCAAAACATCAGATTAAGCAAGGGACACAGAGCAGTAGATTGGGCAGGGGAAGGGGGATCAGAGTGGCACCTGGGGAAGGTGTGGGACTTAATGTGTGGTTTGCCTGCCAAAAAGGTTCACCCCCTGTGGTCTAAAGGGCTTAATAATTAAAGAAAAGGATTTTCCTTAATGACTAATTTCAAGTGATTTATTCTGTTTCATCTCAGTTCCTTTCATCCCTAAGCTCTTGAAAAGCTATTGCTTGTCATGGGCAAACAATTTAATGAGTGCACATAGGGGAGTAAAAGGGTGTGTGCTGGTCAGAGGTTTTTGCACTGTGGAGTTAGCAGCCTGTTAAGGCAACTATCCATCCTCTGGACCATGGTGTATGTACATTTAAGGGCTAGGGACAGAAGTTGCATAAACTGGTTTAAGTGATCAGAAACTGGTTTAAACCTGTAACAGAACAGAAGTTCAGTTCACATAAACCAATTTCAAAATGGCTTAAACTGATTTAAGATAAGCCTGGTTGAATGTAGTATCAAAGGGGGTGTGTAGACAAAACAGGGGCCCTAAATTAAAGCAGTGGGTTTTAAAAAACACTGCTTCAATTTAGGGCTGATTAAACCTCTGTGTCATGCATACACCCCCGCTGACTTACCTGCCTCTTCGGTGGGGAGGGGAGGGTGAGCTTTTGGCGGACGGAGCAATGTGTGGGCTGCAGGGGAGGCCAGTGCTTCCCTCTGCACCAGCTGCGCGCTCCTCCCCCCCCCGGCAGCACCCACCCACAGGCACCCAGCTCAGGTGGTCCCGGGGGGGACCGCAGCCACAGAGGGGAGCACCAGGTCCCCAGGCAGGCAGGCTCTGGGTGGGGGAAAAAATAAAAGATCAGGCTCACTGCTTTTCTTAGGCACAGCTGCTTTCCTGGGCTGCTGTCAGGCTGTCTACAGGGCTTCGTGCACAGTCGTGGAGCTGCACAGAACTCAGTGCTTCACTCAGCAGCTGTAGGGGCAGCAAACTAAAACTCCACAAAGGAGTTTTAGTTTGCTGTGCCCCAAGTCATTTAAGGCACATTATGCCACTGAATTTCCTACAGTGGCTGGAATTAATGCGCAATATGCCGCCAAAGTGTGCAAACACCGACACCATTAAAGCAGTGCAAAAGCATTAAGCCTGCTTTAAAGTGTTGTGCAAACATGACTCTTGTTTCATTTATACATGGCCAGACTCAACTGATTTGGGTCAAACCAGTTTATGAAACTTCTGTCTCAGTCCCCGTCCTGGTTCAAGTTAAATCATAGTCCCCCAGCATCCCAGCATGCTTTCCAGCTCTGGGCTGGGCCATGCTTTCTGCTCCAGAGAGCAGGGCTGGCCCTGCCTCTCAGCTCCCTAGCTGGAGCAGTGAGGGCTGGCTGGCAAATGGGGGAAGGGGGGGCGAGCTCAGCTGGGGATGCAACCCAATATAT
Source organism: Crocodylus porosus (assembly GCF_001723895.1). Classification (NCBI taxonomy): domain Eukaryota; kingdom Metazoa; phylum Chordata; order Crocodylia; family Crocodylidae; genus Crocodylus; species Crocodylus porosus. The sequence continues at coordinate 27,943,849 of NW_017728886.1, forward strand.
GAGGGGGAGACTGCCTCCTCCCCCCCAGACAAAACCTGATTGGGGTCTAGGGCCAGGGAGGGGGGGTTAGTCACTCCTTCCCCTACTCAAAATTACTGCTGGCTGCAACTGGACTACAAATCCCAGAGGCACCTGGAAACAGGAGGAGGAAGTGATGAGCAACCCTATACAGTCCTGCTGCTTTAATTCTAGACGGTAAATCCCAGAGAACTTGGGGGCAGCAGGAAGAGGAAGTAAACACAGCTGTGCTCTAGCACCCCACCCCACCCCCGGCTTCTGACCTGAGCCACGGCAGGCATGTGGCTGCATTTCCTGTATCAAAGGTAAATGTCTGTTCACTTATGTTTAAATTGAATCTGTGTACCTTAAACTAACCTGCAAAGACTGAACTGATTCAGCCTCAGACTTTTTGACTGTACCTAGCCAAGAGTTGCCTGATGAATTTGCTTGTGGCTGACGAGCCCAATTCAGGAGTGACACAGCTTGGTGCAAGTTTCATAGATCTATGCATTGTCTAAATTGGAGTCCAAATGTGTGCACTCCTCCCAGCTTTCTACATTGGTGTTGAGTGACTTCATATAATTTTTGCACATGTTGTGGTACCCACCATAGAAGGCAACCCCACTTTCTATGCCATCTTGAAACACTGCACAAAATATTGCACAAAAGCGCATCTTGCACAAAATATTCTTGCGTCTCTTCCCATCCACCTAACACAGCCAAGTCATCGCAACCTCCTCTGCTTCATAGTGATTTCTAAGTGTGTCAGTCTTGCATACTTTAGCACCTCTGTGTTTGGCATTTTGTCTTCCCACTTAATTTTCAGGATTTTGCACAGGTATTATATGTGGAAGCTGTTCAGTCTCCTGATGTGCCTAGCATATGTAGTTCACATTTCTGAGCCATGAAGCAGGGATAACAGCACGCAAGTCTCATAGATTTGCATGTTCATCTTAGTTGATACAGGTTTCCCTCGCTTTATGCTATACATGCATTCCCAGAGAACGGCACATAAATCGAATTCACATAAAGTGAACCCACTTTACAATGTAACAAATAGGGATAGGTTCCCATGGCGGTGAGGGAGGGAAGGAGTGAGGCTGGGACTAGGGAAGGGAAGGGGTGTGGGGAGGGGTGCTGCTCCCGGGGCTGCACAAGGCAGTAAATCAGAGGGAACAAAGCAGCACTTACCCCAGCTCTGGCTGCAACAGCCCTGGGAGCAGCCAGCGCCAGGTGCCTGCAGCCACTATGCTGCACCATGCTCCGCCTGTCCCCGCTCACCTCTGCTTCTGGACTGCACCGTGCCCTGGTGCAGGTAGCTGATGTCGGCTGCTCCCAGGGCTGCTGCAGCTGGGGCTGGGGTGAGTACTGCACCCAAGCTGCCCAGGGCTCTGCTTGTCCGCACTCACCCCAGCCTGTGCTGGGGTGGCCCCGGGAGAAGTCGACACCAGCTGCCTGCACCATGACTCGGTGCAACCCAGGAGCTTGGGTGAGCCCAGGGGTGGGGGGACAGGCAGAGCACAGTGCAGCCTAGTGGCTGCAGGCAGCTAACACCAGCTGCTCTCGGGACTGCTGCAGCAGGGGCTGGGGTGAGTGGGACCACGGTCCTTTCCCACCCCCCCACCCCAGACTTACCTGCTTGGGCAGGAGGAGCATCTAAGCTGATCGCATAAGAGCGAATATATCTTGCATGTAACGAATTATGGGTCTAAACATGCTCATCACATAAGAGCTAATCTGCATATAGAGGACCCACATAAATTGAGGGAAACCTGTAGTTTGTTGTTGATGGTATGTTGTTATTCCACAAACATTTCTGTAATGGCCTGAAATTCTTAGCTGCTTTTCTAATTCTGTTAGTTCAGTCTGAAGGTCAAGTAGTAAAAGCTGTTTGTGATGCCACCCTCCAGAGGTGATGTCAGGCACTAGTTCTTGATGGTACATAATCACAGTCTTCTTAAGATTAATTGTCAACCTAAAATCTGCCCAAGAGATTTTGCAGGAAGATTCACTGTGAGCAACCAGGGCCGTTGCATCCACAAACAGGAAATCTCTTAGAATCAGCTTTTTTACCTTGGTTTTCATTTTAAATTGCGCTGTTGAATAGCTCCAGTTATTCAACATATATACAGGCATACCTTGTTTTATTGCGCTTCACTTTATTGCGCTTCGCAGATATTGCGTTTTTTACAAATTGAAGGTCTGTGGCAACCCTGCGTCGAGCAAGTCTATCGGCGCCATTTTTCCATTGGTTAGCATTTTTTAGCAATAAAGTATGTTTTAATTAAGGTATGTACATTTTTTTTAGACATAATGCTATTGCACACTTAATAGACTACAGTATAGTGTAAACATAACTTTTATATGCACTGAGAAACCAAAAAATTCATGCGACTCGCTTTATTGCGGTGGTCTGGAACCAAACCCGCAATATCTCCGAGGTATGCCTGTACTTTGAACCTCCCTCTAGTCTGGTTCAAAGATCAGTGTCTTCATTGCCGTACTTGAATGCATGCAGAGGCAGGAATAAAAAGTGGATGTTGAAGAGCATTGGAGCTCAGCTGCACCTGTTTCGCCCTGCTGTTGACATTAAAGGCATTTGATTCTTTGTTTTTATGAAACACGTTTTCTTACAGTTGCCTTCATATCTTGATGCAGTGAATGAACAATTTTCAGCAGTTTAGGAGGACAACCTAGTTTCTTCAGAAAAATAAAAAGGTCCTGTCTGTTGACTGTTGGCCTTCTTCAGATCCATGAAGTGGTACCCATTTTCTCTACACTTCTCTTGCAGTTGCTAGACCAAAAATATCGTATCAGTGGTGGAGCATCATGAATGAAAAATGTGTTGACTTTCAGAATAGATTATTTCACCTACACATTGCAGCCTAGGGAGCATAATGTGAATGACAACGTCTCCAACAATGTTCAACAGGAAGATACCTCTATAGTAGTCAGTCCCTTCTGTCCCCTTTGTTTTTGTATAATTGTACAAACTGAGCACCTTTGAAATCTTGTGGTACTGTTTCCTCTTTCCAGCAGAGCAATATAACTTCACAGAGCTTTTGAAGTAATTCATCGTTGGCACATGTGTAGATTTCAGCAGGCAAACGGTCATTGCCAGATGTCTTACTCCCAGGAATCAATTTAATGGCTTTCTGCAAATCTTCTAATGTAGGTTTGTTGTCCAAATCCATCATAACTTCAAAACGTGGTAATCCTTCAAGCTCTTCATGTTTGATTTATAGTATTCCATAGTGTTCAGTCCAACGCTCAAGTGTTTGTTTATCAGTGTTGACATTTCTGTTTAAGTCTTTCAGCAGAGCTGTTTTCTTCTTGACTGGATCAATTGCTTGTTTGATGCCTTTGTTCATTCCATGTCTATCACCTGCATCAGCTGCTTTTTGATGCCCTGTAGGGCTCCTACAAAGGGTTTGGAAGTGAAGCTAAGAAAGGTTCCTGGCATTTGCAGTATTTGTTACAATGACAAAGGTGCAGGGAGGTGCTTTCTGGGGCTGCTGCACACAGCAGCATGCAAAGTGCAGTGTCCTAGGCAACCATGTCCTTTGCTTGCAGTTTTGGCTCCCAGGTTGCAAGCTTCAAAGCCAACAGCTGGTAGATGCTTAATCATGACCCAGAGGTAAATAAAAGATGCACAGGGATGGATTTAAACCACAAGTAACAACTTACTAACTTGCCATTTGGGAAGGGGCACCATAAACTCACTACTCACTTAACAGGCATTTAACTATGTCAGGTGCAGGGCTCACAAGACTTGCACTGGCTGAAGAAATTTGCTTTAGCATTTCTCTGTTTCAGCTGCCTTCTGAATCCTCTCCTCTGCAATAGGAAGAGATGTTCCCAAACTGGACTGGAGCCCCCCCTCCTACCTGCGTGAGATCTACCAGCACAATCCTGAATCTCATTTATACCTGGAAGGTCAGCCTGTAAGTTTCTGTCTGCACTGGATTTCACCTGTAAATGCTTTTTGTATCCTGATGTTATGCTTCCCATTCTAGGCCTGGTTCACGTAACTGTGACTCTTGGCTGCTGTTCTTGGTTTGTTTTTTAAAACCAAAAAGTCTTCTGCCCTCTTTGGATTACTCAGTGGGGGCAAGGGGCAGAGATGGATAGACAACTCTTTCCTTCCCGACTGCCCAGAAAAGTCATTGGTTAAACCCACAGTGCCCTGGAGTGGGTGGGCTCAATATGTCACAGCCACATAAATGGAAGGTAGGGCAGTTAAGCAGCAGACAAGCTGGCTCTCAAAGCTTGTGGCAGCCTTCAACTGGAGACCGAGGAAGGCATCAAAGTGACTTGTTTAATTTCTCCCCCTGCTGGCCAGTGCCAGTCAGGGAAATCCCTCCCCCCCCTGCCCTCCACCAGGTAAATTCATAGTTGTTTCAGAGGTTTGGGGGGAAAGGGGGCTAAGTTTTATCATTTCTGTACATATACTTCTCCTCCTCCCTGGACTTTTACCCATTTCTGGGAGTGTGGGCTGATAGTCATCTCAAACATCGGGGAGTACATCTAGGGTACATCAAAGTTAGAGTACAATCTAACTAGGGGAGTACATCAAGGGCTCGGTGAGCAACTGTTCACCAGGGCACCCAAGGGGAAAACTAGAAGTAATGGTCACAAACTCCTGTAAGACCAATTCAGGCTCAACATTAGGAAAAACTTCTTCACAGTCAGGATGACCAGACTGTGGAATAAGCTCCCCCGAGGTGGTGCAATCACCTACCCTGGAAGTCTTCAAAAGGAGACTAGACCGTCATCTCACTGGGGTCACCTGACCCCCAGTTAACTTTTCTGCTTGATGCAGGAGGATGGACCTGAGATAATCTTGCAAGGGTCCTTCCAGCCTCACAATCTATGAATCCGTGCTGAGTTAGGCACTGTCCAGCATTCACCTATATAGTGCTGTACTCCATATTACTGTTTCGACCTTCTCAAATGCCATTCTGTGATCTGCACAGTGTTCTTGGCTTTGCAGTCTACTTCAGAAGCAGATTTTTGAAAAATGACTTAAACCCCTGCTCTCCTCATGGCTTGTTGGAAGTCCAGCAGCACCTTTTAGTTTTGATTTACTAGTCCTGTTGTAAAGCTTCTGTATAGCAATGACATTGATAGACTTTTAATCCTCCATATCTGCATAAATGGACAGGGGTATAGGGGTAACTAATATCAATGTCTGTGTTACTGTCAAATAATGAAGTGCATTTATGTATTTAACATATGCTATAAGCGTTGTAATAACCTAAGTAGTTCAGCTGAGACTCCAAATCAGATTATCTTCAGGATCTGTCCCCAAGTACCCTCATTCCAACTGCAGGAACTTGCCTATCATGAAATCTTGGTGAAACAAATACAACAGGAGCCCGATTCTCTCTAGAGGTTAGATCCATAAGCCCAGGAAAAGGAGGCAGCCCAAGTCCTTGAAAATTTCATGCAGCTCAAACACCAGCCCTAGCATTAGGTTACCTGGCTTGAAATACCTACGGCAATGCACAATTCATATGGATCCCAATTATTTCAGTCTTTAGGAGTGATAGTGCCTTCCTATTCTTCTGTGTCTTGTGAATAGCTCTGTAGTTGTTTCCCTACTAAAATAGCTCCTTTTCTTCCTGATCTCTTGCCACATTTCATGCTATTGAAAAGCACTTAGTTTTGGATTGCTGAACTCTTCATATCTAATGCCTTACGCTGCTTCCTATAATATGTGTATGAGACGAGTATGAAATATCAGCAGACCTCTGACATCATTTCAACTTTAAATGATCCAATACTAGGAACTTGTCCTACACTAGTTATCAAATGACTCTTAATTGTAGCAAGTGTTGTCAGTGAAAAAAAATTGTTTAAATAATGCCATAAAAGTGCCAGCACAGATGAGTAAAAACCAACAACAGGTAAAAACCCCACCTGTATTAAAATTAATGGGAAATCAATTAACTTCAGTGGGACTGCGTTTTTACCCATTATCTTACCTTGCTCCACAGAGAAAGATAAGACCCCCACCTTGCTAACATTTATGACCAGCTATTAGTGCTCAGTCCCTTTGACTATAGCAGGGCACTCACTGCACTGGGCTCAGAGCTTGGCACTAATATGACATGCAATATGAATGTAGAATGAATTGAAGTACAATGATTTATTTCTTGAAGTATTGACAAGCAAATTAAATCACACGCTCTAGTAACTGCAACTTGTAGTTACTAGATATATCATAGATGCATCTATGAACTCTTTGCCTACTGTATAATTGTAATTTTTTTTTGGTTTAGCATTGCACCCAATGTTTCATCTTTCACACATCTGAGGCCCATTGTCAACTGATCTTTTCGTCCACTTATAGGTAATTTTCCAAATGTTCTTGGAACTGAGGCAGCAATTGAACTGTACTTGAACAAACTGTTCTTTTATACTATGCTGCAGAATAATTAACATCTTTTAAAGCCCTTATAGTGCATCCAAAAGAGTGCAGCCTATATCACATTCATAACTTCTAAGGTGTTACTTACTAAGTTAATCCTTGTAAATGATCTTCTATTCTCCCTGCTTTGCTTATTTCAAACCGAGCAAATGTACTGTACAGTATTTCAACTTGTAAACCCAAGATCTTGTTTTTTAGTTATATTTTAAATAGTTCTTTCCAAACTCTCTATTTTATTGTACTCCACAGTTAAAAAGCCACCTGGATATTCCTTTTCTATTCTTTTTTCTAAACTATCCCTAAGCCTTTTTGCATGTTTTTATAATGTATAAGACAGATTCATATGACAGAGTTTCAAAAGACTTGTGCAGCTGGTAGCTTTTTCATGATTTCATTTCACAATTCTTTTGGAATGAATGTGGGTATTAAGAAGAACAATGAGTAAAATGTCAGTTGTACTAAATGGTAGTGATCTGTTTTAGAAAATATTAACACTTTTGTCACTGTGATTACATCTGTACATCATTCTGTTATACTGGAAAAACCAGTCTAACAGATGTACATTAAGTATACAAATGTGGGGTACTATCAATCTCTAATACTTGTGTGTTTTGTGACAGCTTCAAAGAGCAACAGATGAAAACACCTCCAGGTGTTCTTCAGCACCAGTATGTGGTTGAGAGTGTATCATTAGAAGTAAAAGAACAAAACATAACTAAGTGATTGAGATGCATGGATGTAATTGTGGCTTGTATAGTCTTTTACAAAATATTGTTAGATAGGAAATACTGGCACGCAGTGACAATAAAGGACATTAATATGTATAGCGCTCCTCAAGTGGATAAGTTACTTCTGGTATTCAATATAAATATCTAGGTAATCTGCCTTTTAAATTAATTCTGTTTTCAAAAAATGTTTTCAAGAAAAATAATGTGTGTCTACAGAAGGCTACTTGGGTCTGTACATTTTTAAATTAACACAAAATGGTGCTCTTCCCCCACCACTCTTCAGCCCAGGCTTTATGATGTCATGAAACTATTTGACTTTTACAAGAAACTATAGGCACAAACACAAACATTTTTCCCTGTTAAGCAGCACAAAAGCGATCGGTTGTCTGTGCAATTAAAGGACTGTGTGCTCCTTGAAAATATAACCACAGATTATCATGAACTCTGTGCATAAGGCAAGGTGGAAGCTCTGCTCTCTAGCTCCATTATTTTCCTTCTAGAAAAACATCTCTCTCACAAATCTGATATAAGTAGGCCAGCTGACAAGTATCCCAAAAGAACATAATACACTTGGAATACTGAGATTTGAACTGACATAATTTTGGCAAAAACTTATACCAGAGGTTGTATTTGTCTGAAGTTTTAAAAATAGGAGACTTTGTCATATGTGGTATTATAGGCCAGATTGAGTCATGATTGATGTAATTTGAAAGAACATATTGAGCTTAGAAAAATGACATCAGAATCAACAGAATTTAGTAAGATTTAGATGGTTCTCTGAAGCCATGTCTGCAGCCAGGGTGCAGGGAGCTCTAACAGATATTTTGTGGATGATACACAACGTGCTGCCAAACGTAATTTGAAAAGAATCCAGAAGTTACAGTTCTTTAAGATTACATTAATAAATGACCAGTACCATTTATTTTATTAAAGTTTATTTCTACTGAAATGTGTGTTTTGATCTGTTTTCAGTTTTTTTCAGATTTGCTGCAATTTATATTTTCAAGCTGAAAACCTAGCTCTTTCACCTCCTGACTTTTCCCTTGCTCATGCCACGCTCATTTACATGACAGTTTTCCAAAAAAAAGGCAGGAATGTTTTTCTTATTGCCATCAGTTTGCAAATACAGCAATATCTCTTTCCACGTACCCTTTCCTCCCCAGCTTTTGTGCTTCAGGCCCACTTGACTATATGACAGCATTTGTGGAAAGTCATTACTATAACTGATTCATGGATTTTTTTTTAGCTATGGTGTAGCAAGAGCTCTTGGTCTAAAACTGGACTTATCTGGTTGTACTACTGCTAGTGTAATAATGACTGTAATGATCAGTAATATGCTCTTACTGCAAATAAACTGACTGAAATGAAGGTAAAAAAAAGTGCTTGGATTCAACGTGTGAAGCTTAAGCCATAGACTTTGCTCGTCTTACTATATACTCCAGAGATGAGAGAAGTTGGGAAGTGTTTTGTTATTTATCTTGCATGTCTTTTGATGTTTCAACTTTAATTTCCTTTTGAGAGATTTTTTTTTTGTTTTTAGAGTTGAAGGTTAAATTTTTAATATTTTTAATTTTTAATATAATTAATGTAAGTATACCTCATAACTCTTTACTCAGTCATAATTATGTTCCTTTGAAACACATTTTTAATTTCAAGGGACACTAACTGGAAAACTATAGTTTGTAAGATAACCTTGTTTCCATTACAGTTAGAAGCAATTACAATAATGTTCATAAGTGAAAGGTATTAGTTAAAAAATCTTTTACAGTTTACTTAATGCTTCAAACATATTTTATGCATAATCAATTTTGATGCTGAAAGTAGTCAGTTCTAAGTAATTCAAGTCTATTATTCCTTTTAAAGCATTTTTGAAAATGTATTTGCTAGTTGTTACTGGCTTTTATCTTCCATTTAGATTTGTATATTGCTCCCATTAGTATAGTATATGAATGTCCAAATATCAGCTGCATTATACTCAATATGGATGATCTGTACTTAAAAAAAAAGTATGAACATGAGAAATCAATGAAAAAAGATGAACAAGGGTGAACAAAATTCTTCTCTCTCACTCCAGTATACCTGAAGTAAATCTACTTTAGCCAACAGAGTTACACTAGTGTGAACAAAAATAGAAATTTGGGGTTTTTTGTTTTCTACATAGTACACAGAAGATATGTACAAATAAACAATTATTAGACAGAAACTTATATAAAACCACCACTAATGTTGTTCTCTTATATGTGGAGAAAATAATGACTTTGTGGAGCCTGGTTGTCCCTCATGGTGTGGAAGCAATGAAACGAGATTCATGTCTCAGGAAAGATAACAAATCCCTCGCCATAAAAACATGGCCACGATTCTATGATGGAGTCCTCGCAGATAGTCCTCCATTGATGTCAACACCATTCCTTCTGGAGACAGCGTACATCCTCAGGAAAATAACTGCAGGGTTGGGCCATCTAGTAATTATTTAGTATTGTGATTTCCTTCTGTTAAATATTTTATTGCAATACTATTCATAGGACCCAATTAGTTTTAGGGTTCCATGTGATAAAGTTTGTACTAACAAAGTTGCATTTACCTTCCACTAAGAGTTTATAATCTAAAATGATAAAATGACACACAAAGTATAGAGAAAGAATTATACAAGTATATAGATCTTCTATTGTATGCAGAGCTAGCAATGGTTTCCATCATTAAGGTTGTTTGATGCCTCCCATTCTAACACCCTGTTTTCAGTTACTTACGATTTTGTCAGATGCAACTGTTTGCAGTGAGATTTTCCATGCCTGGTGTCTACCTCAAGCTTTTTTTATGCAGAGCAAAGTTTGAATAGAAGGAAGGATAAACAGTCTATAGTGGAAAGATAAACAGTGTCTGAGGCCAAACATTGAATAATGAGGATGAATTAACATATTTTACAGTTCATCAAGTGATGTCAAGATGCAGGACTGAATGGTCAGGTATAGAATGGCAAGTTTGAATATCCTAAGCATAAAGATAACAATTAAAAATCATTTTAGTTAGAGAGATTAAGATGATAAATTACATGAAATGCTGAAGGAATTATGAGGGAAGAGGGAGGAATTCCAAGAGGGAACATTTGTATCAGAGAACACAAAATTCCAAGGAAGGGCATGTAATCTGCAATTTCAAAATCAGCGGATGAGTCAAGTGTCTGAGGATGGAATCCATACAGATCAAGAGTTTTGACAAGACAACCACTGGAGATCTAAGCAAGAGCAATGTCAGCGGAGTGGAGAAAACAGGAGCCAACGCAAGGTTTTCCAGCTGCTGGAAAAGTGTTGTCAACTCAAAAGAATGAAAAAAAAAAGGAACTGAGCAGCAAAGTAGCCTACATTACATTTATTATCATACTCTTGCGTTAACTATGTTCACATGGTTAAATGTTCACAGGATCATAGGAAAGTAGGACTGGAAGGGACCTTGTGAAGTCATCTAGTCCAACCCCTTGCTCAAGGTAGGGTCATCTGTGACTAAACCATCCCAGCTAAGGGTCTAACCTGGCTGGGATTTCCAGGGATGGAGATTCCACAACTTCTCTAGGTAGCCTGTTCCAATGCGTGATCACTCTCCCAGTCAAAAGTTCCTCATAATCTACAACCTCAATTTTCTCTGCTGCAGCTTGAGGCCATTGATTCAGTTAGTATCTAACTAACCCTGCCAATGGAGAGGTGGGTAAGAACAAGCAGCATGTCAGCTCCTGGCAAAGAGAGTTTGGAGAGAGTCTGGTCAGAGACCAGGAGAGAACCTTTGGGACTCAGGACCTGGAGACCAACACAGCAATCTTTGGTGGGGTGCTCTGGGCTGTGTGGGCTGGATTTGGGGCCAAGGAACTGCTTAACCTTTTGGAGGTTGGGGGCAGGAAAACTTTGACCCAAAGGAATGCCTTTACTGAAGATACTAATTTGCTGCTTGAAACTTCAGGTTGCACTGGATTTCCTCAACAAAAGATAAAGTTTCCTCTTGTAGGAGTAGAACGAGGTGCTAGCTCCTTGAAACAAGGCCATAGAGAACCAGGGAAGGTGAGAAACCCAAAAAGCTATGGTAACCACATAGGAAGGAGCCTGGGGTCCCCCCTACTCTAGAAGCCAAGACTGCACTGGCTTTGGCGAACTGTCTCAGAGACCTGACAATGCCTCAGTAATCCCAAGCAACCCCTGGATAGCACTCTGTGACAATGGATAGGAATAACTTACTGCAGGATAAGAACAGTGGGGTAAGACCATTCATCAGCTGCTCTGTGGTAACTGCCTATGCACATGATTATACTCTGCCTTATGTGGAAACTAAACCATAGTACCTTAGCCCTCTGTGAGAAAGGGTAAAATCATTAGGACTGAATTTCCACTTTCTGCAGAGTTAGTGTGTGTACATAGGCAATCCCTGTGAAACAGCTGACTTTATACCACAGGTCATTTATTAAAATGTTCATATTTTTAGAGCATCAAATTCATCCAGCCACATGGATGAGGGTCATGGGGCTGGTCCACAAGCCAGAGCAGGCCCACAGATTGGTCCCACCCACACGCTGGAGCCAGCATGTGCCCTGACCCAGCCCCTAAATTAAACTAAATTACTATTTTATTTTACCTGTTTTCAATGAAATCTGTGTTCATGAACATAGGAGCAAAGATCAGACGGCTAATGAGGGCACAGAAGCAGAAATTACAACTGAGGAGGATACAGAACTCAAGGTGAGGGGACCAGAAAAATCACAAAAACAGAAAGAGTTGGAATATAAAGTTGCAACAGAAACAGTTGGAATACAAAGTTGAAAGCTCCTGAGCAAGTATTTTTGATAAATTAAACAAGCTGGAGGAAGGAATATCAAATGGATTGAAGAATGGCAACTCTAGTGCATGTATTTAAGAAGGGGGTGAAAAAGGCATCTGGGCACATTAATCTAACCTCAGTAGAAAGTTAGGCTTTAAACAAATTTTGAAGGGAAAAAAAATAAAGAGCCAGAGATTAATTGAAAGGGGATAAAATGCAATGTGCATTTCCTAAAATCAGATTCTGCCAGTTTAATCCAATATGCTTGGACGGAATGATTAATTTTCTAGACAGAGATAATGTGTTAGATCTAGTCTATCTGGACTTCAGTAAAGTATCTGATGCACTGCTAAATGGGAAGTGCAATCATAAGGTAGGTAAGTGGCTCTTGGGCTGTGCTGAAAAGAGAATGGCAGCATTTCTCAAAGCCCTGTTTTGGGATCAATCTCTTGCTTAATTGTTTCATCAATACGTTTCACTCAAGAAATGTGTAACCTAGAACACTGGAGCAATAGAACTGGGATAAAATTCAAGATCATGAATTTAGAAACTGCTAAAACAGATTTCTGCTGTAAAATTGAATCTCATTCATTGGATACAACAGAAGAGAGGAACCTTGGTGTACTAGCTGATTACAAAGGACTATAAGCCATGAGAAAAATCAAATGAGATCCTAGGATGCATCAGGTCAGGTAGCCCCAGTGGTTATAATGAACATGTTAATATTGTACTAGACACTAGTATGACCTGACCTGGAATACTGCATACAATTCTGAACATCCAGGTTCAAGAAAGATTAATTCGTTCTGGAACAGGTGCAGAAAAGGGTTACTAGTATGCTCAGTGAAATGGAGAGCGTATGAGCATGGACTGGAAAAGCTTGGCTTGTTTAGTCTAGCAGAATGAGCACATAGAGGGAATATGATTTCTGTCTATAAACACGTCATGGAGGTGAACACCAAGGAGGGAAAAATAATGTCAGTTCAATAACAAATTGGTATAAATTAGTTATAAATAAATTCAGGCTGGAAGTTAAAGGAAAATTCCTGACCATGGAAGCAATGAAACTTGGGAACTGCCTTCCTCTAGGCCATACTGGGGAAGAAACCTAACTGCTTTTAAGCTGAAGATTTATCAGTTAATGAATGACAGTATTATATTGTTGACTTTTATGTCAGGGACTGAGATATGATGACCCAAGCGTCCCTTCCACTTCTACATTCCTACCTCTGGTATTATTTGGTGGTTTTCCTAAAGCTTCAGATCCAAATGCATGTGCTTATGTGAGCATGTCATGTTGATGTTGTTTTGTAGATTTTAAGTCTCCAGTCTTCGCACTTGAAGGGAGAAGTTTGAAATAATGATCTAAGTGCACCTTTAAAGAATCAAAAAGTAGAAAAAAATAAGTAGCATGATTTTTCTCATCTCATGTTTTTAAGCCAATTGTGTTAGGGGTGGGACATTACACTCATGATTTTTAATACTTGTCTTTGGAGAAAAATATTAAAAAATAAGGCACACTAAGGCAAACTTGTGTTTTCAGAGGAAAAGGCCAGATGAGATTTGAGAAATCCGGATAATTAGTAAGTGTAATGCCTATGTTTCCATAATGTATGTGGATTGTTTAGTATCCCTCCAAATAGTTTGGAAAGTCACTTATCAGTCTTTCTGTATTCTACTGTTGAACCCACCAGATGCTAAAACAGAGCATATGGTTGTATGTATAAATGTGTCTGCAGGGAAAGAGAGGGAGAGAGAGAGAGAGAGATCTTTTACTCTTCGATATGGTAAAACAGAGGAACCAAACTGTGTCCGTGCACTTTCCTCATATTCTTAATTTTGTGCAAAGACAAACACTTCCAAATATCCCACCATTCCGTCCATAAAAGTAAAGAAAAAATACACAAGATATTTTGTTAGCAGATACTTCTTCAAGTGAAAACTTGAACTGCTTTATTCTCAGGTGCGACAAAGTGATTTTAAAGAATGTTATGTAACATCTATAATTCATGGGTAATATAAACATTTTCCAAAGAAGGAACCCCAATACATGTATATACCAAGTTAGGAAAAATAAATAAAATCAAGCTCTTCCTTCTGAATTACAGGCTAGTAGGATGAAGAAAGTAACAAAATGTTTATAGTTTTCTAGAAAATAGGTAGCTTCATCAGCTTAAATACGTAACATCTGGCATTCCATGATCTTAAATACTGTAATCAAATGCCAAAGAAAGGGATGATTTGTGATGAAAACAGTATTTACCTAGTATGTTTTCCATATTTTATTAGAAAACTCAGTTCTTCAGCAGTTAATCATAAGTTCATAAAACATTAAATATTTGCAAGAGTTTGTGTTATGTGAAAGGAAGAGAGCTGTTTAGTTCCACTAGTGGATATAGCTACATAGGTGTCTAGAAAAAGTTTACAAAATGTTCTAGATATTTTTTGCCCTTACTAAATGCAATTACATAGCAAAATAGGGTGAAACCCCAATCATTTTATTTGTTGATTTGAGATGTCATTTTTATTACTTTGGAATGAATCACAAGATGCTTACAATGAATTCCTGTGTCACCTTTTCCAAAGCTTCAGGAGCCAAAGCACAGCACACATGTTCCATGAACATGCCTATAAAAATTAGAAAACAATAAAAGATTAGTATTGTTTAGTATGTTTCTCTTCTTGGTTCCAAGTACCATGTCATTACAACTTGAAGCACCCCATCACACTATCCCTTTTTAAAATAAGTGTTATTTTTATTACTATTACTTTATATGTTTATGTGAAGCTTCTTAAAGAAAGAACAGAAAGTCAAAATAGTTTGAACTACAAACTAGGGGTGTATGAAATGGGCCATATTCAATTTGGATTCGGCCCGAATTGGGGCCAGTGATTCAATTTGTTGATTTGGATCACTGTCCCCGATTTGATTTGGCCAAATCTGAATCTAAAGATTCAATGCTGATTCAGAGAATCAGCGATTCAGCCATGGACACATGTGAAGGGGTCAAGGACCCGGGGGGCCGGGGCTAGGCGGAAAGTGGCAGAGTCCAGCCTAACTTCCGGGTGCGAACCCGGAAGTGGGTTCGGGAGCCTTCCCCTTCCCGGAACCCGGACAGATCCGGGTTGGGACCGGCCCGGAGGGATAAAAGGAGCCCCCCAACCCCAAACAGGAGAAGGGAGAGGCTCCGGCGGGAGCCAACGCCGGCGGTGGTGGAGCCGGCGGTGGCAGGGCCGGTGGCAGCGGGGCTGACAGCAGCGAGGCCGGCGCCGACAGCAGTGGCACCGGTGGCGGCAGAGCCGGCGGCAGCAGAGCCAGCAGCAGCAAAGCCAGTGGCAGCAGAGCCGGCGGCAGTGGATCCGGAGGGTCCTGGTAAGAGAAGCACCGATGGAAAGACTCTCCTCAGGCGGCTGCAAGCTGTTTGGCCACTCAACAGGACCCAGGATTTGGGGTGGAGGTGGAGGTAAGCCTCAACATGCCCACGGGACGCGAGTGTCAGGCGGTAGGGGTACACCGACCCCAGGGCCGCAGGAGGCAGCAGCACCCGGCCCAAGCCGGGTACCGTAAGGACTCTTACAGGGTCCTGCAGGGGGAGGATGGAACCCCACTGCGGGACTGCTGGACAGACTAAGGGGCCAAAGGTCCTCACCCGACTGGGGCCGAAGGCCATTGTGAGAGTGAGATAACCTCCGCCCCAGAGAAGCGGGCGCCTACGTTTGGGCTGACATTACATTACTTTGTTCCTTTTGACACTGTTACCTACCAGGGGCTAGCCCCTGTAGGAAGCCACCCAGAGGGCGGCTAACCCGGAGGACCGGGTGAGGGTGTAGGGGAGGAGGAGCCCTCAGGACCCCTGGACTTTAGAGCTGAGGGATCGCGTCCGGACTGCCCGCTTCCCCGGACAGGTGAACCCCCCCAAATTTCCATCAAGTCGTGGCAGGCGAGATCGGCGGAAGCGCGGTACGGACGACAGATTCCCCCTCTTCTCCAGGGGCCATCTAGGGGATACGGGGGACCAACCCCAGGTGGTCCACCCCATCCCCCAAAACACAGCTTTAAATGTTTTTTCTACATGCCTTGAGGTACCAGGTATGGCTCATGACCACTGTGATGGTGGAGCGGATAGAGCATCCCACAGGACCGCAGTGCAGTAAACCTGGAAGTGGACCAGAAGTACTTCTGGGTCACTGGGGAGTGTGCTGGGGGACCCCTGGCTCAGCAATCGGCCGTGGGAAGACTCCGGGTGCCCCTCCCCCCCCAGACCTAGGAGGCACCAGTCGCTGAGCCAGAGAGGCACGGGGGGCCCCCCCACGCACTCCCCAGTGGACCTGGAAGTGGCCCAGAAGTGCTTCTGGTCTACTTCCGGGTCTGCTGCTGAGCGTGCTGGGAAGCCCCCTGCACTTCTGTGGGATGCTCCATCTGCCCCAGCATCACATAATTCACAAGCCGCCTGGTACCTTGAGGTATGTAGACCAAACATTTAAAGCTGTGTGTATGTCTGAATCACTAAATCTTTTTTACTCTCTCTGAATCGATTCAGAGAGATTAAAGGGTCTCCCGATTTGATTCGGTTTCAGAGATTTGGCCACCAAATCGAACCGAATTTCCACCGAATGGAATTGAGGGCCGAAGCTTTTCATAGCCCTACTACAAACAGTTGCTTAACAGTCAGATGATAAAATTATTCTTTTTCCTCAAGATGCTGTTTAACCTTTTCATCATTAACTCGTTAAATTTCATGATTTATTTTACTTTGAATTGAATTAACATTTGTTTAGAATCTGGACAGCTAAATCCTTTCACAAAGACGACTACTGAGCTGATTGGATATTTTTCTGTCACACTGCCAAACCATACAGTAACTGTGCTGAGGACACTGATGGAAGAAAGTTTCTTTGCACAAAGTAATTCCATACAGGAATCACTATCGATTATAAAGAGGATACTTTATGGGTAGTGGTAAATTATGAGGTTTTTCTGGAAAGGGAGAGATTTGATTTATGTGGACTTTGTCACATGTAAGTTGAACACCTAATTTAACTGTCAGTATGATGCATCTTATTTATACCACAGATCTATGCATAGATGTGATTATAGTAAAATGTTTAATTATAGCTGGTTGTAGTACCTCAGTTTTGTATTTTTGCTCAGGTTGTCAATTAAATTTCTGAAGTTACACACAATTACAGTTGTCTGATACTTATTTGAAGGCCAGTTCCATTCATTTTGCACATACACCTCTCTCAAAATTTTTGAGGGGAAAAAGAAAGGCAAAATTCACCAGCCCTTACTTATACAAATAACCTCTATACATATTTCAGTTCGACCCAGGGTATTTCTACACAACACAATAAAGCGCAATGTAGAAGTACCCAAGGTATCCAGGGTATTAGAAACAATCTAGCCACACAGCACTTAATAAAGCAGAAGACGGTGGGATCAAAATAAAACATCTGACATCATAAAAATCAACTGCTTAAAATAGCTCATATTTTTATATTATATCAACAAACTTCTGTTTAGAAATGACTGCAGGGCAGGCATATACTGAAATATGAAAGTTAAGTTAGGCAAATGCAATTCCAACCAATAATAAACTGGTTCAGGTCCAGTGTAACACTGAAACGATATATATTTTCCAGCTAAGCTAACAGGGTTCACCAAGATCACAAGAAAGCTGAAATGTTAAACAGTAATCTAGAAATAAACCATTCTCTTTTATTACTGAGTCTTGAGCATTAAGCACAACTGTAGTTTGTTGTTTCACAGGAATTTTTTGGAAGAGTTGGAACAGATTAGTAAAATGAAGGCACTCTCAATTTTCTGCCTCTCACCTCATCTCAATGGATCAGTGTCTTCCACCACTGAAATCAACAACACACTTCTACTGATACAAAATGGGAGCAGGAACAAGGCCTTCTTGGAGACAGCATAGCTTATGTGTGATTGCCTGTAGAAACAGCATCCTCGCTCACCCTGGATAACTTATGTCAAACTACAGCAAGCAGTCTTTTGGCATCATAACTTAGAATAAAATAAGTGGCTTACTGGACATCCAGCAATAGATGTTAGGGTGTCAATCTTCAGTTCTGCTAAAAACTCTAAATAAAGAAAAAGGGAACTGTTAGATTTAGCACTTTCAAAAAATAAATAAACACCAAATCTCAGATAGCCTCAGATTCTTTAGCACAAGTAGAGGGGTACTAAATTTCAACTAAAATGCTTAATTTAAAAAGTTATTACCAGAAAAGGAAATGGAAAAAATTAGAGGAATAAATGTACCCATATGGAAGTCTCTAATATCCATGGCACAGACCTTGAGAATAATACCAGAAAATTGGCTGAATTTACTGTATCAGAATGTACACTATGCAGGAGGACACGTATATGTAACACACAGTTCTTCTTTTCTGAAACAACAAAAATAATTTTGATTAAAAGGCATTTTCTTTCCCTAACTGATTTCCTAATTTAGATGAATATGGAATCGGCTATAATCCCCATTTTCAACAATATTTCTCTGACAGTATATATTTCTCATCCAAGTTGAGTTAAGATTTCAGTAGCATGAAATATATTCTTTGGCCTTGAAAAAACACTACTTTTTGTTTTGTTCCTCTTAACCGCTGACATAATATGATTGCTATAGAGCAGATTCCTAAGATAACTGTAATTATTTTTCTACTAGGTGATGGATTAACATTCAACCTAGATATATCCAGCTTTTGCCTCATACTAATTTTATAGCATATTGCTGTAGTTTGAATCCTGTTGCTTTTTATGTGTATTGTTTTCTACCCTAACATTAATTCCACATTCTTCTGTATTATGTTACAGTACCACCATAAAGGATACAAACAGTCTCTTCCACATTCACATTTGCTCCAAGACTTGCAAGTCTCTGCTTTAAGGACAAGCTGCCTAGAAGGAAAGGAAAAAAAGCAGGCCTATGTCTTTCTTTCTTTTTTTTCTTTCTTTTCTTTCCCCCCCTTTTATCATATATATGGAAAGGAAGTCTTGGAACAGTTTTTAAAATTCCCCCTTTCTTTTTGCACTAAAAATCCAGGGCCAGTCTAAACTGGAAGATATTCTGGTGACTGGTTAACCAGTGAAACTGGGATATCCCAAGAGGATAGAAAACTGAGTTTTTGAAGGAAAGGAAAAATTTAACTTAATTTTTAAAGGTGTTTAAAGGTGTTTAGTTTTTTGTTTTTCTTAACATCTTTTTAATACTTAACAGTTTAAGAAAACTAAGTATTCATTAAACATTCAAGACTCTTACTCATTCTGCTCATGCAGTAAATCTGGTTAATTTGTTAATCCACAATAGAAGATAATTCTGTAAAATGGAAAGGCTGATCATCTTGTTGAGAGTCAAGAAAAGCTGCAGAATATCCAATCATTTGTGAATATTAGCTGGTTTGACAGGTACTATAGAGGACATAGCACATTATCTTTTTAAGCCAGCTAATTACCAGGAGCAAAATTCATTGTGATTTACTTTGTGTGTACATTTGAAAATGTCTTTGCTTCAACAGGTGATAAATTAGAAAATGTATTTTGTGTATAACAACTGGGATGCTGGCAGTGATTCCATGCACTTAGACCATAATATGAGTTGTTATTCCAGTGACTAATAAGCCAGATTTCATTATAGTTAAGGTGAAGCTCATATTACTTTTCACTGAGAGTTCTCAAACATCTTCTAAGAAAATCCAGGAATGGTTAGACTTAAAATCATAGAAAAGTAGTGCTGGAAGGGACCTCACCACTTCATCTAGTTTAGCCCCCATACTCAAGCCAGAATCATCCCTGACTAAACCATCCAAGCCAAGGAGCTAGCTAACCTGCTCTTGAAAGCTTCCAAGCATGGAGATTCTACGACTTCTCTGTTGGCCTGTTCCTATGTCTAACCACTCCAATAGTTCCTCCTAATTTTCAGCTTAAATTTCCCCTGCTGCAGCTTGAGGCTATTGTTCCTAGTCCTGTCCCCGTAGCTATGGAGAAAGCCCATATCCCTTCTCTCTATAATCATCTTTCAGGTATTTGAAGACTGTTATCAAATCCCCCTTAGCCTTCTCTTCTCCAGACTAAATAACCCTAACGCTTTCAGGCTTTTCTCCTAAGTCTTGCCTTCAAGGGCCCTAATAATTTTGTTACCCTGTGGTAAACTCTTTCCAAACTGTCCATACCCTTCTTGAAGTGTGGGGCACAAAACAGCATGCGGGCCTCCAGGTTGAGGCATTACCAGTGCCAAACAGGAAGAATCACTGCTTTTGGTTTGCAAGTGACATTCCTGTTAATACAACCCAGGATACTGTTGGCTTTTTTGCAATGAGAGAACACTGTTGGCTCAGCTTGTGGTCCACTGTAACCCCCAGAACCTACATGCCTCAGTCTATATTTGTGCATGCAGTTATTCTGTCCCAAGTGCAGGACTTTGCATTTGTCCTTGTTGAATCTCATCTCATTGACTGTGGAAATGTCTCCAATTTATTCAGGTCATTCTGGATCCTAGTCCTACCTTCCAGAGTGTCTCCAATTCCACCCAACTTGGTGTCCTCCGCAAATTTGCTAAGCATGCACTGGATCCCATTTTCCAAATCATTAATGAAGATGTTGAACAATGCCAGACCCAGGACAGACTCCCTTGCACTCAGTTGAAATCTGGCTCTTCCTAAACTTAAAACGAAAGACTAAAAACGCCTTTTTAAATCCCCCAACCTTTCAGACAACCTTTGTAAATCACAAAGAATAGTAAAGTGCACGCTAGGGGGATCTGTAAGTATATGTCTAAATTACCCTCTAAATGAGCCTGGATATGCTGCCAAACTCTGTTCACTTGCATCCACTCCACGTGTGCCCACTGCCCAGGCCTTCAGTGTAACAAGCTGTGGGAAACCTGCAGATTAGAACAGAAGTTGTCGGAAGGATGACTTGGAGGGTAATACTAGTAAGGATCCAGGAAGCTCCATGTGCTTGGTAAATTGTGCAACAACTCTGATCACACAGTGTACCCCATGGCTTCAAGCAGTAGCAATGACTATGGCACACTTAAATAAAGATTCAAGTTGCTGCAGTCCACATGGAGTCCCTTTATTATTGCACAGAGCTCAGCACAAAGCATTCAGATTAGGAGGAGCAGGCTGCTAGTCAAGAGACTGGGTGGCTCTGAGTGCACCCCCAACAATACGCTTAGGGTCTTCCAAAACAGAGTGACTATGCATGCAACTTTAGCTTTGTACAGTACCAGTATATTCTTATCTAAGTTGTTAGTTGATAAAATGTTACCTAACAAACTTTCTTTTCCAAAACATGTTCCTCTTTTCATGTGCAACTGAAGAGAATGTTTCTAACAAGGCTTTTTTTAAATTCTAAAGGTAATAAATGGTACGGCTGTGTGAAGCTTTGGTCCCTGATTCAATTCGGTGGAGATTTGGCATGATTCAGTAGCCGAATCTCTGAATCCAAATCAAATCAGGAAACCCTTTAATCTCTGAATCAAATCAGAACCCTCTGAATCAATTTGGAGAAATTCAGAAAGATTCAGCAATTCGGACATAGACACAGATTTAAATGTTTTTTCTACATACCTCAAGGTACCAGGTGGCTCATCAATGCTGCAATGATGGGGAGGATAGAGTGTCCCACAAAAGCACGAGGCACCCCCCAGCATGCTCAGCAGCAGACTCAGAAGTGGACCAGAAATACTTCCGGTCCACTTCTGGGTTTGCTGCCAAGCATGTGGAACCCCCCCCCACACACACACACACAACCCCCATGCTCCTGTGGGACGCTCCATCCTCCCCAGCATTGCAACATTCACAAGCTGTGATGGTATCTCGAGGTATGTAGAAAAAACATTTAAAGCTGTGTCTACGTTCGAATTGCTGATTCTCCAAATCAGCACTGAATCTTCAGATTTGGATTTGGCCAAATCAAATGAAGGACAGTGATCCAAATCAATGAATCAAATGACTGTCCCCGATTTGGGTCAAATCTGAATCCAAATTGAATAGGGCCCACTTTGCACACCCCTAATAAATGGCTCCTGTTGCTCTTATTCCAGTAAACTCTTACAATCCTAGAGGAACTATATGAGTCTTTGAAGCATTATTTAACTGTTGTCTCAGGTAGTTATAGAAAAGAAACTGCAATAAGGTCTATGTGTCTCAGTTTGCAAAGATGGTCCATTTTATGGTAAAGTTTCAGAAGGATATTTTAATATTCTTTTGATATTGATAGGTACAGCTGTTCTCACATTTAGAGAAAATTATCTCTAAAATGCAATTTATTCTTTCAAGACAAATTAGCAGTCATATTTTACATTTTCAAGAAGGTTGTAAATCTTGGATGGCTGTCTAGTGTGCTCTGGCTGCTTTGTAGTACTTTGAATCTTAAATTCTAACATTTTACAAAATTACTTTAGGATTGACACCACATGTATTTATAACTACTTCTTTGTATCATTCTCTCTAGATTTCTTGCTAAATTTTTGTATATATGATTTTTTGTTGTAAAAAACAAATTCCCTCTACATTAAGATAGAGGTAAATCCATAGAGTAAAACTACATCTTGGTAACTTAAGGGCAAAAAAAATAGTAAAGGAATGTTAAGATTATTCCCAAATTAAGCACTGTAAACCCAGGTAGGAGTTACAGAAATATGAAAAGAAATCCCAACATGTTAAGGCAAGAAAGATGAGTAACACCACCAGAAAAACTTATTTTTGAAGACACTCTAGCCTTCTGGATGGCAAAGGACATACATTGTAATAATATTAATAATACCATTTTTCTCACATGCAACATGCCCCTGAATATAACACATTCCTTATTTTTGAAAGGCAGAGTGAAGAAAAAAGATTTTTCCAGAGTTATGGCTGCATAGAGTAGGGACAGAGCCTAAACTTCAGCTGAATCACCCTCCTTTTCCTGCTTAACTAAAGTTTAAACTAGCTCCTTCTGAAGATCGATCTCTATGGGTGGATGTATGATATGAAAAAAGCTAAAAAGTCTCAAAGGCTGTGATATAAGAGGAGAGGCCAGGAGCAGCTGGAAGACCTCAACATTGTCCTAAGAAAGGTTAGTGTAATTTCAAGATTACTAAAAAGAGAGATGGTTGTTAATACCTGTGGAGTGAAGAACAATAAACCATTAAGCTACCTGACTCCCTCAGCTGCCTGAATAGTAATGACACAGCTGCTGCACTGTGGAGCAGGAATCAAAGCAGCATGCTTCATCCTAGGCAGAAAACCAGTATCCCCACTTACTATATACACTTCAATTTAGAGGGGGCTGATTTTGGGGGGAAAATTATGTGGTTTGTTTACAAGAAAATTTGATGACAATGATAACCTTAATGTATTGTGATGATGCCATAATGGAAGAATTGAATATGACTTTTAAAAATCAGTTTAATCCTATTTGGTATTGTAAATATTAACACGCCCTGACCACAGTCATGTGGTTACTGCATGACATCACTTTTTTCTCCAAAGACTCTCACTCTTCAGAAGACTTGGGCAGTAGTCTGCATAAGAAAAGCATGAATAACCACCTAAAAATAGCTGTAGTAGTGTAATCCAATGTCATAGCTCTGATTATTTTCAAATATTTTTGTATCTTTCTTTATTGATAAAACCTTACTAAATCACATCCAATCTTGGATAGTAGACCATGCTTCCCATCTGGAAGCCATTTCCATAAAGGACTGCAAAATCTCCTTTTTTTGTCCTTGACAGGAAGGGTAACCACCCAGGGATATTGTTAATCGTCAATTTATTATCTGAAATTTTCAAGCCTAGCTTTAAATCCTTTATTTTCCTTGAGATTTTTTAAGTAATCATCCCTTGGCCAGACACAGCAAGCTCTAAATCACATACCTTTTCTTCCATCACACTGCATCTTGTTCCAAAAGTTCAGATTCCTTCTTTGTCCAGAACCAAGATGGTATGTTGCATGTTGCCCAATCTTTAATAAACCTTGCTTCCTCTGCAGATCATCTGGAATTATTTTTCTAGCGTGTGATCATCTAGTGAACAAGAGGTAAGTTCAGATCTCAAAGATGGCACAAAAGTCAGTGACACACTTAGTGAGGAATGCTTAGTCCTTTGCTTTTTAAAGATTCTGGTTTTGGAAAAAATCCTTATTGTTTTTCTAAATAAATATCTTCAGAACTGGAAAGCATGGAATAGCTCAAGAAATACAAAAATAGGATCACTTTAAAAAGTGAGCTGAAGCATGTCCTCTCCTTCCTAATATCACCCACGGTGATCCAAATTTCAACTCAAAACCCTTCAATTTCCCCCTTCCCCATAAAAAAACAATCTCCTCAGCTTAAAAAGAAAGGATTACATGAGTTTAGGATGGATGAAAAACGCTAACAGCTTTAAACAATTGTATCTTATATTTATGCACATAAGAGGGAAGCAGTGTAGCAGGATTACAAGGTTTTCCTCACTGTTCCACCAAAGCCCATTACACATATGCAGTAAGACTTATATTTTGGTCTGAGAATGCCAGCAAGGATGTCAGTCAGTGCCAAATGTGGCAATTTTTGTGGATAAATATCAATAGAAAGCACAAAATTATTAACTTCATATAGGTTATAAAAATGGTAGCTGTTTTTTGATCATTACTTATTTGCAATGGATTTGTAGTGACGAGATAGATGAAAGTCTCCTTAGGTTATTAATGAGAACCTGGCACTTAGAAAAATTTTTAAAAGTTCACAAATGCATGAGATATATACAGATTTTTATTTTGCCTATTTGTGGACAATTCATATATCTACTGAAATTATACTACTTACTGGACAATTGCTTTTCTGGGCCTTTTGTAGTCATCCTTTGCCATCCTAAGCGATTAACAAAGTCTTTAATTTTTATGTGCATATTAAAGTGAGAAGCTATATCTTTATTTTATCATTAAACAACTTTTGGTATGCCATTGTTTTTCACCAAAAAGAAAACAGAAGATTTCCATAGCAAGCTAATGAACAATGCAAGTAAATAAATTACAGGTATTTTCATCATTAGAGGATAGTCTTTTTCTCTTGATTTTCAGTCTTTCTGAGAAACATACCATTAAATTCGTGGTCTAGACCATGAGTTGACAACCTACAGCCTGCAGGCTGAATCCAACCCATGGTTGTGGGGCTTCAGCAGCATTCTGCAATGAGGGGCTTCCTCTGCCCACACTCTCCTTGCAGGTGTGGGGACAAGCAGTTGCCGGTCCTGATGCCTGCCTGCTTCTGACTGATGGTGGGTCACTCCAGCCCACAGCCAGAAAAGGCTAGTCTAAACTATCATTTCATACTTAATATATGCAATAGCTAATACACTGTATTTTTATTTAATGCATGTCTTTCTAACCTTCTTTTACAACTTAACGTATCTATACTTCTCCTGTAAAAACTAATATACTATATTCTAACCTAATATAACTGTGGGAGATTTAAAGGAAAAATACACAAAGGAACTGTTTACACATTTTGTCTGCTACTTTTCCTGATATTTAAAAAATACTTTCCAAAATGTTTCTTCCACTACATATGCCAACTCTCTGTCTCTCCATGCAAATTAATTCTTTATACTTCCCATTCTTTGTTCCAGCAATTAATGATTTCATCTTTTAACTTCAGATAGAAATTGCAATTAGTTTTTGAAAAGTCTAGCCACTAGTACATAACTGTGCCTATTACTAATCATAAGGGTCTAGCCAAATGTAATACAACTGCAGCTTCTTAACAGGCTCTGTGTAAGTTGCTTTTAAAATACATTACACCTTTGCTGAGTTTCATTCCCTGGATGCCTCCAAACAAATGCATAAGCTCCGGTTCCAAACACAGTTTTCCTAATTAACAAACAGAGAAAGTGTTTCACCAAGAAAATGTTTAGTTAACCTCCCAACTGTTAACCTAACATGTTTCTAGCAGGCAAAACTCTGTAGTTATATTGATAGGTACTCATGACAGCCATCAACCACAAACAAGGTAAAACCTGAGCCTAATACTAAGCATTTTTTGTTCTGACAAAATGAGGGAGCACTTAAATGTTTTTTTTTTCTCTTTTTTGGGGGGATAGGTGAAACAATTGTGGGAACCACTGCAAGCATGAGCTATCAGGGGGAGCCCTGAGGAGAAATGAAAGTTTAGCCCACATTACAGGGTTCCTGTCACTGCTAGGAGCAGCGGTACTGCAGCCAGGTCTGGTGTGGATGCAGTTCTGCCAGAAGCCCCCAACCATGAACAGTAAAATCTCTGCCAGAAGAAGCTTTCTTCTACAGCAGAGCTATTTCCACTCAGGGTTTTGCTGATGTAGCCATGGGGTATTTTCTCTTTCCACTCCTTGCCAACATAGCTAGGGCAGCAGAATTTGGTAAAGTAAACCCAGGCTTCAGCTGCGTAGCCTGGGAGGTGTCACAGGAGTGCGTGCATGCATGTGTGTGTGGTTATATTTGTAAGGGGGCTTTGGCACAGCACTTCAGTGCCTAAATTTTAAGTGCCTTGCTGCCTGGAGGCTCTTACAAATTAGGTGGTTAAGCTTCTTTTATAATGGATGAGGAGAGTTCGCTGCCTAAGTATGGGCTTCACAAGATCCAGCATGCTGGGCAGGATTCTACACAAGCTAATCAGTTAGACATGCTCAAAGGCATATGGCTAAATCCAGTCCTTCAAAGAGAGCTAGCATGTGGCTCCGGGTAGTGTGCAATACTGAGGCACATCACAGAAGTTCTGCACATGCTGGGTCTTGAACTGAAATCCAATATAACCACAGCACAGCTCTGAGAGGCACCACTCGCTGCCCTGCATGCTGCGATGTACTTATATTGCTTCTGGTTCAGCAGCTAGCACGCACAGAGCTAACACAATGTGTCTCAGCATCATGTTGCCTTCCTTATGAATGTGCAGAGAAGTACCTTTTCACAGCTGGAGTTTCACAGGCATGAACTCTCCTGTAGCTAGGTAGCTAAAAAAGGTCACTGTTTTCTTGCCAAAAAATGCTACTGTCCTCCCCTATTGTAATCTATAGCTCTGTGGCTAGAGGACTTGCCTACAGTGCAGATGAACCAAGTTCAAACACATCTTTCCACCAGGAGAGTGCCCTATTCCCTGGACAGTAGACAGAGATCTACTTAATTTGTGATTTCATGGATTTTGCAGAAACCATGAAATCCACAATTGTCCATGAAATTAACTTAAAAAAAAAATGCTTAAAAATAAAATGCTGGCTCCCCAGTAGGAGCCAGCAGTTCTCACTGCTTTGCAGCATTCCCAAGAGGGGAAGACAGCTGTCCCTATGTCCCGCCTCTCCCCCTTGGGGCCTCCACCAATCAGTGGTGAGTGGCAGAGCTGCACAAAGGGCAGCAAGTAACCAAGATGGTGGCCACCCCCTCGTCCCTTGTCCCCCTGGGGCCTCCCTGCCAATCAGCAGCAAGAGTTGGGGCTGCCATGAAATGCCCATGAAATTGTCTCTTTGTGCCATGACAGCCACAAAAATTCCTTTGTCTGGCCACAAATGAGGCAGGTCCCAACTATAGAATACTTCAAGGAGATCCATCAATCTCTTCTTTAGAAGCTGTTCAACCTGACACTATTCATTGGAGCAGGGACTGAAACTTGACTCATCTGAACCTAAGGTGAATGCCCTAATGATTGGACTCTTATGGCAATCTCTCATTTTTTTTCTCTGGCCCAATTTTATATTGAAGCAGTTCCACTTTTGTGGAATAATTGAAAAGACAGGATTGAGAAAATCCTAAAATACAGGCAGTCCTGTAAAACACAATTGGTTCCTGAAAACAGTGTCTTAAGTCGAAACGCTGTAACTCAGAACCAATTTTCTCATAAAAAACAATGTTATAAATGGGGGATTGGTTTTATGAACCAAGGCTCGATACCCTGTTTTCACCAAAAATACCCCAGAATTTTGTACTCGATCACTTATAGATGAGTAATAAAGCTACATTAATGTATTTATATTGTAAATAGCAATCATATTGATTTGGAAGGACTTCTTTGAGGTGACTTTGCTAGACTTTTTGAAAAGCTTTTGGCTGGACTTTTTGAAGGGTTCTTGGCTAGAGTCTTCTTGGGAGTCTTGGCTGCAGGTTTTTCTGGAGTCCTATCTGCTTTCTTAAAGAAAGTGTCCAAAGAAGTTTGGACAGATGTTCTCCAGGGAGATGAGCAACACAGCAAGCTTGTTCACTGGCGTGGTGTTGCATCAGATCAAGTGCTATAAAGTCAAAACTGATGTCATCAATTTGAAACAGGGTGACAATTTATACATGTTGTAAGTGCAAAACGTTGTAACTCAAAAAGTTGTAAGTCGAGGACTGCCTGTACTTTACAGCCTGGTGGTTAGGACATCCTCCTGAAAGGAGCTCACCTGACCCCAGCTGTCTTTCCTGCCTATTGCACAGGGTCTGGACCCAATGATCTTCTGAGGTCCCTTCTGGACCCTTACAATCTATGAATCTATGAAAGATGAGCGATGCAGGTTTAAATGTCATCAAAAGGCAACTGAGACCATCTGCTGCAAGAGGAGACTAAAAAAGCTGGGACTAAAAAAGCTGAGTGGTGCCTCTCAGAGCTGTGTAGTAAAACAAACACTTACGGATATGACTGCCCCTATAAATTAATAGAAAGAGGAAAAGAACTATTTAAATTAAAGGTAAAATTGGACCAAAAATAAATGGGTACAAACTGACCATGATTTTGGGCTGAAAACTAGAAGGTTTTCATCAGATATACTAGAACAGTCCTCCAACAGGAACAGCAGGGCAACTAACTAACTAGCTTTAAAACAGGGAATAAATGGATTTAAATGATGCCATTGCCTATGATGGCATGGAGATTGAATTTTACAATCACTGAGGTTCCTCTCCAATATTATATTCAAGGAGAGTTGATACTATAGTGACCAGAAGCAAAGGTATCCATCCCCAGGCCTCAGCAAATCCAGCATTTGAGCCAGTTCTATTGACACCAAAGATCAGTCAAGTCTCTGAAAAGGAGCAGAAATTTCTTGTAAGAGAATGTTTGCTCCTTCCTCCTGGCATTTACAGATATCCTATACCTAACTCATGTCAGTAGATTTGATGGTGTAGTTGAATACTTGAAGAGCCATGGGATCCAGTTTCCTTCCCCTTCTCTGAGACCTGAGAACCATTTGCTTTCATTTCAGAATAGCTGGGAATGAATGACAACAAATCAATGGGTCCCAGAGATTGTGCAGAAGTGGTACTCTGTCCAGTTTTGCATGGCAAACATGGATTCTGCGTACTGACTCCCTATTTGAAGTATTACCCAAGCTTAAATGTACTTTGAGAGAAGTCAAACTTCATATCTTGGATAATGTCAGATGCCTTTCAGGCTATCTAAACCAGTGGTTTTCAACCTTTTTTCATTTGCAGACCCCTAAAAAAATTCAAATAGAGGTGCAGACCCCTCTGAATTGTAAGTGTAGGTATTCACATACTTCTGATTGATCATAGTCATCTTTTGTAGATCCCATAGACGTAGTCTGTGGACCCCCAGGTTGGAAAGCATTGATCTAGATAGGATAAAGTTGCTAAGGAATTCTTTCCTATGAAGGGGAAACCTCCATGCAAAGACTGTCAAAATAGGCCTCAGAAATGTACTGAAACATGCCCATTTGGACCAGAGTGTAGGCAGCCCGTGATGTTTGTCAGTTTCAGAGATTTGTAAAGTTGCTACACAGAGTTTAATTTGCAACTTCATTCAGCATTGCTTTTTGATCCAAAACATTTCTATGGTTATTATTCTGGTAGTCCCCAAGCACCTACAGTCAGGAGCCCAGGGACCAATCACCACAAGTGAAATACATGTAGACAATCATGTGGAAAGAACATTCATTTACCATGCAGGACTTGGAATCTTTTAAGAAGTTTTTCACATGCATTCTGTGAATGACACTCCTTACCTACCGTTACAGAGTCCCGGCCAGTCTGACGTCTGTATTGGAAAAGGACCTGGAGAGTGGTTTTGGCCACCCTACTCTTTAATACCCTTAGATGTGGGGCTGGCAGGTGTGCAGAGCAGAGGTGTGGGCCTAAAAAGAGACTTGTGTTCAAAAACAGTGGGGGCCAACCTTTTTGGTAGAACTGCCACAGAGAAAGTCCCCAGCCTCCCAAAGTGCCTTTCCAATCCCCTTTCCCTGTTTGATCAGTTGCTGTCACTGTGTCCCCTGCTCTCTCCCCAGTATGCCTGTGTGCCACACACAGAGGTTCCCCATGCCACTTGAACATATGCATATGGAAACAGAACATCTCAAAGAATCAGAGTTACTGTAGGGTAAGTAAACATTCTGTAGTTTTCAGACTCTATCTAGCTATTCGACAGCTATTTCATGGACCCGTATAAATGGTTTCAGTCTAGTTCCAAGTAGACCAGGTGTCTCCATCAAAAAATACCTTTGCAGTTGCCACAAACTGTAACTTTTTGTTAAGATAAGCAGTGATGTGAAAACACATATCAAAACTACATTACTGTAATTTTCTATACTCAAGATGATTCTTTCAGGTAAGGGATAAGGCATATTGCTGAGAGAGCTGTGTGGTTGTGGTGTTTTACTTATATGTTTAGAGCTTTTATGCATCTCATCTCTGTATTAAATGGAGGGTTTTAATCACCAGCATAGTCTATTCTCATTCCCTTTTATGAGCACTATAGATAAAAAAAATTTAAAGGAAAAGTATTTAAAATTAAACACTTTCTAATCATTTAAAAAACTTGAAAAATACCAAGTGAGCTTTATTAAGAAAAAATACTACTACTATTATTATTTTTAATGACTAGAAGCTAGTGCAAGACTTAAATTATGATGTGTTAAGGCCTAAATTGCAATAAAATTGGTAATCTTCATTTTTGCCTCTAGTGGGTAACAATTCAAATAACTAAACCACTATATTTAATACTACCCTACAAACCTTACACGTGGGGAGGGCCTGGCCCATTCCCTTTCAAGTCCAAAAGCACAGAAATCACCCACCAGTGATTCCTCACTCCCTTCCCCACTGCTACCATATCACCTTCACACTCGGTTTACCCCAAAGCCCTGCTGGCAATCACTCAACCAGAAGGCAGGGTAGATACATGGGCGGATCTAGGATTTTGAAAAGTGGGGGTGGGTGCAGAAGGTGTGGCACACCATCCCATCACACAACACACATTTTTCTCCAGGTAAAGAGAAACCAGCAGCTTGACTAATATGTAGGGACCCATGAAAGTCACAATTGCACAATTTTCACAGAAACCTCTATTTCAGCAGGCTCTCTGAAAAAAAAAAAATTACCGAAAATAAAATGCTGGCTCCCTCTGGGGAACCAGTAGTCCTTGTGGCTACTGTGGCCCAGCCATGCAGCATGTGGGGGCAGGGGGAATCATTGCTGATTGGCTGCAAGGCTGTCCACCATATGGCCCTGCCCTTCTTCACCAATTCCCCCTGTACCTGGACTCCCCTGCTCTGACACTCCTGGGGTCTCTACTGAAGCAGAGCCCATGGTTCTGGCCTGTACCCTGATGGAGCCTGCAGTCCCTGGCCCCTCCCAGGAGGGACCCTCGGCCTCTACCTCCACTCAGATGGAGCCCCTGGCTCCTTGTGGAGACTACCTAGCAAGACTGCAGGCAGCTGGATTTGAGGGCACTGATACCCCCTGTGGGGTATGCTCAATGGTGGAGGCCATGGAGTACCAGATTAAGGAATTCCAGGCAATGGTCTAGCGGCTGCGCTCCATTAGTGGTGCAAGGCAGGAGCTGGACCCTTACTTTCAGGGTCTCCACCCGATGGGTCATGACAGGTGGCGGAACCTAGGAACTGCCATGAAGTCCAGCCTGGAATTGCCTGGACGACTGTTGTCTCCGGCCCAAAGGGGCGCAGCACTAGAGGTACCACTCCACTGGAGCTGCACAACTGCTTTGCACCTCTCGCCTCAACGGAGCCAGCCATTCCACCAGCTCCAGTGTGTGAGGACACAGGGCCACCAGCACCTGTGCCTAGAAGAAGGTGCAGAGTTATCGTGGTGGGTGACTCCCTCCTTAGGGGGACTGAGGGAGTGATCTGTTGCCCTGACCCCCTGGCCTGTGCGGTCTGCTGCCTGCCTGGAGCTCATGTCCGGGATGTGACAGAGAGGATCCCCAAACTCATCTGGCCCTCTATTATCCCATGCTCCTCATCCATGTGGGCACCAATGACACAGCACAGAGAAGTCCGGCCCAGGTCATGCATGACTACAGGGCTCTGGGAGCTGGGCTCAAGGGCCTGGGGGCTCAGACAGTTTTCTCTTTAGTTCTCCCTGTCGCAGGGCAGGGGCTCTGGAGGGACATGTGCATTGGCAAGGTGAATAGAAGATTCTGGTGATGGTGCCATTGCAAGGAGTTTGACTTCCTCGACCACAGTCCTCACTTCAGTGAGAGTGGACTCTTGGGAAGGGATGGCTTCCACCTCACCTGGGAAGGGAAGAAGCTCTTCTCAGCCAAATGGCTGACCTTGACAGGGCTTTAAACTGAAACCGCTGGGGGATAGGCAGTCTACTAACAGTTTTAGCCCAGGCCATGTCAGCTGCACTACCAATACCTTGGGGTGCCTAAGGGATCCCACTCTGGCAACAGCCCAAGGAAGGGCCCCTCTGAACCCCTCAGGGAAGCATTGGGCTTCACATGGTAGACTTAACTGCCTGTACACAAATGCCAAGAGCTTGGGAAACAAGCATGAGGAACTGGCCCTTCTCCTATGTGATAATGACTATGAACTTGTAGGAATTATGGTGAGCTGTTGGGACTCCACCTATGATTGGGCAGTGGCAGTAGAGGGTTACACTGTGTACAGGAGAGACTGTGTGGGGAAGAGGGGTGGGGGTGTTGCTCTCTATGTCAAGGATCAGCTCACCTCCCTGCAGATTGAGTTTCCAAACCAGGAAGGGCGTCTTGAGACCCTCTGGGTCGAGATACGAGGCGAGCATAGGGAAGGTAACTTACTTGTAGGAGTCTACTATAGACCATTCCCCTCCCCCCCACAAGAGGAAGACCTCGATTGGGAATTCATTAGGGAATTGGTCGAAGCCTCATGCTCCCAATGCTTGATTGTCATGGGAGACTTCAATTTCCCTGACATCTCTTGGGATGATTGCACAGCCAAATCTGACAGGTCGTATAGTTTTCTCATATGCAGGACCCAGGAGGTCTATGGGCCAACTAGGGGAGAGGGATTGCTGGATCTGGTCCTGGCCAAAGGGGAGGACCTGGTGAGCGATCTGCAGATCGAGGGGAAGCTTGGTGACATCAATCATGAATTGGTCATCTTCTTAGTTCACTTAAGAGCAGACAAACCCCTCAGTAAAACAGAAGTCCTTAATTTGGGAAGGCCAACTTTTGCAAACTGAGAGAACTGGTCAGTCATGCAATCAGAAGCCATACCCCACCAGAAAAGGGAGTACATGAGGAATGGTCATTGCTCAAAAGCATAATCCTTGAAGCACAGGGCAAAGCCATCCCTTCTCGCAAGAAATGCAGTCAACGAGCAAGGAAGCCCCTATAGCTGAATAAGGAACTGTTAGACCTCATTAAGCTCAAAAGAGTAGCCTACACCAGCTGGAACACAGGAAGCATTACCGAAGTGGATTACTTTGCATTTGCCCATACCTCCAGAGAGCAGCGAGAAAAGCCAAAGCACAAACCAAACTTAGGCTTGCTACAGGGATCAAGGACAACAAAAAGTCCTTCTTTAGATATGTGGGAAGTAGGAAAAAGAACAAAGACAGTATTGGGCCCCTGAGATATCCAACGGGGCGCAAGGAAGGGCCAATCTCATAGTGACTTTTTCACATTGGTTTTTCACCCTCCCACAAGGATCATACTACCAGGAATGGCACAAACCAGTTTGGGAGTGGGTGACAGGCCTGAAATTGATGTGGATCAGGTGAGGGAACACCCTGAAAAACTGGACATTCACAAGTCCGCGGGCCCAGACATAATGCACCTGAGGGTCTTGAAAGAACTAGCAGACAGCATTGCATCCTTCTTGGCAGGGATATTGAAAAATCATGGCCATCAGACGAGATCCTGGATGACTGGAAAAGAGCCAACATGGTCCCTATCTACAAGAAAGGGAGGAGGGATGAGCCAGGGAACTGTAGACCTATCACTCTAATGTCTGTCCCTGAAAAAATTCTGGAGAAAATTGTCACGGGATCCATTAACACCAGACTAACAGAAGGCAAGCTTCTGAATGCCAGTCAACATGGCTTTGTGACTGGCAGGTCTTGCCTGACCAACCTCATCTCCTTCTATAACCAGGTAACATATGCCCTGGACATGATGTGGATGCCATTTATCTGGATTTCAGGAAGGCCTTTGATCTACTTCCCCATGATGTCCTTATGGTTAAGCTGGGGATCTGCTGCCTAGATCATCAAACGGTCTGATGGTTAGGCAACTGGCTATGGGGTCGGACCCAAAGAGTACTAGATGAAGAGAGCAATTCAACGTAGCACAGTGTTACCAATGGAGTCCCTCAGGGCTCGGTACTCTTTAATGTTTTCATAAACAATCTAGATTCCTGAGTCAGATGTGAACTGGCCAAGTTCGTGGATGATACCAAATTATGGGGGAGGGCCTTCACACCACAAGACAGGCTGGGGATACAGGCCGGCTTGGACGCACACTCAATGTGGGCCGGCCAAAACTGGATGGCCTTTAATACAGAGAAGTGCAAGGTGCTGCACCTCGGTAGGAAGAACCTTCAGCATTCAGGCTCAGCAGTGCTACACTTGCTAGCACCATGACCGAAAGGGACTTGGGGGTCTTGACTGACCACAAGATGAATATAAGCTACCTATATGATGTGGTGGTGGGCAAACCTAACTAAACTCTGGCGTGCATCCACCAATGCATCTCAAGCAAACCAAGGAAGTCATCTTCCCGCTTTACTCAGCCCTGGCGAGACTGCAGCGGAGTACTGCATCTAGTATTGGGCCCCCCACTTCAGGAAAGATGTGGAGAAGCTTGAGAGAGTCCAGAGGAGAGCCACTCGTATGATCCAAGGCCTGAAGGAAAGGCTGTACGAGGAGAGTCTGAGGGAAATGGGACTCTTCCGTCTGGAGAAAAGAAGACTCGGGGGGACTTAGTGGCAGCCTACAACTTCGTAAGAAGGGTACATCAGGACGTGGGAAAGCATTTGTTCACCAGAGCTCCCCAAGGGATAACAAGATCTAATGGCCATAAACTCCAGGAAGGCCAGTTTAGACCGGGTATTAGAAAAAAGTTATTTATGGTATGTGGGTCCAGGGTCTGGAACAAACTCCCCCATGGGTGGTGCAAGCACCTACTCTGGATTCCTTCAAAAAACAGCTGGATTTATTTCTTGCTGGGGTCACTTGATCCCAGCTGACTTCCTGCCTATGGCAGGGGGCTGGACCTAATGATCTCGAGGTCCCTTCAAGCCCCTAATGTCTATTAAATCTATGAAATTGGTGGTGGGGGCCATATGACAGGCCTTGTAGCCAATCAGCACTAAAAGGCAGGGCCACTGTGGCCTTGGCTAGAAGGCCACTGTGGCGGGTCTACCACAAGCACTCCCTAAACATGGCTGCTGGCCCTGGTGTCTGCCTGCAAAATCGCCCAGCTGCTGCCTCGAGTTCAGTAGACCCCTACTAACATGCCAGTTTATTCAACAATATATTATTCAGTTTACAATCAAATTAAAAAAAAAGTAACTATTAGAAGGTGCAGGTATTTGCTTGAGAATATATTTAAGTTAAAAAAAAAACTATAGCAAACTATGGAAAAATAGTCCACAGAGATTTCATAGTTAATCCTGTAGTCATTATAGTTAAATGTGTGTCTCATACAGCTTCCAAAACAAAATCTAGCCTTACCGCGCATCTTGACCATAGGTCAGTCACTTCTTCATCTGAGTTCACATGACCACACTTCAGTTAAGGTTTCCACTCAGAGCTAAAAGCAGTCTGCAGGGCAGTGGAATAGAATAGGCCTGACCAGGAGGGCTACAAGACAGCGGTGCTGCAGGAGAGAGGACGGCTTGACTGGTGGAACATCAAGTCCATTGACAAGGAGAGAGGCCGAGGAAGTGAAGAGAGATTAATGGGAACCAAGGAGAGAGTCCAATGGAGGGCACCGAAAATGTTTAGGGGGCTGGACACATGACTCCTGAGGAGAGGCTGGGGGGACTGGGCTCATTCAGTCTGAAAGAGAAAATGGAGGGGGATTTCATAGCTGCCTTTAACCAGTGAAGGGGGGTTACAGAGAGGATGGAGCAGGACTGTTCTGAGTTTTGGCAGATGACAGAACAAGGAGCAATGGTCTCAAGCTGCAGCGAGGGGAGTTTAGTTCAGATATTAGGAAAACCCTTTCTTACAAGGAGGGCAGTAAAGCACCCGAGCGGACTTCCAGGCAGGTTGTGGACTTGGAGGCTTTGAAAGCCTGGCTGGACGAAGCCCTGGCTGGGATGATGGAGGTGGCGAGGGTCGGACTCGAGCTGTCCCCAGGTCGCGCCCACCCCACTGCGAAGCGGGCTGCCCGGTGCTGCCTGTGAGAACCGCCCGGCCCCGCCCCGCCCCGCACCAGGCGGCTTTCAAGTGCGGGTGGCCCCGGGCCCCCCCGGACCGGATCAGGAGATGCCAAAACGACAAAACGACGTGGCCTCCTTGGGCACTTCCCCCGTGACACGTGTGTGACCCCATGCTGCGCGGGGCCGGCCTTCCCGCGGCGGCGCTCTCCGCTCCGGCCTCCTGCTGCGCGCCGCACCACCCCTCCCCCCGGCCGCCTGTGTTTGCCGGATCGCCTGGCAACGCGGCCGTTGCCGGGGC
>NW_017728886.1:27980756-27985158 GCF_001723895.1 Crocodylus porosus
GGGCCCGGCTCCTTCTCCCTTGCCCTTGCCCCGCGTGGCCCCGTCCCTCTCCCCCACCCTTGTGTTGTTAGATTGGGGGGGGCGCGCGCTCTGCTTTCCCCATGCGCGTGCATGTGTGTCCGTGTGCACACGTGCGCGCGCGTGTGTACTCTGTTTTGTTTGCAGAGTGTATATATGCTCTGCTTTCCACTATCTGCGTGTGTATGTGCACCTGTGTGTATGTTCTGCTTCCCACTGTGTCCACGTGGGTGTGCACGCTCTATTTTCATTGTGCGTGTGTGCGCGGTCTACTTCCTACTGTGTGGGTGCACATGGGCACGCTCTTCTTTCCACTGTGTGTGCGTTTGCACATGCACGTGTGTACGGCATGCTTCCCACTGTGTACATGTGGGTGTGCATGCTCTGCTTTTCATTTGTGTGTGTGCATGTGTACGCTCTGCTTTCCACTTCTTTTGCCAAGTTTCCTAACATAAGTTGTAATAGACTGAGAAGCAACTGCTAATTCCACTGCAAACATCATAAAACTCATTTTGTTCATTAAGAATCCCTAGTCTTCCTTATTCCTTTACATACATTTGCAGCCCCAACCTCCACCATGGCTGATGTAACTCCCTTGAAATAAATAATTTAAAATATGCTTATTTCCCACTGTTAAATCTATAGATTGAATTTCAGATCTCACATAATTTATCCTTTAAATGTGTTTATTTGCTTAAGGAGACAGCCTTGATATTAGTTGGTGCCATGGGAGTGACACTGACCAGAGCAGCGCAGTGGACCTCTGCTGGTTCTGGACCGGGTACATTGGAAATCACCCCTTTGAATGAATCTCTCCTAAATGAAATTATTAAGTTTACAGAGGGCTTCTGCTCTAGACATCCTCAAGAAGCAGCATTTGTCTTCAGAGAGCCACTTGAATGGAAAACACACTTGGATTATTCAGTATTTGAGTCAGGTTATGAAATCAGGTAAGTCTGAATGACAGTGCTTTTTGGAGCATATATTAAACATGAGCTACAAAGTAAAAGGAAAAAAGTGCTCAGTTCCCATAAAGAATGTCCTGTTTTTGTATTTTATTTTTTTCTGAACACATTTTCACAGTGAAAACTGTAGGTTTAGATTGTAACCCTTATCTTTGAGCACTCTGGAAGTACAGGCAGTCCTCGACTTACGTTTCAAGTTACAATGTTTCACACTTACAACGTTTATATATTAACATCCTGTTTTATGATGTCAGTTTCGACTTACAATGCTTCATCCAATGCAACGCCACGCCATGCCAGCAAACAAGTTCACTGCATCACTAATTTCCCTGGAGAACATCTGTCCAAACTTCCTTGGACGCTTTCTTTAAGAAAGCAGAGAAGACTGTAGCCAAGAACCCTTCAAAAAGTCCAACCAAGAGCTTTTCAAAAAGTCCAGCAAAGTCACCTCAAAGAAGTCCTTCCAAATCAATATGATTGCTATTTACAATATAAACACATTAATGTTTATATTAATGTTACTCATCTATAATTGATCAAGTACAAAATTCCAGGGTATTTTTGGCAAAAATAGGGTATCGGGCCTTGGTTCAGGACCCAATCCCCCATTTATAATGTTGTTTCTTATGAGAAAATTGGTTCTGAGTTACGATGTTTTGACTTAAGATGCAGTTTTCAGGAACTAATTGTATTGTAAGTCCGAGGACTGCCTGTATTTGTATTAGTATTTTCTATGGGACATTACATCACAGCTATATATAATCTCTGATATTTTCCTCAAGTGAGAAGGCATACTTGCCTGCTACAGGAATTCTCATGCCACATGTGTAGTACTGGTGCAGCCCTGCCAGTGCCAGCAGTAATGGAAGTGCTAATATAAACCAAGACAAATGTTTTCCAGTTGTATGATCTAACCTTGATGTTAAACAAACATTGCAAGTCCTGCTATAGTTGTACCAACTGAGTCTCGAATTATGTCAGTATATAATTTTGTGGGTGCACCCAGTATTGTTAGAGTTCAAGGGTGCCTACACATGAGCACAGAGACTGCTCCAGTGCGCTGGAATTCCTCTCTGGCATACTGGATTAATTGAGTCTGCTGTAGCGTGGCAATTGCCATGCTTCAGCAGCCTCCTGAGTCTCATGTATCAGTGTCCCCATGCTTAAAAATGGCAGTGTGGTCACTTTACCTAAAGCTCATCGAATCGCTTTAGATCAGGTTTCCCCGCTGCCATTTTTAAGTGCAGGATGCTGATACATGAGACACAGTGGCACTTTAATTAGAGTGAATCTCAGAGCCACTCTAATTAAAGCACTGCCCCTCCCACCTCCAGAGCACGTATCAAAGTAGGCTATAAACAGATATTGCATTTGGTGTGGGTCTGGTGGTGCTGCAACTTTTCCCACAATGGAGAAGTTGCAGAACTAGTATGTTCACACATCAGCTATCAAAGCAGGTTTAAAGAATAGCTGAATGGACCATTGCTCTGTCATCAGCAGGTGACCTGAGTGAGCACACATACCAGTTTATCTGGTGGTAGTCAAGTGTCTGTATATCTCCCAACTCTTCCAGCCCACTGATTGATCAAATTGCGGCGGCACGTGACATTGCGTGACTCTTAGGGCACCTGCAGCAGGGAGCAAAGCCCAGTGTGCAGCGGCAGCTACCTCCGCCCTATGCACAGATCGGGGGGCACGTGCCCCCCAGGACTCTGCCAGGGTGTGCACAGAAGCGGGAGCCCCCAACTCCCCTGGACGAGTTGGGCCCAGGCTCCAATTGTCCCACCACCCGGCCCAGCCGGGGCCCCACTCACCCCAGCCCCTGCTCCTGCCTGTGCCCCATTCCTTCCCTCACCGTGGGGGCCACAATCTGCCCCAGTCCCTTCCCCTTCCCCTTCCCTTTCCCCTTCCCCTTCCCCTTCACAAAATAGATTACTTGCCTGCCGTGTTGGGCAGGCAGTCATCCAAAAGCCGGGCTGTTGTCCTGGCTGCATGCGTACCCCTCCCCACCCTTGCTGCCCGTAACCCATGGCTGCGCTGCCTTGTGGCGCTACCTGCTGCCCCACATTAGCCCTGGTCCTCTGCCGCCTATAGTCAGAGATCTAAAAGCTACTTTATTTCTAATTTGTTTACTCACTCAAAATGCTTCGCCTATACAGTATCTATCCCTAATGCGTTGTTTACGAAGGGGCTGATGGTCATTCCTGCTACTTTCTCAGGCAGGAGGCTAAGTTAAGCCAGTAAAACTGAATGACTGTGAATGCAAGGTAGGGAACTTAGCATCTGGACATGAAGCTAAAACTGGTACCTTATATTGAACTCCAGGTCTGAGCATAGGGCTTGAAGGGAGGACTGTCACTATTTCTGTGCACTAAATGCATTGTGTTTTTGGCAGGAGTTGGCAGAGGTGATTAACTTAAATGGCATCAATTACCACATACCTGAAACTGGACTTACAACACGATGACAGTTAAAGATCACATAGTGATCATTAAAGACACCCCTCTGTGACAGGAAGTTCCTGTCACTCTAAGAGGAAAAAACTTTGTAGTTAGGACCCAGGACAGCTAAATGGAAGCCAGCTGTGAGGGCCAGGCAGCCAGGAATCACTGCTGCCTAGGCAGGGATCTACATAATGAGAAAAGTGGAATACCTGCAAGCAATCAAGGGACTACTACATTCAAGGGACTACTCCATAGAACAGGCTGACTGTAGGTGAGCACCCAAGAGGGGTGAACATATAGCCCGGGAGTGCAAGAACCAGGGTCAGGAACCTGTAGCCCAAGATGGATAAACTCCTAGCCCAGGAGGGTCAGGGGGCCATAGTCCAAGGAGGGGAGATATCAGCCCAGAAGGGCAGGGGCCAGGGACCCAGCTGCCCAGAAAGATGAATTCTGGGGTCAGGAGACCACAGCAAGAGACACAAGGGCCAGAATGGCCCAAAGAGACAGAAGGGTATTGAGTCAAACCTGGAGGCATGGGCACAGCTGTAGGGGAGGTCAGAAGCCTCCACAGTGGCCTCACACTTACCATCCCTGGGATCTGTCCTGACCATATTGATGAATGTGAAGATGGGGGAGAGCTCCTCATAGTGGGTCCACAGGACCCTGCATATGCTTGACATGTGGTTGCTGTCTCATGCCTTCACAAACTTATGCCTTTGTACCTTGCACTTGGACTTGCATTGAGTCTAGTCAAGGTCATAAACCCAAGTTGCCATTTTCTTGGTGATTTGCTGACAGGCCATCTTATTATTGTGGCTTGAATGAAGTGCTCTCTGATTCTCAATCTTGCCCCAGTTGACAATTAGATCAGCTACCTCCTCCTTGGTCCAGTTGCTGCTGTGCTTGTTTAGGGTACTGGACTTGTTTCATAGATTTCATAGACATGACCTCGGAAGATCATCGAGTCCAGCCCCC
>NW_017728886.1:27985169-27986300 GCF_001723895.1 Crocodylus porosus
TAAACCTATCCTCCCTCAGCTTGTGGCCATTGTTCCTGGTGACTCCAAGGGGGGCCCTGGTGAACAGACTTTCCCCGAGTCCCTGCTGCTGGCCCTTGATAAAGTTGTAGGCAGGCACAAGATCCCCCCTCAGTCTCCTCTTGCAGAGACTGAAGCGATTCAGGTCCCTCAGCCTCTCCTCATTGGGCTGGCCACAGAGGCCCTCAACCATATGAGAGGCCCTCTTCTGGACCCTCTCCAGGTTCTCCACGTCCTTCTTGAAGTGCGACACCCAGAACTGAACACAATACTCCAGCTACGGCCTGACCAGCACCGCATAGAGGGGGAGCAAAACCTCTCTGGACCTGTTCGTGATGCCCCTGTTGATGTATGACAGGGTGCGGCTGGCTCTGCCTATTGCTTTGCTGCATTGGCGACTCATATTCATCCTGGAGTCAATCCTGACTCCAAGATCCCTCTCTGCCTCTGTGCTGTTGAGAGGGTCAGCCCCTAACCTATAACCATAATGCTGGTTCCCTCTCCTCAAGTGCAGCACCCTGTACTTGTCCTTGTTGAACCGCATCCTGTTCAGATCCGCCCACTTCTCTAACCTATCCAGGTCTGCCTGGATGCGTTCCCTGCCTGCCAGTGTATTCACTTTACCCCACAGTTTGATGTCATCAGTGAACTTGAACAGGGTGCTTTCCACACCCTCGTCCAGGTTGCTAATGAAGATTTTGAACAGCACCGCCCAAGCACCAAGCCCTGGGGGACTCCGCTGCCCACACCCTCCCAGGACAACATCGACCTGTCCACCAGCACCCTCTGGGTTCGCCCCTGGAGCCAGTTTGCCACCCATGTGACTGTGCATTCGTCGATGCCACAGTCCCTCAGCTTGCCCACCAGAATTGGGTAGAACACTGTGTTGAAGGCCTTCTGGAAGTCCAACAAGATGACATCGACTTCCTCCTTCACATCTAAGCTCTTTGTTACCTGATCATAGAAAGAGACCAGGTTAGTCAGGCAGGATCAGCCTTGCATGAACCCATGCTGGTTACCCCTCAACATCACTTCCCCTGCAGGGCTCTCACAAATGTGGCCCTTGATAATTTTTTCAAAGACCTTCCCCAGGATAGAAGTGAGGCTGACTGG
>NW_017728886.1:27986400-28058570 GCF_001723895.1 Crocodylus porosus
ATCTGGCTGAGAAGAGCCTCCTCCCCAGGGGAGAGAGGTGGAGGCCATCTCTTCCCAGCAGCTCACTGCCTCTCTCACCAAAGAGCGAGCTGTGGTTATGGAAGCCAAAGCCTTCCTGATGACACCAGAGCCGCAGTCTTTGGTTGACTACATGGATCCTCCTCATCTTCCTCAGCCCATAGTCCAAGACTGGGAAGATCGAAGAAAACACCACCTGTGCCCCCAGGCCCTTTAGCCCTGCTCCCAAATCCCTATAGCACCTCATGACCTGGCTGGGAGTGCTCCGAGCCATGTCATTGGTGCCCACATGAATAAGGAGCATAGGATAGTGGTTTGTGGGCTGGAGGAGCTTTGGGATCTTCTCCGCAATGTCCTGGATGCGGGCCCCCGGGAAGCAGCAGACTTCCTGGGCTAAGTCAGGGCGGCAGATTGCCCCCTCAGTCTCCCTCAGGATGGAGTCTCCCACAACAAACACCTTACTTTTTGTCTTGGGGAGAGCGGGGGCGGTAGCTGCAGTTGAGCCTGTGTTGCCTGAGGGAGCTGGCAACTCAGTAGGCTCTGCTGGAGCAGGAAGAGGTGTGTACCTGTTGCTAAGCTCCGGCGGGGCAGGGCCCTTGGTGCGGCGGGCCTTGGGGCCCTTGACCAACTTGGTCCATTCCTTTGACTGGACAGAGTGGGAGGTCCCGGAGTCCTCCTTTGTCCTGGAGGGAGATGGTGGTCTACCCTCCAGCTTCTGGGGGGGAAGGGCCTGGCAGTAGGAGTTGATCTCCTGCTCACAGTCCCTGATGGCACGCAGTCTCTGGACTGTGGCCTGGAGCTCCTCCAGCTGGTGTGCCAGAGACCCCAAAAGGGAGCAGACCCCTACATGGGGAGGTGGCCATGCTTCTGGGCCCCAGAGCCTGAAAAAGGGAGAGGCAGCCCGCACAGCCGCCAGCCAGGGGCTCCGTCTGTGTGGAGCCCTGAACCATGGGCTCCGTCTGGGTGGCCGTCTCTGAGGTGCCCAAGGGGTGGGGGGGGGCGCAGAGCCTGAGGGGACCCTTGGGGTGCGACACGTGCCCATCCATGTCATGCCTCTGGTAGGCTGGCTATGACTGCGACTGTCTACCCTGGGGGGTTCGCAGGCAGGGTCTCGGGCCCTCCCACACGCCCTCCTGCGCAAACTCCATGCTAACTCACGCGCCGGCAGGCAAGAGCACCTGTTTGTACAGCCTGTTCGCATGGCTTCGGTTGCATGGCTCCCTGGGGGGCTGGGTGAAGTAGGGGCCTGGGCGGGGCTTGACCCAGCCTGGCTCCATGCAGCCACCTCCTCCCACTCAGTGAGGGGTTAACCCCCTCATACCATGGGCCCCGCTTGCCTCTGGCTGTGCGGGGGGTTGGCGGGGGGGCTCCATGGCTGTTGGGGGGTGTCTGTGGGGCTTCAGGAGAGCAGGGGCGCGGTGTGCTTTCACCTGCGCGTCTCTCGCTGCTCCGGAGGATGGAGGGCCTGTGGTGGAGAAAGAATTGATGGGTGTGTAGGGGTACAGAGGTCGTGGATGGGTCAAAAGGATTTTGGAGGTTCCTAGATAGGTATGTAAAGGAACAGAAATTATGGCTAGGTCTGACGGGTCCTGGAGGTTCTCAGTGGTTGGTGATGTTCAGAGGATGCAGAGTCCAATGCTTGTCCTGTTTGGGTGGCAAGCACAAAATGCCTAGCATGTTGCACTGCAACACAATTAATAGATAGGAGGTGGTCAACTGGGGCCTGATACCTCTGGGCAGTAGAGTTCTGCAGTCAAGGCCAGAGTTCAAAAGGCAAGGGCAGATCTTGCGGGGGTGCACTGGTACATATGAACCCTCCCTTTGATTCATGGTCCATCCAAAGTTTAAAAGCAACTCCTTGGCAGTGGTAGCAGGATTTCTAGTTGGGCAGTCCTGAGAGAGTCAATTGACTTTATGGCTTATTATATTCTTCCTAATCCCTTCTAAACTCTTAATTCCACAGGTGTTAATAACTCTCTCTTTTTTTTAAGGGTCCTGATATTCTACCAATTAAGCTATCCTTTGTTCCACATTTATGAAGCTCCTATTTTACAGCCCTGCAGATTGCTTTTAACACATTCCTATTAAGTTATATTTGTTTTTGCTTCAATACAGCCCTAGACCCCAAGCATACTAGTAAAGTTACCGCTTTATTTCTAACTGAAGAAAACCATGTTGTTTCATATGTGATGATGCACCTCACCATCTGCATCCCTCTTTTCAAAATTCTAGATCTGCCCATGTCAAGAGGGGGCAGGGTTGGGGCTGAAGCAGTGCATTATGGTATGCCTAGAGGACTGATTGGTCTGTAAACCCTATGAGAATATCACAGGATAACCATGGAGACATCTACCATGATAACAGAGGACGAGCTGTTAGTAGGTCTTGTTGCACAAACATTTTGGGGGATTTGTCCCATGACAAGCAGCAAGGACACCTGTATGCTTGCACTATGTCCTGCATTAAAAAATGTTCTGCCATGACAAGGGTGACTTCAGTTCTCAGATAGAGGAATGAGATGTTTTCAGGTCTGAAGGACCAAGTGGGATGTGCCCTAGAGTACTCAAGGAATTGGCTGAGGGAATTTCAGA
This sequence comes from Crocodylus porosus, assembly GCF_001723895.1. NCBI lineage: Eukaryota > Metazoa > Chordata > Crocodylia > Crocodylidae > Crocodylus > Crocodylus porosus. The sequence goes on from NW_017728886.1 coordinate 27,989,010, forward strand.
GCCATTAGCTGTTATCTTTGAGAACTTGTAGAGGTTAGGTGAGGTCCCAGGTGACTGGAAAATGGCAAATACAGTGCCCATCTTTAAGAAAGGGAATTACAACCAGTCAATCTGATCTTGATACTTGTTGTGGCACCCCGGTTGAGAATCACTGCCACAGTGATTCATGTGCATGTTCTTGAATGCTGGTGTCCCTGGGAACTATAGTTCTGAATTTCCTAATAATTGTGTATTTCAGTTGTCAGCTTTAACATATTTATATATATATTTGCTAAATTTGTTTGATAAGGGACATCAACTAAACATTTCCTTTAGGATAACATTCACTACAAGCCAGCATAGTTTATTAGTATTTAGAAAAGAGAGTCAAGTCAGGAGAAATACATTTTATTTTTGTTTCTTCCACCATCTGGCTTGTAATGTTGTGCAAAACTTCTGTGTTTCAGAGTTTCAAACTAACTTTTTAAAGTATCTTTGAGCAACTTGGTTGTGAACTGCAACAGAAGTATAAAGGGTTTTTTTTCTAGCTCTCTATTCACTGGAGAACTCTTCTCCTAGAGCTTTCTCAGGCCAGACCTTTTCAGTCCTCTCTGTAAAAGTCCTAACACTAGCTTTCTTTGAGAATCCTTTTTTCCCTGTGCCAATAATCTGCTTTAGATATCTGACTGTGAAACTTGGGAGTTACTTGCATGATTTCTTATGTCATCCTTACCATTTTCTGTGATTTTTGATTGGGAATGGGTCAACCCTACTTCAACACCTGCAGAAATACACAGGCACCTAGGATCATTAAGTGCTTCCATTTGGACCCAAAAAATTCCTCGGGGATCTAAACTGAGATTAGTGCTACATTCAGAAGTGATCCAGATCAAGTAGTTAGAAACCTAATTTCCATCAAGTTTCATTGCAATCTATGTTAGAGCCTGGAAGAGCCTAAACTGTGCCTAAGTCTCCTATATATTATATGTGCATGAGATGTGTCATGGCTAACATCTCATTAATACCAACAACGTTGGTACTGTTGGCATCTGTAATCACTCGCAAATGCAACAGTGATGGTAGTGTCTATCATTCAAACAATTATGGCTAGATCACTTGCCAAGAAATTGAACCCTAAACACTAGCAGTTCTGTAGGAATGGATATGGAGTGTATAATGGATTATAAACTGAACACAAACCAACAATGCCATATTCTGGTGAAAAAAGCAAACACCATGCTGAAGTGTATAAATATTGTCATATGTTAAATGTGATAACATCCTTGCACTCTATTCAGTGAGGCCTCAACTGGAATGCTGTGTACAGTTTTGGAAACCATACTTCATGAAAGATGTTTACCAACTAGAGCAAGTCCAGAAGAGAGCAACAAACATGACCTATCAGGAAAGAGTGGAGAGCTGACTTAGTCTAGTCCAGTGAACAAAAGAATTAGGGGAGATCTTACAACAGTCTTTTAATATGTAAAAGGTTACTGCAAAGAAAGGCATAGATTCTTTTTCATGTCCGTGAGAATAAGACTAAAAGAATGTGCTTCAATTGCAAAGGAGTTTTAAGTTAGCCTTTGGAAATTATTTTCTGTCTGTAAGGATATCTGTAAGCACTAGAATAGATTACTTAAGAGAAATTATGGAATCTCCATGGCTGAAGGTTTTTAAGAATAGGCAAAACAGCTACCCATCTGGATCAATGTAGTCGATCCTTTCTTGTGGTGATCTCTCAAGGTCCTTTCCAGCCCTATTTTCTGTGATTTATATGAAATATATGATTTCATCAGCAATTTCTTCTCTTAACTGAAACAACTTGCAGGATTCTGATTTTGGCTAGCTGCTTGTGTCAGAAGGGGTAATGCTGCTGTCAGGGGTGGAATCCAGTTTCCAAGAACAGAAATCATGAGCTGGTATTTCTGTGAAGCTAAGATGGAACAAATGATGGCACTGCTTGCAAAAATTAAGGATGGTCAAAAGGAATTGAAGCAAGATGTAAAACAGGAGCTGGAGGGTTTGCAAAAGGAATTTTAACAAGATCTAAAGGAACAGTTGAAGACTTCATAACAAGATTAAAACAAGAACTAAAACAGGAGCTGGAGTCTTCACAAAAGGAATTAAAGCAGCATCTGGAGATTTCCAAGCAAGGGCTGAGAAATAGCTTGCAGGCAGTGGTGAAATCTCTGTTGAAGAAACAAATACAAAATATCTGGAGCAACTGTGAAGGTCAGCTACAAGAGTTTCAGTCTGCAATGACTGGAGATTGCCAACAATCTGAATGCCATAGAGAGTTTCTCCTTGAAATAGTGGAGAGCAAATGAGTTTGGAACTTTCTAACAAAGATAAACTCTAACAAGGACTTTGAGGGTAATTCAAAAAGTCATAGACCACAGTGTCTCATGCTTATAAAGGAAAAGGGGGGGTTCTAATTAATGTATTATGTAATTGAAGAAGTATAACAGATACATTCAATTTGTAGAATGAGAGGAATTGACAATAATACAAGAACTGAGTGAAACAGCTAAATTAAATTCTAGTGCTGTGGAAAAATTGGCATGGGAAGAAGAACAAAAGGATCTAAACCATTTTGCTTGCATAGAAACTTTATAATTGACAAGTGGAAGCTTACAACTTTGTCAGAGAGAACTTGAAGATAGCTCAAAGGTATATGATATAAAGTCATGATTTAAAAGTATCGTGTAGTTCCTTAATTATAGGCAGAAGATGGGCTGCAGACTGGAGTGCTAAACTAGGTAGGTCTTGGGAAGGGTCCTTGCATGGTACTGATGCAATGCAAGAAACAGAGGATATAGTTGGGTCTCAGCTGTAAACACAGTATTATCTGTAAGGATGAACTAAAGCTGTATTGGGTGACAGGATTTAAGCATGGCTGCCTTCCACGCCAAAACTGGGAAAGTAGCTTGGCAGCTGGATCTAGAAAAATTGCCATAGGGTTGAACAGACATTATTACAGAGCAGGCATGTATGCTTTCTCTTGCGTTCAGGAAGACAGGATTTTATATACAGTATACTTTGTAAATAAAAAGAGCACATCAAAGAAACCTTAAACTCTGGCACAATTTTTTCTCCTACCTGGAACAAACTACAGGACTGGGGGTTACAGTGGACAATCAGCTGGATTTTTATTAACAGTGTGCCTTTTCTGCTAAGAAAGCTAACAGCAGACTGGGTTGCATTAGTGGGAGCGTTGCCAGCAGATAGAGGGAAGTAATTTTTCTCCTCTATTCTGCTCTGGTGAGACCGCGTCTAGAGTACTGTGTCCAGTTCTGGGCCCTCCATTACAGAAAAGATGTGTACAAGTTGGAAAGTGTCCAGCAGAGGGCAATAAAAATGGTTAGGGTCATGGCTGGGGCACATGATTTATGAGAAGAGGCTGAGGGAACTGGGTTTATATAATCTGCAGAAGAGAAGACTGATAGCAGCCTTCAACTATCTAAAGGGCGGTTCCAAAGAGGAAGGGACTAGCTTGTTCTCTTAAAATTTGCCATTAATAAGTGCCCTCCCTTAACAAAGATATTATTTTATTCTTCTAGTGAAAGAACTGTTCAGTCTGAAGACAAAGACAAGGATGGTCAACCACTGCTTCTCCTCACTGCATCAACCATTAGAGTCCGCAGTTTTGGCGAGCTGTCTCGTTTGCTATCTGTAGCTACAGAAAAAAAATTAAAGGAAGCTCAAGCATGCCTTGAAGGTTTTACAATTTTATTATATTCTTTTTTAAGTGTAAATTTCCAAAAATGAAAGGCAGGGAAGAACAGATATACTAATTTCAATTATATGAGGAGATTTGTGGTTCTGGGGAATTAGTTAGGGAATGAATCAGAATTAGTTAGTTCTGATTCATTGCATCAGTAAGTTTCTATTTTGAAAACATTTTCAGAGAATTCAGTAGTACAGAGATCTAATTTTTACATCTTGATCTATTGATACAGAGAGCAGCAGAGAGCATGATCAAGTCTGCACAGAGTGCCTCTTCAGAGGCCATTTAATTTTTTTCTTCCTTCTCATGTTAACTTAAGTTTAATTAATTTATTGAAGTCAGTCTGTTAATTTTATAAGACATTTTCCAGATCTTTTCAACAAAGGCTTTTAGAATTTCTGTAGCAGTACCACTGTTGTACTATATTTAGTTCCTGGTTTTCAAACTGTGACTAAACAGCATCATCATGAATGAAATTAGACACCTGTGGGGATGTCAATTTTGAATACTGTTTAGTGATAATATTGGAAGAAATTAAAGACTTGCAGAAGCATTCACAGATAGATGGGGCCTGATTTGTAGAAAGGACAATAGGAGTTCATAAAAGCAGCTGATATATCATTGTATCACTAGTCACCAAAAAGGACAGCTGGGACTCTTGAGGAAGTGATAACTGGGCCTTTTATGAGGCCACTGGGAAAGTTGCCAGCTTTCTTTTAAAATATTGTATAAACCATAGTTCCAATGATAACAGTACCATCACAATCACTTCCCAATGATTAAGCCTACTGATTTCATATTTTAATGATCATCCAGATATATGATCCCTAAAGGTAAATATTTATCAAAGAAAGACTTTATTATTTACCTCTTGGTTCAGTAACTCTTCCTATTTTAAATCTTTGTGTTTATTGAAGAAGGCAATTCCTGTTTGTTATTTAAGGGGTTGTTTACCCGAATTTTGTTTTCATATTTTAAAAAACTGCTGTATAAGTACATTTCACATCAGACAAGGGATATGAAATCATTTAATCCAGCAGGATGAAACAGAAACATATGAAAATACCTACTGTACAGAGGTGTAGATTGTATCTGTGTTGGTCTAAGGACATAGGCAGACAAAATTCTTTGGGTGAATCTGGTATCTTTCATTAGACCAACTTAAATAGTTGGAAAAAAATTTCTTAGCAAGCTTTTGGAGTAAAAACCCTTTGTTAGGCTGAGGAAACTGCAGATGTTTCCTCAGCCTGGTGAAGGGTTTTTAAACCCAAAAGCTTGCTAAGAACATTTTTTCCAACTATTTAAGTTGGTCTAATAAAAGATACCAGATTTACCCAAAGAACCTTGTCTGCCCACTGTACAGAGGTGCATACTATCTTTTCAATACCATATATTTGTTCATGCTATAAATTTACAGTATTAGAACAGTGTTCAAATCCTTATGTAATTACATTATTTAAAACCTTCTACAATCAATTTCCAAGTATCGCATTTCTTGTTTATAGCCAACAGAGATCCTATAGTGAAAATTCTTGGTCCTGGATATGGAACTGTTGAGGGAGAAGATATGTCTATGCTGCGCTTGCTGGAAAAAGTGAAGAAAGATGATGATCCTGAAACAGAGATTAAAATGAAAATCTCTCTTCTTCTTCAACAGCTGGATATGCAATTGCTTAACAGTTCTTTAAAACATATTTCACGGTAAGTGAATTTCAAATGGAGCTTTGCGCATTTTTAGCCAGTAGATTTTTGTTTTGTTTTTAAATTAAATTCATTTTAACCCAAAACATATGCTTTCTGTGTGATATAAAGAAATCACTGAAGTAAAAACAAAGGTATGAAAATAATCTTTATTAAAACCAGGAAAAGTTACAGAAATGAAAGATATTTTCTAGAGATTTCACTATGTATGTATATGTGTTTGCATATCTTTGCAAGTACTTCACATGTTTTATATTTTGAAAGAAACTCAAAATACCTTGTATAAATAATTGTAATTAAAACATTTTCATAGAGTTGTTTATTTAATAGTGGAAAACCATAAGATTGCATTTAATTTGCCAATTAGTAGTATGAATTACATATTAACTGTAAAACTAAAAGTTCACTAAACTAAAATGGGAAGCAGGCCCATTTTTAGATTTTTATTCCTACAACTCAGAAACTTATTTTACAAGGAAAGAGACAAAATCCCATTATATCACCTTCTAAATATTTTAAATATTCTTTCTGTTTGTTAGTTTTTAGAACATTTTTTGTTACTTACAGAGAGGTGAGATTAACTCCAACTTCTGTAAAAAATGAGGTGGAACTACTCAAGCATTTCTCTGGGAAACGAGAAGATACAGTACTGGAATCTCTTGAATATACATCAGGTTCAGATTCTACTATTGATGTTTTACCCTTTAAACATGAAAAAATGGATTTTACTATGAATATGTTAAACTAAGTTTAGTAGCTCTGATTTAAAGTATATTTAAAAAATAAGGAGAACAAGATATACGTACCGATATAAAGTGTGAGTCTTCAACTTTTACTTAAATATGTAATCTTTATTTATAAATAGTCCCACTGAAATTAATGGAAGTAATTAAAGACCTGATCCTTAAGGCATTGAACCTGTGCTTAAGTGCATTGTTTGATCAGGCCAGACCATTCAGTATCTTACAAAATCAAATCATAAATGAATATGAATTATTCACATGAGGAAGGGTATGGTTTTGGGACCTTCATGTGTATGAAAGTTATCATTTAAAATCTGTTCAAGCCTAACTATTAGAAATCACTGCATCTTTTTAAAAGCAGATGAAAACGCTGTCTGTAATTGGTTTCAGATTATGAATTTTCCAATGGGTGCCGAGCCCCACCTTGGAGACAAGTACATGGAGAAATTTGTTATTTGATTGTTAAACCGCATGACACCAATCCTTTGTTCATCACTTGCAGCACAGCAGGAGTGTTTCTAAATGGGGTAAGCAATAATAAAAGCTTTTACCTGGAATTATAGACAATTGTGCATGTGATGAAATGGAAGATTTAAAGTAGCAGTATTTACCCTTTAAGACCTGCAGAGTTATGCTAGTGACAGTGCAGAGAAAGACAAAGCATTCAAGTCATTGTATTCTCTCTTTTTTATTTGAATGCATGTATTATTTTGTGGTATGTGCATATGTTCCAGACACCCAAGATTTGAGATTTTTGTTAGCTGTTGTCTGCTTTGATTCCTGTGTGTGTGCCCTAAACCTCCAAGTGTATTCTTCTAGTGGTATAAAAAGTAGTATAAAATGCAATGTGAAACCACTCCAATTCTCTTCTGGGTCCTGACTGAGATAAAGTATCAATAACCGTCTTAGTACCACTGTCCACAACTGCCTTCACTTGATATATTCTCTTTATAGCTTGTAAACAGTTTTTTCTACTTGTTATATTTAGTTTTTAATATAGGTTTAGAGGGTCTGTGATAGCTTGTGGGGGAAAATAAGGACATTTCCCCCCCTTTCTGTTCTCTTTTTGTTGCTTCCTTCTTTAAAAATGGGATTTTTTATACCTAAATAAAAACATTTAAATCTATTAGTGCTCCTTTCTTTTAAACGGTGACCTTGACACCAGTTTTGGGGAGGCTTGTAATCCCCTAAAGTGCAACATCCTCAAGTTACTTTACACAAGGGTTTAAAAAAAAATTGAAGGAAATTCAAATAGGAAACTAGGAATCTTTGGCTTTGTTAGGTGCCAGTGAATGTTCCCTCAAGCCACTGTCAAAGAAACTCCGCTCTCACAGGTGAGAGAGTAAGAGATATGCCTATTTGTCTGGGAAGGTAAAGAAGGGTAATTTGCTTTGCCAAACTTCTTAAAAAAAGATGGTCTATTTCCCTGTGCTGCTCTAAGCCTCAGTACAGATACCTGGGAAACAGGTCGCTGATTTAGGACCTTTGGTGTGAACTAATATGGTGTCATTGGTCTGGGTACAATGAGGACTGCCTCTATACTTCTCTCTGTTTTACCAGTTCAGTTCATAGTAACAGGTGATTTAACAGTTGCCAATTGAACAGAATCCTCTTTCCTCTCTGGAGGTATTCATCTGGTACTGAGATGAAAGACTTGCACCTCCATATTTATCTCCAGGACTGTCTATGACCAGAGAAGAATTTTATCTAATCCTGTATCTATGGCTCCTCTGTTATAATCGGGTGTTTTACTTACCATTTGCCTCACCAGTTAGTGGCAGACTAATCTCTCTTTTCTAACATGCTCTCCTCAGCTAAGCCCAGAGATGAGACCTACAGTGTCATACCATTCTAGGCATACAGAATGCCTTTAGGGACTGCTTACCAGTCCTTTATGTTGTGGTATGCTTCCATTTGGGGTCTGCCTTCATTCACTTATACTGGGTAATGGCCTTACTGCAATTCATGGTAACTATGGGTTCTAACTAGAGGTTGCCAAACTCAATATGCTAACAGTCATACATCTAATTTAGAAGCAGCAGCCAGATGAAGAAGAGCTCCAAGAACAGGAGGGTGTTTCTCTGTTTGCCATCTTTCATCATTCTGACTAGAAGTAGATGTGGCACTGACTCATCTTCAGTTCCTGATGATTTCAGACCATTGCTGGAGCTGATTAAAATATTTATAGTCTCTGCAGTTTCCTCTGCAGAAGATTCACAAAACACCACGCAAATAAATAAATATTTCCCATGCTTTTGTGCCAAGCAAGCTCATCCTTCCTGTAGACAAAAAGCTTCTCAAACTTGCTTAATACTGTGTGGCAGACTCTACTTTAAAAAAGCACATAAAATAATAGTTTATTCCACCTGGAGGAGGAGAATAGTTACATTCACATCATGGGCAAATAGTAATTTCCTTGCACTTACTCAGAACCAATTGTTTTGGATTATGTTGGCTAGCAAAGCAACAGCTTAGGACAGAACCAAAGTAGGTACAGCTCTGTCTTCTCAACTATGTACAAAAGCAATAAGAATATGAAATTGGCATATGCACCGTCTGATTATTGTAACAGCAGTTCACATGCCAGGTTTCAAAATGTTTTCACCGATGGTCTAAGCAGACATGTTTTTTGACCCATTTTAATACAAGGATCTCACATGTGGGTTTCATGACTTATTACAGTTTATACTGCAGTTGATATTCCAGTGCCAGTTATGTATCTGTACATCTACGTGCAACTTGCTGGAACAAGAAATGTCATAGTGTTTGCTTTCAGATATGATTAATCTCAGTCATGCCTTCCTGGGTCAATGGTCAGGTCAGTTAATGTAGACATTTTCATCTGTGCCAGAGAATTCTGAGAAAAATCAGGACAGTAATAATCATTATAATAATTTCCAGATAACTAAGGGATTTTTGGTTTCCACAACTTAATCAGTTCTCCCACAATGCATCTTTTCCCACCTGCTTCTTAAACTGGTGATGCTTCTGACTCAAGACAAAGATTCAGTATATCATCCCAATTGTCTTTTGCTTCATCCAGTAGAATGGTATTTGAATGGATGTCAGATTTAGAAAAACTCATGCTCCTTGCAAGTTCAGTCCATTTTATTTAGCAGCATGAAGAAAGCTACAAGAACAATGTACATATCAAACTAGAAGAAAAGATTCCACACTTGGTACAGTCAACACTGCATTTCTCCTCTGTAGTCAACACGACCAGATGCTCTGGATTATGCAGGTGTTTTCTCAAACTTTATGAGAGTCTGGTTAACATGTGTGCTTCCAGTTCCTCAGTTCATGATTCCATTATATTTTCATACGCACTTATAGCAGGATTCCATAAAGAACTTGTAGGCTGCGTCAAAAGGAGCTCAGAAGTGTGGTGTGTGGTGCCACAGACCCATCTGCAGCACCACACACCACACATGCAGGCATTCCCCCGACTGCTACTTTGCAGTGTGGGGCATTTTCTTGACCCCAGGAGATCCCAGGGTAAAAAAAAACTCACACCAAAAAAAGCAGGGTGATGCACATGGTGGCAGCACATGCTAGCTAATACCAGAGCTTGGTCAGCCAGAGCCATGCTTTGGCTACTGTCCAGGCTCCCTGCTGCAGCTCCTGGAGGCTGCCAGGACTCCTGGTAAGGCTGCTGGGGCCAGCACAGGCCCCAGCCCCCACTACCCCACCCAGGGTAACCTGCCATGTACCAGAGTGCACATGGCATGGGCATTTCCTTGCAGCTCCATAGGTGAGCCACTGCTAGGTGCCTCAGGGAAGCACACATTCCTGCTCATCTGGATGCAGCCCTAAGGACCATCTTCATTATTGAAATGAAGACCCAGAGCACACTGGAACCCTTGAAGACTGCCTTGTGCTCCAGAGGTTGAGTGCTTGTCAGCTGATGTGTCTCCCAGCTGGGAGAGTGCATGTTGTGCTTCTGCAGCTGGGAGGTCCAATCAGCTGTTGGGGTTTTGAGCCAGGGGAACATATGCTGTACTCTTGCGGCTAGGAGCTCTGATCAGCTGACTGGGGTTTCCTGATAGGGGAGCACATCGTGCAATGGAGTCTGATACTTGATCCCCACGATCACACCTCCTGCCATGCATGTGTGCCATAGCAGGAACTGTGATTTTTGGGATCATAGATCAGATTCAATAGCACCTTTACCTGTCACCCCAAACCACATTCTACCTGGGAAGAGATGACATTTAATTTCTTAGATATTTGAAGGATTTTAGAGTTTTATTTGCAAAGAACTAAACACTTAAGACAGTGTCCTAAATTGTTTGCTATCTAATTGAGAGAATGAAATGGTGCTATTTCTGTTTAAAGACTTGACGTGAATCTCTGGATATATCCAACTTTGTTACAACATCACTAATGTGATGATATTAATGCACAATCAGTCTGAGTCCATGCAGCTTCAGTAGCTTCCCTTAAAGGTTCCCAGATTGATACTCCTGTCATACGTAAATCAAACTCATCGGGCCGCATTAACCAGATGAATGGCTCAGGGATTGTCCATGGCACAGACTGGGCCCGCAGACTGGCCCTGCATGCCAGATCCAGCACATTTCATAGACTGACCTGGCCCTCTGCACTGTGTGCAGCATGTTGGGGCAATCCAGCATGCGCCACATGCAGCATGTGGGTCAACTCCAACACCCAGAGGCATCACTGCAGGCCAGGTGATGGGGTTCTGCTTGCCATATCCAACCTGTAGACTGTATCTTTGACAACCCTGTTGTAATTGTTGCTGGTAAGTATTATAGGGCTTGAGTCCTCTCCCACCTAGCATCCTATCTCCTTTCAACATCAGAGTGAGTTCTTAAAGATAGCATTACTTGCATGTCCTGTTAGTTGTTCCCACTCATCTGCCACGTCTTGATGTTCTTCCTGGGAGACAGTACCTGCAGGTGTCTCGTGAGATCTCACGCCTTTGGTTTCTTTGTGGGGCTCCAGCCTCCCCTTTACTTGGCCTTGGTGAGGCCGCAGCTGGAGTACTGCATCTAGTTTTGGGCTCCACAATTCAAAAGGATGTGGAGAAGCTTGAGAGAGTCCAGAGAAGAGCCAGACGCATGATCAGAGGTCAGGAAAACAGACCTTATGACTACAGGCTAAGAGCTATGGGGCTCTTTAGCCTGGAAAAGCGCAGGCTCAGAGGTGATCTGATGGCCACCTATAAGTTTATCAGGGGTGACCTCCAGTATCTGGGGGGACGCTTGTTCATCAGAGCGCCCCAAGGGATGACGAGTTCAAACAGTTATAAACTACTGCAAGACGATTTCAGGCTGGACATAAGGAAGAATTTCTTTACTGTCCAAGCCCCCGAGGTCTGGAACAGCCTACCATTGGAGGTGGTTCAAGCACCTACATTGAACACCTTCAAGAGTAAATTGGATGCTTCTCTTGCTGGGATCCTATGACCCCAGCTGACTTCCTGCCCTTCAGGCAGGGGGCTGGACTCGATGATCTTCCGAGGTCCCTTTCAGCCCTAATGTCTATGAAATCTATGAAATTACCCTACCCTTACCACATCCAGGGCTGGAACAGGCATCATTGTCTTGGACCTCTCTTTCCCCAGATGATATCTTCTCACCTGTGCCTCCCACCATTAGAGGGAGAGAGAGAGAGAGAGAGAGAGAGAGAGAGATGGTGCTCAACCGTCAGCTCTTCTTTACCCATTCTTTGGCTCGGACTAATGTCCCCGTGACTAAGCTTGTCACAGCTTTGCATTAATAGAGTTCTTTAAACAGTAACTTAGGAAAAGTAACTTAAAGCTCAACTGACCAGCCTCCACTGGGATACAGTCATGATTAATGGGTTTCTTGCCATGAGCTGAATGCTGGGGTTCGTCAGCTTCCCACTGTGACTCTCAATTTCAGTAGGGCCCTCTCTTGGGTCCCTGTCCCTTTGGCCGCTGAACCCTAGCCTCGATGCTGTCTAGGGTTTCATTCCAGCCTTGACTCTAGGGCCTTGGCCATTCAGAGGGACTGCTCCCTATTAACTGGCTCACCACCTGGCTCTGATCAGCTGCAGGGCCATATAGGGCCTCTCTGTCCAACTTTATGTTGCCTCCTGGCTCCTGTCCCTGCTGTTCTCCAAGAGGTACCTCTGGGTCCCAGTGCAGTTTGCTCTGGTGGTGCTCTGGGCTCCTCTTCAGCTCTCCTCTGGGCTTCTCCCTTCTATCATCCCAGCTACTCTTCACTGGGGCACACAGCTGACTCTGCTCTCTGGGCGAACTGTGCACATCTTCCCAGCTCCACCCTTCCATGGCTGGCAGAAATTTGTCCCACCTGTGCACCAGCTTGCTGCCCTTTGCCGAGGCATCTCAGCAGCTCCGCTCCTTTGGCGAGCCGCTCGGAGCCTTTTCTCCCCTGGCTCTCCACTCCTTGTGGCGTTTTCTTGATGCTTCTCATTCCTCCTCCTCCCAATGCATGCCGTGTTGCTCCCCTCCCAGACTCCACCCCCTTCCTTTGCCAATCCACAGGCTCAGGCTGCTGCAGAATTACTGTGCTGGAGCCTGTCATTCCAGCGTCACTCGGTCTGCCGTGTGAGAAGGGGGAAATGAGGAAAACCCCTGTTAGCTTTCTCTTCCCCTCTCATAGTAATGCAGAAATATCATAGTTTATATCACTGGTCAGGAAGACTTGATTCAATCATTGTTTCCTACAAAAGCACATTCTTGTAGTTTAATATCCTTTATTCATTTAACTTCTTGAAACTTTGCACTTTTAGAGACAGGTAAGGGCTTGACTCTGTGTACAAAGGATATTATCTCTGGAGACACAAATCCAGAGTTTGAGAACTGAAACTAATGACAGAAATGCTTCATGGGATCTTCTAGACTGAGCACTGAGTCCCACTGGGTAGAGTGGTTTTTTCTTTAATTTTTACTAATCTATAGAGGAGCCTCTGTGAACCACATAAAACTGGGCCCCTAACATAGTCCATGGCCCGTTGTGATCTGTATATATAAAACTTTTCTAAAAAGGTTATGTGAATATATTGTCTCAAGTAGTATATAATTAGAAGTTATAATCCCTGTTCCATGATTATATTTGAGCTTTAACATATCTTAAATTAAAACTATCTTTATATAGGGTTGTTTTTTTAAAAAGCATCTTAACAAAAACAATTAAAAAAATCTGATTTAAATAAAAAATCCATTAATTTTTTTTAATAGTTGATTTTTATCCATCCTGATTAAGCATGAAGTGGTAGCATGATTGAATATAGATTTTTAAAATATTCATGTGGTTCAGAACCCGCTTAATTTGCAATGGGTTGCTGAATGAAGGATGAACCACACGGCTTTTATTTTAAAAAGCACAGCTTCTCCACCACTCAGCTGAATTTCGTCACCAGTCCTGCTCAGCTGATCAGAGAAGCAGGACCTTTGAAATAAAACCCACAACAAACAGCTGGAGCTCTTCACTGGTCTCACACAGAAGTTTGCAGGTGGCTGCCTATACCCCTCGCTGGTTTGTAAACACTAATCTCCACAGGGGACTGTGAAATCTAACCATGTTAAGAATCAGCTTCTACTGTTTATGAAGAGGCAAGGATATTTTTGGTCATCTTTTATAAAAGACCAACTGGATGGCTAGGCACTTGTAATAGTGAAGTATTGCACTCATTTCTGCAAGCAGTATACTATCTAGGAGATGACTGCTAAGATAGTATATCTCAGTGGTACTGTTTAAAAATTGTGATAACTTTAAATGATAGTTAGACCACCTCATTTTGTTAAATTAGTCTTTCTACCCACTTCAGCAAACGCTTCACTTGTATATATATTTAACCATGTGAGTAGTTCCACTGAAGTGAGTCTGGGGGTGTTTTTATAAGGTGGCAAAAATATTCATCACCTCTTTGGATTCTAATGAACAGTGTGCTCTTAAGCAGTAATAACCCAGGGAATAATTTACTTGTGTTATTTATATTTTTTGCATTTGGTTAATCAGCTACAATCAAACATAGCACTTCGAGAATGAAAGTCCTTTGTTGATTTTAGAGGGGACAGACAAAAAAAAACCTGATAGTGGAAAGTCAGTAGCAATTTTATGACGCAAGAACCTCCGCTGCTAATTAAATAACTTGTCCTGATTCACTAAGGAAGTCTGGAAAAGAGCAGAGAGTGGAATCCAGATTTCCTGAATTGCAGTCCCAAGACTGTTTTTCTCTCTTATGATGATCCATTGTATAAAAATGTGAGTGTGTAAGCCAAGTAGAAGAAAAATAAAATGCACTTAATAATTCATACATTTTAAAGAAAACAAGTCCTGTACATCTTTGCCTTTGCTTAGAGCTAGGTCCATGATCTTCTAAATGGTTTCTATTGGATGAAGTGCTTGCTATTCTGAGTAGTCCCATTCAATCCCACTGATAAATAAATTCACAGATTTTAGGGCCAGAGGGACCATTATGATAGTCTAGTCTAACATGCATAATTTGAGCAATAAAATTTCACCTCATAATTCCTGTATCGAGTTCATAGATGTTGGTTGAATGACAGCCTTTTAGCAAGATCTCCAGTATATAGTGTAAGACTTCAAGTGATGGAGAATTGTCTTTACCATAAAAATGCGTGCTTACTTCTAGTCTATAAGGTAAATACGTTATTGATGCCATAGTTGAAAAAGCTTATATGAGAGAAAATTAGTAATGATTCCAATTTTCTTTTTTTTTAAGGGTAGGGAAAAGGAGAAAGATGATATCAAATATGAGAGGAAAAGTGACATATATAAAGACCTTGTCACATTTTTAAGGGAAAGATCACCTAAATTTCTGGAAAATATGGCTAAACAGGTATGTATGTACTGGTATTATTTTGCACACAGTACTCTGTGTCACTATTGTAAATAATTATGCATTGGTAAAATGGCATATTTAACTAATATTAGAGGCATGGATTTTTTGAGGTCATACCTTGCATTGGACAAACTATATAATTGGGAGAGACGTAGACAAGCTTTTGTACTGCTGTACTTTTCCTCAGGTCTTTTTAATTAACTTTGTTCAAAATATAAAAAGATCAAAATGAGCTATTTGTAGAGCTGCTAGAACCCTGCAGTTTCATTTAAAAAATAGCTGGTAGAAATCTACTGAAAATTTTAAATGACGTCTAATGTATTTATATATATATCCATAATAAGATGCAGAATTTCTAAGAGCATTGCTTATGCTAAGTATATTCCTTTCTTATATCATAAAATTAAACCAGTGGGAGACTATTTTAACCCTCTTTAGTCTATGAGTAATCAAGTGTAAAAATACCTTTTTACTTACAATATTTATACTACTTTGTTTTTCAATGACAGCTGTTTAATATTTTTAACTATATGAAAATATTATAAAACATTGAAATGTTTCAGCTTTTTATGTGTTTGGTTTGTTTTCTTTAACCATTTAAAGATCACATAATGGTAATCTATTCAGAGAAAGCACTCTTTAGACTCACTATTCAGCAAAAAAATGTTATGCCTTTATGGATCCATACACCAATTTTCATCATTTGCTTCTATTTGCTTTCTTAAGGAATAGTTGTGGTTTTATGCATAGGTATAAGCATATGTGTTGTTGTTAATACAGCAAGTGTTAGATGCCAAGCCCTCAGGAGGCAGAGCCAAAGGGTGCTGATGGAAGTGACATTTTGTTATGTGATCAGTCCCCTGACAGAAGTACATGGCTGCAGAGCATTTTAAAAATGCCTGATCACATGACAAATTAACCCTCATTACATGAGGTTTCAGATGAAGGCTCTCCAAAGCAGAGTGCTTCATTATCTTCTGTCAATCCTTGCCCAGGAGCAGGGCTGGGCTGATGTGGCCTAACCCATGCCCCTAGTGCTGTCTGCAGGATGGGAGAAGGGGAAGGGAGAGGGAGGGAACTGCAGGCTGGGGTTTGCCCAGCCTGTTGGGGGCTGTGGGGATAGAAGGGATGGATTGGAGCTTGATTTCTGCTCCCCCCACTCCAGCCAAATAACAAATTTCTGTTGGGAAGGCGGGGTGAGGAGGGTCACTGTAACTCATGGTACTTTCTGTGAAGCACCATGAGTTACAGCAGGGAGCTGTATATGTGTCAGCACCTAAAGTAACTTGTGTAGGACCAAGTCTTACTAAGCATATAACCATTTAAATCTCATAATAATGTATACAACTGCAGGTTTTGTTAATGTCATTCATTTCAGTGTCATAGAGCTTTAAAGAGATGCTTCTTTCTTTGAGAATATTGACCTGGTTCTCTTTCAATGAGAAAAACACCAAGATTTGTTTAAAGGGATTAAAAACTGGGTCCAATCATGGAAGGTGGGTTTTAGAACTCCCAAGTGTAAGACCTGGATCCACAAATCAATTAAAGGTCCCCAGAGGATCTGTAGAAGATATTCAGTTCAGTATCCTAACAAGGTATGCCCTGCTTAGTGGTAGCCTGGCTCCAATGGATTCTAAGTGGATGTATCTGTCTCCAAGACTCTTTTCAAAGTAGTGTTCACCACCACAAAGTAGGGCTCACTGATAAGGTGATGTAGCCTACACTTTATGCGGAGGACTTGGCCCACTGAATCCAACAACTTGTGAGTAAAATTAGGAGAAAAAGAAAGATGAACATGAAAAAGGACTAACAATGCTCAGATTTATAAAATGATTTTCTAGAGAAATAGAAATCATAAAACAAGCAAAGTTGGAATTATTCATATTGTACATGTCTCAGACCCTTATTATCTAATGTAAAAATACAGTCTTTATAGTACATAAGAGTTTTGGTGTAATTAATAATTGCTCATATTTTGGCTTCATCCACAATTCATTTTTCTATGTGTTTTTGTGTCTGAAGTTAAAACCCAGTATTTGAAGAAGTCATTTTGTTATAATATGATATCCACCCAGTATGTGAGGTCAATTCCTAATTTTACATAAAAAGATTTGTTCATCATCTGGTGTTCTTTCCTATGGAGCACTAGAGTTTTTAAAGCAGGAAAATATGATATATAAAAATGTTTTTTTACTTAAGTATCAGAGGTGAGAGGTATCTTCCCAGTTTGCACAGCATGTCTAGCCACCATGCAACATAAGTTCTATAATTTAAGAATCTTTGGCTTCTGTTTGGATTTCGATATTAGCTAGAATAAGAAATGCCATATTTTATCTATTACAATTGCATCCAGTAGTGTCACTATAGTTAAACTTGTTTCATTGTTCCCATTACAAGACCTTCTTTTTAGAGTTTCAGTGGTTTATTGCTTGGCAGTAAAATTCATGGCAGGCTGAAACTTGTCAGAAGGCCCAAGACTTTTATGTAGCACCCTTCATCCAAAAAAATCTGAAAGTATTTTTCCCAAAAATTTAGGGCAGGAAATAGAAAAGAATCTGTACAAGAATTGGGTAGGCTGAATGTTGCTATTTAAATTGGAATTTGGCCAAGACACCCACCTTAACAGGCTTTTCTGTGCAAAAAGTGCCATAAGTCTTTAAATCCATAAGTGGTTAGGACCTGTCTTACATTTTGTCTGGAAGATGACCCCTTAACATCATGCTGACCCTTAACAAAACGATGACCCCTTAACATCATGCTGACTCAAAGAATGACATTTATTGAATCATCTGTCACAGGCCAGCTGAGCACTGTGAGTGTATCAATTTGGTTGCAGGCTGACTGGGTGCTGCAAATGTATCAGCCACTGGGCTGCTTGGGTTTGGGATCAAGGAGGCAGAGTTGGGAGTGAAGCAAAGACAAGTTTTACTTATAACAGTAAAGATAAATTTTACTTATAGCAAAACAGCAGCAAAAATATGTTTTAGCAGCAAAATATGGTTTACACGTATAACAGTTAACAGAAAGGTTAATCTAATAAGCAGATAATACAACAATAAGAGTTAAAAGTTGGCAGTGATAATAATAACAGACAGACAAATTGACAAAGTGTTCCCACTTGGTTGGCAACTTATTGATAGTCCCTCAGTGCCAGGTATATGCTAAGTTGATCCAGCGAAGTTAGGCGTCCCTGATTGATGCTGTTGGAGGGAGCACCGGGGAAGGTCCCTTAGTCAAGATCTGGTCCTTGCTCACACTGGGAGACTGGAGTCCGGGCTTGCAACAGCAATGACCATTCTGTTCCGTCCTTCCTACTGGTCACGTGATGTGTGTGTTCTTTTATATCTTGCCCTATGCTAATCTGTTGGCTTCAGAGCCACTCACAATCTTACTCTACAGCTGTTACCCTATGGGATTAAAATGCGTTAGAAATTATCATAATAGGTTACTGCCTAAACTTGGGTTTACCCAATAAGCAAATCTCACCATATCACTTTGGGGTCTGAGATTAGCATTTTCTCTACCTAAGCTCAACCCACTTGGTTACTTCCTCTTTGGAAATTTTTGGAGTGTGTTAATTATAGCTTGTGGTCAGGTTTGTCATTTTTACTGACCTTTAAGCAAAAACTGTTAGGTTAGCTAAAGTTTGCAGTTCTGTTTTCTGGTTCTACCTCTTGGGGCCCAGTCTAGTTTTATGATCGGTACAGACAGTTAATTTTAACATTGCGGTTATACTTGTGACAGACAGGGTACATTTTGTGGGTTACAATCTTGCAAGTTTTGCCTTAGCTAATATTAACTGTCATACCAATTGTCAGATGCTTCCAAGAAGCAGACATTATTTGTTATAATTTGCTCATTAACCCCTTTCGTTCTGGCCATCACAATCATCTGAATAATTTCCTAAAGCATAGACATTAGGGCTGGAAGGGACCTTGGGAGATCATTGAGTCCAGCCCTCTGCCCCAAGGGCAGGAAGTAAGCTAGGGTCAAAGGATCCCAGCGAGATAAGTGTCCAAACGCTTCTTTAAGGAGTCCAGAGTAGGTGCTTGCACCACCTCTGGAGGGAACCTATTCCAGTCCTTGGGGGCTCAGACAGGAAAGAAGTTTTTCTTTATGTCCAGTCTAAAACGGTTTTGGAGGAGTTTATGACCATTGGTCCGTGTCATCCCTTGGGGTGCTCTGGTGAGCACCCCGGATCCAGATGCACACCCTGATGTACTTACAGGCTGCCACTAGGTCATACCTGATCCTGTGCTTTTCCAGGCTGAAGAGTCCCATGGCTCTTAACCTCTCTTCATAAGGCCTATTATCCTGCTCTCTGAGTATGTGCGTGGCTCTCCTCTGGAATCTCTCAAGCTTCTCCACATCCTTCCTGAATTGTGGAGCCCAGAATTGGATGCAGTAATCCAGCTGCGGCCTCACCAAAGCCGAGTACAGCAGGAGGATGACATTCTGGGATTTACTAAAGAAGCATCTATGGATGTAAGCCAGAGTTTGGTTTGCTTTACCAGCTGTGACATCACATTGGTGGCTCATGTTCATCTTGTGGTCAATCATGACCCCAAAGTCTCTTTCAGCCTTGGTGCTAGCGAGCATAGCGCTGCCAAGCCTATAAGCATGCTGTGGGGTTTTTTTCCCAAGGTGGAGTACCTTACATTTGTCAGTATTGAAAGTCATCAGGTTTGTATCTGCCTGCTTTTTCAGCCTATCCAAGCCAGCCTGGATCACCAGCCTATCCTCTGGTGTGGACAATCTACCCCAAAGTTTGGTGTCATCGGCAAACTTAACCAGTCCACTTCTGACACCTGTATCCACATAGTTCATAAAGATGGTAAAGAGAACAGGTCCAAGGACAGAGCCTTAGGGAATGCCACTGGTCATGAAGCGCCATGATGATTCACTTCCGTCGACCACCACTCTCTGAGTCCAGCCTCGGAGCCAATTCTCCAGCCATCGGGCTGTGATGTAATTGGCAGTTGTCCAATTTTTCCAAGAGGAGGTTGTGGGAAACCAGATCAAAGACTTTTTTGAAGTCCAGGTATATGATGTGCAAAAGCACTTTCACTTGCTATTCAAATAGCAGCCAATGTCTAACTGCTTCTTGAGGAAAGGAACAGCACTTCCTTTATATATACATGAGTACATTGTTTGTTTATGTTGTTCAAGTGAAAAAAGCATCAATATTTAGCTTAAGAGATGTAACTGTATCATACAACCCTCTGCCCAAAATGTCATTCTCTTCCAGCTTTCTTCAACCAAGAGACTTTGAACTGATAAAAAGATGATCAGCATTTCTGCTAGTAATATATCTGTGTCAGGGTTAATATTTAAGTGGTATTGATCACGGGTAGCTAACCTGTGTCAGGCATACCACAAATGGCACAGGTAACCTCTGTTTGTGGCACATGGTTAATCAGGGAGGGAACAAATAGCACAATAGCAGGTGGGGCAAGGGACACAGGGAAGGAAGCAGAAAGCAGATCAATCAGGACAGGAGAAAGAGATCAGAGTGGCACTTTGGGAGGGTGAGGAAGATAATTATTGGCATGCCTGCTAAAAAGTTGGCTCTCACTGGTATAGAGAATCTTGCACTTTTGCTGCCTTTGCTCTGTCAGTGTTTTGGCTAATGGTCAGTTTCTTCTGCAGTTAATCTGGCACCTTTCATAAGTACTACATTCACCTTAAAAGGTATAGGGGAGAGTTGTGAGAAAGGAAAAGATTTTGATGATTTAAGTAACTGTTCTTTTTTATAACTGTAAATTTCTGAATGTTAAAACAATTAGGTGGCATTAATCAGAATAGAAACAGTATCCACAGCTTGTTAGGTCTAAAACAGGTTTGCTTCAGGACATTCTGTGAGAGAGAGACTTCCAAATAGTCTGTACATGATAATGTTCTTCAGTAGAATGATAATGTTCTTCAGTAGAAACAGGAAGAAGATGTCATTGCTGATGTCATTGCACAGACACTGGCAAGAATATTTGAGCACTCATGGTGCATGGACCAGGTCCTGGAGGACTGAAAAAGGGCCAGTGTGGTCCCTATTTTCAGGAAGGGGAGGAAGGAGGATCCAGGCAACTACAGGCCAGTCAGTCTCACCTCCATCCTTGGTAAAGTCTTTGAAAAGATTATTAAGGCTCACATATGTGAAAGCCCAGCAGGAAAAATTATGCTGAGGGGAAACCAGCACAGGTTTGTAGCAGGTAGATCATGCCTGACTAATTTAGTCTTTTTTATGACCAGGTTACAAAGCACCTGGATGCAGGAGTAATGGTAGATATAGTTTACTTAGATTTCAGGAAGGCCTTCGATATGGTATCCCACCCCATACTGGTGAACAAATTAAGAGGCTGTGACTTGAATGATTACACAGTCTGGTGGGTGGCAAATTGCCTGGAGGGCTGTATCCAGACAGTGGTGGATGGGTCAGTATCAACCTGGAAGGACATGGGCAGTGGGGTCCTGCAGGGCTCAGTCCTTGGACCGATACTCTTCAATGTCTTCATCAGTGACTTGGACGAGGGAGTGAAGTGTACTCTGTCCAAGTTTGCAGATGATACAAAACTGTGGGGAGACGCAGACACACCGAAGGGCAGGGAACAACTACAGGCAGACCTGGACAGGTTGGACAAATGGGCAGAAAACACTAGAATGTGATTTAACAAGGAGAAATGCAAAGTGCTGCACCTAGGGAGGAAAAATGTCCAACACACCTACTGCCTAGGAAATGATCTGCTCAGCAGCACGGAAGAGGAAAGGGATCTAGGAGTCCTAGTGGACTCCAAGATGAACATGAGTTGTCAGTATGACGGGGTCATCAGCAAAGCTAACGCCACTTTATCATGCATCAGCAGATGCATGACAAACAGAACCAAGGAGGTGATACTTCCCCTCTGTTGGGCAGTGATCAGACCGCAGTTGGAATACTGCGTCCAGTTTTGGGTGCCACACTTTAAGAGGGATGTGGATAATCTGGAGAGGGTCCATAGAAGGGCCACTCGTATGGTTAAGGGCTTGCAGGCCAAGCCCTACGAGGAGAGACTAGGGTACCTACCTGGACCTCTTCAGCCTCTGCAAGAGAAGGTTGAGAGGCAACCTTGTGGCTGCCTATAAATTCATGGGGTCACAGAAGGGAATTGGTGAGGTTCTACTCACCAAGGTGTCCCTGGAAGTTACAAAAAATAATAGCCATAAGCTAGCAGAGAGCAGATTTAGACTGGACATTAGGCAGAACTTCTTCACAGTTAGAGTGGCCAAAATCTGGAATGGGCTCTCAAGGGAGATGGTGCTCTCCCCTACCCTGGGGGTCTTCAGGAGGAGGTTAGATAGGCATCTGGCTGGGGTCATCTGAACCCAGCACTCTTTCCTGCCTATGCAGGGGGTTGGACTCGATGATCTACTGAGGTCCCTTCCAACCCTAACATCTATGAAATTATGAATCTATAAGAGAGAATTTCCTATGATCTGTTCCTTACCCTCTTCTATTGCTGATACTCCATGGTGAGTGTAACAGGGTATTACTTGGGGTCTAAAGGGAAGACCCTGGGACTCTGGTTGCTGAAAGGAGGAAAAGAGGTCACAGAAAAGGCAAGGATGATAGCTGGACTGAGCTGACAAAGATCCACACACCGGGGGGAAATAAAGAAGATGAAAGTGGCTGCCATGCTTAAAGGCAGGCACTTAGGAGGAAAACCTTGCCCTCAGGGCACTAGAAGAAAGGAAGGAGTCCTGAATGGACACTAAGGCAGGACAGAAAGACATAAGCCTGGGAAACCATGAATCGATGGCTGACCAGTGAGCAGCAAGGGTACTTACTTGAGGGGTCGCAGGCAGCAAGGGCTACCAAAAACAGGTCCAGGGAACCTGCGAGGAGAGTTGGAAAAGGGGAATTAGGAGGGCACCGGGTGAGGGAGTCACCAGTAACTTGGGGAGGCAGTGAGGAAACTGCGGTCCAGTTAATGAGCTGTGAACGCAGCTTTTTAAGACTTTGTAGCAAGCGTTCTATAAACAGAATACATTGTTAACAGTCAACTTGGTGGTCAATGGTGTCACACCTCACTTAGGGAATAACTTTTATCATTTCTCCCATTTCAAGTTGTGGCAGGAGAGTTCTGAGTGAGTTTGGGGAGACAAAGCCACCCTCTCACAGTGAGAATGAGTGTCAAAAAGCTAAATCTTGACATCTGAAGTTCAGATGGAGATTGCTACATCTTTCCCAAGGCTGTGGATCAAAACTGACATCTTTCTAAGGGTTCAACACTGGACACTTGGAGGGCAAAAAACATTATCAAGCAATGAGAGGAACTCCCAAACTGTTTGTCATTGGCACTTTAATAATATTTTGACGCTGGAGAGATGAAACCTTATTGAAGGTGATAAGCACAGTTTTACTCGTCATTCAGGATAAAGTTAAGAGGAATTAAAGTAGCCTTAGAACAATGCAAACCCAAAACACAGACCATATGCTGAGCCTGTTAACAATGAAGTTATGTGGATGGAAGAGGTTTTATGGAGGTTGAATGCAAAAGCAGAGAGCTAGGTATTTTTTCTTTTTTGGTGGAATCCTATGTATGTGGAAGCAGAAGCAGCCAGAAATACCACAAAAGTGGACAGAAAAAGAACAGACATCTAAGAATAGTTAAACAAGCACTTGTAACATGACCCTGAGAGAAAATTAGGAAAGAGAGCTGAAAAGAGTGCTGTTTGGAAAAAAAAAGACTTGGAATATTGCACAAAAAAGCTGTCTTCTGTTTAATTCCTGTTCCATTAGCATAACTAACAAGAGTGAGTGGGGCACTAGCCCCAGATGCCAACTTGGGGAGGGTGCAAAATAGCAGCTGTGGCTGCTGCTGTCCCATGGCCAGTTGCCCGACTATGGCTGCTGTTCCTTGCACTGCTGCAGCCGTGGACATAGAACTGCCCAGTTACATCTTTGTTCTACTCCAGGGGTTGTCAACCGGGGTATGTGTACCCCCAGGGATACTTTGAAAGGTTCCAAGGAGTATATGGGGTGGGCAGGGACCGAGCACCACCACCCCACACTGCTGCCTCACAGGAGCAGTGCTGGGGTGGGGAAAGAACAGGGCTGCACAGACTCCGCGCTGCCACCACCTGCCACCCTCTGTGTCTGGCAGCTTACCACCCCCTCCTCCCCACTCTGCATCTAGCAATTCACCACCCCCATCCACCCCTCCGCTCTGCATCTGGCTGCTTGTCGCCCCCCACCCCACGCTCCATGTCCGGGCACTGGCTCCCCCCACCCCCCAGGGATACACTTATTTTAAAAGGTTGAAAACCCCTGTTCTACTCTGTTCAGGAAAGTGACCACATTAGAACCTAATTCTTTATAGATAAATTGCCTGGGTTGAAAGGGGGTGAGGATTTACTCCATGTCAGCTGCTCTGTGACATTTGCCCATATGTGCACTTTTACCCAACACATGGCAGTGATACTGTGGCAACTTATCACTCTTTCATTAAAGATTAAGCTACCACAGCTTAGCTTTCACTTACTTCACGAACAGCAAGCACCCAAGTTATTTCCACAGAGCAGCTCACAGGTGGTAAAGTCCTGCCCCATTTTTTTTCATACGCTAAATTTGTGCTAAATTTTCATATGTCCATACCCTAAGACTACACCAGAGAAATAACCTGACTGCCGGAAATGTCTCCCCTAATTGAGGCAACACACAAAACCCAGAATAGTGACTAAGCCTTGGCTATAACATAATTTACATGTCCCCTACCTAAAATAGCCAAATTATTTATCTTAAAATGTAGTTAGCTGGATGAAAATTAGTCTTTGATAGACTCTATGCATTATATGGAGCTTCAGTTTATTTAATTACAAAAGTAAATAATTAGGAGTCAAACTTTCAAGTGTAACAAGTAATTTTGAGTTTCCAAGGTTTTGTATGACCAACCTGAAATATCTTGGCCTGATTTCCAGAGGTGTTATGTTAGTACTTACTTTCCTGGTGTTGTAGGTGCTTGGCAGTTCTGAGAGTCACATCTAATATGTTTCAAGTAAAAGCAGTGGCTAGTATTAAAAGTGGTGGAATTAACCTTTAGAAATTTGTTCTGTGTATAAAAAACATGGAGTATGTAAAGTTTGAAATGTATTCTATATCCCCACTTAGACAAAATAATTCTTTAAAATTGTATCCAAATATAAATTTCCTCTCGTATGATATTGTAAAAAAAATTAAATAAATAACCACAAAAGGTTTGAGCTCATTTGATGATTATTAAAGATAAAAAAGATAGTATTTTATCAATTTTGTCTCCAATATAAAATGACAAATTGTTCTCCATTATCAGGTAAAATACATACCTTTCTTAGTTTGATCTTTTTTCCCGTCCCAGTAGCAACAAATATATTTATTCAACAAGTATATTTTCCATTTCCTTCAGTTTTGTCAGATAAATCACTTCTAATTTTATTCCCTACTGCTGTAGAGTAGGTTATATTTAAGAGTATAAATTATACCATTTTAGCAGCCTAGTAGTAGTGTATTGTATTACCCCGTGGGAAAGCTCGATTTGTGGATTCAACATACAAAACATGGAATTTAATAAAAGTTGGTATTGTAGAGGTATAATGCTGTTGGTTTTAATGGCAAGTCAGCCTACTAGTAGCCTCTGTTTAGAACTCTCAAGGGGTAGAAATGACAAAAATATGAGAATCCAGTGAGCATTTTTGTTAGAAAGGACAGAATTCCACAGAGCTCTAAAGTTTTGAAAACGTGGTATTTAAATTTGTAATAAAATGAGGGTGTATGGTATTATTTTAACACTACTCCCCATCTGAAATAAATCGTATTCTCTTTCCACAAAATGATAGGTAGCAATTTCCAGTTAAAAAGCTATAAATGTTTTGGTGCCTTTTTAAATATCCATTGGCTGTATCTACACGAGACGTTACTGCATAGTAGTTACTGCGCGTTTATTTAATTTTTGTATAAAGTACTAAATAAATGTGCAGTAATCTGAGTTACTGCACAGTAGTGCTGGTGAACACCTTTTCTGTGACTGCTGTGCAGTAGTCTATTACTACTATGGCATAGTGTCACATCACTTTTTTTGCCGTGCGATGCTACTGTGTAGTAGTATTGGACTACTGCACAGTCAGCCTCTCGTGTAGATGTGCCATTGCGTTTCCTATTCTTAGTTCTTATTCTTGTAGTTATAAATGGTTTTCATGCATTTCTATGATGAACAATAAGGTAGGAAATTAATTGCCATTTTCATACATGCATGCACACTTACTGTAGATACAGTCAGCTTGCATATTGTGTTACTAGTAGGGCTGTCAGTAAATTGCAGTTAACTTACACAATTAAAGCAAAAACAAATTAACGTGTTATTTTTTTTAATCGTGTTAACTGCACACATTGTTTTGACCAGTGGAGTGGACCAGCTCCAGACCAGCCAGAACCCATGCGCAGAGCCCTGATCCCAGCCCACCCTGTGCCTGCTCCAGACTCACCCACCCACATTGAGTATATCAGCAGCAGCAGCAGCAATGGACAGGCAGAAGCTGCTACTCGGCACGGGGGAAAAGCAACCACTTCCCTTTATTGCTGCCAGGCCCTTCTTACTACACCCACCCAGAGCCGACACCAGGGCTGCCCTGCAGCTCCTTTGCACTTCCATCACTGCTGTTTCCGGGCTGCCCAGTGGGGCAGTGGTGGCAGTGCAGGGGAGCCATAGGGTAGCCCAGGCATGGGCTCCGGGAGGCTGCAGCAAGAAGGACCCAGCAGTGGTGATGCGGAGGGGCCGCTTTTCCTTCATGTTGAGCGCAGCTTTTGCCCCGCTGCTGCCACTGCTCAGGTGAGTCTGGAGCAGGTGCAGGGTGGGCTGGGATCGGGGCTGTTCCCATGGGTTCCAACTGGTCTGCTTCAGCGGGGGAGAGTCTGGAATGGGTGCGGGGTGGGCTGGGGTTGGAGCTGGAGCTATTGCTGGTGGCGGTGAGGAGTCACAGCATATGAGCTCCAGGCTGTTGAGTGGGGGTGTGCTGACTACTGTTTAGCTGTGCAATTAAAATTGCAATGAGTTGTGACTATTTTTATTAACCTTGCAGTTCGTTGTGATTAATTTTTTTAATCGTTCATCAGCCCTAATTACTAGTCTTGTATAGATTAGCACTGGAACTGGGAAGGTTGTACTTGTTAGTAGTGTGTTAGTGCGGTCAATATATGGGAGCTGTAAAAAGCATTTCAGTGTCTATACAGGGCCAGCCCACAATTTTTGGGGGCCCCCTGACACAAAGAAGCCAGCAGTGGCAGGGGACAGGGTGTGGCAAGCGGCCAAAGAAGTCAGTGGCAGCAGTGGCAGGACCGGGGGAGTGATGGGAGGTGGTGAGCAGCTGGACGAGAAGCCAGCACTGGGGGGTGCCCCTTTGCTGTGGTGCCCCCTGAGGCTGCAGTTTTCTCAGGATAGGACAGGCCGGCCCTGTGTCTTTAACATGGAAAAAAAAGTGAAGCTGAAGGATCTAACTTGACCAGTTTAGCATGTATTAAAAATGTGTCATCTATAGACTATATTTTAAAAATAATTTAGTGAATATGGGCAGATTCGGTATTTGGGTCAGAAAGCCCAGGATGGCCAATTCACATAACTAAATAACAGAATGCAAGCCACACTGTGACAGTCTTTTAAAAATGTATTGGGCCAGGTACATAAAGGAATGACTTTAGCTATCTGTTGGTGACAGCTTCAATAATAATGAAAAATAAAGCCCATAAACTGTTTTTCCTGTAGAAGGTGAGTGTGGTCCAATAGAAAATAAGAGTTGACAAGAGGCTTTTCTTTTCTGGCTGCTTCTGATCAGCTGTGGTACTAGACAGAGCCAGCTATAGGTTTATAGAGGCCATTCAGTTCTTTTCCTACATAGGACTGTTATACAAACATGCCTTCTTTAGAGGCCTAAGGAAAAGTATATATAAATAGTTACATGAATTTTATAAAAAATAGCTTAAAAACTTGAAACTGGTCAGTACATTTATTAAGAATTATTTGGAATATTTTTTAAAGTTTTGGAGTGGCATTATACATTATACTTGTAACAGGCATTCAGGATTCCATTCTAAATGTGACTATGTATCTTTTAACTTTGCTGGAAGTTTGAGCTACAGCGTCATCTTTCAGTATTCAAGTAGCAAATATGTTAATATAGTACATTGTATTTATTATTTTATTTCTAAATACAAAAAATAAGGCCTGATCTTGCAAACTTTCATTCATGGAAACAATTTTTGTTCAGTTAGTTCACTGAAAGAGTTTGCAAAATTGGGCTTTATATCCGATCTGAAGTTATACTCTGTAATGCTGCTTGTCAGAAATTGTGTCACTTCTTAGGTACAGGACAATATCTAGTATTATAGTAAGTTCAAGAATTTCCAAATTTTGTTAATAACTGCTTTGTTTTATATGTTTTTTAATTTTTTACCTGGTAACATTTGCTTTTCACCATTGAAAATTTCACATTGATATGGATGTTGTATTCTTTTAATACAATTTAATTTTACACAATAGAATGAATGGAAAGTTTTGTATATGCTACTATATGTCATTTTAGAGTACTATACTGTGGACTTTTTATGTGGACTTTTTACAACATTATTTTAAAAATGTATTCATGTGGCAATTTGATTGACAAACGTTTTCCTGATCTTTTACTAGGAATATACTTTTTTTGAAGAACCAGTGCATGAAAAACAGCAGCATCTGGAAATAGTTGATACTGAGGACTCTGGCCAATCCCAGAAGTTTTATGATTGTTCAGAAAAGAATGTGTTTGAGAAAATGAAGAGTCCTCCTGTAAAAGGCAAGCCCATCGACAAGAAATTAGAACCATCTCTGAAGTGGAAGGACATTGGTCTTGCTGGTTCCCAGGAGTATGTAATTATCTGAATAGCTGCATTTTATTGTAGACCTTGTTAATGTATACTAATGGCTGGGAAAAACATTGTAGGACCACAACATTTTTGTAGCTGAAGAAAAAAAGTTGAAAATGCACATGAAAAATAGCATTCACAGCCCTGCACCACATAATACTTTACAGGAAGATTTCTTATCTGTAAACCAGTTTTTCATAGTCCTCCTCTCCCATTCCATTCAGCCTTGGCTATTATCATTATGTCTCCAGTACTGGGGAAGGAGGTGGCAATTCCTTGCAGTTCTCTGCACTACTTAATCTTCAGTTCAGACTGTTTTCCTTATTTAAAGTGTCTTTTGGAGCATAAAAGAATAGGCAATCTAATCCAAGAAGTGTTTTTTGAGTGGAAGCAGAAAGTACGCATGTTAGAAAAAGATTACAATCAATAAGATTACCAGTTGTTATTTTACCCGTCATATAATGCACACCTCCTACTTTATCCTGCAACAACCATGGCTAACAGTGGATATATTGGTCTTTAGAAATGTAAGGGGAGAGTTTATTGGCAGTGGAGACTGATAGACTTTTTTTCTTGAAATCAGAATCTGGTATAGATGTTAGGTCTAAGTGATAGTGGGGGTGAATATTTGAAGGGAGCAGTAGGAGGCTGCCTTATGGAAAGAGGAAAGTGATGTTCTGCAGATCTGGGATTCTGATGTGCTGCATTTGATAGTTTTTGGATAAACCCTATGGGCATGGTCATAACCAGGGATACTGGTTTTCCCTGATAAAAAATAGCAAATTCTCTGATAAACCCCCCAAAAACCGTTATTAAAATGAAAGGTTCCCCACAGCCCCCCTGGCCCTGCTAGTGCCCCTCACTCCCCCCAGAGCCTCCCCAGCCCTGCTGATGCCCCTCACTCCCCGCCCCCCACAGCTCTCTGGCTCTACTTGTGCCCTTCACTCCCCTCAATGCCCCCCCCAACACTACTGGTGCCCGTCACTCCCCCCCCTACCCTTGCTGGTGTTCCTTGCCCCCTATCCACAGTCCCTGCTCCCCCTGCCCTGCCAGAGGGGCCTCTAGATGCCAGGGCTATGGGGCCAGAGAGCCAGGTCTGTAGCCCCTGCCCCCAGTCTGCATCCCCCCCCGTTGCCTGCTGCAGGCTCAAACCAGGGTGGGATTGGCTCCCCATCCCTGTGCACGTTGGGGGGGTGGGGGGGACCTGGTGCAAGGAATAACACACTGGACAGCTCGTTGTTACTGTGAGCTCTGCGCTGCCCTGGTGAGGTGTCCCCTGTGCACGCGGGAGCAGTAAAGGCAGCAGCAGGGGATTTAGCCCCTTTCTGCAGCCCCGCATGCAGGAGACACCTTGCCAAGGCACTGCAGAGCTTGCAGAGGCAAGCAGCTTTCCTGCATGGCTCCACTGTTCTCTGCAGTGCTGGGTCACACCTGCTAGGCTGCGGAGGCCCCGGGGGAGGACAGCAGGCCAGGAGCCTGAGTCCACAGTGGGAAACCCGTTCCCACCCCCACCCCATGCACATATCTGGTGGGCATGGGTCCCCCTGCCCTCCCAGGAGTGCACACAGTTGCAGGGAGCTGGCCCCACCCCTTACCCCCCAAACAAGCCCCGTCTCAGTCCCCACTAGGGCCCTGCAACTGTGTATTGCAGCCCCAGGCCCCAAGCCCCATGCTCTGCCCTGCTGGGCAGCAGACCCAGCCCCAGCCCTGCCCAACTACCTCCCTCCCTTCCTATGGGGGCCTCAACTCCTCCACCACTTACCTGTAGGAGCTGCTCTCCAAGCTGCCTGGCAGCCATTTACACGTACCCCATGTCTGACCACCCTCTTCCTGTTCCCTCCCAGCTCCTTGCAGGCTGGAACTCTGCCAGCCTGCAAAGGGCTCATTACAAAACTGCAAAATCCATGGGTTTCTCTGCTAAAATGGGAAATATGTGTTTTACTCTGCTTTTCTATGGGAAACAGAAAACCCAGATCCCTAGTCATAACTGACAGTATTAGGCTACAGTTGTGTAAAGGACCTCCCCCATGGTTGTATTCTGGTCAGAACCCAGGTGTAGGACATTTTAGTTGGAAAGGATCTAGTTGCTTTTCCATGTATAAATCATACATCCACAACAGTTTGAATGTGTGATCACTCAAGGCTCTTCAGGACACTTTACTTCCTAAGACTTGTATAATCATGACCAGAGCAAAACCAAAAATAATGCCCAAATCGAGCTCTGAGACCTTCTGTAGCCCTGTGGTAGCAGAAGTAGAGGATTCTAGATGACAGAGACCAGAACCAGATCCCATTAGATCTGGCCCTCGGCAGAGCTATAAGTGTGCTGAAACCCCATAAGAAAGACAGACTGAGCATGTCCGAACAAGCACGCGCATGCATTTCCCTGGGGAAAAATAGCAGCAGCACATTGTTATGCCATTGCTACTTGTCCATGGGAAATGCCCCTGCATGCATGCTCTGATGTGTGGCAAATTGCCCTGAGTGGGGTAGGGGAGACTGGGGCCAGTACCTGGGCTGGCCTGAGAAGCCTTACCTGAGGTCCTGAGTACCTCCTGGGGCTCCAGCAGCGATGAGCTGGGCACACAGAGGCTGGCTGGCAGCCATAGACAGCTAGAGTGTGGCTCCAGCTGGCCAGGCTCGTTTTAGGGTGCGTATGCTGCAGCCACATGTGCCCTGCCCCCCTTTTTTTGATACCAGGAGTTCCCAGTATCTAATTTTTTTTTGTGCTACAAATATACAGTGTAGAGAATCTATTCACATGCACTGCATGTATTTTGCAGTGCCTCAAAAGCCTTTGAGGTGCCACAAAGCTCATGTGTGCTTGTCTGGATGCACCCACTGGGCACATCCCATGAGCAGGAAAGTGCATTTCCCCAGGAGCAACTATCATCAGCACACACTTGTGATGCTGCTAGTTGTCCCTGGGAATGACCATGCACATGTGCTGTGGCGTGTGGCATATTGCCCCAGGTGGGGAGGGGAGGCTGAGGCCAGCACCTGGACTGGCCCCTGCAACCTTACCTGGGGTACTGGGGACTTCCCAGGACTGCAGCAGCAGTGATCTGGGTGCGCAGAGCTTTACTAGCAGCTGGCCATCTAGGCTCTGGTTTTGGGTGGCACATGCTGCTAATTACGAGCACAGATGGGTTGGTGGCACCACAAACCACATGTGTGCACTCATGGGGACACACACACTGAGGGAGAAATTAAACCCAAACTACCCATAGTTGTTGTGGACTTGCAGCTAGCTAGTTTTAAATAATGTATAGATGAGTAATTTACAGCTTGGCTGAGAAGAGGAATGTGCTGTTTCTGTGTGTGTTTATTTTTCTACTGTAGTATGTTTTTTGTGCTGCAGACTAGCAAACTGAAAAGATGACTAACCGTTTCTCATTCAGATCTTTCTAAAGACCCACTTTTATTATAAAGCTTACACGCTGGTTTTCTTAGCTGGTTTCTATATCTTAACAAAATCTGGACAAAATCATTGTGCTTTAACATATTTGTTATTGCTTAACACGGACACTTAAGTTATCAACCACTTCAGTTCTGTTTTGCGGCCAAAATCTTCAGATACGGTTGCCTAAATTTAGGCACCAAAATCTTGACTTGTTTTCTTAAACAAAAGTGGCCAGATTTTCTGAAGATGCAAGCACCCACAAATTTTGTTTGAATTTATGAAAATAACGTGTACTCACACTTCTGAAAATCAGATCACTCTATATAGGTACCTTAATCTGGATTTTAAAGCCTAAATTTAGATTATTGGGATTTTGACCCAGGTCATCTTCCTTACCGATTGTCTCCTTTCTATTTTTTATTTTATAAACTCTTTGGAGCAGAGACTGTGCCGTCTCAATTTTTGGAAAACAGCAAGAACTAATTAAAACAATTAATGAAGTTCTATTGTATATTGTCTAGCCAATTCTTAACATTGTACAAATCTGAAAAAAATCTAGTAAAACATTTTATTTTTATCTTCACATTTTAAAACCAACAGCTTCTGCAGCTAGTTTTTATACTATTCCCTCTCTATTTAATCCTAGTAAAAGTATGTATTGAAAATATATGTGTGTATTTTATGTGTTACTGTGCAGTACAGTAATCTATGTGCAGTAAAGCGTCACCATCTACACATGTGGACATTTACTGCACAGTAAATTAGTCTACTGACCAGTTAGTTAGTACCTGTAAATACAGGTAGTAAAGTAACTGTGCAGTAGATACTGTGCAGTAGCACATGTGTAGATGTTGGCCGGGAACAAATTTGCTCCTGGTCAATCCCTACACTAAGGGGCCACAGGCGACAGGGAACTCCCTTAATCCTGGCAGTGTTTGGCTTCCAGCTCCCTCCAGCAGCTGGGAGCTGAGCAGTACCAGGACAGGGCAACTTTCTGCTTCCACAGGAGCTGGGAGCCAAGCATCACTGGGACTTGGGAGCTCCCTGCTTCCCTGTGCATCCTGGAGCTAGCTGGGAACTGCGCAGTAAGCCTTCTTTGAATTAATAGCACATGTAGATGTGCCCACATATTCCAAGCATAATGTAATGTACCCTAATAATGTAGCATAACACAAATGTTTGTTGGTAGCAATGTATCAGCGTTCTGATGCTATGTTGCCTCTAAGTGGCTCTTGCGGCTATAGAGAGTATCTTCTGCCCAACAGCACCCTGGTTTTTTTTAAACAGAAAAACCCTACAATTTATGAGCTATTCTTGTTTTTTTCAAGTTTAGTTCATGTACTTTTCTTACTATTCAGACTAAATAATTGCAGTTTTAATAATGAAGTGTATGTTTATCATTATTGATGTTACAGCATCATTATTACACTGTACAGTATTATTACATTTCATAGATTCATAGATATTAGGGGCTGGAAGGGACCTTACAAGATCAGCAGGTCCAGCCCCGCTGAACTTGGGCAGGAAAGACTGCTGGGGTCAGGTGACTTCAGCAAGGTGGGCATCAAGAGGCTTTTTGAAGATTGCTAGGGTGGGTGACTGTACCACCCCTAGCAGGGAGTCTGTTCTAAACCCTCAGCACTCAAATTGTAAGGATGTTTTTCCTTATGTCCAATCTGAAGTGATCTTCAATCATGTTTTGCTCACTGTTTCTTGTCTTCCCCTGGGGTGTCTTGGTGAACAGATACTCTCCTGGGCCCTGATGTACACATGACCTCTGTTGTGCTTTTTCTTTCAAAAAACCCCAGAAGTTTCCTATGAATTGAAAAGTATTTTGTGGGGAGGAGAAGGAGAGTGTTATTTATACCATTAGCAAATGAACAGTATTAATTCCATTTTCATCATAAAGTGCTTTTTTTCTACTGTTGGCATCAACGTGCAAATCATTTTAAAAAGGGTGAACGCTCTTATTTTGAGTGAAAAACTTTGTTAATTTGCTCTTCTTCTCAATAACATTTTTGTTTTGGAGATGGGATTTAATGTCTTAAAGCAGTGGTCACCAACCCAGGGGTCATGATCAACTGGTTGATCCCCAAGCCTCTATAGGTTGATCCTGGGTTGGGAAGACAACTGGGAACACACACATGCATGCACCCAACACCCCCAGCCTCAGCAGGTCAATCTGTGGGGGAAGGAAGGGGTGGGAGCCATATCGAGGCCCCCATGGTGAGGAGTTGAACTACAGCTCAGCCAGGAGCAGGGGAAGGTAAGCAGGGCCCCAGCCCCATTGGGTGGTGGGATGATTGGAACCCCAAGGGGGCTCCTCCAGGTGCACAGGGGGCTCCCTCCCTATCTCTGCGGGGACAGAGGCAGCAGAGGTGGCTGCTGCTGTGTCTAGAGCCCAGCTCCAGCTGGCCACACATGGCTTGGCACAGCAGCAGGGACTCGTGGCATCAGACCCTGGCCTGGATGGGTCTGGGACTCTGTGCCACCCAGGGGCCCTTGGGGGTGGTGCTTCTGCCATTGGGGGCAGCCCGGTAGGGGCTCTGGGGGCCCATGTCCCCTCCACCTGTGAAGCGGCTGCTGCTGCAGGCTGCCTGCTGCACCTGCAGCATGGAGGGGAAGTGGCACGTCCTGCTTTGCTTTTTTCTCTTTGCACAACAATTTACTTTTTTGACACAGTTGAACATTGTAATTGGCTCTCTGACTTTCCATGCCTCAACAAGATTAACACAATCTAACAAATCTGTACATTTCAGATCAGTCTGAATATCAGTGTTAGGGTCCATAAAAAGAGCAATAAAATTCTACTTTGCAACCTCTGTTCAGTTATGTCCCTTCATGTTCTTAATGACTTCCTGCTCCATTTTGCCTTAATATTTTACTGTTGGTGGGTGGGAATCTGAGCTGAATGTTAGAGAGAAACATTTCTTCAGTGTGTGTAGAACAGTTATCCAAATAAAAGGCTTATCTGATGGCTCTAGATCTGACATTAATGATCTCGCTTTTTCATTTTCTGACCTGTCATAATTCAGAGCGAAATGTAGAAATACCTTTCAGAAAAAAATTAGTCATTTTGACTTTGTGATCAATGTACACTGAGTGTTTCTCCATCACTTCCTTGTTAGTACATACAATTATAATTACCCTTTCTTTGAAACTTGCCCGTGGTCTGGCTCTTCCATTTTTTTTTCCCTAAATATTATCTGTCACAGATCTGTTTCAGATAAAGTTTTGCTTCATCAGCACTACAGATGTCAGTCAGGGAAACCTTTTCAATAATATGAGGAAGTCTTTAACTCTGCTGTTGCTCAGCTCTTGGGTAATCTGCCAACTGTTTCAACAAATTGAAGAGTCTTTTCCTTGGTTGTGGGTCCCAAAAGCACTGTTCTATGTGTCCTTTTCTTCTTGAACCTTATAAAGGGAGGCTTATTGACTGTTTTTTTCTCCTTCAAGTACACGTTTACAGCAGCTCTTCTCCAATCTGTTATTTAGGTCCCCCTCTACATGTTACAGGTTTTGTGAAACTAACTGGTTAATTGTGAAATTACCTGGAAACCAGCTACACATGCAAAGTAGCTATCACACAGTAAAAAGCTCCAACCAGCTATAAAGTTAGACCTCAAAAATGTGTGCTAAATTTACAGCTGTTTGTTATCGAGTTTTAATTTGCATGTGTAGCAGGGTCTCCCTTGCAGCTGACAGGGCTCCCAGCTGCAGGGTGCACCATCCCCAGTGTAAAACCCCTGGGCCATGGGGGTCATGGTTGCCATGATCCCTAGGGTTTGGGAATGAGGAAAACCTCCAGAGCTGGAGGATTGCAAGACGAGTGATCCCCCTGCCCTGGGGGTGTGGGAAACACCCAGGGTGGGTGATTCTCTGGCTCTGCGGGTTTCCCACATCCCTAAGGCAGGGGGGATTGCTCCTGCTGTGATCCTCAGGCCTCAGGGGTTTCCCATACTCCCAAGCCCTGGGGATCATGGCAGCCATGATCGCCAGGCCCCAGGGGTTTATGCTGGGCATGTTGCACCCTGTGGCTGTGAGCCCTGTCAGCTGGGAGCCCTGGCAGGGTGGGGAGTTTGCTACAGCAGTGATCCTCCTGCCCGAGGAGTTTCATGCACCCCTAGGGGGAGAATCACCCTACAGTGATCCTCCAGCACCAAGGTTTCCCACACCCCCTGAGGCGGCAATAATGCTGCATCAGCAATCTCAATTGGGAGCCCCTCAACTGGGGTGCATGGGGCTCCCAGCCACAGAAGCTTGCTTCTTGCTTTTTGCTGGGACAGGAGAACCCCAGGATTGGGCACCCCCTGCACCAGCAGTAAGGCATAATGGGATCTAATGTGCAATTTCACAATCACACCTCCTGCTGTGCACATGTGGCATGGCAGGAGGTGTGATTGTATGAATCGCACATTAGATCCTATCATGCCTTTACCTGCATGTGTAGTGTGGGCCTTATGGTCAGCTGCAATCTTTGCTTCCAGATTTTGCATGCAACTGACCTGTGCAACTCCCAGCTGACAGTAGCTTAGCTTTGATTAATTCTTAGAACTTCACAGTCTCTGATCATCTTGAGTTTTTCTTCAAGTGTTAGACATGGACATTTTCTTTCTTGGGGAGAAACAAAAGAAAAATTAACTCCAACAAGCTGCTGTGTGACCTGACACGAGGAATTGGGAGGAACATGACTGTACTGTACATCACAACTTTACATCTGCCCATCACTAATGTTTTTTTTTACATAGCAGCTATGTTGCTGCTACTGTATAGAAAATGCACAGAGAGAAAATGTTTCCACGGTTGACAGTGTTTCCAGTGGAAATGTTGCTTTAAGACTATTGTTCTTAAAAGGTATTGCTGCAGATAACCATCTACTGTATCATGTTTTAAGAACGTAACTATGCTAATGTAGCAGTGTTAGTTGATTAAGCATAACTTCTTAATGAAAGTCATTGCGCTAATGCACACACATTCTCGTAGACTGACACCACATGTACAAACCACAGAATAAGATATTTAACCAAAAATGTTTTTTGTGACAGCGCTGCAAAAAAAGACATCAAAGAAGAAAAAGAAGTTAAACCTATTAGTCACGAACTGAAGAAGAAAGCAAGTATAATTTCCTCTGGATCTGTTAAAGCACAATCAGCTGCAAAACGGTATGCTTATTTATTTATTTTTCTCACTTTACTCAGTTCATTTTTTTTTCAGCACATACAATAATCCTACTCAGCAACTGATAAATTTAACCCTGAATGCTTTTTCTAATGATGAAAAATCTTGCTGAATCTGTTATAGATGTATCTGTTTATAATAGTCTACAGCTAATAAAGCAAGCATTTTTCTCTGTTTATTGTAGTAAAGTGTCAGAAAAGTCTGAAGAAGCTAGTGAAAGTTCTTCAGAGAGTGAGGAAGATGAAGAACAGCCGGAACGTCACCAGGAAGGAAATACTGATTTGCCATCTGAATATTGGCAAATTCAGAAACTTGTAAAATATTTGAAGGTAAGAAAGAAACTAAAAAATTCCCCAAGTATTTTAAAAATAAGGCTTTTAACTCATATATTATGATTCTGGAACTCTGGGCATCCCATCACTTGCTCTTCTTTTAAACTTTATTTTCTTTTTTGGTAGACAACCTCCAAATTAATCTCTCTGTTTAATATGATAAAATATAAAATGATACAATTCCTTTATTAGCTACCTGGATTTTGGTTTTGATTTTGAGTTGTAGTATTCTAAAGTATTTCTTTAGGTGGATAACTGCTTTCAAGAGCTCTCATTACAATTGAAATATTTGCCTAAAATCTTTCATCAGCTATGATTAATTATGACGGGCTCAATCGTAATATTGTCTTGTAACTGGTCAGATATTTTTAGCCATCAAGAAAATGGATGAGAAATAGGGGTCTTCTAGAACAATTAAATGTTTATTATATTGTCTGTTGTTGAAAATATATTGTAGCATATAAATAATGATACTTCAAAAACTTTGTCTTACATAATAAAAACAACACTATTCAATAGAACTTCTAAACTAATTATCCTTTCCCTCAGGAAGACTGTCATTACAAGTTTTCATGAGATTTACAAAATATGATTTATAAGTCACATTCATGGTCTGGGTCCTGTATTCCTTAAAGACAATCTTTTTCACAATGTGGTTTCCCAGTAGTTGAGATAATCAGGCTGCTGCTGTCAATTTTGCTATTTTAACTGAGATTTCAGTAATGGAGTGGGTGTTTTCAATATTAAATTCTTAGCTTTGGAATTTGTTCCTGATGTTGACCTCCCAGCATTTACTGCCCCCACACTGACAGAATTGATATTCTCTCCCACCTTGATATAACTCACAGCTCTTCTTTTCTCTACATAATCCTCAAATGACTGTATGTGACCTGGTCAAATGTTCAAACATATGCCATTGTGTATGACTCCATTATGAATGAACATAGCGCAAAAATGTTTGAAAGTGGAAAAATATTTTGCTTTTTGTTTTAGAAATGGCCTGAACAGATTTTGTTCAACTTTTCAACAAAAACAGATTTACTTGGAGGCTTAAAGCAAATATAGGGAATTTCATTCCCCAGCGAACATTTTTGATAACATTATGAATACTTGAAAACAGATAGTTCTGTTATCAAAATTCATGTATGAGTACATGAAAACTTGATACAAGTTTTTAAATGAGATATAATTAAACTAAGTCCTTAGAGATTCTTAGATGCATAAAACTAGTCTCCAAAGTGTCTAATAAAGCTGAAAGGAGATGTTACAGTGTTATACCACAGACAATAGCAGAAGCACTTTATTAATGAAGTGCTACTCTAACTTGCACATGGAATTAATTTATATTTCAAGTGCAAATACTGCACTTCTGGTCAGACTAAGTAGAATTTTTGGCATTCTTGTTGTTCATGTGGGCAAGTGTTCATGACATATCTGGCGTAAGAGAATGCTCATGTACAAACTTTTAATATTTCAGCATATTTAAAATAATTGACAAATATTTGCATAGATTTACATAGATAGACTTTATTTTCAGGATATATGTGTGCATAGCATGGACGTACATGTTTATGTGTTTGTGTGCATTCTTGGAAAGTTAATGCTATATATTGCACACTTTACAGGTGAACTAAAATACCTTTTGAATTATAAAACTGTTTGAGATGTAATTTTAGAAACTATGATAAATTGAATTGATCTAAACATTTTTTTCTTTGGACATTTACTTCATATGACTCTTGGATTGACTCACCAAAACCCTGTATTAAGGCGACAAGCACTTTGACTGGCAGAATTTGATTTTTATTTTTTGATAATTTTGATAGCTAAAATCAATGTTTATTTTGAAGCATTCATAGAATCATAGAAAATTAGGGTTGGAAGGGACCTCAGGAGGTCATCTCGTCCAGCCCCCTGCTCAAAGCAGGACCATCCCCACCTAGATCATTCCAGCCAGGGCTTTGTCAAGCCTGGCCTTAAAAACCTCCAAGGAGGGAGATTCCACCAACTCTCTAGATAACCCGTTCTAGTGCTTCACCACCCTTCTAGTGAGAGAGTTTCTCCTAATGTCCAGTGTAAACCTCCCTTGCTGCAACTTGAGACCATTGCTCCTTGTTCTGCCATCTGTCACCACTAAGAACAATCTAACTTGATCCTCTTTGGAACCACCCTTCAGGTAATTAAAGGCTGCTGTCAAATCCTCTCTGTCTTCTCTTCTACAGACTAAATAAACCCAATTCCCTTGGCCTCTCCTCATAAGTCACGTGCCCCAGCCCCTGAACCATTTCTGTTGCTCTCCGCTGGACTCTCTCAAACTTACCCATATCCTTTCTATAGTTGGAGGCCCAAAACTGAACACAGTATACCAGATATGGCCTCACCAGTGCAGAATAGACTGGTATAATTACTTCTCTTGATCTGCTAGCAATACTTCTACTAATGCAGCCCAGTATGCTGTTAGCCTTCTTGGCAACAAGGACACACTGCTGATTCATATCCATATCCATCTTATTGTCCACTGTAACCCCCAGGTCCTTTTCTGCAGAGCTGCTGCTTAGCCAGCAGTCCACAGGCCGTAGTGGTGCATGGGATTCTTCCATCCTAAGTGCAGGGCTTTGTACTTGTCCTTGTTGAACCTCGTGAAATTTCTTTTGGCTCAATCCTCCAATTTATCTAGGTCACTCTGAACCCTAGCCCTATCCTCCAGTGTACCTACTATGCCCCCCAATGTGGTGTCGTGCATGAACTTGCTGAGGATGCAATCCATCTCGTCTTCCTGATCATTAATGAAGAAGTTGAAAAAAACCAGCCCCAGGACCAACCCTTGGGGCACTTCACTTGATACCAGCTGCCAACTAGACATTGAACTATTGATCATCTGTTGAGCCTGACAATCCAGCCAGCTTTCTATCCATCTTACCATCCTCTCATCCAACCCATTCTTCCTCAGCTTGCTTGCAAGAATGCTGTGGGAGATGGTATCAAAAGCCTTGATAAAGTCAGTCATGGTATATTACGTTCACTGCTTTCCCTACATCCACAGAGTCAGTTATCTCATAGAAGGCAATCAGGTTGGTTAGGCATGACTTGTCATTGGTGAATCCATGCTGACTGTCCCTGATTACTTTCTTCTCCTCCCAGTGCTTAGAAGTATATTCTTTGGAGACCTGCTCCTTGTTTTTTCCAGGGATTGAAGTGACACTGACTGGTCTCTAATTCCATGGATCCTCCTTATTCCCTTTCTTAAAGATAGGCACTATATTTGCCCTTTTCCTATCATCCAGAACCTCCCCACTTTGTCATGAGTTTTCAAAAGTAATGGCCAGCAGCTCTGCAATCACATCAGCCAAGTCCCTCAGCATTTTTGATTTCTATAGATTTTTATTC
Organism: Crocodylus porosus; assembly: GCF_001723895.1. NCBI lineage: Eukaryota > Metazoa > Chordata > Crocodylia > Crocodylidae > Crocodylus > Crocodylus porosus. The sequence continues at coordinate 28,030,177 of NW_017728886.1, forward strand.
ATTCAAATTTTCAGGATTGTGCAAAATTAGGGGTTTAGGGGTCAGACAATTTAGTAATGACAGTATACTGTTAAAAGCTTTATAAAATCACCTGTTAAAATATAAAAAAATAAATATCCATAAATCAATACGTGATCATTCAGGGACTGGGCTGGGCTCATTGGAAGTATGGCCCCTTCCGTGATCACGCAGACCTGGGACAGGATGGCTCAATGAGCGTTTGGTGCCTGATCCTCAGGTGGGACTTGGGCAGAGCAAGTGGCTGGTGGCATCAGGCTCCTGGCAGCCCTACTTCTCCAACCCCTCTACCAGCACAGCCCCCAGCTCCTGTAGTTGCTGCCCAAACCACTGCCAAAGGAGCAGTGCATAGGCAGTACAGCCAGGACTACTTCCATCCTGCCTGCAGCAGCCACCGTGTGTGTGTGGGGGGGCACCCCTTGCCCCAGATTTCCTTACCTGTAATTTTTTTTTAGTCTTAAAAATTAAAGACATTAAATTTAATGTCTTTACATTTTTAAAGTTTCTATACATTTTGATGTTTACTGATGGAAATATTTTTCTGTTGGTCTGTGAATATCAGGTGAAATCAACATTTATCAATGTTTATAGCTAAAAATGAATCCTATCAAGCCTAAATATATAGCAGACTTGTCAGTTCTATTGGTTTTCCCTCTAGTCTGTAGATTTTCCCTATAGATTATAAAGAGATTTCTGAAGAAAATCTCTAGCCTATAAGGATATTTTTGTCTGTATGGCTGCCTTTCTTCATTTATTTTTAAAGGTCTTTTAAAAATAAAATTGGTATAGTTTTGTCAAGAGGAGGGCTTCAATCAGCAATGCACAAATCTCCTTAGTTTTGCTCCAAATCTATGATGGACAGAGATTCAGTCACTGACTGGAACAGAAATCTTATGTGCCTTTCCCATCAATTCTATTACTACTTGTAGCAGTTTGAAATTCAAAGAAAACTAAGGACAAAAATTTCAGAAGCTCCTTAATGATTTAGTACCTTAAATATTATGTTCATAAGTAACTTCAGGCCTGGATAGATTATATTACACAGGTGGACCACACATTGATTTTATACACTGCTATAAGTCACATCAGGATTCAGAGCAGACAGACATGCACACATCCTGAGGTACCTGCATACAATATGCTCCTAGTACTAAGTGCTGGCATAGGTAGCTGGGAGCAGGGTTTCTCAGACCAAATGGCTACTCCCATATGAGTAAGTTTACCATATGTACAGGTTTTCCTGGACACGTCCTCTTTTTTGGACCCCTGTGTTGCATCTGGGTGGTTTTTTTAAAATAAAAGCAACTCTCTGGGTTTTCTGCTTTCCTGGACTAGCTGCTTGGGGCTAGGAGCAGCATGGAAGTTGATTGGCTGTCAGGGGTCACATGCTCCCCACATGGGCTCTGGCAAGGGAGAGCGAGAGAAAGAGAGAGTGTGTGTGTTTAAGAGAGAGTACATGCACGCGCAATACAGGAGCTGTTTGGGCAGCAGGGCTGGGGGTGGGGGGCAGGGGACTACGGGTTGGGAGTGAGGGGCACTGGCAGGGCTGGGTCAGTGGGTCCAGAGTGTGAGGCAGCAGTAGAGCTGGGTGGGGCGATGGCTTGTCAGTGAAGGGCAACAGAATGGGCAGGGGCAGGACACCGGCATGCTACTCCCCTCTCCCCCCCCAGTCATATCATTCCTATGACAGGTGTCCTCTTTTTTGGACCTAGAAATATTGTAACCTTATGTATGAGGTACAGACAGACAACATAGATAATCAGTGTAGGTTATACCAGTGTATTTTTATTACCCCTGATCATTTCAGGGATAACTGTACATCAGACTAGGTGCAGTTACCCTGATGTAAGGGTTTGTCATCCCTTGTCATCCTTTGTAAATGTGTCATCTGTCATCTTATACATTTAGAAGTCTAAGTCTAATTTTAAATGAGGAGCTGGAGTTTTCAAATACAATTAATTATCGTGAGACTCTTGATAAAATCACGAGTGCTGGCAATACTGTACCATAATAATTTGAATCTGACTGATAGTACTGTAATGTAGAATTGAAAACAAGAGCTTGATTCCCACTTATAATTAAGCACCCCCCCCCCGCAACACACACACCACACACACCACTCTGGAAGTATCAGATGCCCTAAAATGGGTGTAAATTACATTTTGACTAGGGACAGACATTTAAAAAGCCTGAGCCTGAATTGATTTACTCTTTGCAGTTTAGGCTAAGCTGTGCAGCTTAAACTGATTACTAGCTGGACAGACATGTTCTGTTAAACCAGGAAATGCAGGCATAGGCCTGCAGTGGCTCAAGCCAGAAGCTGGGGGCACTAGAGCATGCCTGCCAGCCCCTGCCAAAGGGAAGAGAAGAGAGACACCCTCCAAGGCTTTCACCCCTCCCTGCTGAAGCGGAGCGGGTGTGGCCAGGCACCAGCTGGGCTAGGACAACACAGGGGAACACTGTCAAGGGCTGCCTGTATTATCAATTTTAAAAATGGGGAACTTGGGGGACAGAGAGATGGTGAGGTGCCTGTAATCGCCCACCAGGCCAGTGCTTGAGCCTGGAATAGAATTCAGGTTTCTAGAGTCCAGTCCTACCACTCAGGCCTGTGGGCCACACAACCTTTTGCTTTAGGATCTCTGTTTGGCAGTTATTACAGAGCTGTCCTGCCTTGAAGAGAGTTCTAGACTTAAATCTAGCTGCTTCTGTCAGGGAGAGACTTCCTTCTTGAGCTCCCTGACACAGGGGGATCCTGCCTCCTGCTCCATTTCTGGGGCTTCTCCTCTGTGTTGGGCCTGTTTAACCAATTGGTGTGAGACAATTGTAAATTAGAGCATCTGAGATAATGTGGGTGCATCTATGTGAGACTGCTCATTAGCACATCACAACGAAAGCATGTTATTGTCACCTAAAAGACATGTGCCAGCACTACTGTGCAGTAGTGCTGATTACAACAGATTAGGTTAGTACCTATTATTACAGGTACTAAACTGAATGTGCCATAATTAGAGTGCATTAATGCACGTGTAGATGTGCCCTGTGATACAGTAGAGGAGCACTGAGTGTGAAGTTCTAATGCACCCTGTGTACGGGGTTCTTTGTATCATATGTACGAAGGGGTGCGGAAGGCTCCTTTTGCACTATCTTCTGTGTTAGGGTTAAGGCCACTCAAAATCTGGCCCTCAGAAACCCCAGAGATCCATCATAATGGAGGACTAAAATTGTTTGATGTAGGAAACTTGCTTTTAAAAATATCCTTGTTAGAAATATCATCCCCTCAAGATAAATGTTTATATTCTGCTGTGAATGAAAGGTTAGCTAGGGCAGTATGCAGCAGCCTCAGCCCCCTACAGTGTTACGGTGGTGTATACAGGAACTCTTTTATAGAAACCATATTTAAATTTGTGGTGCAGGATAGTGACATTGATATGGCTTACAGATTTTTTTTTCGAAGCCTTGTGTGAAACAAATAGAGAAGACAGAATGAGTATGTTTTAACTGCAGCATGGAAAAAAATATAGCATTCTTAACTTGTACACTTAATCTGAGCCTTCAAGAGGCCGAGAAGTGAAAACAGGAAACTTTCCAAAGTATTAAGAGCATATTAATATTCAATATAACGTTTTAAGTAGGTTTCATAAACCATGCATGGATTAAGAAATAGTTCATATTTGGGGGTTAGCTGAAAGGTAATTCTAGTAAATTTTAAAGCTCTCCTTGAGATACCAGAACATGCTAGCATAAGGAACAGACTGGTTCTTTAAAAACTGTAATTTTTTTATTTTAACGGGCAAGGGAAAATATGATTTCTGAAGTAACAAGCCTCTAAAATATAGATCTTTTTCATTTTTACTGCTGTTTAACAGTCTTGTGGTAATTGTGGTGAAAAAGTTTAAAGCTTCCAGTGTCCCAGGATATTTCTGGCTAAAAAGTGATTGTAGATCTTAAAATATAAATTTGAAGGAGTAAATTCTGTAGACCTTAACTGGGCCTCCATACTTCCAAAACTTAATAATGTCAGATGGAACTTTAACACCCATTACTATACCAACCATTTTTGGACTTGGACTTGGATAGCTAATCTACCAGCTACAGCACAAATAATTGTGGGTGTGGAATTAGGAAAGCAACTTGTTTGTTCTTATAAAAATGAAAACATTGTTTAGAAATTTGGCTGTATATGTACAAAACTTCCAAGCCCAACTGCCTACACAGCCTGACTGGAGTAAAGCAGGAGGAGCTTGGGATAGCCATAGAAGTGGGTGGGAGAGGGGGGAATCTGAAGGGAGAAGATGAGCCACTGAACATGGACAGAAAAGGAGAGGGCAGTGGCAATGAGTAGAGGGTGCGTGTGCACCCTCTGAGAGTGCTGGTGCACCCCCCTAACAGACTGTGCTCCCTGCTTAGGTGATGGGGGGGTTGGCGAGAGCACCAGTGCCCCTTGTGCGAGCAGCGGCCGGGGAGTGCAGGCACCAGGTGAAGTGCCACTGGCACTTCCCAGAGTGCCACTTATGCTTCTTGGTCAGCATGATCGGCTGCGGGGGACCGCCCCCCCCAGGTGCTGACTGGCCACACCAGTTGCCCGTGGGAGAGGGTGCTAAGAGCAGGGATTCTTACCTGCTTCAGGCACTTAAATTCCCTGGTTGCTGTTCCCACAACTCAGTCTACTTACCCGAGTTCTGGGGAAAGGGTGGGAATGTGGGTGCAGCCACCCCTGCAGTGCTGGCCATTGCTCCTGCACCCCCTTTACAAAATCGTGGATCCAACCATGTATAACAGTGTTAATATATGCTTAAAACATTTCTCTCCTGTTCTCAGCTTATTCACTCAGCTCCTCCAGAGTACAGTGTCAGAGTGCTGTTCCTTTTTTAGGATTTAGCAGCTAAACAGGTAGTTTAGCTCACATTATCTCTGGTGTGCATGACAATGAATCTTCTCACTCTTTGGTAGGTAATGGAATGGGAAGGGAGGTAATATAATGAGAGATCAAGATAAAGAGTAAATATTGCTGCATTTCAACTCTTGTTGAGGACAGTATCTTGGCAGGAAGTAGCACTAACATAAAACATTCTTTGCCAAGGGTACTTGGCTAACTTTTTAGTTTTGGCCACTAAATATTCAATCTTTTTGTACCACATTCTTCTCTATTGGAGGCTCCCACCCTCCAATACTTACTTGATTTGAGTTTTGTTTTTTGTTCAGTAGATGTGAGAAGTGACAAAGGAAAAACTACAAGTTTTGCCAATTTACAGTAAGTATCACTACTGGGAACTCTAAGCAAATGTTGACTTTTATATCAGAATTATTATTAGAAAGAACAACCATTAGGGAAGTAGTATAGCACCTTATCCTCAAAATGCTATCAAAACAATATTTACCCCGATTCACAACAGTCTGTTGATTTTTTGGCTACTAAAATCCAATTCAGATCCATTTCTGTGTTTTGAAGGAGGGGGCGTCTTTTCTGATTCTTTTGAGGGTCACCCATTTTCAGCTGTTTTGCAGCATTAAGATGCAGAAAAGGACAACATAAAAATAAAGAAGAAAAGTAGAAAAGAAAAAAATTAGCAGAAATGACAGAGGAATAGAGTTGGAATTGGAGAGAAAATGTGTTCTCGCCCTTTCCCTTTTAGTGAATAAAGAAAATAGTCTCCCACACATGAAAAGAAATGATGATAACAGTTATATTGTATTATAGTCAGACTGCTCTCATGCTAGTAATTAAAAAAGGCAACTATTGTGATATGGCTTGTAAATTAGGCAGTTTAAGTGTTTATTTGATGTTGCCATCACTGACCCAGTTGGATGTTGACCTTTATAATTATGAGTAGATATCTGACTTGTTGACTTTATTTAACAATTCAAAACTTTGTTGTCCTTGGAACCTACCATGTCATTTCAGAGAAAATAAAGGTACTTTTAATTTATGTCCATGGCTCTCTGTTGAAAAGGTTTTTGAACAACATATTCTATTTCACTGGATCAGATTAGCTCCACAGATAGCAACTGAAAACTTAGTTCTGGAGTATAGAATGATAGAAAATTAGGGTTAGAAGGGACTTCAGGAGGTCATATAGTTCAACCTCCTGCTCAAAGAAAGACCATCCCCAACTAGATCATCACAACCAACTCTTTGTCTAGCCAGGACTTAAAAACCTCCAAGGATAGAGATTCTACCAACTCTCTAGATAACCTATTCTAGTGTTTTACTACCCTCCTAGTAAGAAAATTCTTCCTAATATCTAACCCAAATTTCTCTTGCTGCAACTTGAGACCATTGCTCCTTGTTCTGTCATCTACCACCACTGAGAACAGTCCAGCTCCATCCTCTTTCAAACCCCGCTTCATGTAGTTGAAGGCTGCTATTAAATCCCGTATGCCTCCTCTTCTCTACCGTAAATAAGACCAGTTTCCTCAGTCTTTCCTCATAAGTCATGTTCCCCAGCTCCCTCACTATTTTTGTTGCCCTCTGAAGGACCTTCTCCAATTTGTCCACATCAATACTGACAAGTGCAAGGTGCTGCACTTGGGCAGTAGTAACCAGCAGCACACTTATAAGATGGGAAACTCCCTTCTTGAGAGCACGGAGGCAGAAAGGGATCTTGGAGTCGTAATTGACTCCAAGATGAACATGGGCTGACGATGCGAGGTCACGGTTGGCAGGGCTAACTGGACCTTGTCATGCATCCACAGGTGCTTTTCAAGTAGGGCCAAGGAGGTGATCCTTCCCCTCTGCGTGACACTGGTCAGGCCACAGCTGGAGTACTGTGTCCAGTTCTGTGTGCCCCACTTAAGGAGGGACGTGGACAACATCGAGAGGGTCCAGAGGAGGGCCACTCGCATGATCCGGGGACAACAGGGCAGACCCTACAATGAGAGACTGTGGGACCTGAACCTGTTCAGCCTTCACAAAAGAAGGCTGAGGGGGGACTTGGTGACCATGTATAAACTCACTAGGGGGGACCAGAAGGGTTTGGGAGAGACCTTGTTTCCCCTAGCGCCCTCTGGCATAACAAGGAATAACAGCCATAAGTTGTTGGAGAGTAGGTTTAGATTAGACATCTGTAAGAACTACTTCACAGTTACAGTGGCTAGGATCTGGAACCAACTTCCAAAGGAAGTGGTGCTGGCTCCTACCCTGGGGGTCTTTAAAAAGAGGCTTGATGCCTACCTGGCTGAAGTCATTTGAGCCCAGTTTTTCTCCTGCCCAGGCAGGGGTCAGACTTGAAGATCTACAAGGTCCCTTCCAACCCTACTTCTATGATTCTATGATTCTTTCTATAGTGGGGCCCAAAACTGAACACAGTACTCCAGATGTGGCCTCACCAGTGCTGAATAGAGGAAAATAATCACTTCCTTTGACTTGCTGGCAACGCTCCTACCAATGCATCCCAGTATGCCATTAGGGCACAGTGTTGGCTCATATTCAGCTTATTTTCCACTGTAACCCCCAGGTCCTTTTCTAAAGAGATGCTTCCCAGGTTCCCAGCCAGTCAGCCGCCAGCCTGTACTGGTGCATGGGTTTGTTCCATCGTAAGTGCAGGACTTTGCACTTGTCCTTGTTGAACCTCATGAGATTTCTTTTGGCCCAGTCCTCCACTTTGTCGAGGTAACTCTGAATCCTAGCCCTACCCCCCAGTGCATCCACTACTCTCTCCAGCTTGGTGTCATCTACAAACTTGCTGAGCATGCACTGTATGCTATCTTTCAGGTCATTGATGAACACATTGAACGAAACCAGCCCCAGGAACAACTCCTGGGGCACTCCACTTGATACAGGCTGCCAACTAGACAGCCATTGATTACTAGCCTCTGAGCCCAATGCTCCAGCCAGTTTTCTATCCACCTTACAATTCATACATCCAGCCCATACTTCCTTAGCTTACCTGCAAGAATGATGTGGGACACCATATCAAAAGCCTTGCTGAAATAAAGGTATATCACATTTACTAGTCTCCCCACATCCCCAGAGCCAGTCACCTCGTCACAGAAGGTGGTCAGGTTAGTCAGGCATGACTTGCCCTTGGTAAATCTATGCTGACTGTTCTTCTTACTTTCTTTTCCAAGTGCCTCAAGATTGATTCCTTGATGATCTGCTTCATGATTTTTCCAGGTGAGGATGACTGGTTTGTAGTTCCCTGGATTCTCCTTTTTCCCTTTCTTATTATGGGCACCATGTTTGCCCTTTTCCAGTCATCTGGGACCTCTTCTGATTTGCCAATTTGCCATGAGTGTTCAAACATAATGGCCAATGGCTCTGCAATCCCTCAGCAAACTCAGGTGCATCCCATCCAGCCCCATGGACTTGTGTATGCCCAGCTTTTCTAAATAGTCCCTAACCAGTTATTTCACCACTGTTGGCTTCTCACCTCCCCAAACTGTGCTGCCCAGTGTAGTAGTCTGGGAGCTAACCTTGCCTGTGAAGACTGAGGCAAAGAAAGCATTGAGCACTTCAGCCTTTTCTGTATCCTCTGTCACAAGGGTGCCTCCCCATTCAGTAAGGGACTCATACTTTCTCTGATCCTCCTCTTGCTCCCAACATACTTGTAGAAATCCTTCTTGTTACCCTTTGTGTCCCTTGCTAGCCACAACTCCAATTGTGCTTTTGTCTTCCTGACTTCATCTCTGAATGCCTGAACAGTGCTGTTATACTCCCCCCTAGTTATTTTTCCAAGTTTCCACTTTTTATAAGTTTCATTTTTGTGAATTAGTCTAGTGAAGAGTTCCCTGCTAAGCCAAGCTGGTCTTCTGCCATAATTGCTAGTCTTCCTGGGCTTCAGGATGGTTTGTTCCTGTACTCTCAGTAAGTCTTCTTTAAAATCCTGGACTCTTCTCTCCCTCAGACTGGATTCCCAGGGGATCCTGCTCAGGAGTTCCCTGAGTGAGTTGAAGTCTGCTTTTCTGAAGTCCACGTTCCTTACTGTGCTGCTCTTCATCCGTCGTTTCCTCAGGATCCTGAACTTAATCATCTCATGGTCACTGCTGCTCAAGTTAGTAAATTGCCCACCAGTTCTTCCCTGTTTGTGAGCAGCAGGTCAAGAAGCGCACGGTCTCTAGTTGGCTCCAGTTTGGTGTTTTTATGTTAATACAGTAGGTGTAATAATATATGGGAAAGTGAATATAGTTTCATTTAACAATTAAGCAATACAGGTTGAGTTTTTTATTGTTACTTTGTATTTTGTTCTTTAGGGTCCGCTACTATTTTAATACTATACTGTGGAGGTAAAAGGTAATTTGCAACATAGCAATATGTTTTTGTGAACAGTAACAGTTTTCTGGGTTTTGTATCAGAAATAAGTTGCCTCATTGTTTCCCCTCTTTTTATGTCACTTTCCCATTCTAAAGCTCATTTTTAGTTTTCCAGTCTTAAAGATGTCAAGTAACATGGAATATAGATCCAGGTGCACCTTAATCACAAGTCACATCTTAGTCTAAATGCCATTGTTTGAAAAGCATGCCTGGAGGAGATGCTTCAGCCATGTCCTCATCTGTGTTTCCGTTTTTCCCATGTGCTTACTGAGTTCTATTGTAAATCTAGTCAGTTTTATTTCCCCAGAGAGCATTTCTCTTATATTTTCATACGCTATTAGTGTTGCAGATTTTGGGGGGAGGGAGGGAGTTTGTTTTGTTTGGGGTTTTTGGAAAATCCTTTATCGTATTATTTTAAATCATATTGTCATTGTCTTTTTTTAACTGCCTAGTGCTTATCAGCTGCCAGCTCCCCAGTGGCTGATAGAGGCTCAAGTCTGCCCAGGTCAGCCCTGTGACATTTCCCTCATAGATTCACATTTACATGTGCCCCAACTCACTTAGATCCATAAGCATAATTGTCACAAGGAAGCTAGCTATAATATTCAGTCTTTTATCCCTGTTATGGGCAAAATCACAAATGCTTGGCTGAACTGATATTTTATCCCAGAAATCCAGTATTCTAGACAGCACATATCATATATAGGCTGAGAGACATGGGACTCTTTAGCCTGGAAAAGCGTAGGCTCAGGGGTGATCTGATGGCCACCTATAAGTTTATCAGGGGTGACCACCAGGATCTGGGGGAATGTCTGTTCACCAGAGCGCCCCAAGGGATGATGAGGTCGAACGGTCACAAACTCCTGCAAGACCGTTTCAGGCTGGACATAAGGAAGAATTTCTTTACTGTCTGAGCCCCCAAGGTCTGGAACAGTCTGCCAGCGGAGGTGGTTCAAGCACCTACATTGAACACCTTCAAGAGTAAATTGGATGCTTCTCTTGCTGGGATCCTATGACCCCAGCTGACTTCCTGCCCTTTGGGCAGGGGGCTGGACTCGATGATCTCCCGAGGTCCCTTCCAGCCCTGATGTCTATGAAATCTATGAAATCTATGAAATCCTCAAGCCTGGAGTCAAGATTTACAAGATCCAGTACAGAATAGAAAAGCAGCACTTCCTTGTTCTGATTGTGAGTTTTTAAAGCCAGTTTCATCCTAACCCTTCTGATCTTTCTTCTCCACTTGTCATTTCTCAATTTCTCTCACTTGCTTATTAATATTTAAAGTATACAGGCGACCCTCATAATTCATGGGAGATATGTTCTCGTATCCCCGTGAATGGCAAAATCCACAAATAAGGCACTGCGTTCATGAACGCAGTCTGCGGAGGGGAGGGGCTCTGGCGGTGACGGTGGGAGCCTGGTGGTGGGAGCCTGGTGGCAGCAAGCACAGAGCTCCCAAGGAGCTCCTGTAAGTGTATAAATTGTATTTAAAATACAGGTTCGGCATCAAATGAAAGGACAAGGCTGCAGGCAGATGAATGGGTAATAAAATCCCCAGCAGGCTTCTTCTTTCTCTTCAAATTGCATAAATCTTTTGCCTTTTACTAAAGATTTCCATGGAGAGGAACAGTTATGAGTCTTAACCCAATTAAAAAAGATTCTTTTGTATCTTAAATAAATATTTTAAAACTTATTATTTTACCTTACTTTATATTAGTACTCATACAGTTCTCCTCAGCTAAGTACAGGCAGTCAAAACGCCTGAGGCTGAATCAATTCAGTCTTTGGAGGCTAGTCTAAGCTGCAAATATTAAACTCACATATCAACTGGACAGACATTTACTTTTGATTCAGGAAATGCAGCTACATACCTGCAGTGGCTCAGGCCAGAAGTCAGGGGGCACTAGAGCTCTCTGACACATAGCCAGCTTGGGTTGTGTGTTCACTTCCTCTTCCTGCTGCCCCCAGATTTGCAGTCCAGAATCACGGCAGGACTCTGTAGGGTTGCTTATCACTTCCTCTTCTTGCTTCCAGGGCCTCTGGGATTTGTAATCCACTGTGGCAGCCAGCAGTAAGTGTAGCAAGGCAGGGAAGCTCTGTACTCAAGGGAAAGGGAGTTTACCCCCCACCTAGCCCCAGCCCCAGCCCCAGCCCCAGCCTATAGCTGGGGTTTGCCTAGGGAGGACAATCCCTTCCCTTCCCCCACCCCCCCAAAACCTTCTCTGTTGGAGCAGACAGCACAGCCCATCCCAGGGCTGGAAAGTATTCTGGGATGCTGGGGGACTATGCTTTAACTTGAATCAGGAAAGGGTCTGGGACAGAAATTTCATAAACCAGTTTGATCCAAATCAGTTAAGTCTGATACTACTTTCATCCAGGTTTATCTTAAACCAGTTTCAGCCATTTTGAAACTAGTTTATGTGCGCTGAATTTCTGTTCTGTTACAGGTTTCAAATAGTTTCTGATTACTTAAACCAGTTCATGTGTAACTTCTATCCCTAGTCCACTAATCACTCCCCTGTTAATTCACCTATAGTCAGCTTATCTACCTTACAAAGTTGCTGTCATTATAACTATGTGAGCATAGTAATGTCATTGCCTTAGTGGAGACTTGGCATATGCTGGCACAAGGGTCTTTTCAGTTGGCATAAGTAGTTTACCTCCCCAAATGACATTAGCTAAACAATTCTTTTCTGTCTGTACAGCTCCATCTACTAGCTCTGGTGGAAAAAATTTATATAGACTAGACTAGACCAGTGACAACAACATATGTGTATATGGACTAGCTAGATGCCCACTTTGTAGGTTGAGTTTTTATGGCATACATAAGGATATTAACAGTGTCAATATTTTATGCAGGATAACAGTGTATTATTATTATGTCATAGTAATGATTATCTGCATACCAAAACCAAGTCCACCATTTTCACTTAATCAGTTTCTCAGATAAAGTATAGAATATAGCTCTTCCATTGTGCCTTGACTCCAAACATTTGACTCTGGTTTCTTTAAGCAAAGGATAAATAATGCCTACATGTCATAATCAATAATCATGTCGCCGGAAAATGCCACATAGACACTGTCTTTAGTGTAGAGTACTATGTTACAATCCTTGTAAACTGCACCCTTATTCTGACAGCTAATCCACTGGTCCCTGGATTTCCACTGATCAGTGCTGGCTTTGAGGCATAAAATGACTGTCAGTGCCAACTGATTAATTTGCAGTTGAACAATAGTGATTTCTGTATGAAAGAGATTTGTAGAGCAAAGGAAACATTATGATATCTGTGATTTTTATCACTCGTGATTTTCTGCTAGCCTTAGTTATATTAATCTGTACAGTTTGTGCATTGCCAGGCTGTAGCTCATGAACTCCAGAAGTTTCAGGAAATGTGGCAGGGAATTAATTATTCCATAACTCAGCTATGCTTGTCTATAACTTATCTCTAACAAGTTTCAGTTTGACCTATGTTTTATAAACTAAAATAAAAAGTTGGAACTAGAATTTATATCAAAACAAAAACTTACTGTTTAGAGGCTAGCTAGTGTAGAAAAATTACTCTGCTAAAGCATATTCTACATATTGTGTGACTTAGTCTTTCATTATATCAAAATTTAAAATTCAGTAATATAGATCAGCACTGTGATTTAAAAGTGTCAAGTTCAATACAAACCCAAGAAGTCACAATGGACTAAATGGGGGATTCTGTTTCATTCTTCACTTCTAGCTGCTTATTTATTTTTTATTGCTTTTTAGAAACTGAAAATATGTAAACAATATTTTGTGTTAAATTATTTTGTAATAAAAAGAATTAAAAATGTATCTTATAAAATGATTTCTGGAATAACAATGGAGAGGTATTTGTCCAATTATCAAATAGCAAACATGATTAGGTCTTGTATTGTTTTTTAACAATGTATTTGAACAGTACTGTTTACTTCAAAAAAAATAAAATTATGCTTCAGTTACTATATGGATATATAGTCAGTAAAAATGTAAATGAGCAGTGTGACACAAAAGAAAAAGAATCAACTTCTTTTGTTCCCAGTATTCAGTCATAAATATACTTTCAAATCTCAAAAGAGCATACAAATGAACTTTAACTATAAGGAATTAAACTTTAGCTGCAGCTCTATATGGAATCCTTGGCATTGCCCTGAAATATGAAACAATATTTCATTTTGTGGTTGTGTACAGTCCTACTCCTTCGAACTTCCCATTAAAAAATGTAATATGCACCATATTTATAGAGATGTATCCAAGCCAAAAATCGGACAGTTCTTGTTTTATTCTATCTAATTTTCTCTCAGTGAATCCAAATGCACCATGAATCCTTGCCTCTCCTATTAATTCAGTCTAATTTCTATACTTTTCTGTGTAAGTATGTAAATGAAGGTATAAATTGGCAAAGATAGTTGGAGCCAGTTTCACTATATTCTTATTATGGCATTTATTATTGTTATTAAACTAATTTTACTACTGAGACTTCAACTGAAATTGAAGTCACATTGTAATAAGACATATTAAAAAATAGTCCCTGCCACAGAGAATTTAAAAAATACATAAACAAGATAGACAAAAGAATAGGAGTATGAAAAACAAAAAGAATAATGCCTTTGTTAGATAGGAAGAACTGAGTTTCAGAGGGAAGCAGTTTGCCCAGGATTGTATGGGAATTCTACAGCAAGACTGGAAAATGAAAGCAGATCTACCGAGTGCCTTTCAAGTGCATTGCCCTTAAGTCCATTCTTCTTCTCATGTGGCTTGTGACAATGTTAAACTGTGATGAAGAACCCTGCTAGAGAATCCTCCACTATGGAAACATGATGTATTATCTCAAAGTAACTACTCTGTTTACAGTATTAATGGAGGCAGGTAAGGGACAGAATAATACCTACCATAAAGTAGGTCAGGGCTGTCCAACTTCTGGGTGGCCAGGAGATGCATGTCTGCTGACCCCACTGTGTGAGACCCATGCCCCCAAGGCTGTGTGCAAGCACTGGCCCCACAACACGCCACACTGTGCATGCTCCTCGCCCTGCACCTGATGACAGCTGCCCTTCCACCCAACATCTCCCTGGCTGTAACTTGATTGCACCCCCATGCCACACTGCACAGATTTCCTGAGCTCCTATGAGCTGCCCAGGGACTGGGACAGACAGTGGAAATCAGAGGAGGGAGGGGAAGCTGAGGGACTCTGGCAGCAGAAGCAGCTGGAGCAGTGGAGGGAGCAGCAAGTGGACCAAGAGCCACAAGTTAACCCTTTGGGGCTGCATGCATTGGACATCTGAGGTGTAGATCATTCTAGCTGAAAATGAGACTTGGTCAGGACTGGGAAATCCATAGCTCTGTGAAGCAGCTTCTGCTAGCAGACGTCCTCTAGAACTGCAAGTCAAAAAGCTAACTGTTCTGTTTGCTAGCAGAGCATCTGCAGAAGCTTTTAATGTTCTGTACTCTTTACAGACGTGACTTTAAGAAAATTTTATCTTCCCCACACTTATTAAACTGAGAAAATGCTTTCAGCTTCACTTTTCTATTTACTTTATTCTGGGTTTCACGTAGGTACTCATGGATCTTAAAAATGAGTCATAATGGGGTAAAATCATCAACAGGGTATTTCTAGTGGTGTCCCAGAAGGATTGTTGCTAGGCCTGCCACTGTTCAACATTTTCATCAGTGAGCTGGAAATTAATATAAAATGACTGCTGATCAAGTTTGTGGATGAACCAAAGGTTGGTGGAATGGTAATGATAACAACAGGCAGTCATATGGCGCATATGGACAGATGAAACAATGACATCAGTTTAAAAGGAGGGCAGGGAAAAGGAGGACTTCCTTCCATGTATCAAGCTAATCTTGTGTAATTGTTTTGTGTGTTCGTTCCACCCTGCAGTAGTTGAAGCCAAAGTACAGTAATTTAGCAGCTGTTTCATTCCAATGTAAATTGCTGTGGTTTAGTTTCACTTGCTGCTCAATCCAACCAGACACACAAAACAGTTACAGTGAATCAGTCTTGTGCATGCTTATTGTCAGTAAGTCCATCAATCCCTTTAAAAGAAACATAATTGGCTTGTCTGTCTGTAGCCAGCACAATCTGAATTGCTTGGTAAGGTGTGTATAGTCAAGCAAAATGGACTTAATTACAGCCAAATGCAAAGTTTTATAGGTAGGAATAGTGAAAGCGGCCATACTTGTAGAACAGGAATCTGTATCTTAAAAAATAGTTACTCTGAAAAGAATTTAAGAGTTACGGTGGAAAAACAATTGAACAAGAGTTCAATGGGGAAAAGGATGAATGTGACCTTGGATTTATAAACAAGGAAGTAATAGATGTGTCTACATTACTATACATTTATTTAGTACTTGTATTAGTGTAACAGACTGCCAATGTGGGCTCACCAGATCGGCTTGAGATACTTACCCTGGGCTAGAAACAGTGCTGGTGAACTCTGAGCGACCCCGAGGGTGGAGCAGGGGAGCCCTGCCCTGTGGAAAAGGAGAAGCCAATCGAAAGAAGGGGTTTTCAATCCCCTCATTTGCATGGAAGGGGGATGGCCGGACTTGGGGGGCCAGCCACCCTGAGCCCTGATTGGCCAGTTTGCAAGCCAGGGTGGGACTGCTGGAGGGGATAAAAGCAGCAGCCGACCTGGCGTGGAGGCTGCTGACAGTGACTCCGGGGAACGATGCGGGAGGCCTAAGAAGAGCTGGGGTGAGCTGACCCAGCAGAGAGAGCAGAGAGCCCATCTGAAGAGCCCTAAAGGCCCTGGGAGGAGAAGGCAGCGGCAGTCGGCTGTGCCTTCAGCCATGCAGCAGAGTGGGAGCAGTGGCCAGGGCTTGGGGCAGAGAGCTGGTGCCCCAAGGCCCCGTCGCAGTGTGCTGGACCCAGATGTCCTGGAGGCTAGGGGTGGCAGTTGGTCCACCACTCCAGTGCGGAGAAGGGGCAGTGGCCCAGAGTACAGGTGGCATCCTTATGCGGACTGGGCCGGTGAGTTGAGGAAACCCCTTACTTTTCCTGGGAAAGTGGGACAGCAACAGGCAAGGCATTCAGATCCTGAGGAGCAGCAGACCACCAGGACAAGGGTCCTTGGGGGCTCGGGGCGCAGGCTGGTGCTCAGAGCAGGACTGGCGAGCTGCGAGGAGTGTGGGGTGCCCAGCCAGTCATCTGAAGTAGGGGTTTAGAGCAATGACCCCTGGGAGCTGCCTGTGCTGCTGACCCTCTGCCACTGATTGCTCCAGAGGGGACTCAGTCCTGTCCCTTATTCTGCAGCTGATTGTCATCGGATGGAGTCCCTGAGCTTTGTGTTTGGGTCATGCTGATTGCTGCAGGCGCCTACTCAGTTGCTTGTTGGTTGCCTTTTTGGTTGCCAGGGAGGGTCACCCTTCAGCCTCTTTGTGGGGTTGGGGTTTGATACACTTTGATGGCTGCAGACCAGAAGAGCTTATCCTGTTGCAGTCTGTCGCTTATTGGGAAGTCTGTTGGAGCTGCTGGGAGTGACCACCTTGCTTCCTTGTGGTAGCTCCTCAGCAGTGGCTGAAAGCTGCCAGTTACCCTACCTGTGGTTCTTGAGTCAAGGGTTGACTAATGCATTCTGGTTTGTTTTGTGGTTCTGGTTATGCCATTTAAGTTCACTTGTAAATAACCTTTCCTGTTATTCTTGTTTTGTAAATAAAGTGTAAATAGTTAAATCAGTTAAGTGTTATATCTTCTTGGGACCACAGGCTGCTCTGTGGGGAGCAGGGGCTATCTGGAAAGTAAATTGGTGCTGGCCGGAAGCCCTGCCCCACTCTCACCACACCATCCCTGATATTGGGCAGGGGTAGCAACTATTGGGCTGCCACCCGGGTTACATTAGCAAGTACTAAATAAATATACAGTAACAGGAATTAACATCTTTTAAGTGCTGCTACAGCGCAGTAGCCTAGTAATACTGCACGGTAGTGTATTAGCATGGTCTGTGCTGTGCTGTTGTGCAGTATGTTTTGGCTACTGTGCAGTCAGCATCTTGTGTAGATGTGCCCAATGAGAAGACATAGGTAATTTTACTTTTGTGCATAGTACTGGTGAGATTGATAATGGAATATTGAGTCCAGTTCTGCTCTTTCCATCTTAAATTAAGTTGACAAAATGGACAATGTGCAGAGAGAAAAAGTGATGTATGGGCTGGAAAAAATGCCCTGCAATAAAACATTTAGGACAGTGGTCACCAACCAGTGGATCTTAGAGCCTCTTGCGGTAGATCTCGGGGCCTCTTACAGTCAATCACAAGCTGGGGGGACGGTGTGCTGAGTGCCAGTGCTGAGGTCAGTCTTTGGGGGAGGGAAGGGATGAGGGCTAGAACGAGGCCCCCATGATGAGGGACAGGGCCGCAGAAGTGGGAGCAGGGGTAAGTTGAGTAGGGCCCCGGCCAGGTGTGCCTTACCTTCTGGGGAGGCGCACCCCCAAATATTTTTTTCTCCCTCTTCCTCAATCTGTCCCCCCCTTCCCTCCCACAGACTTACCTGCTGGGCCAAGTGAGTGTGGGATGGCGGTGCATGGTAGATCTTGGGTTGCTTTTAAATGCCAACTTAAAAAGGTTGAAGACCACTGATTTAAAAGATTAATCTGTCTAATTTATCAAAAAGAAGATTGAGTGGTGACTTAACTGCAAGAAAGAAGTACTCTCATGGGGAGAAGACTCCAAATCCTAAATAGCTCTTTAATTTAGCAAAGAACTAGTAACTGGATTCAAAATCAGCCACACAGATTCAAAATAGAAATTGGGCACAACATTTTAACAGTTGAGGGTGATTAAGCATTGGCATTCATTACAAAGGGTACTGGGGAACTCTCCATGTGTGGATGACAAGGTCAGACTGGAAAATCTAATGTTTGCTTCTGTCCTTAAACTCCATGAATCTAAAGCTGACAGTACAAATGTAATTCAGTTGTGGTCTGTATTAAATGTCTGTAGCTCTCACTCTGCATCTGGGCTTCCCTTTTAAGATGAAGATGCAAGGTACCAGGGGCACTAGTAATTGAAGAAGCCCAACTGTGACTTGAAATTGAGTCACAGTTCCAAAAATTGGAGGATTGGTAGGGGAGCAGCAGAGCTGCATTGTTATTAATGAGGCCTCTGTGTGGATACCTTCTGGTCCTGAGAAATCACTGTGGTCTGTGGAAAGGCCCCACTATCTTACTCAGTATAAAAATTAAGGAGTACTTCTATAAGAAAACCCCAAAGATATGTCCTTCCATTATCTTCCTCCCATTTTTTCTTATGGAAGAAAAGATTACCTGGTTTCATATATAGTTTAATTTTAACAAGAGCATGTTATACATCATAGAACTTTTAAAAAGAGATCTGTTAAACCCTTTCAAGAGTAAAAACAAAAAAGGCAAGCTGTGTAGGAGATATCATTTTAAATAATTATATATATATATATATAAATAAATATTATATATATATATATTCCATTTTATATATATATAGCCATTTTTAAAGTTTTGTAGTTCTCACATCTTAAGAACTTAAAAATTCTTATTACTATACTGACATGGTGTAGAAAATTCTTTACCAATTAGGATTACTACATTTTCATACTCATAATTTATTTTCATTTCATTGTGAATATTTGTACTGCCTCATTTGTATAAGAAGAGGTACCCATTTTAACTAAATCTGTGTTTAATTTAAAGTCTTAAAATTGATTGTTGAAGTGCCAATAGAGTTTATTTTACATTCAACTGATCAGATTTCAAACATCATGCAGATTTAGTATCAATTTAATGGAGAGCTAACTGTTTCCATGCTTGTTAAAATAAATACTTTAAGACCTGATGTGATGATAACTACAAGAAAGAGAAATAATTGTTGTGGCCACCAGTAGTATGACAGTGCTAAAGAACTGATATTTCAGAACATATGAAAAATATTTTGTTGTGGTTTTGCTTTTAAAACATATATTAAGCTTTGTAAGCAATTTAGGAGAGGAAAAAATGCATTTATATTTTTCATATACTGTTCTATTTTTATTTAATATAGGAGAATAAGAAGTTATTTGTTTTTAAAAAAATATTTAGAACATTTTGAATATCACATGTGAATCATTACCAGGGATCTAGGTTTTCCATCTGGGATGGAAAAACATGGTAAAACCCGGATTTTCTCATTTTAAGGAGAAAAACCCAGATGTTCTCCTTTAAAGGAGAAAAATGTGGGAAATGGTGGATTTCCCTTTGCAGACTGGCAGAGTTCCAGCCTGCAAGGGGCTGCAGGGAGAAGAGAGGAGGGCGATCAGCAGGGGGCACCATGCACATGTGCACATGAACACCAAGCAACCTGGAGAACAGTGCCCCGCAGATAAGTTTGGGGGGGTGGTGGTGGAAATTGAGGTCCCCATAGTGAGGGAGGGAGGGAGTTGGGCAGGGCTGGGGCTGGGGCTGTTGCCCAGCTGGGGCAGTGTGTGGGGCTAGGGGTCCGGGGCACAGCCGTAGGGCCCGGGCAAGGTGTGGGACAGGGCCACGAGCTGCTCATCTGTGGGGTGGGAGGGGCTGGCTCTCTACTGTTGCCCGCACTCTGGACGGGGCATGGTGGGTATGTACTCCCCAGATGTGTGTATATGGAAGGGAAGGGCTGCCCATTGTGGGCTTCGAGCTCCCCACCCAACTGCCCTCCCCCTGGGGCCTCTGTGGCTCAGCGGGCGGGATCTGGTGTTGCAGGACAGAACAGAGCTGTGTGGGGAAGCTCAGTGCTGCCACTCTAAGCCCCGTGCTGGCATGACAAGGCACCCCTGGCCTGCCCAGCAGCAGTGGAGATGGGGATGGGCAGCAGAGTGGGCAGCCCGAGCCTACAATGGGTAGCCCACACCCACACCTCCACAGGCTCTGCTCCGGCCGTGCTGCCCGTAGAGGAGGGGGAGCCAGGCTCTGTGCTTTGCTCTGCCGCAGCAGCCACCACCTCCTGTGAGCAGCAGCCAGGGCTCGGGTACTGCTGTGGCAGACAGGGGGCTGTGGATCCGGGTCCCTGGCCCATAGCCCTGGCAGCTGGGGCTCCCTACAGCAGGGCTGGAGGGTAGGGAGTGAAGGGCAATGGCATGGCTCAGGGGGCTGTGGGTGGGGAGTGAAGGGCAATGGCATGGGCAGGGCACTGGCATATCAGGGCTGCTCAGAGCCACAAAGCAGTTGGAACTGCATCCTGGTGAGTAAAGGGGGCAGGGAGAGCTCTGATTTTCCATGATAAAAAAACCCAAATCACATGCCAAAATATATAGGTATTTAGAATTTATTTTATTATAGTGATTGAGGCACTGGAAGGCTTCCAAATTGGTATAAAATTATAAATATATCAATAAAACTTTGTGTTCAACTGATACCTATATATAGAGTGGCATTTCATTTTAATCTAGGAAAAACACAGATTTGGGGGATTTTAATTAGATAATTTGAGGGGTTTTGGTGGGTTGCAGTTTAAAAAGAAATTAAAATCAGAGAGTTTGCAGTTTTGAAACAGAAAACCAGGATCCTTGATCATTACACTTGTAATAGATATGTAAAGACTGAATTATTGCATGATGGATCAAAGTGTGCTTACAGTTTAAAAACAGTGTTCCTTAATGGAAAGGACATAATTTGGAGTGGGAGAGATGCATTAAAATTGAATTACATGTTTTCTCTGTAAACACCTTTATAAAACAAAGCAAGTTTATAATATATTTAATAGTTTGAGCTGTTCTATAAAGGTTACATATTTTCTAAAAGTACAGCGGTTAGCCTTTACAAGACCTCAGAAAGCAGTATCCTCTGTAGATTTACAATAATCATTAGTTAATCAGGCACTGTGGCTCCCTCATTTTCAAGAGCAGATCCAGGGGTGTTCAGTGGCATTGCCGTACCCTTTTTTCAGACTATGTTGCAGGAGCAGCTGCTGGAGACTTTAAAGTCCCTGAAGCAGGTAAGAAACAACCTCTCTGTGCACCTCCTTCCTTCCCCCATGCTCAGTGGCATTTCCCTTCCCATTCCCCCCCACCCCTGCCTACCATTGCTGGTGTCTCCACTGTCCCTGGCTGCCCCAGAGGCTGTGTGGTTGGCCAGATTTAGCCAGGACAGTGGCAGTGGCAGGTGGGTTCTTCCTTCTTACCCAATCCCCTGGGTGTTTCCTGCCAGCCCAGGAGCAGACTCGGGGAGGGGGAACCCACCCACCATTACCACTGTCCCCAGCTCATCCTGGCTCCCAATGCAGCTGCTCCCTGCAGTCCTAGCAGGACTGGAGCAGGAGTAGCTTGGACCAGCAGAAACAGGTGAGGCTCCCTGCATAGAAATGTAAGTAGAGAGGACAAGCGGGGACTGGGAGGAGCAAGGAGGTGCCATTGAGCATGAAGGGGAAGGGAAGAGGGGTGCTGAGAGTTGGGGGGGGTTTCTTTCCTGAGTAAGAGACTTTAAAAAATCCCACATGGGGCTGGTACTCCCATGGTGTTACTGCCTGCCCTGGTGGGGGGAGAAGTTAGAAGTGGGGAATGTAGCCAGACCCCTGAAGCACTGATTACAGCTCCCACAATCTCCTTTTAAAAATCCTGGATCTGCATATCGAAGTCTTTGCACAGTTGCTGTTTCCCAGGATAGACTATGCCTTCTTGTCACAATGACCTACATATTTTGGTCATATATATGTACAACAGCCTTTTAGTCAAACTAAAACAAATCTTTGATGGTGCTCAGCTTGCCAAGTGATCTAGTTCATTCCATAACAGTGACCTTCCTTTTTGTTATTTACTGTTTCTCCAGTTTTGGAGTCAAACTTTAAATTGAATCAACAGTGGTTTTGTTTTCTAACACATCATTGATAAAAGTATGGGTCTATCAGAGCCCATCTTTATTAGTAAGTTCCTGTAGCAATGAGATCGTATTATGCATATTTAACATATATTAATCATTGTATTATTTTAGGGAGGCAATCAGACAGCTACAGTAATTGCCTTGTGTTCAATGAGAGATTTCAACTTGGCTCAAGAAACCTGTCAACTGGCCATCAGAGATGTTGGAGGTCTTGAAGTCTTAATAAATTTACTTGATACAGAAGACGTTAAATGTAAGGTAAGTAGCTGTTGAAATACATTGAGCTGGGCACATGCTTTCTAGCATTTGAATGCTTTCTTTTGCAAAGGAGTATGCAGTACAAAAGCATTGTTTAAGGCAGGGTTTCCTGTGGAGGCAGCAGTAGTGTATGCCAAAGACCCCCTGGGCCACCTCCTTGCAGATGCTCTCCCCAGTCCACCACATACTTGGATAGTCCCCCCCAACCCACCCCACCACTGTACCGCACATGTGTGTATGGGTGACTCCTCTCCCCAGTAGCTTACGGGCCACAGACTTTCATGCTGCGCTGTGGTGTGAGCTCCTCCAGCACTGCAGGCTGTGCCACCTTGCCCCTAAGGACATTTATACAACCCAGTGTGTTAAAAGATTGTGAACTACCATTTATACATTCTCAGATAGTATGCAACATTTGATATTTTCCTCTCTTTAGATTGGTTCATTGAAAATCCTGAAGGAAATTAGTCAGAACTCACAGATCAGACGTACGATTGCTGATCTTGGGGGCTTACAAATTATGGTGAATATTCTGGACTCTCCAGATAAGGATCTGAAATGCTTGGCAGCTGAAACAATTGCCAACGTTGCCAAATTTAAACGAGCACGAAGGACAGTAAGACAGCATGGAGGAATCACAAGACTGGTAATCAATATTCTTTTTATGCATAGACTCTTTTTACTAAATAAGTAATTTTTTTTCTGGTGTGGTGCTTGCTGTCATAATTAGCATACAGTATAAGTATGTTATTTGTCATTTCTATTAAATCCACTAAGACATTTTTGTTTTTCATCAGGTTGGGCTGCTGGACTGTGTGTCAATGGGATTAGCCAATCCAACACCATCTCAGGCAAAAGATATTGAAATAGCCCGCTGTGGGGCTTTGGCACTTTGGAGCTGCAGCAAAAGCATCAAAAATAAAGAAGCAATCCGTAAGGCTGGAGGTATTCCATTATTAGCTCAGTTGCTGAAGTCTCCACATGTAAGCATGTTAACACCAGTGGTGGGGACGTTACAAGAGTGTGCATCAGAGGTAAGCAGTTAGGTTAACAAGCTACCTCTAACCATGTACACTGTTGATTCCTAAATATAATTTCTGACTATAATTTTAAAAACCCTCATCATAGCTAGCTGTTTTTTGGAAGAATGTACCTGAACACTTGTATTTCCACCAGGAAATTTGGTTCCTGCCATAAGAGCTTCATTGGCCACTGAAGAGTGAATATTGTGGGTAGTACTTTATAGAAGGCTTTTTGATGAAGATTGTGGTTCATGAGCATATAAGACTCCGTCTTAATATACTTTTTAAGCTGAGAACCCTGAGTGGTTTGTGAGAAGAAATCTGTATAAAACTAATGTAATTTCACTTTCTGTCAATTCTTTTATTACATTTCATAAAAATCACTGCTTTTGTTGCAAGAAATTTGCAAAAAAATTGTGAATTTGCAGAGCCTTATATTGGTAAAGTGTACTGGGAAAAAGTTGATTTGAAGACAAAGATATTGGAGAGGAGAATGTGAGAATTAAAAATATGGACAGAAGGCTGATTCCCCATATAACACAAGTCAGGACAGTTTACTTTATAAATGTGCTTTGTAAAAAGCAGTGTCTGATCAGTATCAGCAAGTGAAAAGACATATGTATGATTTCTCTCCAAATTTCCATTACAAATTTTACAACCGGAGTATATATCCAAGTTTTAAAAACTGCCAAACTTTGAGCTGTTTTGGTGAAGATTTAAAAATGTCTAAATAAAACATTATCAGTAAAACCAGCTATAGTCTGAAGTTTGCTATATTTAGTAATATATACTTCACAACTTTAGAAATAACTTTTCTGTTAACATTTAGGAAAACAGAGAAAAAATGAATAGAAAGACTGATTTCTGGGACAAATTATCTGATACATTAGTGCATCATCACTTGGTGTACTTCACAGGACTTCAGCACTGAAACTAAGAATTTAATTTGATTCAGCATTGAAGGAGAATAAATATCTGATTTAAATTGAGAAAAGACAGGAAATTCTGTGTGAAGATGGTGGTATCCTGTTAACTCAAGCTATACTTCCTAACTTTGAAATTCCCAACTTTTGTCAGTTTTAAAACCATAAACATCATTTTAAAGTGAAGTATTACAGTCAATGAAAAAAGAAGTTTAGCTCCATACAGATAGCTCTGCATAGAAAATTTTAATGATTATAAACACAGAATTCCTGGAAGAGTACTATTAAATATATATAAGCAAGTTGAGTGAAAAAGTATTATTAAGATTGCAAAGCCAAGCACTCAAAATTTTGAAAATGCCAGTATGAGATTTGCCTGTCTGAATATATTATAATACAGTCTTTAGTTGCATGGTGTGATGAAAAAGATTGGATGACTGAGTTCTTGCCTGTAGTTCTTGTGGGCAACACGTGGGTGGGTGGGGGGGTCAGTGTTAGTATACATTGATGTAAATAATTGCTGGAAATAGTTCTACAAGCAGGACACCTTTGTGCCCTTTTCACCCCAGGGCAGAGGTAGTTTGAGCCTGACAGCAAGTCACAGAGACTGCTCTCTGTTTGGTTCCCCATGACATAATGTTTAATTGTATTGGGTGAGTGTTGTGCACAGGTGAATACTATAGTTTTGTAATTGTTTTGTGGTGGACGTGGCCTGAGGAGAATAACTGCAAGTGGGGCAGACCTGGCTTAAGGAGACTGAGAGAAGCATTGAGAGACCTGGAGGTGGAGAAGGTCCCAAGAAAGACAGAGAGCAAGGATGAGTTCCAGGGTGGACAGAGTGGGGTACAAGGAAGGAGAGAGGGAACTGGAGTGGCACAATAAAGACTGTTAGTTTTGGGGCAGGGTTTGCTGTTTGGGATATCAGCACGCTAACCTATTCCATTTAAAGAAAACACCCTCTCCTTCCTGGGAGCTGACCAGCAAGCACGAATTCTCAGTTGTGGGTGCTGTGGATCACCAGGGAAGCCAGGGATTGAGAGGAGCTGATGTCTCAAAGCCAGGGGCTTGCTTTTTGTGAAGCCATGACAGGGCTTGCTTCTGGGGGTCCTCTCAGGAGAAGGAGACCAAATATGGCTGCTTTTTCCTGCGTCTAGAGGAAAAGCTTTCCTCTTCCCTTCAAAAGGGGTGTTGATCTTCCATCTACTCCATACTCTTTAAACCATGCTCTGAATACCGAATTATTTATTTCCTCAAGCTGTTTTCTTTTGGTGCCCATCATCCTAGTATCCAAATGCTTTGGTCTGTTGTAATGATTCACAGTAATCTCTTGTGTATGGCCTTGTCCCAGGTCTCACTGACAGTAACAGATACAATTTATCCAAGGAAGCCAAGAACAGCCACAAAGCCGTGACTATGAGGGACATCTGCCAGATGTGTACCCATATTAACCGTGGTCCATCCTGTCCCTAAATTTAATCATTGATCTAATGTCATTGGCACTCAGAAATATTAGTCACAAGTTGACCTATTGACCAGAATGGCTCCTTTGATTCTGTTTTGATCACTTCCCTCTGGCTGAAAAATAGCCAGTTTGTTTCTGGAACATGTCTTCCAAGTGCTAGGGGTCACTAATTGTGGCTTGTTTGTGGAGTGAGTTCTTAAAGCTTCTTGGAGCTAAACTCCTAACCCTGTTGGCCTGTCATCCACAAATTATTGATCAGAGTTTAATGAATAGCTAAATATAATTAATAGCTTTTTGTTTCATCCATGCCAACCTGCCATGTTCCAGCTTATTCCTGTCCTGGCCCATTCCTCTTTTCTCCCTTCTCCTAGTCTTTCCTGCCAAGTTCTCTGGTCAAGTCCTTATCTTCACTCACCTACCAGTTTCTACTCTCTGAACATTCAATCCAATCCTTCAAGTCCAGTGATTTCCTGCCCCCCTTTCTGGGACTTTGTTCAATATGTCATTCATTTCTCTTTCCACACTAGCTCCCAGTCTGATCTGTATGGCAGCCACATAGCCAAGCTCCTAATACACACTAATAAAATTAGGCTCCGTACATACATGATACATCTTCCCTTAGAACAGACATTGGGGAAAATACAGAAATATCCCTAGGATCAGAGACAAGAATCCAAGCTTTTTTGCTAGCAGCTTAGTGTTGTATTCATTAGGCTAGAGAATCAGGCCCCGGTTTATGCTTTCCCTTTAGCTCAGTGATTCTTGAATAATTTTTTTTACAATAACAAAAGGGCTAGAGAAAGCCCCCACCTCCAAAAGCCTGGTAGGGTTATCCCTTGGGAATGGCAATATGCATTTACATGCTGTCAGTCTGAAGAAGGAATTGAACTTGGGTCTCCCACTTCCTGGCTGAGAGCTGCTATGTAAGAGGAGCTATGGCCTGTAATGCTATGATTGACTTTGAGCTCATTGCTAGTATCCTTCAGGGCACTGGAACTAATTGTGTTCTTAAAGTTAAGCTGATGTTCAGGTTTTTGCCAGGTCAGAGCCAAAATTAATAGTGCTCTAGTTTTTAGGAGGACAATATTAATTGCTATATAAACCAGAATTTTTAACTTGTTTTGACAGCCAAGCTATAGACTTGCAATAAAGACAGAGAGGAGGATGATTGAGAACCTTGTGAAGAACCTGAGTAGTGAAAATCAGGAGCTTCAGATGCACTGTGCTAGTGCTATCTTTAAGGTATCTGCATAATTTAAATAATCAGATCTTTCAGTGGTACTTGAAAAAACATTCATGATTTCATTGCTTAAATTTTCTGTGAGTTTTTGTCTGTTGTACTTACATGATTATTATAGTTCATAGGAAACTAGGACTGGAAGGGACTTCATAAGGTCATTTAAGTCCAGCCCGCTGCTCAAGGCAGGATCATATTATACTTGAATTGCCTACTAAATGTTGTATGTATATATTGTGTTTACTGTGTACACAACTGAATATTGTGTACACAGTAAGTGAACAGTAAATGCCCATGTGTTTAAATGCATATGCATTTAATGAACAAGTTTTTCATTTTACAAGGGAACAGGCCTATATTTTCTGAAAATGTATGCAAAGTATACACTCTTGCTACATAATCATTTACCCTCTTTTAATTTGTAATGTGAATCAAAGTTTAAAGTATATATATCAATAATCAAAATATTTACGTAAAGTTCTTATTCTGTTAATGTTGCTTATTTTGGGAATACACCAGATTTCCTGGAAAACCCGTTACATTTTAAACCTTCTATATATTTAATTTGTTGTATAGTGTGCAGAAGATGAAGAAACACGTGACCTAGTAAGGCAGCATGGAGGGCTACAACCACTGGCTACTCTGCTTAGTAATTCTGAAAACAAAGAACTGTTAGCAGCAGTGACAGGAGCAATCTGGAAATGTGCTATCAGCAGAGAAAATGTAACAAAGTATGGGTAACAACTTAATTGTATCAAATATTTTGTTTTTTAGTATTTCTCAATGTTACGGGATAATTTGGTTTTAAAATGTGAGGCACATTAATGCTACAAAAGGATCTTTACAACCATTTGGGCAAATGATTTAATTTTATAACATAAATGATCTGCCCAGCTGAGGGATAAATGTTTGCTGTTGTCAGATTTGCCAGGTTTACAAAGAAATGCATAGGCCCATAGCTGAACTCCTTATATACTTTCCTGTAAACCTCCCATCAGCAGCTACCTTTATAAAGAGTTTGTGCAGTTGGCTTGTCCAAGTGTTTTTTGGTGATTCCTCAAGTTCCCCAAACTTTGCTATTAGGCCTCATTTATTTTTTGTTTCTTTATTGAGAGCTTTAAATTGTTTGAGTCTTTTAGGTGTTGGTACTCTCATTTCTCAACCATATAGATAGCATACACACAAATATGTAAAGATCAACTTACACTGAATAATTCTTAATTCTGCTATCTGAACTTCAAAAGTGATATTATTTTCTTAAATAAACTAGAACCCTCTTTGGATCTCATCCCTGAAAGTTTCATAGTTAGTAGGGTTGGAAGGGACCTGAGCAGATCATCTAGTCTCACACCCTGCTATGGCAGGAAAGAGTACTGGGGTCAAATGACCCCAGCAAGGTGTACATCTAGCCTCCTC
>NW_017728886.1:28058670-28061774 GCF_001723895.1 Crocodylus porosus
AAAGGACTTCTTGTTGTCCTTGATCTGGGAAGCTAGTCCCAGTTCCATCTCTGCCTTGGCCTTCCTGACCGCCCCCCTGCATCCCCGAGCAACCGCAGTATAATCCTCCCTGGTGATGGCCCCCCCGTTCCATTGGGTGTGCGCCTCCCTTTTAGCTAGGAGACATTCCCAGATGGTTTTGCCCACAAAAGCCATGGGGGCTTTTGCGCCCTCCTGCCCCCTTTGATCTGTGTTGGGATTACTTCCCAAGTTGCTGAGGACTCAACTCATGTAGACTTCAGTGGAAGTTCAGGGGCTGAGGGAAGTGGAGAAAACAAATACACATCTCCAAAGAAGGAGACTGGAGTAAAAATATGTTAACAGATACATATACTACGGTTTGAATCAAGAAGTGTGCTGCAGCATAATTACCAGATAAAATACCATTTGGGTATAGTGAATCTAGTTCTAGTTGGCATTCCTATCCTGTGAATGCATTACAGAAAAATTATTACTAGAGATTACTTGTTGGGCACTGAAAATTTATTAACTAATTTGAAGAATATGAAGCTGACAAGTTCCCTGTCTTGAAGAGTTTACAAGCTAAGGCCCAACCCTCCTACGTAATTCGTACAAATGGAGGGTTGGGACTACATAGAACTTCATTAGCTAGACTGGAGGTCTGCATGAGTGCAGGTACCCATCTGCCTGAATCTATTTGCAGAAAGTGGCTTTCAACAAAAAAGACAAATAAGCCCTTTCAATTTTTAAACAAAACAGTGCTGGCCAGTCTTTTCCATTAGCATGCCAGAAGTTAAATCCAAGTGTGCCTCACTTCTTCCCTTGCCTTCTCCATGATCTGCTACACGCCAAACATAATGGCTACTCGTGTCAGTTGTGGCACACTTGCCATGGGTAGACCATACCTCATATAGAACATGACATTAAAAAACAGCCAAGTAAGTATAGTAAAAAATACACAAATCTGATATTATCTATAAGACTGGCACTATGAAAGCTTTCTGTCAACTGGTTCCTTAAAATCAGTGTTGAGTCTTTGAGGAGCTGAGCTACCTCAGGTTCGTTTGGATCTGGACTTATGAGGTGAAGGAGGCACATACGTGTAACGGTTTGAACAGAGAACGAATTTATTGACTTACGTCCCTTGGTTGACTGAGACGCAGGTTGTATTTGAACTTGACAATGCAGCGTAACGGTTACAATGGCTTGCAAGCTGAAACAGTCGATAGCGGGGTGGGATTTTACGCCAAGGGGGAGCGGTGGTGGGAGACAGCGGTGAGTGGAAAGAGCAACGGTTGATCAGGCCGGTGCATATAACTGAACAGTTAGTCAGTTGTCCATGTCAGTTCTCCAAGCTTCTCCCCGAGCCTCGATGGGAGGAGGCCTTTATACAGGGAGTGACGCGGTTTAGCCAATCATGTTCGGCTGTTCAGCCCTCATGTCATTACCTTATTTGGCACAGACACACTCACTGAGGCAAGTGCCTCTCTGAGGTAACCGTTACTATGAGGTTACTATGGGGGTCAGGGAGGTGCATGAGGCACAGAGCCAGCTTTTCGTCATGTCAATCAGAAGAAAAATGAATATGCTACTCTGGAACTTTACTACAACTGTAGAACTTTACACAGGTAAATATAGGCAAACCTTTATGGAACAAAATATTATTCATTAGACATAAGCTAGATACAAACAGTTCCAGGACAGAAGCACAATAGGCCTGTGTGAAGCGGAAAGTATTCACTTCAGATTTGTATTCAGTGATTCAGAGGGACAGTGATTCGATTCAGCTGGATCCAAATCCGAAGATATTCACCACCAAATCTTATTCAGCCATAGACTATATGGGCAGGCAGTGCCGGCAGGAGCAGCTGGGGGAGCAGTCAGCCTTAGCTTGAGCTGGCAGCCCCAGGAGAAGCCGCTGCTCATCTGGCTACCCCCCTGCTGGGTGAGGCAGGCAGTGCTGGCAGCCCTGGGAGAAGCCATGGGAGCTTGGGGGAATGATCAGGGAGCTGGGGGGTCAAATTGGCAGCTGGGGAATCAAACCGGAAGCTTGGGGGAATGATCAGGGGCTGGGGGAATGAACAGGGGCTTCCCCCTAGGTCCTGGTTCAATGCCTCAGCTCTGAATCATTACCTCAGCTCCCCAATCATTCCCCCCAGCCCCCACGGCTTCTCTTGGGGCTGCTGGCTCAAGCCATGGCTCTTCCAGCTGCTCCCCTGCCGGGGTGATCATGCAGTGCTAGCAACCATGGGAGAAGTCGCAGGTTCTTGGTGGAATGGTTGAGGAGCTGGAGGGAATGATTGGGAGCTGGGGGGGTGCCCCTGCCCCTTCTCCCAGCCCCTGATCATTCCCTCCAGCTCCCAGTTCGATCCCCCAGTTCCTGGTTTGATTTCCCAGCCCCCAGTCATTCCCCCAGCTTCCCAATCATTCCCTCAGCCCCCTGATCATTTCCCCAAGCTCCCAGTCATTCCCCCAGCTCCTCAATCATTCTCCTCAGCCCCCGTAGCTTCTCCCAGGGCTGCCAGCACTGCCTGCCTCGCCCCAGCAGGGGGACAGCTGGGGGAGCAGCTGGATGAACCATGGCTCCCCCAGCTGCTCCCGCTGGCACTGCCTAGTGCCTGCCTGTACAGTCTATGGCACGGGCAGGCAATTATTTTGGGCAGAGGGAGTTGGCAAGCCATTGAGGGCCACATGACAGGCAGCCAGGGGCAGATTAATATTAATTTTCTAAAAGTTTTTAGGGGCCCCGAGGGCCGGATAGAATGTTCTGGTGGGCTGCGTCTGGCCTGTAGGCTGCATTTTGCCCACCCCTGGTCTATGGCCAAATCTCTGAATTGAGACTTCCGATTGGATTCGAAGAGATTAACGGATCTTCTGATTCAATTCAGATTCAGAGATACGGCCACTGAATCGGGCCAAATCTCCAAATCGAATCGGCAACTGAAGCTTTGCGCAGCCCTAATGCACAATAATAACAACATTTACATAAGCTGAAGGGCAACAGCTCATCAGGTCTGGTCCTGCAGGGAGCAAACCAGGAAAGCCAAGGCTGCAACTGAACTCCAACTAGCTTCAGGCATCAAGGACAACAAAAAGTCCTTTTT